>NC_088690.1:23540000-24165000 GCF_028017835.1 Emys orbicularis
GCAAACTATCTTCAGAAGTTACATTAATACAGACATTGATCTGTTTAATCTCTTTTTCTCCATTAAGGCTTCTAAGGAAGTGGGGGGGTGGGGCAGAAGTGAATATGTTTATGGGTAATCCTTTGTTTATGTTGTGTTTCTAAATTATGGTCTAAGTATTCACAGAACCTACATTTGGATGGGTGCCCATAACTGCATTTTAGGAATCTGAAGAAAAATAAATAAATATGAAGTTAATACAAGCTGGGAAATATAGACACCCATTATGGCGTTAGGTTTGTAGCTTTGATAGTTGCTTGGAGGCGGAGTATCAGTTATGAGACCTGTGTCTTCTCAAATATTTGGGTGCATATCACAGGGTGTATTGTCAAGGCAACTCAAACTATTTAAAAATACATCCTTGGGTTTGTGTGCAAATAAACTGGTGCGGTCATGCTGTGATAGAAACTACAACAGGAGTGCTGGTTTGTTTACAATAGGATGTAGCGCATTAAAAGTTTTAGGTGCGTATGTGTGTGTATGCATGCATGCACATATTATCTTGACTGGAATCCTTAAGATAAGAAATTTTATACAGAACAACTGTCAAGGTCAATTGCTGTGCTTTCTAACCTTGATACTATCACTTTAAATATTTATTTTAAACTACCAGTATAAAAAATAAATAGAAGATTCACAAGTGCAGAAATCAGAATGAATAAAGTATTGGAGTGAGAAAAAGAATGTGAGAGACTTTGGGGGGTGGGGTGTTGGGAGGGGTTGGGAGAGAAAGACAAACAGACAAGGGAGCAGATCATTGATAAATAGAATCCAAAGCACTAAACTGCTTATTTTAATTTTTTTAGAGCCTCAAAGATAACCAAACTACTCTCCTTTCTTCCTTCCTTCCTTCCTCCTTAAAGACACTGACCGATGTCAAGTTGCAGTCCCTGATGGTGGAAAGTCCACCTACAACAGGGATGTAAGCCACATATGTGGACTGCATCTCCCACTCCTCTTGGGGTAACAGAGCTGGCCAGTACAGCATTCTCCAGGGCAACCTCTTCCATTAGCACTCCAATAGAACCCCAAGCTGGACTGCCCTAGCAGAAATGATGGCAGTACAGCTGCTTTTCTTGTCCCCAGGGTTGAACTCATGTTGGGTGAATCAGGAAACAAGGACACAAAATGCATACATACACCATAACCTTGAGCTAACGGGTGAATCAATTTTTCCGTTCAATTCTATGATACTTCATTGGCATAACAAGCTGGACAAGCGTTGCCAAAGAGTACGAAAGAGGTGTACTCAGAGGTAAACACAACCTACCCACAATAGGATTACACGCTGTTAATGGGGTCAATTCCATGTCTATTCCTCACCACTGATCTGGTGGCAGTTTGCTCACCCTCCCCTATGTATGGGTAGTCAACAGAAGGAAGCAAATATTTCTGCTGAAACATTTGCAATTTATTCTTGACACTATATTTTAAACAGACTGATTAGTTACCTTTATTATTTTACACTTCATAGCACACACTGTTTTGCTCTGTGTCATTGTTGCATGACATTCCATTTGGCGCACAGTTTATTTTTAGCCAGAGACTATCAAAGTATTTTTCAGTAGGACTGTCACTGCACTTGAACAAGGAATCATTACTGCAAGAACTTTACTGAAACAAAGAAGAAATATTGAACAAATGGGGAATTATAAATCTAGACCAACCCAAACTTGCACTGGTAATTAATGTTGCTTCTTCAAATGCAATATGATATAAATCCATCAACCAGCAGCAAATGTAGCTTTAGCAAATTTACTCATTTGCTAATTTACTCTTGAGTTCAAGGATAAGGTATTGTATTGCTCCTAATCTATATGAAGATTGGCTTGGCTCAAATCACATACAGTATCTATGACAGAAAAAGAGGAAGAAAAGCCAGCAAATTTATTCAAACCATTAGATCATATTAAATTAGATTATTTTGTTGATTTAATTAATATTTAATTAGAACAATACAAAATTTAGAACTATTTTTATTCTGTACTTCTATACTGTTAAAACTTAGATATTTAGAACTAACAAATACAACCTTATGAACTTAACTTTTCACTATTAAAATGAAAAGAGTTTTCCAGAAAGATTGATATATCTAATATGTATAGGTATGTGTGTGTATATATATTGTTTTACACAAGGAAAAAACTCCTAACTCTTTTTGCATAATACATATAATATCATTTAAACTGCAAATATCCATAATTTAAACTGAAAGTGTTAGTAGCAAAATAATGTATAATTTGGTAAATTTGATAGTGGAGTTGTTTTGATTACTGGGAGATTGTGATCTGTGTGCTAGTTTTTTATAGGGCATGAAGTATATTGTGAATCATATTTGCTTTTTCTTGTAAGATGAATGGAAGAAGAAAGTTAGTGAATCATATGCTATAATCTTAGAAAGATTAGAAGATGACCTGCAGATCAAAGAAAAGGAGTTCACAGAACTGAAACATGTCTTTAGGTAAATTATTCTGGAAACTTGTTTATTATATTTAGAAACAATAATTATCTTTTAAATTTTGGTGTAGTTGCAAATGTTTTCATATATGTGTCAATGAGTGTTGCACATATGAATAGTCTATATCTGCGTTCTATTTATATCTGCTATCTGTTTTCAGGAGTAAGTCCTTATAATTCTGGGCCAGTGTCCCACATCCTACTACCAAGATTAATGGCTGCTTATTACTAGAGCTGGGTGAATACGGCCAAAATTTTACTGCAAATGTATGTTTGAATTTTTTAATGAATTTGCTTTAGCAGTGTACATACCTCCTTTTGTTTATTCTCCAAAAATACTTTGGCAAACAAGTCTACTGGCAAGCATATTTGCAGATTTTTACACAAAGATGCAGGCAGAATAGTTGCTGAAAGTAATTTCAAATTCCTAATTGTAGTCACTTTGTCAGGACACCTGGTTCTAAAACTCCTACTCATCCAATAAGATAACATAATGTTATGGGTCAGGCATGACCACTGCCTAACATTCAGAATAAATGTAAAGAAACCATTGTAATCAGGGCTGAAACAATAGAATCATAGAATCGTAGGATGGGAAGAGACCTTGAGAGGTCTTCTAGTCCAGTCCCCTGCACTCAAGGCAGGACTAAGTATTATCTAGACCATCCCTGACATGTTTGTCTAGTCTGCTCTTAAAAATCTCCAATGACGGAGATTCCACAACATCCTTAGGCAATTTATTCTAGTGCTTAACTAACCTGATGGGAAGTTTTTCCTAATGTCCAACCTAAACCACCCTTGTTGCAATTCAAGCCCATTGCTTCTTGTCCTCTCCTCAGAAGTTAATGAGAACAATTTTTCTCCTGCTTCCTTGTAACAACCTTTTATGTACTTGAAATAAGTCGCCCACAAAATACAGACACATGGAAAAGTGGAGTAAAAGCTGAATCATGTGGGGGTTTTCAAACGCAGGGGCTGGTGCTTTGATTGATAGAACTGTTTTGGGCAGGGGAGGAGGGTAATTGAGCACAAGCTCAAGTGCCACAGGACAAGCTGAAGCAGCTAGAGAAAGCCAAGAATATGGTAACAGAAGGCTGGTAACATAGTCCAGAGAAAAAGCTTTTTGGGAAGAGAGACCGGATGGCGAAGGCAGGCTTGGATCAGCGAACAAAGGAACTGTCTCCTGCTATTTGTTTCCTTCTGTGTTCAGGGAAACAGGACTTTGAAAAGAAAACTTACATAAAAGAAATACCTATTGCCAATTTCTCCTAACTGGAACAAGACCCTGAATTTTCCGCTAGCCATAGGTTAAAAGGGATAATAATACCATGTGAGCTATGTGTCCATTCAAGGCAGCTCGAATAATGAATGCACTCAACAAATGGCTTGTGAATGAGTTAATTTGCAGAAGCTATCCAGTAAATAATTTCAAACATCAAATGCACTTGAGAAAATAATGTGTTCTGTTGCCAGACAATTAACAAATAAAAAACAATATTGGTCAGCTAACTTATTCATTATGATTATTCACTCAGCTATGTTAATTACCATTGTTTGACCCCCCCCATCCCCAATTTAAAATGCAGATTGTTGATTATATTGGGCTGGATCCTGCAAAGTGCTGAGCATTCTGGCTCTGAGCCAACAAAGCACTTAAGCACATGCTTAATTTTAAGCATGTGAGTAACCCCATTGACTTAACTTTAAAGTGTGTACTTAAATGTTTTGCTAGAATGCTCAACACTTTGAAGCATTGAGTCCACTGAGCTGCAGTAGAAAGTGTATTTTTGACTCTGAATTAGGTAAAAGAGAAGAAAATAATTCATTATGTGGCTAGCTGGCCACTGGAAGCTGACCACTTTGTCCTGAAACCAAATGTAGGACCACTAAATGTGTCAATGAACCTTCTCTTCTTAAGTGGGGAATGCTATTACTTCCCACTGAAGTCAATGAGAATTACTGATACTTAGCACATTGCAAGGTTGGGCCCTCTGTTACTGACATCTGAAAAGTGGACTTCTGACTTTTAATCAGGGTTGAAATATCTATCGACAGGTTCAGCTCTCCCATCCACCCTGGGTCACTGGAATTGGTCAGTCTTCCTATGTGAATCTAAAATCAGAATCTGGTCTGAAGACTATAGTTTTTGTCCAAGATTAATAGTAAGGGCATAATTATTCTGTGTGGATCTGTCACCTCTGAGGAGACATGAAATGAGGCTGGTAGGATACTCCCACACAAGAGAAAATCTTTTGTTCAGTGAGGACGAAAAATAATTTTGAGAAACTGGTTAGAGGCCAGGGAGAAGTTGGTTATCAGACTGCTGGAGAAGAAATATGGGGTGGCAAGTCTTGTGCACTCTGCTAGTACATTTTTCCTCATAACATACCAGTTGCAGAAGATTTTTGAAAAGGTGTTCTCTTTCCTGTGCTCAGACTTGGTGGCTAAAAGGAAGGTACGGCTAAATGCAGTTTCCCAAAAACAATATCAAAATTATGGTGGCACATAATTGCATCTGTGTAGATTTTTAAGGTTGTGTGTGGAATTTCACTTTATGTGACATGCTTTGCAAAGAAACAGCCTCCAAAAGCCAGAAACATGTAGCTTTATTATATAAAATGAGAGTTCACAATTCACACTGTTCATCTGTTCACACTGATGTTCTTGATATTATCACATGTGCCCTCTGCTGTCAGTCTACCATTGCACAACTCGTTAAAGGGTATGCTTTGGATTGTCACATGCCAAAATTGGTGCTGGTCATGTTTATTATTTGTATTATGTCAGTATCTAGAGGCCACAACAAAGTTCAGCTAGACATTGTGTTAGGCTCTGTACAAGCACAAGGGGGAGAAAGTACCTGCCATGAAGAATGTACTGTCTAAATAATTGAGGCAGACAAAGGGTAGAAGAAAATAAGTGTTATCTCCATTTTGCAGCTGTAGTATTGGGGCACAGGATGATATAATGACTTGCCCAAGGTCACACCAGCAATCTGTTGCAAAGTTGGCAAGTGAACCCAGATCAGCTGAATGTCAGTGCAGTGCTTTAACCTCAATCCCATCCTTTTCCGAAGGGTAGCCGATCACAATAACTTCCTGAAAGAGGGACTTATTTGTTCAGAAGGGGATTTGAAACACACTCTGTGGAACTCAAATTTAGGCTTTGTAACCACAAACTTTATCAAAATCTAAGACCAATGGAAATGGTTTTATGAATTTTTTTTTAAAATTACTGTGGAAGCCTTTTCAACACATAAACATTCCCTTACAATGTTTGCAACTAAATCATTGCTGACAGAGTATGAGAACCACAAAGTGTAACTGAGTACAAATTGACTATAAACCAGAGAAACTGAAAATCTATTTTCCTCTTCCATGTTGAGAGAAAAGGAAAATGTAAACAGATGGCCTAAGTGGTGAAAAATTAGATTTTTAGTAATATATGAAGTCTTTTTAATAGGGAAGGGAATTTGATCTTTAAAAATATGTGAGTTTTGAACTTGACAGCATCCCCCTTCAATGCTACCATTTGTTTTATGTCACTGAGCTCTAGAAGGGAGGGCAGGAGACATGATTTTCCAATAGAATCATATTTGGGTATTTTGAAACTCTTAAAATTCATCCATCAAGTGAATCAATCCATCTCTCAAATCATGCACCAAAATATATTAAAACAAAAATTCCAAGCATAGGGTTGGGGGTGGGGGGAGACATGTTAACAAAAAGGAGTTTTCCCCCCAACCCCTGGAGTTTCTTTCCCACAATCACCCCTAGGAAAATCTGAAAGAATAGATGGGCCTTACATCAGTATCATTAATCATGTTATGCCTGAGAGGACACGTATGGAGCTATAATATATTTGAAGAATGAGATTTTCTTTATAGTGAGCAAAACATTTTGTTTTCCTTAGTAAAAAGTAAGTGGTAAATGAAGAACAGTCACTGAAGAAAAAAATGTGACTGTAATGTGTGGAAGAATTATTCCATATCAGAACAGTTTACATTAAGAAAATAGAAATAAGGCCAGCAAGCTCCCTGAATGCTTAATACCTGCCATCTAAGTGACAGATGTGGAAAGTTAGTCAAACTAACATATGCACAAACTAACACAAAGCTTGTCAAACTAACACATGCAACTTTTCAGAAAGGAGTCTAGCTCTTGGTTTCATTAATGGGCTTTACATATTCATATGTATCAGTTCCACATTCCTTTTTTTTACTAGAATATCATTCCTAATGGAATGGGCCTAAAGACCTGGGTTTGTAGAGCCTATTTTAAGTTGGTCGCTGGACCGTGTCCAGAATTTCTATTGGGATGATTTTGTGATGGGAAATGCAATTTCCACAAAATTGAAATTTTCTGTGGAAAAATCTTGCTTATGATGAAATTAAATGAAATTTTGGGTTGTTTTTACTGATCGGGATATTTTGTTTTGTTGAACTGACCCGAAATGTTTCATTTCAAATCAGTTCAATAAAACACCAACTTGTATTTATTTCCCTATCAACGAATACATTGGAGTTTGGGGCCCCATTCTCTCCTATGGGCTGAGCTCCTTGGAGGACTCTATCTCCCATAATACAATGTGGATTTCCCTTTGGCCAAGCAAGATGCATCACAGGAGTAACATGAATCAAGATTTGTCATGGGTGGTATAATCCAGCTAGGGAGCCTGGCCCATAAGGGACAAATGGGAGACATGAGGTTTCTGAACCACAACTCCCATGAGGCAATGCACCACAATGGGAAAATGCAGTTTAATGCTGAACTGACTTGACACAAAGCATTTCAAATCACTTCAACAAACCAAACAAGAAACATTTTGATTTGGGGGGTATGGTGAAATATTTTGTTTTGATCAAAATGTTTTGTTTTTGTTGAAAATGTTCAAACAAAATGTTTCAAATGTGGAAATGTTGGAATTTCCCAAATTTTCCAAATTTCACTCAGCTCTGCTGATGCCAAGCCTACTATCCCCCTTCCCCAACTCTGCCCCCACCAAAAAAAACTTTGTAAAGATGGAATAATTCATTGCAAAAAGCCACCAGCCATGAAGGTGCACGTTAACACTTAGCACGTTTCTGGTTTAAAGGCTTTTGTCTATACTTAAAATGAATAACATATTAAAACAGGCCCTGGTTCTGATCTCATTTTAACAGTGGTTTTACATTTGTAGGAGGAATTGTATAACATTTAATAGACATCTATGGGACTTATGCACATGTTTAAAGTTAAACATGCTCCAGTGCTTTGCTGAATCAGGATGGATTTAAGCACATCCAAATTAAGCTTGTATTTTGTGTTCTGCTGAAACAAGTCCATAGTGACTGATCCTAATCCCACTGAAGTCACTGGCAAAAAAATCCTGTTTATATCAATGGGACCTGAATTGTCCACACAGTAGTTTTCAAAGAGATTTAACTACTTAGAATATTTGAAGGAGTAGTAATGAGATGATTTGTCCTATGAGGAGACTGGAAAGTTTGGCTTTTGTCTAACATTTCTCTATCAGGGTTATTATTTAATTACCTGTAACTCAAAATCAGATTGATCAATTTCCTTCATACTTCGCAGAAACATTCTCCCTTGCTTCAAGAATAAATGTAGCACTTTCCAGGCCTTCCACAATTATCCAAGCCAAGTTACAGTCGCTGTTTATCGAGGGCTTTATAAAGGGAGATGGGTGTAACTGTAACTATGCAGAGGTTACTGCCTTTCCATAATATGTCATTAATCATGAGGGGCAGGAATGCCCAATGTAATTGTCTATTATATTATAAAATATATTGTACATGTTTATTTGCAAAACATGAGGCAGCTTTAATTTACTCATTAATTTTATTGTCAATTTTTCTAGTTTTATTTTTATTAATGAATTCCCTTTTGGGGCTTTGACATGTGCTGTTCTGGAAAAGAGGTCACTTGAGTTGTACACGTGGAGAACAGAGCTTAATGAATCATAAAAATACATAAACTAACATTTTTTAAAAGTATGTTCTGTATTTTTTGCAGAAAAAAGATGCAAGCATCCAGTTTGAATGATGGATTCTTTTTTTAATGAGTCAGAATGGCTATTCATCCTTTTTGAGAGATATATTATTAGAAATCTATTCATAATAATTACTTCATTTTAATTAGTCACCTCACCAAGTTGCAAGCACTGTAAAATCATTAGGCTGTATTAAAACATAGCATGACATTCCAAAAATGTAGAGGAAAATTAAAAACTAAACTGAACTTCGAATGTCACAATAGATAAGTGGTGGTCAGTTGCCTGAGAGCTTTATGTGCGATTACTCTAGAGAGGGCAAAAAGAAAGGAAATTGCATTTCTTTCTTAGGATGGATGTGGCTTATAGCTATATTTTAATTGCACACATCAAAACCAGAAACATTTTAATAGAAGTTAATGGAAAGTCTGAATGAGGGTCTAGAAATTGTTCTAAAATTGATTTTAAAATATCACATTCCAATGCAATAAACCAAGCGGAAAAACAGGGCTATTTAATCACACTATTTGCTGCTGAACATTGTGGGGTCCATATCCTTGTTGATGCACAAGAGTGAATAACTCTGATTGACATTAATGGTAGTTTGGGGGAAGGAATTTATGTGACAACTTTGTTTTCACAGTACTTCTGCCCTGCCTGGACTCAGGCCATATCCTGGGTCCTCTCACTCCTGCTTTTTCTTACCCTCTCAAGTCCTAGACACCCACAATATAGAGTCCTACATCTACATATTTCCTTGAGCAATGAATCCAGGACTAAAAGCAGGGATGTTTTTATTTTTTTTGACATTGGAAAGGCAAAACATGACTACTGAGGTTAATGTTCAAGTTGCATGGGTAATCTTCAAGAGTCAGGAAATGCCAGAGTTCAGATTGCACATACCTCCTGAATACTGACCTCTTCTGCATATGCATTACAATGCAGGCTTAATGAAATGGACATATATTACACACACCCTCTTCTTCCACACCCTCAGATACCCATGTATATCATCCTGTATGAATAAGCAATGTTTATATAAAATGTACCCAGCAGCCCACCCTCACACAACTTCCTACATGTTAATGTATAACATAAAGTAATAGTGAAAATTAGCTGACATATATACAGTAGGCCACCTGAGTTTGAAGCTGAATTAGCTTCATGGTTAACCGCCTCACATTCCCAATTGCCCCTAAGGAAGACCATTGATTGAAAAGAATATATTCAGTACATGGGTGCTAGCAATGTTATTAAAATACTTACCTAAGAGAACTTAGCATGTAACTTGCTATGTATTAACATAAAAACTGAGGTCATCTAGTGCTCGAGCTAGGGTGACCAGATGTCCCGATTTTATAGGGACAGTCCCGATATTTAGGGCTTTTTCTTATATAGGCTCCTATTACCCCCCACCCTCTGTCCCGATTTTTCACACTTGCTATGTGGTCACCCTAGCTTGAGCTAATGACTCCTTGGGTTAATTTTGAGGGGCTGAAGCAGTGTGGTTTGAGTGACTGGTTCTTGACTGTGGAATGCACTTCCCACACTGAAAGAGTTGTCCTGGGGAGTACTAGCTACACCTGTTTTAATGATACAACAAAAGCCACTTTGTGGTGCACTTTCTGTCCTTTTCCAGAATCATTATAGGTGATATGCCTCACAAACCATATGATGCCTTCAGGTACTACAATGTGGGCAATGCAATTCCACTCCTTCCTTCTCTCCTGCACACCACTGCCTGCTATGGGTGTTACTTTTGCCAAGAGTATTCACGTTTATCATTAGTATGTGTTATATTTTAAATTCCTTTCAGTCAGTAAAAAGGAAAATGTGCAATGCATTTTGTTCTTCCTGCCAAGAAATGTGTTTCAACAACTACTGGACATACTATAAAACAGGTGTAAGATTTGTAGTATGTTTCAGTGCAGTTAGGAGCTAGCGTAAAGCTTATTAGCAGATTTAACCTTGTAACATGAGCTTTGCAGGAAGGACATTTGGCAGATATGGTAGAAACAAGTCAAACACCTAACTGCGTGGCACAAAATTGTATTATCCTTTGTATTCTATTTCTTTTGTCTTATGAACTGTAATTTGGCACCCTCAGAAGCCATTGTTGTCATATATACTTACTCCTTTAATAAGATCGATTGCCATTGCATTTTAAAATTCAGTGCTCTTCATTCAAAACTAGAAGGAGCTTGTCTGAGTTTTGATGAATATTATACATTTTTGTAAATTTTCAGTGGGAAACCTGTTAGAGTTGGAAAAGTTTGCTCATATGTTCTACAAGTTTCCACCACTCTTATGTGGAAGGCATTGTACCCCCTAGTAGACAGGAAATTGGTTCTTTTTACTAGGCTCTTAACAGGTATTCATTTGAAAGGGCTTCACTGCCCATCTATATATGTGTCATATGGGGAACAGAAACTATTTTCTGCAAAGTCTATACTTGAGTATTCTTTGAAATTAGCTTCATTGTCGCTTTCATTCCCCCAGATATCATGTTGTTGGACACTTTAGAAATGAATACATAGATTTTTCTAATTCTTTTCTATCACTTTTATCACCTTGAATCATAGAATCATAGACTTTAAGGTCAGAAGGGACCATTATGATCATCTAGTCTGACCTCCTGCACAACACAGGCCACAGAATCTCACCTACCCACTCCTGTAGCAAACCTATGTCTGAGCCATTGAAGTCCTCAAATCATGGTTTAAAGACTTCAAGGTGCAGAGAATCTTCCAGCAAGTGACCCGTGCCCCACGCTGCAGAGGAAGGCGAAAACCCCCCAGGGCCTCTGCCAATCTGCCCTGGAGGAAAATTCCTTCCCAACCCCAAATATGGCGATCAGCTAAACCCTGAGCATGTGGGCAGGACTCACCAGCCAGACGCCCAGGAAAGAATTCTCTGTAGTAACTCAGATCCCATCCCATCTAACATCCCATCAGAGGCCATTGGGCATATTTACCTGCTAATAATCAAAGATCAATTAATTGCCAAAATTAGGCTATCCCATCATACCATCCCCTCCATAAACTTATCAAGCTTAGTCTTGAAGCCAGATATGTCTTTTGCCCCCACTGCTCCCCTTGGAAGGCTATTCCAGAACTTCACTCCTCTGATGGTTAGAAACCTTCGTCTAATTTCAAGTCTAAACTTCCTGATGGCCAGTTTATATCCATTTGTTCTTGTGTCCACCTTGGTATTGAGCTTAAATAATTCCTCTCCCTCCCTGGTATTTATCCCTCTGATATATTTATAGAAAGCAATCATATCTCCCCCCAGCCTTCTTTTGGTTAGGCTAAACAAGCCAGGCCCTTTGAGTCTCCTTTCATAAGACAGGTTTTCCATTCCTCGGATCATCCTAGTAGCCCTTCTCTATAACTGTTCCAGTTTGAATTCATCCTTTTTAAACATGGGAGACTAGAACTGCACACAGTATTCCAGATGAGGTCTCACCAGTGCCTTGTATAACGGTACTAACACCTCCTTATCTCTACTGGAAATACCTTGCCTGATGCATCCCAAGACCGCATTAGCTTTTTTCACGGCCATATCACATTGGCGGCTCATAGTCATCCTGTGATCAATCAATACTCCAAGGTCCTTCTCCTCCTCTGTTACTTCCAACTGATGCGTCCCCAGCTTATAACAATAATTCTTGTTATTAATCCCTCTGTCTTATCCATTCCATCCCTTCTTATTTCTTTACAGTCTACCTCATCATTGATTTACAATGCTACTCCACCACCTTTGCCTTTATTTCTGTCTTTCCTAAACAGCACATACCCTTCAATACCTGTACTCCAGTCATGACTACTATTCCACCATGTTTCTGTTATCTCTATAATATCTGGTTTCACCTCTTGCACCAGTAACTCTAGTTCCTCCATTTTGTTACCTAGGGTCCTCGCATTGGTGTACAAACATCTTAATTTTTGCTGTTTGGCTTCGCTCACATTCTTTACCCAATTAGGCCCAGACATTCTGCCCCCAGTATCACCTATTAGAATGGTATCTACACTACCCTTCCTCCTTATGTCCATTCTCATACCCACGGCTGTATCCTTTCTTACTTTGTTTTCTTCCCTCTCAATGTTCAAGTCCAGCGTGGAGATTACCTGGACATCTCCCAACCATCTCCCCCCAATTCCTAGTTTAAAGATCTCTTAATCAGTTGTGCCAGCCTCCATCCTAGAAGTCTATTTCCCTCCCTACTCAGGTGAAGTCCATCCTGAGAGAACAGTCCTCTGTCCATGAATGCCTTTCAGTGGCCATACATCCCAAAGCCCTCCTTATAGCACCACTGCCTGAGCCATCTGTTGATCGTCATAATCTTGTCACACCTGTGTTGCCCTTCTCTAGGAACAGGCAGAATCCCACTGAAGATCACCTGAGCCTCAATTTCCTTAAGCGTCTTCCCAGCCTGGCATAGTCTCCCTTGATACGTTCCAGCGAGAATCTAGCCGTATCATTCGTTCCCACATGAAGGACAATCAGTGGATTCTTTCCCGCTCCCGTTAGGATCCTCTTCAGCCTCAGGTCCACATCCCGTATCTTAGCACCTGGCAGACAGCACACCCTTCTGTTCTCTGGATCAGCTCTGGTTACAGGCCTGTCTAGTCTTCTCAGTAAGGAGTCCCCAATCACATAGACCTGCCTTTTCCTGGTGATGGTGCAATTCTCCGGTCTATCCCCTGTTCCCTCTGGCTGCAAGTCACCCTTGCAATCCTCCGCAACCCATCCCGTATCCTCCTGGGGCTCATATTTGGTGTTATCTCCATTGACTCTTCCCCTTTTCCTATAGGACTAGCTGCTCTTCTCTTCTTCCTTGCCCTCTCACCTTCAGCGACCACCTGCTGTGCCCCTTCTTCATTTTCCAACTCCGCATACCTGTTCCTGAGCTCTATTTCTCCTTCACTAGTCTGTCTTTTCCTCTGCCTGGTTCTCTTAGTCACATGCTTCCACTGTCCACTTTCCTCACCCAGCAGTCTCCCCTCAGAGTTCTTTGGTCCTGCTTCCATCTGCAAGTCTGAGCTTTTCCCTTCAGACTCCTCATGTCTTTGCTCCATCATCTGCTCGAACCCTCTTCTAAACTCAACCAGAGTTTCCACCTGCATCTCCAATCCTCGGATCTTTTCCTCCATCAGCTCTATCAGGTGGCACTTAATGCAGACGAAACTCTTTTCAGGTATCCCCTCCAGGATCATGTACATGCCGCAGCTTCCACATCCAGTCATCTTCATTGTCTCTTCCACTGCTTGGGTCACTACCACTGCTGCCTCTGTATCTGCTTCCCACCTATATCCGGTAAATCTGGGAAACAAAACAAACCACAACACCACCACCCACAGCAAAAAAAAACAAACCCCAACAAGCACCAAAACACTGCTAGAACACCACACACTCCCTTCACTAGCCTGTCTGTTCCTCTGCCTGCCTCTTGGTCTTCCCCACAAACTCCCCTTGCAAACTCCCACTCAAACTCCCCTGTTTACAGCTCTGTTTGCTGGCTCCTGTGCTGCTGTCGCTATAGCTGAAAGATGGGGTGGAGGGGGAAGAAGGAACCTTTCTACTTATAGCAGTTTATTTTTCTTCTTAAAAGAAGCTTTCTTCTCCCTTTATTCTTATAATGTAGCTGTTTGTATATGTATGTATAGAAATAATGTCAAAATAGAAATATAGCTCAGGAAAAAGTAAGGGTTGGATTCTGATTTCACTTGCAACAGTAGAAATGTAGATTAATCCACTGACATCAGTGAAGTACCTCTGGATTTACAGTGTTGTGAATGAGTGAAACTATAGTGAGATTTCTCTCTGCAAATTTTTCAAATAAAAGAAAATATGCTAAAAGTTGAAAACTGTGATCATCTGTAAAATCTCTGTTTTCAGCTCTGATGAAGCCTTCAGCAAAGTCAATTTAAATTACCGCACAGAAAATGGGCTCTCTCTTCTTCATTTATGTTGTATTTGCAGTGGTAAGTATTTGAACTTTCATACTCTTTAAGCATGTTATTTACATGGTTAGTGATTTGGTCTGTTTAATAACCCACAGGAACATTATATTTTTAAACTATTTGCCTTCTTTGCATTGTTCTTCTTGATGCTCAGGTAAGCATTAGTTACAACACTCTAAACTGTAGTGACAAGGTGGAGTGGCTCCAAGTAAACTTTGAGCTCCTTTCTAAATCATTCTTCAATGTAGCAAAAATTCCAATCAACTCTGATGCATATTTAAGTACAGATGTGCAACTAACTTGAAATTAGTTGTTATGTTTATTTTGTAATCAAGGGATAGTATTATTCTATATGAAATATACACATTATAGACTGGTATGAAGGTTGAATTTTTGATACTCTTTTCCCACAGAGATAACATTTCATTTTCGTAATATTGTGAAAATGTTTTACAACGTGGCGAATTAAAATAATAATGATGATAAAATAAAAATCAGATCTTCTAGCCCAGAATGTTCTCTGATGGGATTCTTGCAGATAGCAAACCAGGAGAACAAGAAAAGTCATGTGAGAGATCATCTAGGCACTCATACTGATAGTAGAATTTTCTACTCTGATCCATACTGCAGATCTCTTGTCCACACTGTGCTCATGCATTTTGCACTTGTTCCACAATATGCAACAGAGGTCAGCATTCAGAATCAAAGAGAATTGTACCCTAAGGCTTCGGTGCCACAGGGCACTTAAACATGCATTTAAATGCTTTGCTGAATCTGGGCCCAGATGTATAATCACTGAGACCGATTATGCACCATTGAAATCAGTGGGAGCTTGCCATTAGCTTCAGTGCGTGCAAGACCTGAGAGAACACACCAGGATTGTTTTAGGCAGTTTTAGAACAGTCGGTTCCCATTAATGGCTAGATTGTGCCTGACGCTGACTGGTACCATAAGGGGGTGGTGCCCTGCCACATGTTGAGAGTTCGTTAAGAAATGGATTATTGTGTAGTCACAATGTGAGCTAAATTGTGGCAACCCTGAGGGAGAGAGCATCTTCTTCTAGCATAGCTGTGCAGGAGGCAGCCATAATGTGGACCACAGCACTTAAGAGGGGGGGATAGCTCAGTGGTTTGAGCACTGGCCTGCTAAACCCAGGGTTGTGAGTTCAATCCTTGAGGGGGGCATTTAGGGAACTGGGGTAAAAATCTGTCTGGGGATTGGTCCTGCTTTGAGCAGGGGGTTGGACTAGATGATCTCCTGAGGTCCCTTCCAACCCTGATATTCTATGACAGAGATGGCAGGAGATGAGAGTGTCTTCATGTTATGGTTCACTAGTATTCCTATAAGCTACTATCCCTCTAACAATAAACTGTAAAGGCACCGGGTGGAGCATCACTTTTGGAAGGATCAATTGACATGGTAGGTGTCCAGGAAACCCAACTTGTAAGGCAGGGAGGGAGTCTCATGCTGAAAGAGGAGTTTGTGCTCTTTAGCACCTCAAATATCTCTAAAAAGTCCTCCCTCAAAGATGTGAATGAGATTAGCAAGCGAATAGATGCCCAGTGCCACAAGTGTTCCTGTTAATAGCTAGATTGTGCCTGATGGTGACTGGTACTATAAGGGGGTGGTGCCTGCCACATGTTGAAGGTGTCATCATTTCCCTGTCCACTTTGGAGTCACTAGAAAGTCAGGGGATGCTAGGATGGAGAGCAATCCATTCCCTTCTCGTTGTACACCCATGCAAAGGCCACCGCAGTCTACCATTTAATTCTAAATCCAAGTAACACTGTCTGTTACAAGGACTATTGCTTGCATTTTGAATACTGCAAATGTGAATAAAAGTGTTGAGATCTGATCTTAGCTCAATAATAAGAAACTGACAAATCTGTAGCCACACACTAAGTGTGGACGCTCTTAGCTGATTGCCTTCATTTGCATGTTCTTTTCTGTAAATGACTTCTCTTTCCAATTTTTATTATAAAGGTAACAAATCCCATATTAGAACTCTTATGCTAAAAGGGTTGCGCCCATCCAGGTTAACAAGAAATGGATTTACAGCTCTGCATTTGGCAGCTTACAAGGTAAATTAGAAATGAGAAGTCAGCATGTTTGGTAGTCTGCTCTCTCTAAATTACTAATCCCAATGAAAATCTTTATGCTTTGCATACAATATATAAGAAAATTATGTATAAATGCTTGCACACATTAAAATACTATGGACTTATCATCTTTCATGGATACTGTTTAATTCAACCTCACAACATGTCTGTGAGTTAGAGAAGTATTGTTATAACTATGGTTACAGAAAGAAAAACATTTTCACAAAAACTTTACTGCTTCTCCGCCTTGTATTTTGTCACAATTTTGTTTCAGCTAAAGTTTCCCAGTCAGCAGTAATATTTGTTTATTTTATTTTACTTTTTATTTTATCTGTTGTTAAGAACTGACATTGTGATTGGTGATTAATGAAGCAGAAAAATAAAGACAACACCTGCCCCAAAGCACTGTTGTTATCCCCATTTTACAGACAGAGAAACTTAATGCACAGAGAGAGTAAGTGACTTGCCCAAAGTTATACAGTAAATCTATTGGCAGAGCTGGAACTGAAAGTTCCTGGCTTAACTTTCTATTCGCTCATCACAAGACTGTCTTTTCTTTCCTAATTATTGTAATGTGATCAGAGCCATCCCTTCGGTATGGCAAATCGGGGCGACTGCTCCAGGCCCCGTGCTTTGGGGGGCCCCGCAGGCCGGTGCGATTGGCCAGCACCGGGCGCAGTCGATCCCAGAAGTGACGTGTCGATCCCGGAAGTGACGGATTCGTCACTTCCACCCCGGGCTCCACACCCCCCTAGGGATAGCCCTGACTATGATAACTTGCTATTTCTTTGTTTATTTCTGTAATTCTTATACTAGTTTAATTTTATGACCACTGATAACAATTACATTGACATGTGCCAACCAAAATAATAAGGGTAATCAAATCTTATGCTTCAGAATGTAGGATGATGCTCTATAGCAGTCATAAAGAAAACTTTCACCCATGTGAAATGTTGCACAATTAGCTAAGTGCCTTATAGGAATTTTGTTGCCTTACTCTCAAGTAGAATGGTGATGATTTATTTGAGAAATTTTACCTTTCATTTCTTAATTAAAAATTATTTGCAAACAGATTCCAATTATTCTTGAAAGTATTCATTAGATGGGACTAATTTCCGACTTTCTTTAGTAAATGCTGCACTGTCTGCTCACAATTTTCAATGCATACAGTGAAGTCAATGAAATTTAGGATTATACTTAAAGTTAAGCATATGCTTAAGTGATTTCTTGAATCAGGATCTTAGTTAGTCACCCAAGTCACACAATACTTTTTCTGTGCTCTGATTGGATTCCATGAAGCTAAGCAAACCATTGCAAACTGTGAATTTTGGAATCAAATATACAATCTGAAATTTCTTTTGCAGGACATTTGAAATGTTAAGGCTGCAGGATTTACCAACAGTTAACACACCATAGCATCTATTGTATTAAAATTATTGTATATGGAATGCATAGAGATCCCAGATACGATGGTGTGGTAAGTGCTGGTAAAGGATGACTTTTTAATGGCACTCCCTGTGTCTGGGCTGTGGCCAGATTACCTTGTGAGATTTGATGGGATCGTGGCAGAACTAAGTAGGCTGGACCGAGTTATCACTTGGAAAAGGAATTCTCCAAGGAATTCCTAGCTTAGGCCATTTTATTTTCAGGGTTTTTTTCCTTACTAAATTCAGGTCAAAATATCACATCCAGTAATACAGAACCTTCTTCCATAGTCTTGGGCCTAAAAAGATTGCTTTTCTTTTTTAAATTAAAATTTGGCAAGGAGGGTGGTGTTAGGGAATACTGTAGTTCATGATCTCACATGGAAGTTGATAATTGCTCCAAGAAGCTGAACACATATATTTTCAACACTAACAAAATGGCTTGGGTCAGCAGTCACATCTCCACTGCATGTTCTGTAATGCTGATTCATTCATGGTCTACGCTCATTTTTTGTATACAATACAGGGAGAGGGAGCTGTGGTGGCGGCACAAGCTTGAGCATCTCTTGCTGTTGTGGTCTTATTATTTATGATTTTTTTACTGTAGCACTTAGGAGCCCTAGGTATAGACAGGACCCCATTATGCTAAGCAGATCAACACAGAACAGCAACAGCAAAGAGCTGGTCTCTGCACCAAAGAGAGTACAATCTAAGTCTAAGATATGAGACAATGGATGGATACAGACAGATAGTGAAGTACAAGGAAACAATGGGACAGTACTAGTCAGAATGACAGGCAGTGTTGTGTGCGCTGCTATTGGATGCTGAATAGTCATTTGAAGATGTTTTATTTCCAAGATGGCTGACAGGGCCAATTACTCAGCTGATGTAAATTACCATAACTCCATTGGAGTCGGCTGAGGATCTGGCTCAATATAGGAACAAGTCTAGTTTTGCAGTTAGAATAGGAGACTGGGAGTTGTCCTGGCTTCTATTCATGGTTCTGCCATTGATTCACTGAGTGACTCCAGGCAATTTACTTCATTTCTCCGTGCATAAGTTTACCCCTTTGTAAATGAGTTCAATAATATCCACCTCAATTGGATATTGTTCCTCATAACACACAGTTTGTGAACTGATCTTAGAGTCTCAACAAATTATTATTATTACTATGATTTCCATTGCCATTGTTATATTTGGCAGGAATATAAACAGTGCTTTAGCCCATTATGTTGTCAACAAGGAGACCCATCCAAAATACCAAGCTCATAAATCTGGTATTCAGCACACTATTCTGTGTATTTGTGGGATTTCCTTTGTAGATCCTGAGAAGTCCTAACGTGCCCTTCTTCTGGGTTTGACACTCTAATGGTTCTGATATTTAAAATAGTCCATCTGAGCATTTAAAAATGGTTCTGAGGCTAAGTGATATTTAAATAGCTCATAAAATCAGGGAGAGACACAGCTTTAGAGACGTCTATTGGCCTAACAAAAACATTTGAAATGTGTGCATTGTAGGACAGTGCAGAACTTGTGACAGCCCTGTTGCATGGTGGAGCTGACATTCAGCAAGTTGGATACGGAGCTCTTACAGCGCTTCATATTGCTACAATAGCTGGTCATCATGAGGTACGTTTTTCCTCTTCTACACAGGAAATGGTGAGAGTGAATGGCATGATTAATCGGCTCATTTATCTTTTAGCGTGTTACTGCTTAAAACACAGACAAAACAGCACATCAGTAACTCAGTAAATCCAAGCTTCATTTACTGGCACTTCATAACCCCTTGGAGAGGCTATTAGGATTAAAAAAGTTTCTCTTGGTTTGTGTGTACATAGAATACACATGAGTAAATGTACCAGGCATATTCATACATCTCCTGCTCTTTGTATAAAATGTCTTTAAAGTCTTGTTGGAAACCAGTGCTATTCCTTTATTAATATCAAAGAATTTAACAAAAGATTTGTGGTGACATGAATGCATATGAATATCCTTGGTGGGATCGTTGCTTCCTCCCCAGATCTCTGTATGGAAGGGACGCTCCTCTCCAGTGTGGAAGTGAGGGCTCTGTGTCACTGTCTCATCCCCTTCTCCAGATCCTGTAGATTATGCTCCACAAGCTGAGTGCATGTTCTGCACTCAGGGAGGGGGCAGAAATTTGGCCTACTCATATATTCTTATCTTAGAGTTGTATTATCTTCTCTGTGAGTTCTGTCTGGGGATCCCAGGAGCAGCTGCAGTCAGGAGAAGTCCCTAGTATGTGGATGCAACAGAGCCATGGAGCTGTTGAGGTCCAGCATCGGCCATTGCTTTCTATGGACTCCTGGGGTTCCACCAAGCTTGGGCGTGAGCCCTATGGCTCTCCATCCCTGACAAAATGATCTGGAGGAATTCATTGAGGGGAGCCTTGAAAGGATTTCTTCCTGCAGAATCTGCTCCTGAGGTGGTGGGGGGGGGGAGTGGGAAAGAGGAGTTCCACTGGAGGCTGTAGTCCAGCCCCTCCTTAACTAAACCTGCTTTTAGTCGTGAACCTGTTAGCCTATCACTTTCCAGCCTCATTTCAATCATTTCTCATATCATCTCCTTTGCGTTGCCCTGGCAACAATTAACTCACTCATTTATTTTTTTTAAATATATTTCTTGAAGTATTTAATATTATGTGTGCAGAATTACTTTTGTAATGAAGGATTCACAATTGCAAACATAATCATAAATGCACAATTATTTGTGTTCTCAATTCTGCTGCTTAAGTTGAAATTACTGACTTTTACAAAACAACAAAACTAGGCTAACTTGTGGAAACAGACACTTCAGATTTCCTGAAATAGGGCTGGTGGGCAAGGAATGCAGGATAACAACAAGAAGTTACAAAGAAGGTAATATAGAGCACATTGGTGACTATATTCACAGTTGTGTAATCAGTTGTGCAGTCACAGTCACCTCATTTGCATTCAAAAATATCCACTTGTTGGTGTCAATATAGGAATCATCTATGTAACTGGAGGCTTCTGCAAACAACTGTGTGATGCAGTTAAGAAGGCGTGTTGAAACTTTGGCCCATATTATATTAGGGTGGTATTTCTCAACCTTCTTCCGTACTAGGGTTCCTCTCTGATCTAGCTGGGACCCACTCGCAGTTTATGGGAAGGACCAGGCGTTGAGACTGCCCTGGGGAAAACACTTGCTTTAGGGAATGGACTTTCTTTCTAAACCTGATATTTTTCAAAGACTTTTATTAGAAAGCAACTCAGACTTCAGTTCAGTTCCTAGTAGAGAAGTGTCAACATCACCAGAATTAACACCCTGGTTTGTACTAATTGGCACCTTTGTTGGCATGCTCAGCAGAGAGGATGAAGACTGAATGAGCACAAGGTCCATCTAGGTTCATGCTGAAGCACACTGGGGCGATGGGGGTAGGAGCGGAGGGAAATGTAGGTGTTCTGCAGATAATGAGAGATTTTTTACTTCAATCCAGTCCTTTTTAAACTATTAAATTCAGAAAAAAACATAAGACTAAATAACTAACACTCCTCTAATGGACGGGAAAATAGTTCAGTGAAAGTACTTATTGTAAAGCAACATTCATGATCTAACTGAAACCACAGAAAACAAGGAGGTTCAGAGGTAAGATTTAAACTCTGTCATTCATCCTGCATTGCAAACATCACCAAAATTGACAGTGCTGCCACTTGGAGAGTGTAACAGAACTGCTAGTCCCACAGGCAGAAGCAACAAAGCTGTGCTTATACTTTCATGTGGCTGCCATCTTGGCCTCACTCCACTTGTGAACCTTTGAAACATTCCTGTTTACACTGAAGGCAAAGTCAGCTTAAATATGTCTTTACTATCAAACCAAAGTTAGACTCCTATCTCCCTTTGAAATCAAGGGGAGCTTAACGCTTAACCTGCTTAGGAGCATTTTCAAAGATATTTAAGCACCTCGCTGCATCTTTAGGTATCTAAATATCTTTGAATATTTGGCACCGTGTCTATCTCTGCTTATATGAACTGCTTAGTACAGTGGGGCTCTGATTCTATCTGGGGTCTCTGGGCACTAACATAATATAAATAATAACTACAGCAATCTTGTCCCAGGGAGGTTCAAAGGCACTTTGCAAAGCCAGCTTGAGTAATCTGCACTTCCTCAACATTTCCGCTGGGAGAGGAAATTCGTGCTCTGACCGTACTCCATAGGAGCCCTACTGGCAAAGGATGCCTAGTGGAGGGGCTGAATCACCATATCCCAGCCACTTCCCTCCATCACCAGCATCACTCACATTTTAAGATGTGCTGGCTGCCTAATCCCCCACTCCTCACATCTTGGTGTGGGCAGGGGAGGATGAGGGTGCAGTGTGCTGTTTCATCCCTCCACCTGGCCAGACTTTCTGCCATTGGGGGTCTGGGCCAGGAGAAGCCAGTGCAGACTTTGGCTGATTCTCGCCTCACGTTTGTATTCTCTAAATATTTAGAAACGGTGAATACAAAAGACACCAAAATGAGAATAACTCCAAATGTTACTTTTGCATTGATTGATTGGGCGCTCGAGATAGAAGCCATAAAGATAAGTCACACGAAAGCCTGGCGTTACCTCTGAAATCTGTGCAGATGTGACAAAGTGAGAAAAAGGATAAAGCACTGTACAGTTAGTCACACACAAAAACTCAATTAAAAAGCTGTTATTCTTCAATGTTTCGGTCAGCAACTCCAACAGTTATCAAGGGACAAATCAATTTGCAGCATCTGTAGGCAACTGTTTAAGTCTGTGGATGGAGAAGCATGCTAATAGAGCAGACTGACATTAAATACTTTATTTTGAAGGTTAGCTTTTCAGGGACTAGGTTTTGCTGGTGGTTTTGGTGTTTATTTTTTAGCATTACGTTCTTAAACTCATGAGACATCATGTCATTCCCTTCATTAATCAAGTATATTCCTGGGTCTTGTTGTTTACTCACTAGAAATACTTCCTAGCGTATCCTGTCTCAAAAAAAAAAGTTGCTGTTTACAATGTAAAAAATATATATCCAATCGTTCTGTGCAAGAATTATAATAGGCAAGTTAGCAACAGTCTTATTCGTTTTATGATCCTTTCATCTTCTCTGAAACGTGCTTTGTGTTTTGTGTGTGGACTGTGTGTTACTTGGTAATGATCTTATGTACAGAGTGATATTTTGCCTTTCTGGGGGCATGGCATTAAGGGAATTGTCTGTATTCTTTAATGGTATTCTTTAATGGAGCCCCAAGTATCTAAGGCAGAGATCAGCAACCTTTGGCACACGGCACGCCAGGGTAAGCACCCTGGCAGGCCGGGCCGGTTTGTTTACCTGCCGCATCCGCAGGTTTGGCCTATCGCGGCCCCCACTGGCCCCAGTTCGCCACTCCAGGCCAATGGGGGCGGCAGGAAGCAGCGGCCAGCACATCCCTCGCCCTGCACCGCTTCCCGCAGCCCCCATTGGCCTGGGACGGCGAACCGCAGCCAGTGGGAGCCGCGATCTGCCGAACCCGCGGACATGAGAGGTAAACAAACTGGCCCGGCCCGCCAGGGGGCTTACCCTGGCAGGCTGTGTGCCAAAGGTTGCCGATCCCTGATCTAAGGTACAATCTGTAGTATATATTCTTAATAAAACAGTGTCTATCTTTTCCAAAATTCCATGTATATAAAGTAAGGCTGTCTGATCATATTATCTTATTATGTTGTCTTCCTCATTATGCTGGATGCTCATTAGATTGGGTTACTTACTGGAGTCATTTTAATAGCTCATTATTTCCTATAAATGTTATTCACAGCTGGTACATTGCCAGGTAGACCTTTTATAGAATCCCTTTTTCTACCATAAATAGGCTCCAAAGTTGCACTCAGATGTGCTAGTGTGGTTCCCTCTCTCTGTGCGTAGCTACATTGACTACACTGTATCTTGATGCAGGATCAGGGTCATATTTTGCTAGACAGTCCCATAATCAAACCATTTTTATGGACATAGGGTGGGCAAAACTGCACATTCACCTGAAACATTGTCCTTGTCATACCTGAACTAGTGCGTACCTTGTCACTGGTCTTTAAGGCTTTGACATCCAAGAAGAGGTGTCCTGGATCTATTTCATAGTCAATAGTAAAGGTGATCTTTGGGAATTGTTTAGTGAATAACTTTACACTGTGCTGTACGTCATTTTTATTGATGATGGTAGGGAAGATGCCAGCTATGTAGTATCTGTACAAAATTGGATGAGTATTAAGCTGTTCAGGCCCTGGACCTAAATACCAATCTAAGATTGCTGCAAGTTGATTTATCTATCCCCTGACAGTGTATTGAGCTAAGGACTGAAGCAAAGACTCTTTTAATTTAGATTGTGGAATAATTAAGGTTTGATCTTTATGCATTTTTAAAACATTAAAATAAGTGCATGTCACAGTACAGTATACTTGTATGGGTGTTATTCATCCCAGTGCAGAGGGACTATGCACCATTTTATTTCCATTTAGGCACTCAAAATAGGGTTTTTTGGGGACAGATATGAATAATTCTTAGGGGCACCCTCTTTCCAGTATGGAACTTCACCTATGTCTGAAAATATACTATTTTAAAAAAATGTTTTTCAAATTCAGAAGGCATATTAATCAGCTGTAGCTACAGATATTTTTATATATTAAAAATAAAAAAATATGTGTTTTCAGTTGAAAACTATGCTATATTGGTGTATAGGTGATATACTTAACACTATTTGTCAGTCATTCTCAACCAAGGGTACGCAGAGATTTTCCAGGGGGTAAATCAATTCATCTAGATATTTGGCTAGTTTTACAAAAGGCTACATGAAAAGCACTAGCAAACTAGTACAAACTAAAATTTCATACAATGATTTGTTTATACTGCTCTATTTACTATACACTGAAATGTAAGTACAATATTTATATTCCAATTGATTTATTTTATAATTACATGGTAAAAATGAGAAAGTAAGTAATTTTTCAGTAACAGTGTGCTGTGACTTTTTTTTTTTTTTTTTGTATTTTTATGTCTGATTTTGTAAGGAAGTAGTTTTTAAGTGAGGTGAAACTTGGGGTATGCAAGACACATCAGTCTCCTGAAAGGGATACAGTAGTCTGGAAAGGTTGAGAGCCACCGCTGTATGTGACTTTGGAACAAGAGACCCTATGCTTCAAAAATGATTTTCCTCTGCGGTGAAATTCAAAAGTAACAAATGCTTTTGATGATAATTACCGGATTTCAATATTTATAGAAAATTGCACATGATCAATCTAGCATGTACATAGTGTTGTTTTGTTGAGTGGCCACTGCATATTTCCACTTCTGTGATTGGTGCCTCCTGGCATTGTGCAGTGGAATATGCTAGAGAGCAATGTCCTTGAGCCACTGGCCCCTCCCTCCTCCCTGGAGAGGATTCTGACAGTGACTAGGGGAGTGGCCCCATCCACTCTTCAGTTACTTTTAAGTCACTGAAGATACAATGAACTTAGATCACACGTAGTGGTGTCAATGGTTCACTCTTCTGTTTCTTTTTTCTTCTGTCCTTTCAAAGGCTATTTTCTTTTTAATTCATTAGATTAACATTAATAAAGGTTTCCTTAGTTAGGAGAACAAAGAGAAAATGGTACCTGTCAGGAATGGACACAGGAGCAGGAGGACTGCTTCACACACCCCTACTGGTAGGGTAGGCTCGTCAGGCCTAGTCAATTAAGTTTGGCAATGTGTGAATCCAGCATTGACCTTGAACATCAGTGGGAGTTTTGATTTCAGGTGGGTAGGATTTAGGGTGACCAGATGTCCCTATTTTATAGGGGCAGTCCTGATTTTTAGGTCTTTCTCTTATATAGGCTCCTATTACTCCCCACCCCCGTCCCGATTTTTCACCCTTGCTGTCTGGTCACCCTAGTAGGATTTCACCCATTGTATTTGTTTGTGCTGCAGTCGCTCTTTGTATTTGATGCTGGGGGGAAGTGAGAGTGATTTGATTCAACCCAGTGATAAGAACGAAAGCTTACAGTAGGAAAACTTATTAATTTTAATTAAATCAACAAATGAGCTAATATCTTAGGGTACCCTGCTTTGTTGTTCATGTTTCAGGTGTACTGCAATGAGAAAAAGTGACTTTTAGTGAGTCAGAGGAGCATTATTCACCATCATGGTGGGATTATCATTGGGTAGTCCATTGATAAAACTCTTAAATTTGACTTTCTCACATTAATGGCCTACCTTGTGCATCAGACTCTGGTTCATTTTTTATAGTTACTTCATCCTCTTCATCACAGTCCTCTCTGTGACACAAGAAATGTGTTCACTGAAGGAGTAGTCTGGCATAAAATCATTCACTGAATCAGAGCCTTATGCTATTGTAAGTTCTCCAACAGCTGCAGCAAGGATATGTTTGCAAACCATTATGAAATCAAGATGTTTTTAAATAAAGGTATACAGTACATTGCTGAGATAGAAAAGGATTATTATCTATTATTTATAGCTATACTTTATACTCAAAACTGTTGTTTACCATATAGAATTATTGTACCTAGACCTAATTTTTGCTATGTTGAAGAGATGCAGGGTATGTGTGTGTGTGTGTGTGTGTGTGTGTGTGTGTGTGTGTGTGTGTGTGTGTGTGTGTGTGTGTGTACTTAAAATCTTTTGTCCATTTTTGGAAGATTCTGTTGATATGAGAGATCCCTTATACTTGAAGGGTAAATTACATTTACATCTACTTTAAGGCCACTTTACACTGCCAAAGAAGGGAGTTTTAGGGTAAATGAGAATCAGGCCCCAAATGGGGAATATTGTTGGACCCTGTGTGTGAAATATCAATTCCACAATAGAAGAAAGTGCCACTTCTGTATAGACAGAATGATATAAAATGAGGATAGTAATGTGAGTGGAGAGTCCCTACCTCCGCAGTAATGGGTGTAGTTGAAAACTTATAAACATACACACGAGCACATGCACATTCACTAAACAATGTAGTCACATAAAAATTGTTCTGCCCTCCTGGGAGAAATTGCACATTTTTACTGGCTCCAGCAAGTTGCCCCAAAACTGTTGCCCGTAGTTATTTGTTCTTCCCAAGAGTGAATCTTGATTAAAGTTTATTTTAATAGGTATTTCAGTGTGTTTGTGCACTGGCCTTTTCCTCTGGAAACGTCAGTTCAAATCCTGACCTTGGTAACAATTTAAACTGTTTTTGGTGGTCATGCCCTAGGCATTATTTGACAATATTGGGAAACTAGTCACAGTTTGGCAGTGTTCATATTGACTGGGAGCAGGGACTGAGATCCATAGATAGAGCTGTCTGTGGAATCTTGCACAGTATTTACCTGCACTATGCCTGGTTCTTTCCAATACTTTAATCTACACTAAATTCACTGACCGATTGTCAAGGCTGCTTCCCCACTCTGAACTTTAGGGTACAAATGTGGGGGCCTGCATGAAAACTTCTAAGCTTAACTACCAGCTTAGATCTGGTCCGCTGCCACCACTCCCAAAGCTAATTCCCTTCCCTGGGTAGCCTTGAGAGACTTTTCACCAATTCCCTGGTGAATACAGATCCAAACCCCTTGGATCTTAAAACAAGGAGAAATTAACCATCCCCCCTCCTTCCTCCCACCAACTCCTGGTGGATCAAGATCCAACCCCCTTGGATCTAAAAACAAGGAAAAATCAATCAGGTTCTTAAAAAGAAGGCTTTTAATTAAAGAAAAAGGTAAAAATGATCTCTGTAAAATCAGGATGGAAAATAACTTTACAGGGTAATCAAACTTAAAGAGCTCAGAGGACCCCCCTCTAGACTTAGGTTCAAAGTTACAGCAAACAGAGGTAAACACCCTAGTAAAAGGTACATTTACAAGTTGAGAAAACAAAGGTAAACTAACACGCCTTGCCTGGCTGTTTACTTACAAGTTTGAAATATGAGAGACTTGTTCAGAAAGATGTGGAGAGCCTGAATTGATGTCTGGTCCCTCTTAGTCCCAAGAGCGAACAACCCCCAAAACAAAGAGCACAAACAAAAGCCTTCTGCTCCCCCCCCCCCCAAGATTTGAAAGTATCTTGTCCCCTTATTGGTCCTTTTGGTCAGGTGTCAGCCAGGTTACCTGAGCTTCTTAACCCTTTACAGGTAAAAGGATTTTGGAGTCTCTGGCCAGGAGGGATTTTATAGTACTGTACACAGGAGAGCTGTTACCCTTCCCTTTATAGTTATGACACCAATAATAAACAGAAAACAAATACTATGCAATAATTATGGCAAAGTTGAAAAAAACCCTCTATTTTAATAAGCATTGTGAAATCTCTAGAAATCTTCCACACATCTATGCAGATGTCTCATCCCAGAACTCTTACTTTCTCAAGAAGAGGCATCATTAAGGGAGATATCCACAGTGAAATTTTGAATAAAATTACTCATGATGGACATGACCCCACGTTTGCGCACTAATGAACGTGCTATTATCCTGGTGGGCTAAGTGGGTAGATTACATTCACTGAAAATTCAAAAGGTTATTCTGATCATCTGGTCATCTGTTTAGAAGTTCTAAGAAGCTGTGTAGTGTTTCCCTAGAAAACAAATATATACCACCTCTAACCCTTACATGAACTCTGACACCACCAGCGTAAAGAATGAACGTTTCTTCCAAACTCAGGTTTCCTAGTCTGTGTCTACACTAGCAAGCTTACAGCAGCACAGCTGTACTGATGCAGCTGTGCCGCTGTAAGATCCGATCAACATAATTAAACCACCCCCAATGAGCAGCAGTAGCTATGTCGGTGGGAGAAGCTCATCTGCTAACAGGATTGTGCACACTACCACTCATGCCAGTGAAACTTATATTGCTCAGGGGGTGTTTTGCCTATTTTGTTACAAAGTAAATATCAGCACCTGTCAATCTTTTGGGTGCAATAAGTAAGAAAGAAGTGGCAGATTCATCTCTGATCCACCTTTAATAAAAATCTTGTAGCTATAGAAAAAGTGGTGTGACAGTTGCAAAAGATTTTCTGATGTGACAGTGTACTGCTCAATTTGATATAAACTAGACCTAACTATACTTTCTGAAAGACATAGGAGGTGGGAAAAGACATACTGACAGACATGTCAAAAGAAATGTTAAGTAAAGTAAAGGAGGCCCTGAAATCTTGTGCGCAGGCTTCTAGTCATGTACCAAATAGCTAGAGAAGAGCCTGAAAAACAAGCCAAGATATGATCCAAATATGAGTGTTCCAAACTTGTGGCTGGCCTCTGTCATAATTGGCTGAATCGTCTCCTCCTCACCTCAGATCTGGAAACCTGGGAAAATCAGATCCAGCCATGAATTTTGTGGCTTTTGACCATTTCTATAAATGACTTGCTTCTAGGCAGAAGTGAGGAGGATTTATTCACAGGCTGGAGACTATGAAAAGTACTTTGCCATTCCAGATAATTTCGAAATAAATCTAGAAAAGTCATTGTTTCCCTGCACACTTTCAAAGGTTTTGCTTCAGTTCAATGTATTTCAACATGCTGATTATCTCTCTGGCATGTGGACTGAATGCACTGATGTTTGGAAATTCCAGTCCAAGTAGCCCTAATTTTGGAGTAAGTGCAGTCTTTCATTATCAGCATCATGTGAACAAGTGCTGAGCAGCCAGTTCGAACTCAAGGAAAATAATAAGTATGATGGAACCTATATGAAGAATCTGCATTTGTCAAACAGAAACAAGAGCTGGTTTGAGCCAACTAGACCTTGTAATTCTTTAGGGTTTTTTTGCTTGTACAAAATGGCAGGACAGGACATGCAGAGGGAACAACTTATCAATGTATTTTAAAAGATATAGTGAGAGCAGATCAGAAGTTACAGAAAGGCAATATAAAAGTTAGAATCACTCATTAGTGAAGAAATATTTATATATTAAATATAAATAATGGAAGCCTGATTGTCATTTATACTAAGTCCCCATTCTACAACTCTGGCATTGTAAAGATGGCTTAAAACTAGTATAAATGTAATTTATGCAAACTTCCAGAGTGGTGTAAAGGGGCCCTAATATTAATGAGACACAAATAGGATGACATCCTGACCCCATTGAAGTCAATGGTAAAATGTCCAATTACATTAAAGTGGCCAGGGTTTCTCCCTTAATATTTTACAACATGAAAAGCCATATTTTCAGACTGGCCTATGAATATGGGCAGAAAGATATTGCATTCACAAATCCCACATGTGCACAAATCAGATAATTTAATACTTAACGTGTGGATGTTGTTGCATAAAATCTTTATGAACAAATATTGAAGCTGGGCTATAAATTTAAGCACATAATGTTGATTGGTTTCTTTATATTGCTTGCAGAAAAATACTGTGTATTGAGTTCAAAATCATTCTTCTTGCAAATGCAACTTTTGTCATTATTTCTCCTTTACTAATGCAGAATTATTTGTGGAGAGAAATGAATCAGCTACACTAATACATTTTGATTTCTGGATAAGAAAACAGATTAATTTACAACTTGCAGGTTCTTAACTTTCCAGAATAGATCTTTCACATACAACTTTGAGTTCTTTGTTACTTAATTATCATTAGTTGATTAAAGGAAACAAAAAATCATTGATCCAATTAGACATGATTTTTCAATATATCTGTATCAGGATGAGACCTAACTTACTTTTTTTAAGCAGATAAATTGCAGTATGTGCTAGCGGAAAAGAATTTTTCAGATTAGAGCCCATATTTTGAAATTCTGGCCCTCCAAACCTCCGTTCTTCTCCCCATTTCTATCGTTTCCCATGTCTACTTCTGCCAATGTCTTTTCCCCTAGAAAATTATATGACTAAGGCACCAATCCTGCAATACTCTCCTCATGACAGAGTTTATTAAAGGATCGAAGTGTTAAGAATAAGCCGGTGGGGGTGATTTTGCATAATTCTGTATTTTCTGTTGCTCAACAGAAAATGCTCTAATGTAAATAATACATACAAGATGCACAAGAACATAAAGTAAATATATGCTTCAGATCTGATCATTAAAATGAAGAACAATGAGCAGAAAATGCAAAATACCTTGCTTTATTTTACTTTTTCAAGTTGCTTTTTTAAAACTTTTGGGCCTGATCCTATGAGTGACAGAGCACCTCCTACAATGTGCAGAGTACCCTCAACTCCAACTGAAATCAATGAAAACTGAGGATACTCAGCTCCTTGCAAGGATAAAGCCCCTAATTTGATGAGGAATCATTTTTTGCGAGCAATTTAGAAAAGACCCATTGTTTTCTCTGTTAGTAATGATCAGCTCTTTGCCAGAAATATCCCCTACAGAGAGTTGTACTCCATATACCTCATTTGGTTCTGTTGTTCATTTGGAACCTGAAGATTTATAGTTCAGATTCTGCTTTTTTCTTTCTCTTTTTTTATAGATCTTTGAAATTGTCAGTCTGCTGAGAATCTCTTCTGCTAGGTTAAATAGCTTACTTTGCACAGAATTTCATTAATATTCATGGAAATTGGAACTGTAAAAAAAACTGTAAAAAGTGCAGTGAAATGTAAGTCAGAGAGGGAAAATATATTTTTGACATTTCCTCCATTTCAATAAAATAAGAAAAAAAAATTATTTATTCAGTTAAATAAATAAAAGAAACATACACACCAGCCTATTATTTTTATTATTTGACTTTTCCATTTCTTGAGAAAAGATACTCATTATATTTCAGAGCCAGACAAAGAGCAACTGGAGAATCTAGCTTTGATGCTCAGTTCTGCTGCAGGGCCAGTTTGTGACCTTGGCTCAATCTCCACACCTCCTGAAACCACGATGGTAATCACCTCTATAAAACTGGGAGATTGAAGGACACTGCTGTAAATGAGATGTTCCAACTCAGCTGAGCCAGCTTGGTACATAAATATTTCATCTTCTCTGTGATTTTGTTTCATATTTGTTTACTTTAGCAAAACTAGTTTGCTGGTTTGTTTTATCGTTTAGTGGACATTTTCAGAGCACGATCCCGGGACTGGAGTCCTCAGTGGGAAGTGTACAAAATTAGAGAAAAATAAGAGATGCTGGAAACCAAATTAGATACCCAGATGAGTTTTAAAAAACTGTTCCTAAGCCTGGTGTTTTAAAAACATTAAATGTTTCCAGCCCAGAGAGGTCACTGCTGAATTAATAATACATTTTTAATATGCACTGATGTGATATCCAATATTTCCACACTGAAAAACTAATATTGTGGCCTATTTCATTTTATAAATTAAAATTGGCATTTGCAGATTACAGTGCAGAAAGGTTTGTGAACTGAGCTGAGATTCCAGTTGGGACAGAGGAGTGTTATTTCATTTTGCCACATGTACAGTTGACACTCTAATGCGTGAATGCATTTGTTTTCTTGCAACAAGGACTTGTTGGTAAACACAGAGTTTGTTTTATAAGGACAGCTTTCAAAGAATAAAATATAGATTTTCACATATAAATCCTGTTTTACAATGGAATATTTTTCATCTCTAGTTTTCACTTGAATGAGTTTTATTACTAGTTATGGGTGAACCTCAAACAACTTGAGAAACCTTGGAAAGTTTACGTATTTATTTGAAACTTTTCTGAATATTTCAAAGTCCTCATTTTCCTTCATCTTTCTCACCATTCCACACTAATCCTTCCAACTTCTACAGTTACATATTTTCCCTTCCTCCTAATTCTATTTTTCTCCTAACTTCCAGTCTCAAGCATCTCCAGTTTCCTCCACCTGACATCCAGTATGCCCCCTCCCTTTCATATGTCATGAATGGAGAGGTCTAGTCTGAAGTTTTATTGTATTTCTCTGTTACAGTCTGGCTGGCTAGAAAAATCTAATCTCATGAATTCAAGGACACTAAATCTTCACAGCCCTGCAACTTGTCTGAAGCTTTTTTGTAGTCATTTATGCTGGTGCAAAGTCAATGTAAAATGCTACCAAACCAGGATAGTAGGTCTATACCCACTTTGCATAGATATAGATGACTACACAAATTGCAGGGCAATGGTGAATCAGGCCTAGGTCTTCTCCAGAATTTGCTTTTGTCTGAACCCTGAGGGGTGGGAGGAGAGATACCTGAATTAATGAGACTTGATAGAGATTTTAGCAGAAATTGTCCAGTCCCCCAGATGGATTTGGTTAAAGGAGGCCTATTGCAGACTAGGAGATGGAGAGTTGTCCATCTGTTCTTATCTTTAAAAAGGTTCAGTTATGATTTAGATTAAGACCCTTCTTTTCTGCAGAACCAGTTCACCTGTTCCTAATCATTACACTCTTGAACCTAATTGTGAAAGCATGTTTGCTGCAAAACAAGATGGAAACTATGCATTTCCAGTTCTCTAGTGTCCAAAATAGCACAGAGATGAAATCATACGTTAGCCAGATCCTGCCAAATGGTGTGGGTGCCTTGCATCTCCCTTACAGTTTCACATAAGCAAACCTCTTTTACTTGGACTTCTCTTGCTTTCTTCAGAGTTGATCAAACATCAGCTACAACAAGATAATATGATCAGTTTTTAAGATGGTACGCTTATGATGAAGGGGCTGTCTATTTGGGGGGGGGGGGAAATGTTTTTTCAACTGAGTTAGCTCGCTCAGTTGAACAAGTTTAACATGATTGCAAAGCCTCCTTAACACCCATGCAGACACAGTTTAACATCATCAAAGCTGTGTGAGCTGGTTGTGTGGTAGTCTAGCTGGAAGCCTAGTTGTTTCAAAAATGCCTACAGCTGCACTGCCGTAGCATTTTAAGTGTTGACATACCCCTAGAATTTGAAGTCCTTGCGTCTCTTTTGAAAATGAGACTTGGGCTCATAAGACATAACACCCTCCGTGTCTGTATGAGTGTTAAGGGAGCTTCCACCTTGGCTACAACACAGCCAGCAAACACAACTGAAAAGGTGTTAAACTGTGTCTACATGGGTAATAAGGGAGTTTCAACTAGTTTGACTGAGCCTCCAACCCATCTACTCAGCCCAAGAGTCTGCCTTTTGAAGCAAATTAACTCTTGTAATGTAATGTCTTTAAACCAACAGGTCAAAGCAATTGAGATGTTTCAAAAATATAGTGTTATTAATTAAATGATGAGGGCAAGACAATTGTTTTCCCATAATGTATCACAAAGTCACTTAAACCATTCTATGTATAATATCTTCAGATAAGAAAACAAAATGCCTCAGTTCCTTGGCTACCTGCTTTGGAAGGAGAAACCATTCTTGTAGTACGAATGGAAATCAGTACCTGCATTTTTCATTACTGATTTTATCTGTGACCCAACTGTATTTATCTTATCTATTCCAATGAGGCTAGGAGAACATACAGATAGACTTGGGGACAGAAGACAGAATTGAGACACACTAACAAAAAAGAATATGTTGAAACATTTCAATAGACTTCTTCCTTAGTTAGACAACTCCTTTAATTGTATCTTACATCTGTCAACTAGTGTTTCACAACCATTTGGAAACTTCTTTAGGCATTTACTGCTTCATTCTGTTCAAGGTTAATTCTACAATTCTTACAGACCAGCAAAGAGTTAAGAGACTTGCCAGTTTTGTGCAAAGGATCTTTACAGGACATGACTGATTATATCTATATCTGCTAATTTGGAAAGAATTAGGCCAGTGCTTGATGCTCCTCTTATTTAGGTTTTAATGGCTTAATTAATAAAGAAGCTCTGAAAAGCATTGCAGATACTTTAGATGTGTTAACACAGGGATATACATAGGCTAATGCTGATGCATATGGCTTAATTGTTGAAGTTGTCTTTCTCATTTTAATTTTACCGACTAGAAAGTCAATATCCATTGATTTAATTTTGTTAGAAGAATTCTTATCTCCTGCCCTTCTCCAAGAGACAAAATCTTTATGTGGTCTATCTTATGTTCCATTTGTTGACTCTCTCTAACCTTCAAAGTTACCTTAATTAACAGTCTCTGTTTGAAGTGGACATAATTTACTTGAATTTTCAAAAAGCTTTGGATAATGCCTTTCATAAAAGACTATTAAGGTAAATAACAAGAGGGTAAAGGGAAAAGTCATGTTGTGAATTAAAAACTGGTTAAGCAAGAAGAAATAGAAATAGAGTCGTACTGAATGATTACTCTTCAGAGTGGAAAGCAAGTTAATAGTGGGGCACCACGAGGGTCAGTCTTATTTAATAAACTAAAGCTTTGGAGGAGAAAGCAGGTAATAAGCTGCTGAAGATTGCTGATTGCACTAAGTATTTTCAATTAGTTAAGAAAAATTGTGAGAAACTGCAGACATTTTTAAATTAGAGATGGATCCGTTGCAGTTCAGGGCAATGATGGGTGACCTCAGTAGGCCAAAGTCCTTCCATCCCATCCCAGAAAGAATTGGGTCCTCCCTTGAACAGAAGGTCCTGTCCGTTTTCTTAGTCAGAAAGAAGGACATGAGTCAGTCTAAACTCAGGTTACTGATCCAAAAGTTTTTTCTTTGTCTGTTGGTCTCTGGAGAATCTAGTTTCAACTAGTATTTGCAAGCCTCTCCAGGTGGTACTTCTCTGGAGGTGTTACAATGCAATTGAATTTGCCTATGCACTCCCATTCCCCCACTGTTCTTAATTCCTGGAGAAGCTGCGGTCACTCTTCACCCTAGAATTATGTACAATCTCTAGCCCACAATGATCCATAACCTTAATACAGTAAAATCTCCAACAATATTGCAGGAAATTACCATATGCATTATAGGATCAAAACTGGAATCTCAGATCTAACTCCCTTTGAATATTGGGTTGAAAGGATGCAAATCTCCGCTCTTACGATTTTCCTTCTGGTTCAAATCTAAAACCAGAAAGGACCTAACTTCTGATTTGGTTCAAATACAGGCAAAATCTCGTAGGAATGCAATTCTTGTGTGATTTTTTTTTGTCAGTAATGATGATTTAGCTAACACTTGTGTAGTGCTTTTAATCCAGAGATTTCAAGGTGCTTTACAATTCCCCGATGGTGATAGATGATGAAACTGAGACACTTAGCAGTTAAGGCTCAGTTTTTCCAAACTGGCTTATAATTTGGGTACCTTTAAATGCCTATGGTCTAATTTCCACAAGTACTGAACACCCACAACTCCAAATGAAATCAGTGGGAGCTTCTCTCTCAGATCTGCATGAAAACTTCCTGTGATATAAGAGTCAAACCTTTATTCACAGTGCCTGCTTCCTAAAGAAAGAAAGCGCTCTCTCTCTCTCTGCTGTTTATATGAGGTTCTGAAACTATCTTCTAATCCAAAGCTCTCTTGGAAGCACAAGCCTACCCATATAGATCACCCCAGAATTTACAATTCCTGAGAGTAATTAAAAGCTTTGGTGTTTTTTCTAAGCTTCCATTCTTCTCTCTTACAAGGATTACTGTCTGTTAATCTAACAATATTGTTTCTCTGTCTCCCCCCTCTTATCATTTATGGGTGAGTGAGATGAGTCACAAGAAGCTCCATTGAAGTCAGTGGAGCTATATTGAGTTACCCCTGCTGGGGATCAGGCTAAGGACTTTAGACCCCTAAAGGAATGAATCCCCCAAGATACATGGGGCTCTCAGAGGATATTCCAGAGGAAAGCATCTTCCATAAGGAGGCAAGTTGCTTCTGCACTGCTACCCACCATCAACACTATCTCCTTGATCCCCTTGACAATATGGCTTGAGGAACTTTGATGCTAACAACACCATCCGCCACTGGCTGCCATCTGTGCTCCCTTGGACTGGTTTCTATAGCTCTGGGGGTAAAATCTGACAAAGCAAGGCCAGCGTCTTCCCTCCCTCCACATCAGCAGAGCTCCTGCAGAGGGGCTTCCATGTGATAGGGGAGCATACCCTTCCATGCATCCTGTTCTCAGACCTGCAAATTCAGGTTCTCTTCTGCTCAAGAGCATTTGGGCCTTCCAGTGTTTGGGACATTTTTAGAAGGTGATAAATGCCTTCAGATCCTATTGAAGTTAATGGGATTTGAGGAGGCTCTGTACATGGCAGGAGTAGTCCCTAAAACACTAGTCCTAGGGAGGCTTACAGCCAATGTTAGTATGAAATAATTATGTAACCCTTCTGCCCCTCTGAGTTGGCAGCAACAAGGGCCGGGTTCAGTATCTAGGGGTTCCATTTCAATAACGCAATGCAAAACCGGCTCGAGCCCCCACCCAGTGACGTGGGACAATTACATACCACCCCCCCGGGCGCCTCTAGGAGGCAATACTTCCCCTCTCGCAAGCACAGAGTCTGAGTGTAGCAAAAGCCTTTTAATAAAGGAGGGAAACAATGCGGCATTATGTTGGGGAAACACCACAAACAGGATTCATAACACAAACCATGAGCAAAAGACCCACCTCCAAGTAAGTTTGGCAGTGTCCTTTTCCCCTCAGGGTCTTAAGTCCAATCACCCCAAAGTCCAACAACCCCAAAGTCTCTGTCCCTGGTCAGTGCCGCCCCAGAATTCAAAAGTTTATCTGCAGAGTTTTACCCCTCCCCCCCAGCCTGGGCGGAAATGGGGGGGGGCACATGGGATGTTAAGGGGCACCTTACATGGTCCGAGGCCGACTGCCCCACCTCTCCGTGGAGTTCTGCTGCAGCCTTTACCACAAATGGCTCCGCTCTACCAGCTGCGCCACGCCACCAGCCGTACCATGAACCGCTCCAGCTGCCCCCGCAAATGGCTCAGCTCCGCGCCGCTCGCTCGCTGTTCCATGGGCCGCTCCAACCGTCCCACAAACTGCTCGGCTCTGCCAGCTGCTTAGCAATATATCTTCAGGCTCCCCCACTGTTAACACAGCACTCAGTGATCTCAGCTCAGCAATTTTAGCTCTTTTAGTGATTTCAGCTTGTAGTAGGGGAGCCCCAGTGCTGGTGCACCATTGGCCCAAAGTGAATTCAGTTCAGCAACTTCTAGCTAGACTCCTAATGGAAGCAAACTTAGCTCTGCTATTCAACAGTGGTGAGAGGGGGAGATATTTCAATTGGTGTTCCAGGCCCTCAAAAGGGGCCCATGCCACCAGGTACACATACCTGTCCCCAACCTCTCTCAATTCACTGGGTTTTGTAACACATGCCCCTTGTCTAGCAAGTGCTACTTAGTTACTGGTGAGTCCCTCTGTCATACAACAGTTCCACTGGCCTTGATTCACAGAATCAGGGTAACAACACTTTATTCTTCCTGCCCCAATAACAGAGAAACTGGGGATCCCACACCAGCCAAAGTAACCACTTTCAATTGTTGTTGTCCCAGGCTAGGCGGGTGGGTGTGCCTATGCAAACAAGATCAGCCCCTGAAGTTCTTTTCAACCCTCGCCATAGTTCACCACCAGATGTCAGGGTAGAGCTTAGCCTGACTCTGCTTACAATTAAACATAAGGGAAAACGCATTAAGTGTGGTATGGAAAGGGCTTTACACAGAAAATTCACTCAGTGAAGCACATTGACAAAATATTTTTTTCAATTTAAATAGTCTAAAGAAATAATCCCTGAACACTAACGTTGCTTAGTAACAGGTCTTAGTTCCGTCAGTACTTGTGAGTGACAGATTCAAATGACTGGCCTCTTTGTTGCCCATGTGAAATGAATTGGTGGTCTCAGTCCAGTTACTAGTTGACAGGAGCCCACATCACACATGATTCATCATGTCTGGCACTAATTGGGACCATCGCTGGCAGTGTCAGCAGAGAGGAGGAGTGAATAGCAGTGGAATCGACACTATCCACTCATCGCCTCACTAGAGGTGGTCCCTTTATGTCACCATTGAGACATATGGGTAGGTTGAGCTGGAATGTGTTTTCCCTGCTGCTCCCCATGCTGTGGATAATTTCTAGGGCTGTCACTCCAGCACCTTTCACAATCATTAGACTCACATGCAGGCTACATGGAAAAACAATAGCATTCCATAAAACTGTATGTAGAATTATGCAAATGATCTGTGGCACAAGACCCTTAGTGGGTATAAAGACACCCTTGGGCTTCAAAAAAATAACAGTGTTTAGGCTTCAATAAATAATCCAAAATGGTTTAATTCAAATTTCCATTTTGACAGTTATTCAGAAGGCCAATGCTTCAAAATTAATAGCTGCTCGACCAAACCATTGGCCTCCAGAATGACTAAGAGAGTGAAAATTTGAAAGAAACCACTTTGGTTATTTATTGAAGTCTAAGGGCTATTATCTTCTAAAATACACTGAAGTCTTTACACATTGAGTGAATTATACTTGTGAATTTACCTGCATGCATTTACATTTAAAGGGGTCATTTTATTTTATTTTATTCTATTTTATTTTATTTTTAAGAACTGTGATATGTTTATTGGTGTTTGTTCATGAAGCCTAAAAGAAAATTAAAGGCTATTTTGAGCCTTCTGAGTCAGTCATTTCTGGGCCTCTCCCTTCACAAATCAGGCATTTTATTGGCAAATACATTTTCAGGTTATTTATAAGGCATCAGTGACATTCAGTGTTCAGTTATAGTACTGTAAGTTAATCACTTTTATATGCTGTATGGAGTTCTCCGCCTTTATAGGTTGGTGTCTGTTCTTTCTTGGCATAATGTTATAGAATTTTATTATAAGGTTACCACATACAGAGCTTCTAATTGGAATCTTTTATTTCTTTTTCTTCTAGGCTGTGGATATACTTTTGCAGCATGGAGCTTATGTCAATGTTCAAGATGCAGTGTTTTTCACCCCATTACACATTGCAGCATACTATGGCCATGAACAGGTAACTAAATGGGCAGAATCTGACAAAGATGAAAGAGTACACTCACACTACGAGCCATATGTAGGTTTACTGTCTTTATATTTGGAAGGGTCCTACTAGAGAGAGGCTTTCACATCCTTAAGTTATGCCTTTAACTATATCTGACATTTTCAGGTGTTTGAAAGCTCATAGGAATGTGGGTATTCATGTTTTAACTACCCACTGCTAGGATCACCAGCCAAATTTACTACCCCCCAAAAGAGTACTTGAAATTAGTTGCCATTCATGAGAGAGAGTTTTTCTAACCTATAAAAGAGCTTCTCACCCAGAGATACAATTCATACAATGCTGAACCTTGAAGCTGCCTTGTATCTATTAGGTGTATCAGTTTAAATACCTCTACAGAAATGTGTATAAATGACCCATAGTACTCAATAACAAATGGATTGGTGCACCTTGGATTTAATGGGTGAAATCCGGCCCCCATGGAAGTTAATGGGAAAACTAATGGATCCAATGGAGCCAGGATTTCACCCAGCGTGTTGTGGATGCAAAGGGCTAAATCTTGCTTGTCTTACTCTCACCAGCAGTGAAATTTTAAAAAAGCACTGAAGCCTTGGCCCTAAGTTATCATCAAACCCTCCTAATCCCATTTCTCTTTGCTAATGTAGAAGTGTCTGTGGCTTAGAGGGCAATATACTCGTTTGCACTGCAGGAGATCCTTTGGTTCAAAAGTAGCCTTGTGTCTGTGTTGGCTTATGTGAGTCAGTCCCAGTGCCTTTCTTATCCTGGAAACATGCATATGCTGGGACATTTTCAGAGTTTCAAAGCATGACCTCTAGGTAGAGTATATTTTTCATTTCACTGACGTTTACTTAGAGTGCGTTGGAGAGTCATTCCCAGGAAAATGCTTTTGAAAGGACAGACTCCAAGAGAACAGATGATTGAAAACGCTATACTTCTATGGTTCAATAACAGTAAGGATGTGCACAAAGCATGCATTCCTGCACCCTCCTTTTTTATATATTCACCTCATCATCCAGTAATAGTAAGAAACTCTTTACATGTTGGGCTGAGAGATTAGTTTGCTTATTTCCCGTGAACCACTTTTGAACAAATAGTCACAGTCTTGTGAAATTATGCTAAAATGCATATGGTGCTTTTGTGATAAGGGACTCTACTTTCTGAAGGAAGCTACGGCTCTGACATAGCTAATTTATGGATGTTAAGGACATCTACTTTATTATGCTGACTAGGTCAGTTAAACAAATAAGTGTGTCTTTTCCCCAACTCCTTGCTATCCATATCATTTTAAAAAATGAACTCACATTTGCTAGCGAACAATGTAATATTTTATAGATATATAACTTACAAATGGAATTTATAATGAGTTTAATGAAAATAAATTATATATACTTATATAACCCAGTTTTAATTTCAAAAAATAGAGCTTTCTCACTCAAGATGTTAAGCAATCCAATACAGAGTAAACTTTAACACAAGAACTAGGGATTACCAAATGAAATTAATTGGTAGCAGGTTTAAAACAAATAAAAGGAAGTATTTCTTCACATAACGCAAAGTCAACCTGTGGAACTCCTTGCCAGAGGATGTTGCGAAGACCAAGACTATAACAGGGTTCAAAAAAGAACTAGATAAGTTCCTGGAGGATAGGTCCATCAATGGCTATTAGCCAGGATGGGCAGGGATGGTGTCCCTAGCCTTTGTTTGCCAGAAGCTGGGAATGGGTGACAGGTAATGGATCACTTACTTGATAATTACCTGTTCTGTTCATTCCCTCTGGGGCACCTGGCATTGGCCACTGTCGGAAGACAGGATACTGGGCTAGATGGACTTTGGTCTGACCCAATATGGCCATTCTTATGTTTTGGTTTCATTGAATTGTTTGTTTTCACTTGATGATCTAATTTACATTGATGAAATATTTAGGTTACCCACCTCTTGCTGAAGTTTGGTGCTGATGTGAATGTGAGCGGGGAAGTTGGAGACAGGCCCCTCCACTTAGCTTCTGCCAAAGGGTTTCTTAATATTGCAAAACTCTTGATGGAAGAGGGCAGCAAGGCAGATGGTAAGGGAAGATTTTAAAAGCACATTAAAATTATATTTTGTATATAATGTCAAATGCTGACACATACTTTGCACAAGCCTTGGATTTTGCTTTCTGATATGGTGTGTGCATGTGTGTTTGTGTATTGAAGTTGGTGACTAGTGCAAAAAAAATTCTGTCATATTCTAAATATGCTTTGTCTATGTTTCTGCCCTCTTTGTGTTGGCTTCTCATGAATAAGCTAGAGAATTAGCTCATTGGCAAAAGTGCTCATAGAAACAATGAGTTGCAAGTGAATGCTGGAGAATATCAGGAGGAAACAAATTTGAAATTCATAATCACAAGTACTCACAGTGGAGATTTGTTTCTAAGAGATATGCTGGTCCAACCGGAGAATAGAAAGAAACCGTGTGATGTATGTGTCCAATCTAAACAATTCAGATTTTGAATATCAAATACCCACAATAAACTGTTAGTGAACGAGCTACAGATGAAGGATATTAAGTAGAAATTATGTGGTAAATATTTTCAAGTAATAATATTGAGGAAACCATAATCTGTTCACACACAATTTGTGAACAGAAAAAGAAAAATGGAATTTTTGTAATGCATTATTCATTATAAAATTTTCAGTGTAATATAAGTTTGTGTGTCTGTGTGTGTTTAATACATGACCGGGTGGAACAGTGTAAAGGTTTATCGGCATAAATGTTTGCATTATTCCCAATTTCAGAATCTCTGAATGAGTTTTACAGGTCACACCAAGCTAATGCCAATGAAATTGCTACACAATTCCACATCATTATATATTCTGTATATGCCATAGATTAAGCAAAAGAAAAAAATTGTGTTGTAGAAATATATGTCAGGGTTTCTTTCATCCCATTAGTTGTAAAACCATGTGCTTTAGTTACCATGGACTGGATTTGCTGTTCTATTTCAGCTCCTTTATACAGCTTCAATAACATAAAGGGCACAAAACTTATCAAAAAAGGCTCCCGGTAAAACTCCCTGTGTGAGGAGGTTCCCTACAGTGCAGAGACAGGAAAATGACTCTATATCAATCCCCCTCCAAACCTTTGTTGGGGTGGGACATACTTGGGGTGGGAGAGGTTGCATGGGCAGAGTACTGCTCTGCTCCAACTGTTCTCCATTGTGGAACAGCTGCTAGGGGGCTGTTGCAGCTAAGCATTAATTAGAACAGCCCTAAAGCTGAAAACTCAGCAGACACAAAAGTGGCTTAATGACATCTTCATTACCCCACTCCCACCTCCCTCATTTCCTGAGCTTAGTGTCACGTGGGAGGAAAGGAGAGGCTTGTCCCAGGAGTCTGTTTGTAAAGGGCCTGTGGGGAGAGGAGTACTATAAATAATACACTTGTAAAACCTCTTCTAAAATAACCTAAGCTAGCTTTTCTACACATAAAATTGTTGTGGCATCCTCGCCATCCTGGGACCTTCCACTGCTAGAAGCAAGTGCTGTGTCTCTTTGAGGGGGACTCTGCTCTTGCCGAGAGCATAAAGCTCCCATGTCTAGCTCTGCAGAATTATGAGATGTTGAATCTTAATCCTGGTATCTGAGCAGGACCGACTACTGCCTCTTCTGGACAATTTTGGGAGGGAGAAAGAGACGTATGCATTTTTCTGGTAGGCTGATTTTTGAGGAAGTTAGACAGTTTAAGTGGTGAGCAGAGTGTGGGTGAGACAGTCAAAGGTACGTGATAACTACAATATATTGGATACTGCAATTGGATATTGCAATTCATCACAACTCTGCAATTTATCTTGAGGATGCCTCTATTACATATCTGTCTTTGTGATACTCATGTGATAGATACTTGTGTGTGTATCTGTAGCCACCTTGAAAAATATTATAAATACTAAAACTTGTAATTAACTAGCTAAAAAATGTATGTGAAATGTTCTTGTCGACAAATTGGACACAGCCCTATATTCAAGCTACTGAAAGGGATATTTCTCATCTTCAGATATAGGACAAAAAAAGAGCTTTCAAAAAATGACAGCATATGGTCTGAAAAAAGTACTTATTTTTAATAAAGCTATTGACTTTAATATTACTACTGTTAACACACTTATATCCCAAATACACTGCATAAATTCCTGGCCCCATACAAGTCAGTGGGAAAACTTCCATTGATTTCTGTTGGGTCAGGAATTTGTCCAGGGAGACAATCTCCATGTGACCTCGAGAGACCTAATTAAAAGCAAAACAGAAGGGGACAGGGGCAATTGGCATTTGCTACAAGAATCCTACATATTATAGTAAGAACAAAGTTATCAAAATTATTCTAATTCAGTCTCACAATCTAGAACCCCATTCGATGTCTTCTGCCAATCAATATTCATAGCTAGTCATTAATTAACACAATGGAGCACATCACACAAAGCATAAAAATGATTCCATCTATCCATATTTGAAAATCATATAAAATTCCCAGTCTTGCAATCCTTATTCAATTCCTGATCCAATGCCTATTGAAGTCAATGGGAATCTTTCAGTTGATTTCAGTGGGAGGTGGTCATTGTGAGAGTTTTGTATGTGTGAGTACAGCATTCTCAAGCCTGCAGTAAATGGCCTAAATTCTAAATCCAGGAAAGCACATGAGCTTGTGCTGAAATCCATCCCTATTCATGACAGCACTTAAACATATGCATAAGTTCCATTGACTTCAATGGATTATGAGCACATGCTTAGAGTTAAGCACATGATTCAGTGCTGTTCGGAATAGAAATGTTGTCCTGAATTGGGGTCTATATATGTGTGTGGGTATATCTGTATCTATTCTAATATCGCTCTCGCTCTCATATCTATCAATATACTATCCTTTGCTAAATAACCACACCGTTCAACAGGCAACAGTCCATATGTCTTTTTCCTTTGATCATTTCACCCGGGACTCAGGTTTTCTGTGCACAGCTCCAAAACCAGTGGTGCCAAAAGCAGCATCATTCATATACATGATTTCCACCGTGTCATAGACCTGTTCTGCAAGTTACACCGTAACTGTGTCTGCACCCACACTCCTCCTACTTACTGGTATCTGGGAGTATAAATTTAACATGTTCTCTGAGAGTCATGAATGTATTACATCCCTCCTACTCGCTCATTAGGAAAAAATGTGGAAACAGCATGACGCAGATTTGTAAGTATTTTTTTGAACAGTGAGCCCTTGATATTTAAGTCTTGATATGTGCGCACTGAAGCAATATAATTATAATAAAGGGGAAGAGGGAGAGGAGAAGAGATGTGCATTCACCATACAAGGCTGTAAAAGGCTTATCATCACTTAGTTAATTTATTCCAAAAGAAGAGGAAATTAGGGCCCCATTCAAGATTATTTGTTTTAAAATCTGTACATTCCTCAATAGAAAAAGCAAAGAAAGCTGAAAATGTCTTACCCCAAAGTAGCACATTTTGAAACTTGAAATCACCATGGCAACAGAGGAAGACCTCATAAACATTTAAGCATGAAAATAATTTATGATATAAAATTAGCCAAAGGAATCTGAAAACATGCTCTGAAATTCAGCAATATGTTTCATGAGTTTGACCTATTCATTTTAATATATATTGACTGGTTGTACATTCAATTCCTATCTCTCATGTCTCTGAAATAGAGAAAGAAAAGCAGTGACCACTGCAACATAATGAAAAGGTCAAAGTATGGCCAAACTTTACTAACATTAACTAAATCCAGGGTGTGCCAGTGTACTTCATCCCCATCACAAAGATATATAAAAGGAAATACACAAATGCATTATTCATGTATTTTATATTGTAACCAATAGGCTGCAAGCACAGTGCACTCTTTCTCCAAATGCTAGTCCTATAGTTTGTTTACATGGAATTCCCTAATATGCAATATGAACGCTATTGGAAAGGAACTGTTAGTAGAATAACCAGATAAATAAAACATTCTTCTTAAATATTGTGGCCCTACCAAGACAGTGGCAGTGCATTTTGATCAGATTGTTATAAACTCTCAATTTATTTTAGGCCACTAATACATTTTAAAAGTTAATTTACCTTTATGAACTATTATCACTTGAAATTCCCTTAATATTGAAAACATCTAATTGCTGACCTTGATTTGTTTAGCATGAAAAATCTCATTTTTGTATGTTTTGTCACGTTTTTATCTTTCCCTCCTCTTTTCACTCCCACTGTGCTCCCATTATTTTAATATGCTGTTAGTATTATTTATGCATTCATTATTTTTACCTGTTTGCATTATATAGTATCTCAGTAAGTTCCATTTTAAATAATCCAAATAAAACTGTATGATAGTAGTAAATTCTTTATTATTAGGTTACAATACAAAACATGCTGATTTTGGATCAGATCCCACAAACACTTCTTCGTGTCAGTCAATGCTACTATTCATGTAACTTGATCCTTCTGTCATGTGACAATGGTAAAGAATCACTTTCTTTTAACACTGAAAAAGAACTTTCTTAGAATAAGAAGAGAGAATTATCCCTAAAATAACACACACACACATCATGTTTCACTGTAGAACTTCTTCCTAGAATTTTCCTCATCTCCCTGCTGCCTCTCTTTCTGCTACAGATTGAAAGAAACACAACACATCTCTTCAAGAGAGTTTTGTCCAGCTGATTCATTTAGCTGATCAAATTCTAGGATTGTAGACTCCAGTTTAATAGTCTTCAGGTTCTTCTCAATGGCATTATCTCCATTCACTAAAGGAACATTTCAAGTAGAGTCATATAGCAATTCTGCTGGGTTTGGAACCATCTGAAGATGCCACCTGTTTCTTCCATGCTGCTGAGTATCTTGATCAGTAGTCTCCCTTGGGTGCAGAATGAAGACTCATGTGGAATATTGGTGCAACTATGCCCTACAACAACAGCTGGTGCTGTCCAATTTTATTCTGTCTCCAGGATTATCAAGACTGGGTCTCCTAATTTAAGATTGGATAAACTTTGATATTCATTCTGATGGTTGAAGAAGAAAGACTGAGACCTTTTATATTTATTGTTTCTCAGCTTCACATCCTTTAAACAGGGCCACTTAGGTTGAAGATTTGCCTCTGAGTTTGACAATTTTATTCTTAACTTTGGACTCAACCAGCTGAACTGTCTTACTGTGGTGCCTGATATGGGGGTTTCCCTATTAACTCAGCAGAACATGGAGGCAAGATTCAGGTTTATTTTTTATAATGCTCTCTTTTAGATTCTATTCCCTTGAGAGTGGTGGGAGCTGGAAGTAATATTCTTGAAATCATTGTTTCTCAAAAGCTTGGAACTCTAAATTGGCAGATTGTGGTCTGTTATGGGTGACTATTCCTCCAAAATGAGAAAAGATGCCTTTTATCTGTTTTGCAACCTAGTGGGTATAGTAAGTAGAATCTCTACAAATCTAGAAAAGTAATCAATAGCTAGTAGACAAGTATGTCCATTGTCTTCACACCGGTATAATGCAATTTTTTTTCTTCTGCCTTTTATGAAGCCCATATCAGTGACCATGGTTTGATCTAGTAGACTGCTGCAGTGGTTGTCAAACATGTATTCATTGCCTGTGTAGGTCCTATGGGTTTTTAATTAACCTAGGAAACTTATCTGCCCCTTCAGACTACTGAACATTATCCTCGGTTGTGGCTCATCTTCTTAAAAGTCTCTCTGCAAATCACAATCACCTCTGTCAATTAAAGTCAAGTTGAAATTAGATATCAGATTTTAAGATTAACAGGACAAGCCTGCTTGTTTCTGAATACAGATTCCTGTAAACAGGAAAGCCTCACTTGGGCTATTTCCTTGGCTTCTTTTTCTTGATTCTGCTAGTTGGCAATTGCCATACCTGTCATATTTCTGCCCAGGTTATTTGATGGTCTGAAAGGTAATTTTTTATGGTGCTTCTCTTTTTCCCCAATTGGAATTTATTCTTTTCTTCTTTATTTACCATGCATCTACTATTTTCTTGCAGTCTGACTTGCATTTTGCTATCTCAGACTGCCATGCCAGCGGCACCAGCTGTCCCAGGGTTAGTTCAGACATTAGCTGTGATTTTTCTAAAAGTTCCTTTTTTAAGATCCAACTCTTAGAAGATCTCTATACATTCCTCCTTACCGATGCCAAAATCACAATGCACTCCCTGTTCCTATAATTACCTTATGAAAGCTTTCATGCTTTTTTCTGGGCCTCTGCTCCCTTGGGGAATATGTCCCTGTTTGTCTATTACATTCCTTTTGGGAAGAAAATGCTCATTTCATTTTTTAAAAAACAATGTCAACGTTATTCTTATCTCCCACCTCAGCAAAAGGAAATGCTTTATAAATAGTTTCAGCTTCACTCTCCAGGGCATAAATGAATGTGCAAAGCTCTGCTTCACCGCTCTCCGTGCTTGCTCTTTGTTGTGGTTTGGAATGTGCGGAAGTACTCCTGCCTCTCAGGTCACTTGGTGGGCTTATCAGACAGAAAGTCTTCTAGGAGTGTTGAACTTTGACATTTTATTTCCCTCTTATTTATGCTAGTTCCAAATGAGTTAGCCTCTGGCACCATGACAGGTGACAATAGTAAGAACTCAAAGGTGACACAATAGAGCTATACAAAATAATGAATGGTCTAGAGAGGAAAACAAAAGGACAGTTGATGGAACTGAAAAGCAACAAACTTAATACTGATTTTGCACAATGCATAACTAACCCATGAAACTTATTGCCAGAATATATCATTGAAGCCAAGAGCTTGTTGGCTCCAAAAGGGTGATGGACAATTTATATGGGTACTGTGAACATCCACAGTTACTTTAGATCAGTGATACTCAGACCTCAGTGGTTCAGGAGCCGAATTAGCGATCAACATTACCCAAAAGAGCCACAGTAGTGTGAATTCATTGTTTCATTTACTATGTACAGTATATAAATTAATTTACTATGTACAGTATATAAATTGTAAATGAAACAATTTGTATACACACACACACACACACAATGACTGACCAAGTATTCTACAATTGGTTAATAACATAGTAAAAGCATCCTGGCCGGTTAATAACTTAGATTGGTTAATAATTAAATCACAGTGTTTTAATATCATGTGTTGTGAAGAGCCATAGGAGACGCATTAAAAGTAATTTGTGGCTCCCGAGCCTCAGTTTGAGTATCACTGCTTTAGATAAAAAGAATTTATATAAACCCTCACACTTCAGGGTATGAAACCAGCTGCTAATTTGAGAGGATTAGGAAGAAACTTCCCCTGTAGAAGTTACTATTTACAGGAGGAAGATTTTGTGGGATATTGTCTTTCAGTGAAAATAGCATTTTTGCTAATCTTTTGAGTGCTAACGGAAACAAAGCCCTGATTCAAGTCAATGGGAGTTTTGCCATGGACTTCAGTGGGACCAGGATTTCACCCCAACTCTTCTGAAGTGCACCAATTGCTAATTAGTGCAATCTGCCCCCCAGCATTTTTTTTAGAAAAATATATTAATTAAACTGGAAAATCATAATCCTACAGAAGTTTAGGGCATTGGTATCACAACAGGACCCTTGGTGGATCTGAGTTATGTTTAGAGGTATTTTAAATTAATTCATTTTAATTTTGCTTTCCTTCTCAGGCTTATACAGTTGCATGGTAACTAAGGCCACTGGCTTTACAGGTGGAGGGAGACAAGAAATTGTCTCAATACATTTTTTTAAATTCTTTCTAAAACATTTGTAGATTATATCTTTTGTAAAATATATGCCACCACATACAAAATCCATGACACTGCTATAAAACGTTATTGCCTTTCAAGAATAATGCAACCATCCCAAACTCTCATGGAGTCGTATGTCTTCCATGTATAATTATGTACAAGAGACAGAGAGAGAGGCTGTCCCAACCTCAAAATTGCTTATCCCAATCCTCCAAAGATTTACATACCTGCTTAACATCACTCAAAGAAGTAGTTCCATATCTTGCACCATTGCTGGGTGTAAAGTTAAATGTGTGTACCTTTCTTTCTTTTTTTTAATCTCTTTCCTCTGAAGCATCAGGAATGGCCATGGCTAGAGATGGGACATTGGAGGTGGGAGGGTCAGGGCTCTGAAGTGGCCAAGTGTCTTCTCTCACAAGTGCTTGGCTAGTTCTTGCTCACATGCTCAGGGTCTAACTGATCACCATATGTGGGGGTGGGAAGGAATTTTCTCCTCAGTCTGATTGGCAATGTCCTTGGGAGGTTTTCACCTTCCTCTGCAGTGCGTGGGTGCAGGTCACTTGGCAGGATTATCTGGGTGTATCTCACATAATCATTTCCCTGCTATTGTGGGGGCCTAGGGCACTGGTGCACCTCAGTCCCTCCCGTTCTCTGCTTGTGGCTCATAATAGTCTGGTCTCCTGTGGTCTTTGGTCTAATTTGGGGATTCAGGATTAGCGTGCCAGTGCACCCTGTGTGATACAGGAGGTCAGACTAGATGCTCAGGTGGCCCCTTCTGGCCTTAAACTCTATGACTCTAAGACTTTGCAGGACTGAGGCCTAAAACATAGCCATAAGGGAAAGGGGAAAACTTGGGAAATCCAGAAGAGGGAAATACCTTGTTTCTTTGTTTGCTTTTTATACATGATTTTTATTAATGCGCATGAAACATTATATCCTTACTTGTGTCTCTTGTACATCTGTTTTGATTTTTTTTCTGTCACTCTGTAACTGCTCCTGGTTCCATGGTTCTAATGCTGGTACTTAAGGAGTCTAATATATTATTTAAAAATAACTCTGGATTTCCACTCCAGAGAACAGCAATGAAAGGTTTTCTTCCTGATTTTTTTAGTGAATGAATTTTGTTCCACTCATTTGAAATAACTCCGGTGGTTGTTTTCTTATACCTAATGTCTTTGGATCATAGTTTTGTTTCACATTGTTAATACACTGGCAGTAATCCACTTTCTAAGGGCCACTAATTCATTAATACCTCCCTCTTTTCTTCACTGAAAACTTTATTGAAAGATTCAGTAAATCTACTGTTGCAATAACTAATTACATCCTGAATAATTGGCCTTGGTGATTTATTATGAACAGTGTCAGATTACATAGTCTGATCCTGCATCCATTGAAGTCAATGGAAAAGCTCCCATTAACTTCAGTGGAGCAGGAGCAGGTCCATAAATATTTCATCAATTAACTGTCTTGGGATTTCATAGTGTGCATGCGCAAACTCTCTCTCTCTCTCTCTCTCTCTCTCTCTGAAAAAGTGAGTATAAACAGTTCACTTTCCTCTGTCTGATTCAAATGACAGTGAATGCTCAGGACAATGAAGACCATGTTCCTCTACACTTCTGTTCTCGATTTGGACATCATGAAATAGTGAAGTTCCTACTCCAAAGCAATTTTGAAGTTCAGCCCCATGTGGCCAATATTTATGGAGACACACCTTTACACCTGTGAGTAATGCACAGAAGCATTGCTTTGCATTGCATTGGTGTGATTCATAGCATTATCAATAACACTTTGCTGACTTTGTCTTCAGTGCTTGTTACAATGGAAAGTTTGAAGTTGTCAAGGAAATAATCCAGCTGTCAGGAACAGAAAGTCTGACTAAGGAAAATATATTCAGTGAAACAGCTTTTCACAGGTAGGACATTTTAAACACCATTGTCAATAGAGAAAGAGAAAAGAGGCAGAACCAGATGGTAATAGCAGGCATGAGAGAGATGTTGGAAGTTCATCAACAGCTGTATAAAGCATTGCTTCTTTTCCTTTTTCTGACCAAGGGAATCTAAGCTTGGACCACATTATACCCAAAATCCACCTGTACTCCAGACTTTTCATCTAACAAGGTGGCACAGCAAAATTTGTGTGAAATTTTGTTCTAAATATTTTTGGCCACAATTTTATGAAAATGTAAAGAGTTCTTTAAAAGCACTTGCAGAACAGACCCAATTAATTTTGCACAACTGTGTCTGATATTGGCAGCAGGATATTCAGGATACTTCCAATGTAACAGAAAAGCCCATATTTGTTTTAGTAGATAAACCCTTCATTTGCACATTTAGATTCTCCATTCTGTTACACGGGTTTTATGCCAATGTAACTCCCTTGAAATCTTTAGGTAACCAACGTTAATTTTGCTATTTCTGGGGACTGGGGAGTTCTTTTTTATTTTGTTGTTTATTTCTTGCAGTGCCTGTACCTATGGCAAGAACATAGAACTTGTAAAATTTCTTCTTGACCAAAATGTTTTAAGCATCAATCATCAAGGAAGAGATGGGCATACAGGTACGATCATGAGGACTGTGATTTAGTATTTGTATATATAGATAACACCAAACTTTTTAACAGGTAAAATATACTAAGCAGAGGACAAGTTTCCAAGCCTGAATTGGTTAGGCTGGGATTTCCAAAGGTGCCTGCCTGTAGTAGTGAGGTCCTCAGTCTCCCACTGAATTTCAAAGAGATTCTCACACACTTAGGCTCCTTTGGAAATTCCAGCTTTACAGACTAAGTACCCAATTCTGCAAGGGACTGAGCATTTTCAACTCCCACTGAAGCCAATAGGCATTGAGAGCATAGAGCACCTGACAGTATTGTGCCTTAAAGGCATGAGCAGGTACAGTACACTGACCAAGCACAAAGCAGCATGTGGTCTTTATAACTAGCACACTTCATAGAACAAGTGGTTTTTCAGAAAATGTTGGCAGTGTGTCTGGGGGAGTAGTACATTAATTGTGTGGCTGTTCCAACTAAGCATGGCGACATGGAAGAGGGTGCAAAGAGGGGAGTGGCCTAAGGAGATGAAAGCATCAGTCCTGAGAGAAAGTTGGGTGGATAAGGATTGGGGACAGAGATGTAGGCAAAAGGGCTGTGAAGTGTTTTGAAAGTGCAGAGGAGAACACTGAATAGATGGGGAACCAGTGCAGAGATACAAGAAGGGAGGAGACCTGCTCAAACTGGGTCGGGGGAGCCCTTTCTCTCTCTGTTTGTTCTTACATCCTTATCAAGGATTGTGGTAGTGAATTGCACATGGTAAAATAAGTACTGACATTTACTATAGGGCATGCAATAGATTGGCTCTTGTAGAATAATATTCTCTGTTTTTACAGTGCCCAGTCTTTTGTCTGATAATATATTCATTTATCAAGGAAATCAATTCCAGTTTTTATAGCTATTACTACAAGTTCAATTATGTTGTAACAATTGTGCTTACCACAGTGACTGTTCTTTCTTCTCTGATGTTCTAGGATTACACTGTGCTTGCTACCATGGTCACATCCGTCTAGTACAGTTTTTACTGGATAATGGAGCTGATATGAATCTGGTAGCCTGTGATCCCAGCAGGTCTAGTGGAGAAAAAGATGAGCAGACCTGTTTGATGTGGGCTTATGAGAAAGGTATTTCAATTCTCCACTTTCTGCTGCAAATACGTAGGAACACCACGGGTAGAAGATAATAGCACAAAATAACCCTGCAGCATCTGTAGATTGGGAGCTCCCACCATCTGCATGCTGGCTCCTGGCATCAAGGGTTATGAAAACCAAGCTGGGGTTTATCTTCTCAGATATTCTAGACTGCTAAACATCACTTTAGGAACCACAGAAACTCAGCTGCAAAAATGTGCTGCTAAAGTAAAAGAAATCCATTTTTTCAGAAAGACAGTTCAGAAAATGCAATTTCTGAACTATTTAATATAGATGAGGGTTTGTCTTTTATGACTGGAAGAGGCATTATAAGAAGCAGTGCATTAGAATATAGCAGTCCTTGATTTCCTGCAAAAATCCCTCAGCGCAGAGCACTTTTCAGTGGTTCCTATTATACTTTCCCATATGTGTCTCACAGAATCACCTCACTAACATGTCAGATTTGTGGTCTGCTTTTCTTTCATTTTCCTATTCAACCCAAAAGCTTTGTTTCTTGCTGAAAATTTTTCCAGTTGTGCACAACCATCGTTGGGCTGGAAGGCTGCAGGTGTAAGAATGTGTGAGTCCCCTTCCCCCACCCCTGCATACAGCACCACTCCATAGCTTTCGAGTAGTCTCTCTATGGGTTTGGTGAGCAATCAGGGCTTGTCCACATTTGGGAAAAGCCCACAGTAGTTAGTGCACACTAGCTACTCAGCACTGATTCCCCAAGTGGACATTCTAACTCAGGGGTCGGCAACGTTCGGCACGCGGCTTGCCAGGGTAAGCACCCTAGCGGGCCGGGCCAGTTTATTTACCTGCTGACGCGGCAGGTTCGGCCGATCGCGGCCCCCACTGGCCGCGGTTCACCATCCCGGGCCAATGGGGGCAGCGAGAAGCCGCGGCCAGCACATCCCTCGGCCTGCGCCGCTTCGCGCCGCCCCCATTGGCCCGGGACGGCGAACCGCGGCCAGTGGGGGCCACGATCGGCCGAACCTGCCACGTCAACAGGTAAATAAACTGGCCCGGCCCGCTAGGGTGCTTACCCTGGCGAGCCGCGTGCCGAACGTTGCCAACCCCTGCTAACTGCTCACTAAGACTGCCAACGTGCTTGTGTACATGCTGCATCAGTGCACACCAGCTGGGGTGTAAATTCTAGTGTGCACCAGCATGTCACACACTGTCTGTGTGGACCCTGCTAGCGTCCACTAAAAGGTCCTTAGTGCACATTGATATAGTACTCTTTGAAATGGGACTACATCAATGTGCACTAGGGAGGTTTTAGTGCATGCCAGCAGGGCCCACATGGACAGTTAGTGCACGACACACTGGTGTGCATTAAATTTACACCCTTGCTAGTGCTCAGTAATTCACAGTGTAGACAAGTTTCTAGTGTTCAGTAGTTTACTGCACTTTGAAAGTAAATTAAGCTAATCTGCCCAAGGGCACACTCAGTGCACAGTAAAGGTGTCCACCTGGGGAGTTAGTGCGGAATAGCTAGTGCTCTTTAAATTCACACACTAGCTTACTGCGTACTAACTTCCCAGTATAGATAAGCCCTCATGTCCTCTCCTATGACCCCACACTTTTTCTGCCACCACTAAGCAATATGTGCAAACTAGAGCTGGGAGAATAATGGATTTTTCAGTTCACTGGCAATTCTGCAAAATCCACAAATAAAAGTTTCGGGTAGACTCAATGAAAATTTTCAAAATTTTCAGTGAATAAAAAGTAAAAAACAAAAAAAACCAACAACCAGCATTTTGGTTCTAACAAAATATTTTGTCTCAATTTTGAGCATTTTTTAACATTTGTGCATTTTAAAAATATAATCAAAGGAATTTTTCTAAACAAAAATGTGGCTTGAATAAAAAAAATCAAAATGTTTTGTTTAGAAAACGAGGAAACGTTTTGGATTATTTTTTTAGGCTGTGGAAGGGATTGTTTTGTTTTTAATAAAAGAATTCAGCAAAATTGACATGAATTCTCAAAATGTTCAATGTCGCTGAATCTGCATTTTTTTGCCAAAAGCAGTCTCAGTCAAAAAATTTTGCCCAGCTCTAATTCAAAGACCAGTCAGTAAGTTGCCCCAGGATTATAGAATGATCAAGGAAGATTACAGCAGTTTTACAGACCAACCAAAATTAATCAAAAATAGTTCTAAATCATTAATATGTTATTAGTATTTATTTGCATAAATATAATTGGTACAAAATGACCATGGCCCTTTTAGCTCCCAACACGTGTTTATGTTTCCCTCAGTGTAAACACATACTGTGAGTGCAGGAATAGAGAAAACACTATAGGGCATATTCTTTTTCTCCTCCTCTTCTGTGTACAGTGCTCCTGTTGATATCAATGGTAGCTGTGTCCAGAGATCAAGGAGAGAATAGATTTCTAATTTACCCCTAGGGTAACTATAGTGAAGGTCAAATGATTTGTGTATAAAGGGATGATATGCACAGTATATTCTTTTTGTTCTGCTTTGCACTGCTACTCTGGGAAGCCCTGAAATTTTACTATTTTGCTATTTCCAGAAGAAAAGGATCTATGAGCATCTGAACAAAATACAATGCAATGGATATAGCATTTTTGTGGTGAAACAGACTTGGGCATGCACAGGAACAGTCTCATGAATGTATTAGAATCCTACAAGAGCAGCTGTAGCTTTGGCCCAGAAATGCCAATGAATTCTAGAGGCACTGTGTATGCAGGTGCTCCTCCTGTTCTGCTCCTAACATACCCTGGAGGGCCGGGCCAGTTTGTTTACCTGCCACGTCCACAGGTTCAGCCGATCGCGGCTACCAGCGGATGTGGTTCACCGCTCCAGGCCAATGGGAGCTGCAGGAAGCGGTGCGGGCCGAGGGACGTACTGGCTGTCGCTCCCCGCAGCCCCCATTGGCCTGGAGCGGCGAACTGCGGCCACTGGGAGCTGCGATCGGCTGAACCTGCGGACGCGGCAGGTAAACAAACTGGCCCAGCCCGCCAGGGGCTTTCTCTGAACAAGCGGCGGCCCTAGTTTGAGAACCTCTGTTATAGAGCATCAAATCACAAACCTCAGTCTAAACATTTTTTGAGTTTCATTGCTTGTAGGCTTGCTCCCTGTAGTATCCCATTCTTGTTCTTGGATTCTTCTACATTAGAGAGACACTCAAACACATTTATATTCCTTGGTTGGAACTAACAGTGGTGGCAAGTGAGTCAGCAGAATTTCTCTGGTCAGAGTCCTAGTGTTATCCAGGGTTTTCAGAACCCCCAACAGGGGCAACTTAACTATTTCGCTCCAGGCGGTGTAAGGAATAAATCAACAGGAACGCAGCACTTCTGTCTGATAAGATTCATGCAAGTAAGCGTGCTCTATCTAAAACTGCAGTTTATTAGATTTAAGCACACACAAATTAAGCAATAGGTTTAGAACATCCCAGATATTTACCTAACATCTGGAACGGTATTGAGTAATTAACAGCAGGTTTGCAGTGGTCAATTGCTCACCCACTGGGGAGAAAGGGTATCAAGAAAAACATCTCTCAAGATGTCTTCAGAGGACTGCTCCAAAGTACGTTCTATTAGCAAATCTTTTATAACTAACTTCTACAAAACATGTAGGTCATAATGACCCCTCCTGTATCATCACTTTTCTAACTTTCAATAAACTTTTAATATCAGAGGCATCTAGACTCAAGGTTTTCCAACCACCAAGGTTTTTCAGTCTCGGTTGTTTACTTATTTGTTCCCTCCTCCCATTCTGATTATCAGAAACTGTAGCTAGTTTTGACCTTACTTCTGAAAGCCTGTCTCCAAATTAACCCTTAACTATATTGTGTGCTATTTCATTACTTCAGGGTGGCTGAATGCACACAATATGGTTGCAATTAGCTTGATCACATTCTGGGGTATACCCACCCCTCAAATCCAGGGCAACACTAGCACCGGACCACAGGATGAGTCAGCAGGACTCTTACATATGATCCTTAGGTGTTTTTTTTTATGAATATGTCAAGTATGTTTTTACATGTGACACTAGTTGCCATTATACCCTTGACTTACTATTGTGTCTTTATAACCAAATTATTAAGGTGATGAGTGTTCAGTTAATCTTTCTGCAATGCAGAGTAAATAATAAACTATTGTCATTTTCCTTAACCCCATTTTGATAACTGTATGACCCAGGTTTTGAATGATTACTTGCATGTAGTCAATCACTTACTGGACTTATAGGAAGTTCAGTTACAGTAGATATAGAGATACAATAGCTAAGGTTATAAGTAACACCATATCATCAATCAGTAGGTTGTAGGTTGTCTTGATTGATCAGTTGCCAATAGCTCTACTTAAGATTTGCTCCAAGCAGAAATTTTTGCCTCCTCAACAACTGTATTAAAATACCAGCCAGTTTTACACAAAAGTAGTGTTATGTGTGTCATCTCAGGAGACAGAAAAATTGTATAGTGGACTCTGCTAGAGCTGCACAGAACTATCTTTGGGACTCTACAACTCTAGTGAGGAAACCTTTCAGCGCTTGTGAACTTACTGGCATTTCCTTGGCAGGTTTGTGCCCATTATGAGCCAGAATGCTTGCACTCATTAGGCTGTTGATGAAGAATATCCCTAAGAAAATGCCAACAAATTGTGCCACTGAGTTGGCAGGGAATTAAAACATTTCCAAGCAAACAGAGCCAAGAGAGCTGTTCAAATGAAAGGTAGCATTTGGTATGTGAGCACTGCATCACAATCTCATTCTGAATGTATCTGTTTTTTCTGCTCTCCTCTTTGTGAGCGGCAAACAGAAAACCTTGCTGATGCCTGGAGCAAGAACCCATGATAAAATTGCTATTTTCCCCAAACATTTTCCATTGGACTGGGAAAAGTGGAAATAATGGAATGGGGATTCTGAGATTCCAAAAAAAGCATTACAAACACAATGTTGAAAATGCATCTAATTAACCAAGAGCAAAGCCTCAAAAGAATAAGGAATTCCTCCTTTTAAAAGAGTATTCAAAAATCTGAGATAGGTAAAGAGGAGAGAACGGGAGGGAGAGCTCAAACTACAGTTCTGGGTGATCTGAGTGTGCAGAATGGAGCCCCAAACATCACTTTGAAGTGCTGGGGAGTTTTTTTTAATCATCAAAGCATCTGAGAGACTGAGAGTATAATATAGTGACTAATCTGTGCATGTACTATTCCCCTCTGCTTCCTTGCTGAAACAGAGTGACAAATATTCACCAAAAAAATGGAGAATATTTTTGCCTACTGAGACTTTAGTAGCTGACATATTTTCAGTCTTAGTTTTTTCCCCATTGACTTTAATGAAGATTTTTCTCAGCTTTTACTTTGGGATTTTATACTGGCATCTATCACTGTAGTATTTGTGGATATGTGTACACTGCAAAAAGAAACAAACAAAGAAACCCACAACAGCAAGTCTCACAGCCTGGGTCAATTGACTTGGGCACACAGGGCTCAAGCTACGGGGCTAAAAATAGCAGTGTAGATGTGCAGTCTTGGGCTAGAACCCAGGCTGGGAGACCCTCCCCTGTCTCCAGGTTTCAGAACTTGGGCTCCAGCTTTAGTCCAATATGACTTTTTCCCGCCTGAAATATGGAATGGAAGCAGTTGCTCGGTATTGCAACCTCTCATGACTTCATAGCAAATCTCGTGGTTCATGGTGTGTTTCTTGAAGTCCCAGCTCTTGGAGTCATGTGATTATGTGAAAATCTGAACATCTACACTGCTATTTTTAACCCCATAAGCACAAGCCGTGGGAGCCCGTCAGTTGACCTAGGATCTGAGACTTGCTGACGTGTGTGGGTTTTTTTTTTTTTTAGTGTAATCAAACCCAGCATGCCATTCCAACCTGTGATGAAAATTATATTTGCTTTTTTCAGCCAGATTTTCCCCATGTTCACCTAGCTCAAAATCACATCACATTTCTGATCACAGTCACTGGATATGTTCTTTATATGTTTTCATAAACAGAAGCACTGTTTATTTTAAAACTCTCCTAATTTTGTATAAAGAAATAATAAGTAATGAATATTGACATTTAATATGCAAATCCATCATTCCTCCTTTTAGGACATGATGCCATTGTTACCCTTCTGAAGCATTATAAAAGACCCCAGGATGACTCACCCTGTAATGAATACTCCCAACCTGGAGGAGGTACAGTTTGATAATCTAGTCACTTTATAGTCTGAAGGGCCTTTGAAAGCCCATTGAAATATATGATAATCTTTCCCGTGCCATCAGTGAGCTTTGGATCAGGCCCTATCTGGTACAGTAAGTTTATATTTGAAGGTAATTTAATGGCATGAGTGTCCCGGTTTTTCAGGTACTATGCATCTCTGATTTGTGTCCAAACTTCTCCTTTATCTTAGAGTAGTGTTGTCACTTTGATACTGGTAAGAGATTAAAAACTGAACTTTGAAATAAAAATCATTCCTTAATAATCATTACGCATACCTTTCTACATATTTAATACCTTGTTTAGGCATTCTCTTTGTTTTGTCTTCTTTTGATGTCTGTTTGATTATTGGCATGCAGTAAGTTTCTGTACTCAACCCAATCCTTCATATTTTTGAATGTCTTTAGCTACCTAATTGCCCCATATCAAGGATTAATTACTCTTTTTGTTACAAAAATATCCCTCTCCATTGCTGACTAAATGACAAGTGGCAAGAAATAAATTTGCTAATCTCAGCTGTGGGATGGGCTCACAAAAGTTTTATATTTTGTTAAGAAAAGTATCTACAGAGAAAATGAGATATGAAGCATCCTTGCTTAGATTCTATGGATTTACACCTAGGGCACGAATTTGCTCCCAGTGAGTGAATGGAAAAATTCCCACTGATATCCATAGGACTAATATTGGGCCCTGAAACCCCAGATCGCCCAAGTGCAGTGTGCTCCTGTTCAGGTACACTGCATTTCCGAAACATGTGTATCTCCGGAGGGCTGAGCTTGCACAAATCATTGAATTTCAACTCCAGCAAGCTACTAACACATGCAGACACAGAAATTAAATCTGCTCGGAACAGCTAAATCCCAGATTTTTTCATCAGTTCATCACCTCTTTTGATACCTCCATGTATACTGTATGGTGAGGGTCATGTTTTTAAAAGTTCAGCATCAGCAATCAAGGCCAAATCTTAAAGAGCTCAGCTCCGATTTAGGCATCTAAACAAGGGGCCAGATTTTCAGTGCAGAGTGAGTGCTGAGCTCTTTGGGGAATCTGGCCAAAAAGTGTCCCAAGAGTGCTCTTTTGGGTGGTGACTGTTTTGGAAATCTTGTCTCCAGTGGTTGATGCTGAGCACGTGCAAATATGACCCATAGCTCTTTAGAAAATTCAGTCCATATATTTGACTGTATTAGGCCAGTCCTTCTGTGAGTATAAATCACTGTAGCTCTAATGGGCACCAATGGAGCTATGCCAATACACCCGCTGAGGCTCTGGCCCAGCATGTACAGCATATGTGTTTAAAAATACAAGCTCACAGTCCCATCAGGTTGTTTAAAGTGATAACTTTGCCCACATTTTCTCTACTTTTTAAGTAAAAATTGCCTTACTACTTTGATCAAGAAAGGCATTTATACTGTCCTCAGAAAAGTCCATAAACTTCATTCTCTTCTTTGATTTCAGATGGTTCTTACGTCTCTGTTCCATCCCCTCTAGGGAAGATTAAAAGCATGACAAAAGGTATTTTAATGGTGGGGGGAGGGGAATAAGTTTTATATTCTGTTGCTAAAGGTGTTAATCATCCTGAATATACTGCACATGATCAATTTTACCTGCTTTTTTTATTTAGAAATGTAAAGAAAATGTGACGAAACAGGAGCTGTATTCCTGTGGGAGCATTTTGGAAAGGAATTTACTTACCCTGAGTTATTGACTTTAGTGGAGACAGAGGTGCTCAGTTTCTGGCAGGAACAAAACCATACTATTTAGGTCTTAATTTGTTTTCTTTGTATGCAGTGTTGTTGTAGCCCTGTTGGTCCCAGGATATTAGCGAGGCAAGATGGGTAAGGTAATACCTTTGACTGGACCAACTTCTGTTGCTGAGAGAGAGACATTTTCAAGCTTACACAGAGCTGAAGAAGTTGGTCCAATCAAAGATATTACCTTATATTATTTAGGAGGAGGGATAACTCAGTGGTTTGAGCATTGGCCTGCTAACTCCAGGGTTGTGAGTTCAATCCTTGAGGGGGCCACTTAGGGATCTGGGGCAAAAATCAGTACTTGGTCCTGCTAGTGAAGGCAGGGGGCTGGACTCAATGACCTTTTGGGGTCCCTTCCAGTTCTATGAGATAGGTATATCTCCATACCTCACCCACCATGTTTCTTTAAACTTTTAAATTTCCAGAGAAATTGACTTTTTTTTTAAGATTCAAACCAAAATCTCTTGTTTTGAGAAAAAAATATGTGACAGTGAATTGATATTAAAGAAATAAACATGAATAGATGAATGCAGAGCTAACAAACATTAGACCGAAATCTGCTGTGAAATGTTTGGGGATACTTGTTTGTAAGAAAGATGCTATTCAAAAATGAATGGTGGTGTATTGAAGCAGACATAGCCAAAAAATTCAGCTGCATATTTATATTTAAAGGTATTTCATTTTTTGAGATCCTTTTGATTTTCCATTTCAAATGTTAGCTCTGGTGTACTCAAGTGCTTATATTCTTTACATGTAATCACCATGCATATTAAAATGTTCTATTTAGAAATATTCTTATAAGCACATTGTGGTAGACCACATGGATCAACAGTTTAGGGATGTCTGGTGTGTGAATTCAATTGCACATCAGAGTTCAGATTCCAAGTGCCATTGAACAGTAGATCAGATCACAAATAAAAACCACAGCATTGGTAGCGAGTGCTGGATACACAGAATAGGGAACTAATTCCTTATATAAAGGATTTTATGCAACAATCACATGATCCAGACAGAATATGCTTATGGGACAGTGTTCATCAGTGATAAGACTTTAGAGCCAAGAAACCCTGAGGCAGCTGTAATGTTGCAAATCCTTGTTTATTATTGGGGTTTATCATGGGTATTGAAACAAAAAGAAATGGGATTACCAGTCAACCAATTTATGGTAGGAAAATCAGCTGCTACTGTGCAATGTTTTTGTAAATTTAAGTGCTTTTATTTCCCCCGCACACACACATTTTACAAAAAAGGATAACGATTTTCTTTTGCAGAAAAGGCAGATGTTCTCCTCCTCCGTGCTGGTTTGCCATCACATTTTCATCTTCAGCTCTCTGAAATAGAGTTCCATGAGATTATTGGCTCAGGTACCAAAAAGCAGAATGCATCCATCTTAAAAGTTTGATGCACACAGAAAATATCTTTGTGCTTATTTATTTTTAATCATTTTAGGGTCTTTTGGAAAAGTGTATAAGGGAAAATGCAGAAATAAAATAGTAGCAATCAAACGGTAAGTTTGCAAAGACTTTTCCATTTGGTTTGTTAGTACCCTAATTTAGAGTACAAAAAAATCATACCACATAATTTTCATGCTACTTTTCGCTTACTTTTGATTTCTCTTCATGTCAATTATTAGCTACAGAGCCAATACCTACTGTTCCAAATCAGATGTGGACATGTTTTGCCGTGAAGTTTCTATCCTCTGTCGACTCAATCATCCTTGCGTCATCCAGTTTGTTGGCGCTTGCTTAGATGATCCAAGTCAGTTTGCTATAGTCACTCAATATATTTCTGGAGGATCACTCTTTTCTCTGCTGCATGAACAGAAGAGGTATCTGATTAACTCTTTCTATGACCCTATTATAAATAATTCTGGAGATAAGAACTCCAGTGGTGCAAATATTTATTATCCACTTCAGTTAGAGGAATGTACCAAATCATTGTTTTAATCCAGACTATTTGGTATATGAAGTAAACAAGCAATTAATCACGAAACTATTAGCTAGTTTATTATTGTTTTACTTGGCGAGATTAAAAGGCAGTTCTGATTTGCAGATGACACAACTTTTGGGTTATTGTGAGCTCTTCAGAACATTGTAAGTAAATTTGTCTTATATCTATCTGTTTTGACCAGTACTGTATGTTTTAAATCTAGGAATCTTGACTTGCAGTCTAAATTAATCATTGCTGTAGATGTTGCCAAAGGTATGGAGTATCTTCATAATCTTACACAACCAATCATACATCGGGACTTAAACAGGTAAGTTTCTCTCCTTGTCCTTCAAATTCAGTGGAAGGTGTAGTTCTAAAATAAATACAATATTCTGCAGTCTGATTCTGCACAGCCGGACCCCTGTACCTGAGCAAAATCTCATTTAAATCTGTGGGGCTCTGAACAGGTGCATGGGTCCACCAGAGGGGATCAGATTGAATCATGGGGCCTAGGTGTGTCAGTGTTATTGAATGCTTTAACGCGTTTATTTTGAAATATTTATTTGTTACATTTTATTTATCCTTTCTACTAATACCTATTTTACATCAATGTGTCATATTCTGAAATAATTTATAATTTATATGCATCCAGTAAGAATAAAATTGACATGGGAAATACACATCTGTTGTGTAATTTACACTAAGTTGCACCCCTTAATATAATTACTTGACATTCAGTGGAGTAGTCAGCTGGTGTATACATACAAAGTGACAGGAGAGGCTCAAATATGAAAGACCTGGTTATACAAATTCATGTATGTAAATGTTGGAACAGATTTGAAAACTGTCAACTGCCCATCACACTCCTAGCATATGTTCCATATATAACCACTGATCATGGTGATGTCTGTTGAATTCTGAAGGTAATCTTTCCAAAAGGATGCAGCTGTTCAACAACTATATTCTCTCCAATGTACAATCCTGGTCTTTTAAAGTTTATCCTCTCTTGAAGGAAGGAAATGATTTTTATACAGGAACTTGCTGTTAAGCCAATGGAATTCACCTGTAAAACAATAAATCCCCTATGTGAAAAACTGTAAAGGGCTAGGACCTGATTAGGCACAGAAAGGATTTGCTACCATATCAGGCATATATACCTTCTTTTCTCTTCTCCAGTTACTAAATAAGCATTTTTGGTAAATCAAATTACAGTATTCATTTTTGTTTGTGTTCCCCAATGACCCACTTCCAGTATTCCAGCCGAGTGCTGCTGTAATACAGAACTGTGTTCCACACACATCTCATTTTTTGTATGATCTTTTGATCCTTGCTCAAAGCTTTCATGTCCTACTGTAACTGGTCGCTGCACTAAAAGCTTCCTGTGCCAGTAGTTCTTTCTCTGGGGGATGGAACTGGACTTTTCTCCTCTTGCTTTGTGAAGAAATAGAAGTGTTCATTGTATTGTCTCCCAAGTCAGTGCTCTAGTGCCAACGAGAGGAGACTGAGGCAGCAGTAGCTTTTCTGGATGTTGTCAGGGCTAGCATCAAGAGAATTAATTGTATGGCTTTAACATTTGAAAACATCTGTAATATTTTCTTGCTTCCAGCAGTACTTAAACTGAGGACGTTCAAATGTAATATTTAACCCTCTGGGCTTTTTTAAGTTCTGACTTTACTTGTACATCTATTTTGAATGGTAACATATGAAGCCCAACAAAGAAATAGACCGAAATCCTCAAGAGCAGTACTTGGCTCTCATGGGGTTCTGCCACTTTTCCACCCCTCAGAGCTGTTCTAAGTTGTTCTGGCAGATAATAGCTCCTAAGGAGCCATTCCACCAACTGGAATAGCTGGAGTGCATTGCATTGGACTCAGGCCCTGCTCTGGTTCACCTTCCCTGACATGTCTCCATCCCACCCCAGAATACTCGCTAGGCCCTGGCAGGGGTGGAGAGACGGAGTAGCTACGGCGGACATATCCCAGCTGATGATTCCCCTGCCCTAGGGAAATCTTCAGGTGCTGCCTAGCAGTAACTGTAAGTCTACTTTGTGCCACCAGGGTTGTGCAAAGGAGACTTAGGAGGAACCAAAAATTTAGAATATGGACAATAATTTCCACAAAATATATGCACAGTACCTACAAATAATTACAAGCCAATGCAACACATTCTATCATTGAAAGAGATGTAAGCCAGGTGATCTCAGTCAGGGAAATGGGGGGGAGGGGGATTTTCAAAGGCATAAATGGGAGTTAGGTGCCCATTGACTTTCAATTGAAGTCAGGAGTCTAATTACCCTTTGTGCCTATGACAATCCCCCCCGCCATCCCCATCTCTCAAGTTTGGTCCTTTTAAAAGTAAGTATAAGCAGTGTGGCCAACTCTCATGATTTTATCACAAGTCTCACAAATACATTACCTGGGATTTTGTTTAAAGCCCCAGCTCCTAGTGTCATGTTATTATGTGATAATCTCACCTTTCATTTTTAAAAATGTAATTCTAGCCCTCATGGTGGTATATAAAAGCTTGATATTATGAACCCTAAAGTCTCAAAAACCAGAAAACAAATGAAAAGCCCCAAATTGTTTTTGAAATCTCACGATATTTAAGCCAATCACATGGGGCCTGACTTAAATGCTTCAGTATGGCAATCCTGGCATAAATTCTGCCTTATACTTTGTCTCAAATGATCAGCATGCTTTGATTACTCCACCTACCAAATGTCTGAGTGCATCTATCTGTACATGCAAATACCTGTATTAAGATGCAGAAATGGATAGCTACGCACCAGTTGCCTGACTGCATGCACAATCGCTTGATTTGACTGTGCAGATTTGGGGATTTCCAAATACAAATAGACCAATTAACAATGTTTATAGGCATCTGAGTGGAGGCCAGCTGAAAATGTGAGCCTTACTGTGCAACTTTATTACTAAATAGCAGAGCAGGAACATTGGTATCATGAGAACCAAACTCTGAGAATAAGTCGAACGCCTGTCTATTGCATTCTGTACTAATTGCAGCTCATTTATCAAACAAGTTGGAATGCTTGACAGTAAAGCTTTGCAATAACCAGTTCTGTACAATGCAAAGGCACTGATCTCTGCACCTCAAAGGGAAAGAAAAAAATGAACTGTGGAAATGTTTATCACAATGCAAAAAGCCATGTTTCCATATGAGCTGTTAGAGGAAGTCCCAGTGGCATACTGCACATTTGTGGTTTTTTTTTTTTCTCTCCCACTTTCCCATTTGTAAACTCTAAACTCTTACATTTTTAAATCCTTATTGTGTCAAGTACAAGCTGTAGATGCAACCCTGACCCCGTGGCATCCCCATTCCATTTCTCCAGCTTGAAAAAGTCCCATGTTTAGCCATCTTGTAATCCAATCAGGCAGATTTCCTACTAATCAATGACTTCTCACCTTACACATTACCCTTCAATGTGGAAATTGGTAGAAGGCATTCTTTAAAAAAAATCATGTGATGTCCACTTCACTGCACTTTCATCTACCCTGCCAGACGCATCCTCAGAGAATTGCAGCAAGTCACTGAGGCATGATATTCCTTTCTTGCAACTGTGTTGGCTACTCTTAACCAGGCAGTGCTTTTAGTGCAGTAAATGTTACACCTCTTGATCTTCTAAAACATTTCCAAATGTTTTCTCTACAACTGGCAGTGAACTACCTGGCCTCTAATTTCCTGGTGTGTTACTGCTCCTTTACATTGCTATTTTCCAGTGTTCAGGGATATGTCCTGAATTAAGTTAGCTTTTGAAAATGTCAGCTATGGCTTCTTCAGTTTCTGTCCTACACTCTCACTATTTCTCTTGTCTACACTATGCTCACTAGTCCTGACACCGTGACAAGTTTAAGAGTTTTAATAATACATCTGAATGATAATCTGGACACCTAAGTCATCAGTTTCTGCCCTTGTTGATCTGATTTCTGATTTAGGGAAATACTCTCTTCCCTTGTCCTGGAAAGACAGATACCAACAACTGTTAAACAATTAAACAGTTGTTTATTCCTTTACATTGCTACCCCCTCAGAGAGAATGGTTATTCCTTTGTCTCACATCCCTCCACCCCTCGCAGTCTTCCTCCTGCACCCGTATTCACTTACACCTCCCTAGTCTCTCTCCCACAGTCCACATTCCTCTGTCACCCTTTGTTCTCCCTCCTGCACTCCATATTTCCATCTCCCCCTCCATCTGCTCTTACACCTCACATTCCCCTCCACTTCCTCAGTCTCTCTCCTTCCCAGCCCCCATATTCTCTTGTCCCTCCTGTGAGTCTCCCTGAAGTACCCCACATACTTCTGTCCCCTCATGCTTCCCTGTCCAGTTTCCCAACCAGAGAGCACAGAGGGGCGGCCATGTTCTGTAAAGGAAGCACAACTGTTGACCCTTAGGTTCCTGTTTACAGTGACACAAACCAAAACCCCAAATCCAAATATATCTGACCATTGAGGCAGTTGAGATCCAGATCCAAACTTTATAGAGCTAAGGCTCATCTCTAGTCACAAGAGGTAGCTTCAAAGACTGTTCCACATTGGATTATCCTAAATAATGTTGTCCAAAAATGTCATCTCACAAAAAGGCCATAGATCATATAATTGCCATGCTGGAATCTCTATCAAATCACTTGCCAAAAGGTGACATTTTGCTTTCATGTCAATGATGTGAAAGGCATGTTTGCAGCTTTTGGTGATGCCTGCCACTGCTAGAGTAGCTTGAACTTTGAAACTTTTACTTTTAAAAGCATGCATCCCATTCCCCAGCATGCATCCCATTCAGCCCAGGGTGAAAGTCCAGGGAATTGCTCCCTGGTCATAGATGAAGCAAATCACCAAGGGTGTAATCTTGACTCCAGTTTAGTCAGTGCAAATTTGTTCACCTCAAATTTGTTCATCAGTTATAATCATCTTTGTAAAGTTCAGAAATCACCAGGGGTGAAAGTAACTTAAGAGACTTGCCGGTACACAGGGCTGGGGTCCTGAGCAAGGTGTGGGGGCGGGGACTCGGGTGGAAGGGGCAGGGCCTTGGGTGGAAGGGGCCGGGCTTTAAATCCCCAGGCCCTTAAATTGCCGCTGGAGTCCACGGGCTCCTGGCCGCTGCTGCTACCCCAGGACTCTGGCAGCGATTTAAAGGGCCTGTGGCTCCAGCTGTGGCAGCAGCTGCCGGGAGCCCCAGGCCCTTTAAATCGCCACTGGAGTCCCATTGTAGCGGCAGTGGCGGCCGGGAGCCCTGGGACTCTGGCGGTGATTTAAAGGGCCAGGGGCTCCTGGCCGCCACCGCCGCTACCATGGGGCTCCAGCGGTGATTTTAAAGGCCCACGGCTCCCAGCCGCTGCTACCGCAGCCGGAGCCCCAGGCCCTTTAAATCACCACTGAAGCCCCGGGGTAGTGGTGGTGGCTGCCAGGAGCCCCAGGTCCTTTAAATTGCCACCGGAGCCCCATGGTAGCAGTAGCGGCGGCCGGGAGCTCTGGGGCTCTGGCAGTCATTTAAAGGGGCAGGGGCTCCGGCCACTGCCGCTACCCCAGGGCTCCAGCAGCGGGGCTCTGGAGGCAATTTAAAGGGCCAGGGGCTCTGGCCGCTGCCAGGAGCCCAGGTCCCTTTTAAATTGTTGGCCTGGGGAAGTTGCCCCCTGCTGGTACAGTCGGCTGTGTACCAGCTCTTGCCAGTATGCCAGACCGGACCGGCTTACTTTCATCTCTGGAAATCACATAATGTCTCATATAATAAATTAAATGAAACCACAACATGAGGTGAGGGAAGCTAAGGATAAAATGCATCTCTCATATTCAGTATCCTGGATTAGAGGTTGTCTCCTATGTACCATTAATAGAATAATTTGGATTTTTGATTTTGCTTTCCCAACTAACCTTCAAGGTTTTGATGGTTACCAGCATTGGGGATGAACTCCACCTTAGTGCCAGATTGACCGAATATTACTTTTGTGAGCAAGCTCAACCAGCATGATTAAAGCCCTTTAATAAAAACGTAGACACTTTCAGTACTGGTATCATTTAAACCATAACAGCCGACCATGTTAGAATCTGTCTTTTTAGCGACTGAGCGTCATTTGATGGCTTTAACTATCTATAAAAAGTTTCTTAAGATCTGGCTTGGTGATACAGATGAAAGACTGGATGGCAGCTTGGCGGTAATGAGGATGGTGTCTGCAACTCTTCTTTGTTATAAAAAGCCCCTTACAAAATCTTAAAATAGCATTGCCTTTCATTAAATCTTCAGTGTATTAAGGGTAGAAGGCTCTTTTAGTGACCCTTTGCTTTGGAAAAGGAACACACATTTAATAGGCTTTGCCTGTCTTTTGCTCTGAAAGATGCTCTTGAATCTGGCAGTCGAGCACAACTACTGGATTTTGTAAAGGACAGGATTGATTACATGTTCTTCAAATTCTTTTTCTAATTTCTTTCAATCCACAAGTGAAAGAATGAAAAAGATATTCTTGGTCTCGCCATCTCGAGCTGCATGCGGCCTTAACATCAGACAATTTACTCCTGATTCCTCTGAACTCTTTATTAACCTTCCCTTGGCTCTACTGAAGTGTCTTCTCTTGTATTTCCCTAGTCTGCAGCTTAAGGATTCCTTTCTCTGTCTGCACTTTTCGAAGTTCTAAGTGCCATTGAGGTGACAATAGCATTTGTGCGCTCTCTGGTCTGAGCTCTGTTTCTATGGGCTATTTCTTTTTTTCTTTAAAGTAGAAAAATTAGTGCATGTAGTACTGATGGTAGGTGCCAGATTGACACCTCTAGAGCAAACTCTTCTGTTTTTCCAGAGAATGGGTTCAGCACAGGGGGCAAGACAGGTTATCCAATATTGTTTTGTCAAGGTGCCTTAATTTTAAGTTGAGGGGGATGACAGCATTGTACTGTCTCTATGTCTATTGAACCTCTCTGCATAAACTGTTATATGGGTTGCAGACAGCACCAATTCCTGGGCTGTTTTGATTTAATGCAGATCTGTCCACTGTGTTCTTACAGCTCTTAGATCCCGTGTTCTTTACACTCAAACAGCCCTTAATTGCTTCTCTGAAGCTTACAAAAGCCTAGGGCTAACTCTGAACATCGGCAAAACCAAAGTTCTCCACCAGCCAGTCCCTGGTCAATCATCAGACCCAGCAAGGAAGATCTACATTGACAAAGAAGAACTGGAAAATGTAGAATACTTTGCCTATCTTGACAACCATCTCTCACAGAGGGCAGACAAAGACATCGAGATTCAGCACAGAATTTGCTGTGCCAGCCTTGCCTTTGGCAGACTGTCTTGCTGGGTGTTCAACAATCACAACATCAGAGCACATACTAAACTGTTAGTTTACAAAGTGGTGGTAATCCCAACTCTCCTCTATGGCTGTGAGACTTTGGTGACCTACAGAAAACACCTGAAAAACTTGGAATGCCAGCACCAGCACTTTCTTCGGAAGATCCTCGGCATAAAGTGGGAGGATCATCGCACTAATGTCAGTGTCTTCACAGAGGCCAGCATCTTCAGCGTTGAGGCCTTGATTATCCAGCACCAGCTGAGGTGGAGCGGGCACTGTGTGCGCATGCCTGATGTATGCTTACCAAAACAACTGCTGTATGCCCAACTCACCAAAGGAGAAAGGAAATGAGGAGGCCAAAAGAAACGCTTTAAAGACACCCTCAAGATAAACATCAAGAGATGTGGTATCGACACCACACACTGGGAGACAGCAGCCCAGGATAGGGATAACTGGCGAAGACTTGTCAGAGAGAGAACGTCCACATTTGAGGAAAATCGCCTTGCCCTGGTCGCAGAAAAACACCAGAAAAGAAAGGAAAGACAACAGTCACGCAGCAATCGCGGCCCAACCCTGTCTTCCAACACCACCTGCAATGTCTGCCAAAGAGCCCGTGGCTCAAGAATCGGACTCTTTGCTCACCAAAGGACCCATGAAAGATAAAACCTGTGAAAGAGATCATCCTCAACCTTGAGGGATCACCGCTGCCGCCGATCTGTCCACTATGATCTACTGACCAAGGCTAGATTTGAACCAAGAACTTAGAGGAGTCTGTAATTCTATACTGATTTTTTTTTTTTTGCTTACATTACTACCAGCATACACCATTCTTGAGTGTATCTGGCTTAGTTTTGCATTTGATTAATATTTTCATTTGACATCTCATGTGGTCTCAAAATGATTCTACTTGTCATATTCAAATCACTTACATATTCTGATGGAAAGTGTGGGAGCTGAAATCAAATTCACTAGAAACTCAAAGAATCGTGGGAACATTGTATGAACCCATTAAATTTTTATGATTAAATTTATCATCCTGTGGTTTTGGTTTATGTGACACTAGAAATCTTGAAGACAGTGATTTGTGGGAGTCCTGGTTGGGGGAGTTTAAATTTTATCTGTCTTGAAAACTATTATCTGGCAAGAATTTGTGTTCCTCACTTGACTGTTCTCCTATCAACAGCTCAAATATGGGCATGTTATGCTTTTTTGTGGAGACCATCAATATTACTTTCATTTTCCCTTTATCATGTGTACTGGTGCCAGATAGTTCATTTCTTTTCAAATACTTTTCACTCCCCTAAATCTACTTGGATCAGTCACCACTTTGATAAATATCATAAGAGCATTGCTGTGTCCACATTCATACTTCTTTGTTATAATTTGCTCTGCCTTTCACAAGCCCTGTGCCATGAACATACAGTACAGTAACTGGCTCATGAAAACTTTCTAAACACTTTGATCTTCACAGTTTCTTGAAGTTTTTGACATATACAATATCATTTTCTAAATCCTTAGCCATATTCACAGCTTCAGTTTCCAAATCCTCGTAGCAATTATAGTTCTAATTTCCAGAAGCCTTGCCGTTTGTGTATTTGTTGCATGCAACCTGTGTTTTTGTGCTTCCTCTTGCATGTTCTTTGCTTCAAATTAAATCAATTGTAATAGCTTTCCCAAGTCAGTACATCAATTTTCATTAGTATCTGTAGACGCTTTTATTCCTAAATGACATTTTGCAAAAGGCAAAAGGCAAAATCCATTTTAGCTGTATGGCCATGAACTACAATTTTGCACTGCATCTTAGATACAGTACATTGCTTTAACCAGTAAGTTTTTTAGGTGCATTTTCTCTATATATGTGATTTCAGTTTACTCCAAATTTTCCAGAGGTCTTAAATGTATGCAACCCTGACAACATTCAATTTTTTCATTTATTTTAAAGGTTTCATCTCTCAATAACTTTCCTTAATAGATGCAGACATTTCCACATTTCATTACAGAGTATTAAAATATTTTAACATGTTGTTTGTATCCGACTAGACCTTGTTTAACTGAATCTAGCACTGGATGCACAATCCTGGATATGTTCTTCCTCTCTCTTCCTATCACTTTTCAGCTTTTGTGGATGCTAACATTTATGGCAGATGGCTTGTCCTTGCAGCAATACACATTTGCATTCTGTGACAGTATCAAAGTAAACCTTCTTTTTTCCAATTCACTAATGTCAACTCCTTTCATTTTATATGAATTGCTTTTGATATCTTAGATGAGATTTCTTTGCAAGTGGTTATTGCATCGCTTTTATGACTTAAAAATGGCAAACTTTCCTTTCATAATTAGAAAGGTGCCATTCCACACTTTCTTTGCATATCTCTTGAGTATTTTTTTCGTCTTTGCATTCAGCCTCTGAATTAAACAAGTTACTTGAACCTGTTTTGAAGGTACTGAGAAATGCTGAAGTACATATCTAACATACCACAGAAGTGCAGATTTACATTCTGTATACTTCATTTTATTTCATCCCTGAAATCGTTCTGTTATTCATATGGCTGTGTGAGCTTGTGGTCACGACACTGCAGCCAAGACCATTAGCCAGCAGTACATGCCACATGTCCAGGTGATAAATGTTTTATTAAATATTTAAAATAATCACTTGAGCTTCTTTATTAGCAAGGTGTACCCATGATTAAGGGAAATGTTGACAATGGGAGTTGGAAGTAGTATGAAAAGGTTAGTAAACAGCCTAAATATGCATTCAATAGTGGTAACAAGTTATTCAGTACATCCTTACAGTGACGCAGGAACATGCTGTAGTTACGGTTTAGAATTCACTTCTGTTGTAAATCCCTACTTCCAGTCACTTATAACTTTCTCAAGAAATTACTGTTTTGTCTGAAATTTCTCACGCTTATTCTTATCCCAGAAGAATATTTTTCTGTGAAAGGTTTATAAAACTCCATTGAGCTGTAGAGCTCCATTTGTATTACCCAAATGTGGGGGAAAAAGTATTATTCAGAGTTAAGTTAAGTATTATTCAGATGCTTTTTCTTCTTTTTTGTTTTTTCCCCTCTTTAGTAACTCAAAGATGGTTTTGTTTTAAAGTGTGGTTCTACTTTGAAGAGGAACTCTGTAAAAAATATTGCATAGTGGGATTCAAAATGTATTGTCTCAATGACTTACAGGTCAAATGGCCTCTGTGTACAAGTGAAAAAAAAACAACATTTAGGGTTTTTTTTAAACCGCCAACCATCTAAACTCAACCTTAACTCTTCAAGACAAGCTAGGTTCTTTCCTTGTTGCACATTATTGCCAGAAGTAGAACATCTGCAGTACAGGTTATTCTGTAAGTGATTCCTGTGCAATTTCAGTGTTTTACTTGAGGTGACCTGAGTGTAAGCAATTGCAAGTTATAAACAAATATGTTTATGATGCACAAGAAATAATTCAACCCAGCTCACCCTCTCCCATAGCTGCGGTAGCTCTTCAGGGTTATCCCAAGTTAAAAAAAAAACAGTCAAAACTTATTTTTGTCAATATAGTGAGCAGGTATGAAAGCAAGAGGATCTGATAAGTAAGAAGGAGATGTTTTCACATAGTCACTTTTTAGAGTTGAGTTCAACTTTAAATATTGAAGCTTCGCATGTCCTATACATAGTCCCCTTGAAAAGGGAGGATGTGCTTTGCCTTGTATGAAAGAATTTAGTTTGGTAATAACAAAGTTATAGCCATTAGTAGGAGGATACTGTTCTCTGCTTTATAACAATGTATTGAAACATATTGCTGTGAATGTCTGAAAATGTAGTTATTGCTGAGGGCCTGATGCTGACTATAGTTAAGAAATCATGTTGACTTCAGAGAGAGTTGTTAGTGCTCAGCAACTTTTAGGATCAGGTTCTGAGAGGGAAAAGGTAAAGAGCTCTTGAGTTGTATTTTAAGTATCACCTGGCAAGTTGACTTACTTATGGAACTTTTATCCAGAGTGGGCATTGCCCAACATCCTCTTCTGGCCATTATAATCCTCTTTCACCTCTCTCCTTGTCACCTACAGAGTGGTTCAGAGCATTCCCAAACTAACGGTCTATAGATGTATGAGTGTATTCTGGGATGAGAAATCTGTGGGAGTCCCAAAATGATTCAGTTGAAGTCATGGGAGCTGCAAGCTTGGGGAAAGTACAGCTGTATTAGTCCAAATATGCTTCATAATACCTGGCTTTAAAACTAAATATGGGTCTAACGTTCAAGGCACCATTCTCACCCACCCATCACAGCTATGAGTAACTATTGGGCTTTAATGGGAATTACACGGAACCTGTAGGAGAGGAGGGACTGGGGGGGCCCCAGAGATGCTGAGATCTTGAGTGAAATCCTGGCCCCATTTAATTAAGTGGAGCCAGCATTCAACCTAGGAACTTAATTTCAGTTCATTGTAAAGAAAGGGAACCTGATTCTCCTCTCACTCATTGTGCTGTAAAACAGAAGTTTCACAAAAACAGTATAAGCAAGAGCAGAATCAGGCCCAGTGACCATTTGCCATATTCACATCCATCTGATAGTCACATGAGATTTCAATTCTCCCTGCCTCCTTACTGCAGGAAGGTGCTCGTATCTGGGGTTTGGGTTCAGGCCTAATCAGTTCTTGGACAGGAGATCACTAAGCACAAGAGGAATCCGGAAGACATGCATGGTTGTTCTCCCAGACTATTATAGAACTACTACTGACAGAAAAAGCAGATTCACCGTTAGCTCAGTAGGTAGCCTTTCTGTTTTTAGACACAAAGGGCCTCACAACTAAGCATAATCCTTTATTTGATACATACTCATTTGGTTATTTTCCTGCATCAGACTTTGAAGTGTTTTATTTTCTCCTTCATTTCTGAGAATCAGTCAAGTGAATATGTTTGGGTTTCTTTGACAAAACAGAGTGCTTATTGAAATACATCAGGGAGAGGTTCTAATTTCCCCAGGGCCGGCTCTAGGCACCAGCAAAACAAGCTGGTGCTTGGGGCGGCACAGTTTTAGGGGCGGCATGGCCGGCGCCAGAATGCCGCCCCTAAAAATGTGCCCCGGCCGCCCTAGCTCACCTCCGCTGCCGCTCGCACGCTGCTACTCGCCCTCCCTCCCAGGCTTGAGAGCCTGGGAAGGAGGGGGAGAAGCAGCGCCCGCGCCACGGCCACTCGGAGTCTCCCCCTCCCTATCAGGCTCTCAAACCTGGGAGGGAGGGGGAGATCACGAGCGGCCGCGGCGCGCGAAACAGTTGTTTCGCGCGCCGCTGCTCCCCCTCCCTCCCTCCCTCCCAGGCTTGAGAGCCTGGGGGGAGGAGGCAGGGCTGGGGATTTGGGGAAGGGGCGGAGTTGAGGCGGGGCCGGGGGTGGGGGTAATTAAAAAACGGGGGGGGGGGCGGCCAAAATTGTTTTTGCTTTGGGCGGCAAAAATCCTAGAGCCGGCCCTGTATTTCCCCCCTCTTAATTTTTAAAGAAATAAAGTTATGGTAACTGCAACACATTATGGGTGAGATCCTGACCCCCCACTCTGGCCCCTTCATGCCAGAAAAAGGCTGGAGCACTAAGAGAGGCTCTAAAAGCCCCACTTCCAGCTCAGGAACTGAACAAGACAGCCATAAGGCTGCCTTCTCTGGAGCCCCTTAAAGCACTGGTGTGGGAAGTGTGCCAGGGCGGGGCTGACCTGGGAGTGAAAGGGGTGTGTAGGGGCAGGGCTGCAGTGTTGCAGAGATTCTGGGTAGTGCTGCAGTTTCTAGGGCAGTCTCAGAGAAGGTGCCATAATTTAGACAGGCTTTCCAGACTGTCCAGATTACCCTCGCAGTCTTGCCTGCCCCCAGAGGAGCCCAGGATCAGGAGGATGCAAAAAGGCTCCAAAAACAATACATTTAGGCAAAAATGAATTTTTTTCATGGAAAAAAATGTATTTTCAACTAAACTTCATTTTTGACATAATTTTTTTGTTGGAAACATTTCAAGCAACCCATCTATAATATATGTGTGTGTATATGAGAGAGAGATGTAGGCACAGTCACGTGATTCCTACCTTGGGAATCCATGGGTACAGAGGAATGCCTGGTAACAGGACTACTGTGATTATGCTGTGCAGGATTTGGGGGACCACGCTGTGGGGGACCATGCAGAGCCCGTCTATGGCACAGAGCACTCTGCAGAGGCAGGTGGGGTTGAAGCCCCAAAGCTAAAGACTTTGCTACTCTGTGGATCCTGCCTTCTTCCCCCAACATTTAACTGTAAGAATGAAGCTTGTCTGTGTGGGACACAGAACCTCTTGAATTAACTCCCCTGGGAGCTGAGGACTAGCACACAAGTCACCACTTTGTGCCCCAAGTGCAAGGCACCTTTCTTGGACCTTGCCTTCTCTAGCATAAATACATAGCAACAGGTATATCTAACAAATAAAAAATAAAACAATATTGAAAAACCCTACCAAAACAAGGCATCTACTCCACATGCTTCTTCCTCTAAGGATGAGAGAACAAACAATACCTGGCATTGCTTAATGCTCTACTGGAACGTGCTCAGATACTGTAGTGATGAGTGCAGTATAAACACCTGAATAGAATAGTATTCTAACTCCATCTATGCATGCAGCTCCTTTTCCTAATCATTAGTGTGTCATAAATGCCTTTTTAAAATTATCCTAATTTGTGCTGCATATAAAATAATCATTGCAGTGTTAACCTGACTTCACAATTTTTTGACAAAATGCTTGAACAGATCTTTTCAAAATGGGATATATGTAATGTTTTGTTTTGAACATGCACTGAGTTTCCTTTTCATTTGGCTGTTGGCAATGCTTTATCTTGATCAAACATAGAGCCAAAACCAAACAAAGAAAAACAATCAAAGCTTTAGTTCTATTAATCCCCAGTATCTGCTCTTCACAAGTTTGCCTTCCATTTTTTATTTTATGTGCTTCTACAAAATCTCTCCTAGGAAGTTAGAATTTCTAAAGCTTATTCAAAGTTTACTAGGAGAAAAACTTAATTGTCCAGACTTTCTGCTAGTATGATAGGGAGTAAATATGATCTATCAAATCTTTCAGTGAACCCAGTATTCTTAGATTTAGCAGTGTTTTCCTAAGCTACCACCATTCTTTTATTAGCTAGCCTACGCTATCTGCTTTAGCAGCAACACTTTGAGCTAAAAATAAAGTATTATTAATCTCCAACTGCAGATTTGTAATTTCAATTTTAATATTGCCAATCCTGAGAAATCAGTGGAAGTTGCATGTATTTAGTACCTCTCAGGATTTGTCCCATGGCTGGTAAATCATTTGAGTGAATGAGTTAGTTCTCAGATCACCTTCAGGATAATTTTGGTAGCAATGCCTGCATCCTTCTATTCCATCCTACCAATCCCGGGGAATTGTTCCAAATGGATGATCTAAGTATAAATTGTAGGCCTTCCTTTGGAATATTTCCCCATGTATCTCCCTCACCCCAGTCCATCCCCTGTGACTTGATATAAAGCACTGGGTGGAACACAGCTATCTTTTTGCTGTTTCTTCCTACCTATAGGAATATGTAACTGTCCATTAAATTGTCATCTTCAAGTTATGCTGATGCCAACATGTATTCACAGAATACAGTGAAGCAGTACTACTGAGGAAAAAAAGATGAAGTGGTGGATCAATCCCATTCTCTCATGGTGCACACAGGAGAAATAAACATCCCCACTGCTGATTAGTGATTGATCCCTCGGGAGGCAGAAGGACAGAGAGGGGAGAAAGAAAAGGTCAAGATGAAACAGCCTAAGCTCATTGGGGGGGGAGGGAGAAACCTGACATGATCATGGCTCTCCGAACAGCAAATGATACCCCAGCAAACACTTCTGTATTGAACTGGAGCAAACTGGCAGAAATGGTAGCTTTGTATCTTTCTTCACCTGCCCTCTTGACCCTTCCCCTGCTGGAATATTAATAATTCTATAGCATTCCCCCGCTAAGAATCTGGAGGTGCATTACAAACCATCATTAAGCTTCCTGCCCGAGGTATGCTATATGTATTTTTAAACCCATGTCACACCTGAACAATAAAGAGACATAGGAAGGTAAAAACGAGTTACCAAGGATCACACAGAATTAGTGAGAGGGCCAGAAATAGGAAGTTGTAACTATGTTCTGATTTCTAGTCTGTTCCCTCCCTTCAACAGACTAGCGCTCAGGTTGCTACCAGAAACCTTAACACTGAATTGTCTGAGTTTTGAGAAATTATATTCACATTAATGGTGCATTAACCTAGTTTCTTTGCATCTTTAAAAATGGGGGGGAGGGGAAGAAACTAAGAATTATAACCAAATTTTTAAACTTGGGTGCCTAGAGTTCGACAATTAAATGTATATTTATGCACTTGAACAAGCAGGCTGATTTTCAGAGGTGCTGAAAACCCACAACTCCCACTGAAGTCAATGCAGGCCACGTGTAGAAATCAAATGTCAGATAGTGCCTCGTGATTTATTTAGCCTACCGTTTTAGCTACCTACAGTCCTGAGATTTGTAATTCAGGAACATTGCCCGGGGGTCAAAAGGACAGCACAGAAACTGTTTTTAACTGTTTTGAAAGCTGGACTCTTTAATGTGAAGACTATTCTGCCCACACTTGTATAGTTTTGCAGAAAAGTCAATATTACCAGAAAAGTAATTCAAACATTGATGAAGTCAGTATGTACTATGGCTCACATCAGAAGTCTGTATAGAATAATATCCTATTAAATGACAAGCTCCTTGCAAGATGTAACCATTTATACCTTGCATTGCAGTTGTAATGATCCACTACACAGTTAAAAATAAGGGCTCTTTAAATGGAGTCAAGATATGAATACACTAAAATGAAACAGATTACCTTTTATCCTAACAAGTAATTTTCTTTTATTTGAAAGGAATTGCACATTATTTTTCACAATTAGGTGTTTTCCTGTCCCTTAAGGAAGGACATCAGGAAAGCATTATGCCTAAACATTCAACTTGTACTTCCCCTATAAAAAGAGCTCACTTCGGAGCTTCACTGTTTTTGAGACAGATGTGAAGCCAGACTAACCCTAAAAAAGCCTGTAAAACAAAGTGAGGCCATGTCTACACTACAAAATGATGTCAAGCTAACTTACATCAGCATACAATCCCCGCAGTTATTAAATCACTTGTGAGTGCACACGCTTAGCTCCTTGTCTTGGCGATGCACGTCCTCATTAGGAGCACTTGTATCAATTGTATTGTCAGTGTGGGGATTTGTGGGACAACTCCTGAAAGCCAGTAACAGTCGATGTAAGCAATGCAGTGTTTACACTGACACTGTGTCAATTACATCGACTGTAACTCTACACTGCTCACGGAGGTGGTATTACTGTATTGGCATAGAGAGACCCTCATGTCAGCAGGAGCCCAATTTAAGTGAAAACACTTCCACAGCTAGGTCAACAACGCAAGGCAGTTTTCGTCGACTTAACCATGGAGTGTAGACCAGGCCTAAGATCCAAGGTAATCTGTTTCTATACAGCAGGGAATGGAACCACATTGTTTTTCGCATTTGGGAGGTACCACTTTCCAGTACTTGGGACTTGCAACTGCTAAATTGTACTTGTTCAGGTAGATTCCTAGACTTTAAGGCCAGAAAGGATCATTATAATCATCTAGTCTGACCTCTTGTATAATGCCGCCATAACTTCTGGTTGATCTAAATATAGATCTTTTAGAAAGACATCCAATCTTGATTTAAAGACTTCAAGTGATAGATAATTCCCTTCTCTTCATGTGTCAGTACATTTATGCCTGCATCTGTAATTTTCACTCCATGCATCTGAAGAAGTGGGCTTTTTACCCACGAAAGCTTATGCCCAAATAAATCTGTTAGTCTTTAAAGTGCCACCAGACTCCTTGTTGTTTTTGCAGATAATTCATCGAACCTCTAGCTAAGCTGTTCCAATGGTTGATTACCCTCTCTGTTAAAAATTTGCACTTTATTTCGAATTTGAATTTGTCTACTTTCAGCTTCCAGACATTGGCTCATGTTATGCATCTGTCTGCTAGGTTAAAGAGCTCTCTACTATCAGAAATTGTCTCCCCATTTAGATACCTGTTGGTTATGATTAAGTTGTGTTTTAACCTTCTCTTGGATAAGCCAAAAGATTGAGATTCTTTACAATTCTTACACCGTAAGGCAAATTTTCAAGACCTCAAAATCATTCTTGTTGCTCTTTTCTGAACCCTCTCCAGTTTTTCAACATCTTTTTTTTTTAAGTGTGGGTCCCAGAACTGGACGTGGTATTCCAGTAATAGTCTTCTGTGTGGTCTTTGCCTTAACAACTCAAGCTTGATGGGATGATGTCACAGCACAGGCCTTTTTGAGATCATTGGCTCAGCATGTCTAACTTGTTGAACTGATGTTAAGGAACTGGTCAATGGTTCAGCATCCCTAATGTGTTGCAATGATGTGAAAGCAGTACCAATGATTAAAGTATGAAAATAGAAGACCGAGCTCTTCAATTCTGGTGACTGTATGCCATCATGGGTATTGATGTCATGTGCTCAGGACATGTGTATGACATTGGAGACAAGGGAATAAATGTATCTGAAAGGAGTTCATGTCCCCAAGCAGCCCCAGGGCCAGCTGAGCAAAAGTATGCGTGTGTGCCTGTTCAAAGGCTGGGAGATGGATAATTTGCTGGGTGGTGGATAGTTCCCTGCACAAAGCTAGTCTTTTGGGGAGGGGTTGGGGGGGGGTTCACTCACTGAGAGAGCAAAGTTCATTATATGCCGAGAAATGGTAAACTACATCGCCAGAGGGACAGTAATGTCACTACACTATGCCAACTTTGAATCTTAATTTCTGACAGAATATTTCAACTCATAGGACATAATTGAACCCACTGCTGTGGCTCCTTTTATAGATCATAAAGTTTTATAAGCTAGAGCCTCTTATAGATCTTATGTAGGGTGACCAGACGTCCCGTTTTCAAAGGGTCAGTCCCAATTTAAGCCCTCCTGCAGGTATCCCGACTTTTTCTTTAAAATGGGCAAATTGTCCCGTATTTTCTCTCTCCCCCACATCAGTACTGGTGGGTCCTGCTGCTGGCAGGCTCCCTGCTCACCAGCTGCCTGCCCGCCAGCGGTGAGTAGGGACAGTCCAGTGGCTAACAACGGTGGTGGGTGTGCAAGGCTGGTGGCAGGGCAAAGATGTAGCGCATGGGGCCAGCCACTCCCTGTGCTGGTCCATCAGCACAGTCCCTGCTGCGTGCCGGCTCTCAGCCAGCAGGGCTCTGTCCCATTTCCAGCTGGTGCTGGCTGCACGTTGCGAGCTACAGTGGCTGGTGAGTATGGTCAGATGCCAGGCTGCGGCCGGTTACGTGTCACCTCTGCTGCCCACCCATCGGCCCTTTACGTGCTCCCCCTCTCACTGTCTTCTCCCTGCTTTACCCCTTCGCCCCCCTGCCCCAGCCCCCTCCATATCTTCCCCGGCGGATTGCATCCCACTCCCAGCGCTGGGTGGAGAACCAGCCACTGGTCGGAGTGCTCAGCTCACCAACAGCCTGGCCAGCCAGCCTTCCTTCCCCCACTGCCTCTGGCTGGACTGGTGCCCCAGGAAAGCCCAAGACCCTCCGGGCTGGGCACTGGCCAGGGGCAGCCAAGCCCTGCATGTGCCAAAGCCCCGCACAGCGCTGGCACGGGGAAGCCTCTCCGCCCTTCAGCTAAGCTCTGGAGTGTGTGGGGGGAAGTAATTTCCAGCCTGTTCCTGCCCCAAATCTACAGGCTCCACAGCAGCCCCCGGGGCAGGGGCTTAGCACTCTCTTCACCCGCCCCCCGTCCCACCCTGGGTCCTGCCCCCAGGGAGTGTGGGGCTGTTCTCTCCCCTAGGCACCCTCCCCTGTTGAGCCTCCTCTCTGGCCAGGTTCCATGAAGCCCTGGCAGTCAGGTGCCCTGGGCCCTGATGCACAATGCATCCTTAGGGCTTAATCTCTTCCTGCCCATGCAGTAGCTGGAGGCGGCTGGGTTATGTTGGTGGTTAGCAGCAGCCTGCAGATGTTAGCCGCCTTTCGACACTATGCGGGCAGGAAGGGACAAGCTGCTTCTAGCCATATAGGGGAGAGGGAGCGGGGAGAGCCAGGTGATCCCTTGCCCCCGCCCCCTCCCTCCCCCCCGCAGCTGGAAGCAGCTCCCACCCCTTCCCTCCCGCACAGTGCCGAAAGGCTGCTACTGGCCACATTCTGGTGTGAACCCTGGCAGAAATCTGGGGAGGGGAGCATGTGACCCTGTGTCCACACACCCCATGTATTGCCTCGGGAAGACTCAGTGCCAGGACCCAGAAGAGGCGGGTCCCTCCCAGGCACCAAGCCAGGCATGGAGGGTGGAGAGAGCTGAGCAGGGAGGGTCGGGTAGGTCAGTCACCCCTCCTGTGTCAGAGAGGTATATAGGACTGTGTGGGGAGGGCTGTGTGTCACCCTTCCCCGTGTGAACCCTAAAGCCTTAAAGATAAGAAGGTAAATAAAAAGAATCCAACTACGCAGTATTAACAGGGGCTCAGTCAATTTGATGTTCATTTGAATGTTTGTAATGCATAGTTCTGATTGATTGCTGTTGAACTTGCCTGAATATGAGTAATTTTACCAGGTGTCCCGTATTCAGCATAGGAAATATGGTCACTCTAATCCTATAAGGTGTAGGTACCATGGAATGGATTACCTCAGCTCTGAGGCCACTGCCCTTTTCTATATTCCCTACCCTCTGTGGGAAAGCACCACAGAACAGGAGGGAATACAGCTAACAGTGCTAGTTTAAGTACCCTGAAACATTTAAAAGTCAGGACACCAACACTGATGTTGTGGGGGAAAGATAGATCTTCAAATGAGATTAATTTTTTGAAGATTTGCTAAGCCCTACCTACAGTACCATGGTACTCTTAAACTCAGTAGTGTCTTGTAAGTGTAAATGATCACAGGATGTGTCTGTCTTTGAGGGATGTAGCCAAGAGTGTCAAACAGACTGATTTCATTCACTGCTCACTGTCATCCTGTGGGGATTAAGAGATTGTGAGAAAGAGATCTCGCTCTGTTTTTCCTTTTGACAATTAAAGGGTAGCGTGCATGTGTTTTGGAGGGAGAAGGGGTTGAGGGTTTGGTGGTCTTTTTATATTTTTTTTAAAAGCAGTTACACCACAGAACACCCACTGTGTGCTAAGCTTTTGATCCAGAAAAGCACTGACAAGTATTAGTGATGTGCAAAACTATCAGAAAATTACAATACTGTATATGATAAAGTAGTTGGCAAAAACATGGTTTTATCTATTCTGACAGGGCTTGTTAACTGTTTATTTTGCTTCTTTACACGGCACTACTTATTATTGGTAAAGTAAATATAATTTGAAGTATCTCTCTAAAATGAACATGTTCAATTAAATTTAAAAAGTGTAACTGAAGGGTATAACTAATCTATAGCTTTAAAAGCACAGCAACCCATAGATGAAGAAAAATTCAGAGATAATGGGACATGCTTGTAAAGTGTGCATTGCATCCCCCTCTAGTGGCTACTCCACATAGAAAACCTGCTCACCGCTAGTCTTCCATCAGAAAATGCTGATTAGATTAAATACATTTTGAAGGAATGTATTTCATCAAAATTTTCAATGGAAAATTATCAAAATGATTTATTGTGATAAGGTCAAATGTTTAGTTTTGACTATCATTTTAAAATGTATGTTATTTATGAGTATTTTTATGTTTATGAAAATGCAGAACTACTAACTCTGGTATATAACATATCACTTACATCAGCCTCTGTACCAGATGACCGGAGGATAGCTAATGTAATGCTGATTTTTTTTTTAAATGGCTCCAGAGGTGATCTTGGCAATTACAGGCCAATAAGTCTAACTTCAGTACCAGGCAAATTGGTTGAAACTATAAAGAACAGAATTATCAAACACGCAGATAAACATGATACATAGGGGAAGAATCAACACAGCTTTTGTAAAAGGACCAATTTATTGCCTGATCAATTTATTAGAATTCTTTGGTGGAGCCAACAAACGTGAATTAGGGAGATCCAGTCGATATAGCCTATTTGGACTTTCAGAAAGCCTTTGACAAGGTCCCATACCAAAAGCTCTTAAATAAAGTAGGCATTCATGGGATAAGAGAGAAAGTTTTCTCATGGATCAATAACTGGTTAAAAAATAGGAAACAAAGGATAGAAATAAATGGTCAGTTTTCAAAATGGAGAGAGATAAATAGCGGGGTCCCCCCAAGGATCTGTGCTGGAATCAGTGCTGTTCAACATATTCCTAAACAGTCTGGAAAAAGGAGTAAACAATGAGGTGGCAAAGCTTGCAGACCATACAAAATTACTCAAGATAGTTAAGTCCAGAGCTGACCGTGAAGAGTTGCAAAGGGATCTCACAAAACTGGGTGACTGGGCAACAAAATAGCAGGTCAAATTAAATGTTGATAAGTACAAAGTACACACTGGAAAACAATCCCAACTATGCATACAAAATGATGGGGTCTAAATTAGCTGTTACCATTCAAGAAGAAGATCTTGGAGTCATTGTGGATAGTTCTCTGAAAACATCTGCTCAATGTACAGCAACAGTCAAAAAAGCTAACAGATCATTAAGGGTCAATAGGAAAGGGATAGATAATAAAATAGAAAATATCATAGTGCCACTATATAAATCCATGGTGTGCCCACACCTTGAACACTGGGTTCAGTTCTGGTCACTTTCAAAAAACCTATATTAGAATTGGGAAAAGTACACAGAAGGGTAACAAAAATAATTAGGGGTATGGAACAACTTCCATATGAGGAGAGATTAAAAAGAGTGGAACTATTCATCTTAGAAAAGGGGTTCTATAAAATCATGAATGGTGTGGAGAAGGTGAATAAGGAAGTGTTATTTACCCTTTCACATAACACAAGCACCAGGGGGTCACCCAATGAAATTAATAGGCAGGAGGTTAAAACAAACATAAGTACTTCTTCACAGAGCACACAGTCAACATGTGGAACTCCTTGTCGGGGGATGCTGTGAAGGCCAAAAGTATAACTGAGTTCAAAAAAGAATTAGATAAGTTCCTGGAGGATAGGTCTATCAATGGATATTAGCCAAGATGGTCAGGGCAACCCTTTGTACTGGGTGTCCCTAAAACCTCTGAGTGCCAGAAGCTGGGACTGGATCTCTTGATAATTGCCATGTTTGGTTCATTCCCTCTGATGCTTCGGGCACTGGCCACTGTCAGAAGACAGGATCTTGGGCTAGATGGACCATTGTTCTGACCCAGTTTGGCTATTCTTATGTTTAATGTTTCTGAAACAAAATATTTGGAATTTTTGTTTTCCGGTACATTTAGAAATGTTGACTTTTTTTTCTGATTCAGGATGAAAATTCCATTTCTGACCAGCTCTACTCATGACATAAAGTGAAGCTTGTTACAGTAACTCTTAAAGTCTGATTTTCTTTGGGGTCTTAACCTGACTTCCCCTTGTGCATTCATTATTTTCTGCACAGGCACACATGCCTGTGCATTTTTCATCAGCATGCTCGTAGACACACACACACCCCTCTGAAACTTGATCAATTCTAACACCTATGCATGTATATGATATAGCTGTATATAAGTGGAGGCTGAATATCACAAAGAGATCCCTTAAAGCAGTGGTGGGCAACCTGTGGCCCGCAGGTAGGGTGACCAGACAGCAAGTGTGAAAAATCAGGACAGCGGGTGGGGAGTAATAGGAGCCTATATAAGAAAAATACCCAAAAATCGGGACAGTCCCTATAAAATTGGGACATCTGGTCACCCTACCCACGGGCCACACACGGCCTGTCAGGGTAATCGGCTGGCAGGCTGCAAGACAGTTTGTTTCCATTGACTGTCCACAGGCACGGCCGCCCGTAGCTCCCAGTGGCCGCGGTTCACCGTTCCCAGCCAATGTGAGCTGTGGGAAGCAGCGGCCAGCACATCCCTGCAGCCTGCGCCACTTCCCGCAGCTCCCATTGGCCGGGAACGGCAAACCGAGGCCACTGGGAGCTGTGGATGGCCGTGCCTGCAGACGGTCAATGTAAACAAACTGTCTCACGGCCCACCAGTGGATTACTCTGACAGGCTGCAGGTTTCCCACCACTGCCTTAAAGCCTTGACTTCCATCTAGGTCAAAAAACAAAAACAAACAATCCCAGAGTCCAATGACATTACATTTCATTGTATTCATCCAAAGCGACTCAGGATTAGACAACGACATACCTCTGACCCCGATCCTGCAGTTGATGAGTACATGGTCTCCAGTGTACACATGGAGCTGATGGCACAGCCATCATCACCCTGCAGATCAGAATGCAGGACTGAGGCCTAACTGAAGGCAACCTTTGGCCCATAACTTGTCTCTTAGCATTGGTGATTTACCGCTGAAATATGTTGGGTTTTATTCTAAAGACAATGTTATATGAAAGTCCAAAAATAAATAAATAAGAAAAAATCAGGGAGGGAAAAAGCCTCCCCATATTTATCACATCAGCAGATGAACCTGAATACAGAATAGCCAGTGTTGTGAGAATATCAGATTAGAGGTGCTTTAAAATTTTTGTTCATTACTGACATGATTATAGATTTTGAGAAGATGCATTCTAATTTTTTTGCAGTGCTTACAAACTACCATCCCTTTTTAAATAGGTACCAGGTTTGTGAGAGTCTATCAGTGCTCTGAAAGGGTCTTCATTCTCTCTGATCAAAGTCTACTGTTGGATTTTTTATTTCATGGATCATTGAGTCGATAGACAGTAACAGATCTGTTATGGAGCTGTTATGGTTTATTAGCTCAACGCCTGTGCTGGGCATGTGTGATAGGAGTGCATACTAAAAATCCTTAAGAAATTTTTATTGCAAAAAAGGTACAGCATCAGGATTTGCATGGTGCTGGGTATTGTCTTTTTTGATTGTACACAGCTAAGGTAGGAGGTATGGAGTCATCCTTTGCCCCCACTCATCTGCAATAGCAGAGCAATTGGCTACAATGTGACCCTTACATTACCCTGATCACAAAGGCTATGGAAAGTTAGAGCAGGTGCCAGCATTAATCTCTCCATGGCAAGGAGTGCAGAGACAAGGCACATTTCCCCTGTCCCCAACACTGTCCCCCTATGCACTCACTAGTAGAGCTGATCAGACACTGCACCTTCTTCAAGGGTGGCAGAGCAACTGTGCTTCCTAGCACTCTGGGAAGAGTTGCTCAGCCCCACCATGGGTCAGGGGCTCTACTTTAAAGGCACAATAGAGCCCTTTGTCATTTTAGGCAACTTCTCTTCATTTTGCGCACATATCGCTCCTTTCCTCTGAGGCGCTCAAAACACTTTATACATATGGATTGAATCTCACAAGCATTCCTTCATGTCTGCAATGGAATAATTATTATCCCCATTTTATAAAGAGGTAAATTGAGGCATGGGCAGGTTATGTGACTTGCTCACATTTTCACAGTAAGCCACTGAGTAGAAGAGTAAGAGTCAGCCATAAAGAGTCAGCTAGATTCCCAGCTCCTGTTCTAACCAGTAGGAACACTGCAGGCCCTGGATCCGGAGTCTGGTCTCTGGTGTAAATTAGAGCAGTCTGGCTGCCCACAGTACCAAGGGGCCATTTCAGCTGAGAATAGCCAGAGTTCAGAGGCACCCCACCCAGGCTTCTTTTCTCCTTGGAAATGGTCCCTGTGCTAGAGACCTGACGTACAGGTGCCATAGAGTTACTAGGATAGCTGTAAAGGAATACTCAGGTAGCCATGAAACTGGCCTTTTGCCTGCTTTGCACCCTCAGAGCCAGAGCAGCAACTTGGCTCATGAAGGTCATGTCTTGTTTTTCTAAAAAAAAGTATGCTCTAGTTCAACTATAGCTATTGACCTTGAAGCAGGAAATAATTCAGGGAAGTCCTATGGCCTTTGTTGTGCAGGAGGTCCGACTAGATGATCACATGGTTCCCCCAAGTCCTTAAAAATCTATGAATGTATGTCCCGACCAACGCAGCATTGTTCCCTGTTGTCCGTTTACTAGGGTCTGATCCAGTCTTATTTTAAATGTCCCAGGTGATGTGGCTTCCATAATTTCCCTTGGGGGAATTGCTTCTTAGAACAAAACCATCTCAGAGTAATGCAAGCCCCCCAAAAGTGCTAATAATATTGTTGTTCTGGAGTTATATATAGCCCTTGATACACATATGAAAGGTGCCATTGCTATCTGAGTACACATCTAGGCCACAATAGAAGTGGAAAATACAAGGGCATGGAATTTTTTAATTTAAGCTCTTATACCTGATTGTCTGTGAACCAAGTTCCAGTACAGATTTAATGGTTTTGACTGTGCTATAAACCATTGAAATGGGGATGTTTATGAGGGAAATGTTGGTCAACTTGCATACAGTGGAAAGAAGATATCTAAAGCTTTCAAATAAAGTTATGTGTTACTTATTAAATGCAGCATCAAGCTGTTTGCCAGAGATTCAAACTCTGGCAAACAAGCTACTCTAGGGTCATAGCTGTGAACTGACTGCTGTTTGCCCATTATGTTTGAGCTCAAAAACAAGCAGAAATGCTGCCAAGAATTATCCTGACCTACCGGTGACCTTCAGAATTCATATTGCTCCACCAGCTAATAACCGTGCTGCCAAAACTAGATGAGACAGGGCTCAACATGAGACCCTGGCTGTGTAATCTCATTCTCAGTCTGATTTTTTGTTTGGTGCGAGATTGTTTGGGAAAGGTGAGGGAACATGTGACTTTAGCAACATTGCTAGTTTAAATCAGAACTACACGGTGCAAAGATACAGCCACAGATACTTACTCAACTAAAAACATGAGCTCATTTCTGTCCTGTCCAGGGCCCCTTAGTATTCACTTTCTGCAGATGTTCAAGCAGCCAAACTGTAGTAGCACAAATGCTTGTGAAAAGTGAGTTACTCACATACTTGTAGCTAGTCATTAATGTGCATGTTACAGGTCCCCCTCTGTGCCTGATCCACAGGAAATATGAGCTTGTTACAGTCCCAACTAGCATGTTTTGGCTCTTAAGCTCAAGCTGTCGTAGCCTATTCTTTTTTAACTCCAGGCGTCCCCAGTTGTATCAGTCAAGATAGAGTCCATCACTCATATGCACATGTATTCACACTGGGAGTGGGTAGATAGGATGATAATATGACAGGCTATGGGACTTAATGGACAGACCATTGGACTGGGACTCAGCAGATCCGAGTTCTACTTCAAGCTCTGCCACTAACATGCTAGGTGACCTTGGGCAAGTCATTTCACCTTTGTGTGCCTCAGTTTCCCCATCTGTAAAATGGAGATGACGGTACTTACCTCCTTTGTAAACCACTTTGAGATCTACTAATGGAAAGTGCTATAAAAAGCTAGATATTATTGTTTACTGAATGGCACCATTGTTAAGAGTACCTTCAAGTCTCCTCTTTGAGAGACTATAACAACCTCCCTATTAAACACACCTTACTGCTATTAAGGAAATCAAAAAGTGGGAAGTAATATTTGTATTGTGTATGAATTTTTAAAGTACATTTATATTATCCAGGATTTACTCAGCCGGGGGAGGGCTACCTGGAATTAGTTAAGGGGTGGGAGGAAAGAGTGTTTCTGGAATTTCAGAATCTTATGTCTGTGATGAGTGTTCTGAAGTTGATGAGTCATCCTGGAGCCTGAGCCTGAGTGTTCTGAATGTTCTGAGCTTGATGAGTCATTTGAGATAATTATCTGAGAGGCCTAAGGGCCCAGCCAATCCACAAGCAGGCAAGAGTCTAACCAGGTGACCCCACTGCAGGTATATAGGCTCCTAATAAAAGTAGTCTCTCCCGTCTCCTTAACCCTTGTTGGGGTTGCTCCCTGCTAGTTCTGACACACTACTCCTGCTTCAGCCACAATTGGTTGCTTAGATGTCCTGACAGTGTCTCACTCTTTTTTCGGTGGAAGCCTTCCATAGAAGAATGAAAACTCCCAGCAAGCTCAGATTTTACACCAAAGTTCAGAAAGGCCCCTTGTAGGGAAGAATGCTTGGAAAATGTACAGGGAATAAACATTAAAGTGACACTGTTGTTGTTCACCAGTATGAGAGCCAGCACCTCCAAAACCAGCCAGCCATATTCTAGGCTTGCATGACCTACTCCTGTCTCCAGCTCTGTGGAACAGGAGCTAGAGGTCACAGTAGCACACATTGAAAACACTAAGTCATTATCTGGTGGATGTTAGTTATTTCTGTCCTCAGAAATCCGTGCTCCAGTTTGGTCCTCCTGTGACAGATTTTCATTACCAATCTGCCTGGGCCCACAGTTGATCAGGCTGTGGCCACAGGATCTTTTGGGGAGGAGATGACGAGGCACACACCAAGTGTCTAAATTTTAAAGCTTTATTAATAAAATAAAAATACAGCAGAGAGTGCTGGGAACGCTCCCACGTCACTCAGGGGAAGAAAGAAAGCATTAGAGCCCCAAGCCCTAACCCACTTTCATACTCACACAAGCACTACCCAAAGTTGGCCAGGCCTGGGTGTAATGTAAGAAGAAGAGGGGAAGGGGTGGACGGGAGTTCTTGCCCTGGGCCCAGGTCGTCCGGGGGATCCGCTGTAATCTCCGAATTGCTCCAGCTCTCAGGAGGGTTTTAAGTCCTGGGCTCCTTTGGGGGTGTTTCATTCCGCGACCTCTGTTCCTGGTGCTCCTTGTGCCAGTCCAAACCGCTTTCTGTGGTCTCTTTCCCTCTCCCAAAACATCCCGGCTCCGGAGACTGTTTTATTTTCTGTCTTGGCCTTCAATGGTCTCGCTGTTATCTTTGCAGCCCTGTGTCTCAGTTGCTCTCACTGTTCTCACTGTTATCTTTGCAGCTCTGTGTCTCACTTAGTTCTTCTTTTCTCACAGCTGGTTGGGGGGGTTGGACTTCCCCCCTTCTGTCTTGGCGGGTAGCAGCTGGCCTTGGGCTGGAGTTCTCTTATCTTCGGACTGAGCTTGTTAATTGCAATGTTGAGTTAACCAGTTCTCTGCTCTTTTCTTTTTCTTCTCCCCCCTTTTTGGCCTCTTGTAACCTACAAAGAAACCTTCCACTCTCCACTCACACACCTTTAACCCTCCCCAAAATGCTTTGCGATGCTTGCAACAGCGTTAGCAATATACAGTGCTGATCTGCCTTCCCAGGGGACTCCCTAAGGGGAGGGGGCGTTGGGGTGTGACACTCCACTGAAAGGGATGACCCCTGGTCCCAGACATTGCTTTAAGACCACCCATCCTTGCAATATTGGTTTGCCAAGCTGCTTCTGGCTCTCCTAATAAAGTCTATAAGACAGAAAACCATAGTTGTGTCACTGGCTGGGATTGCTTGAGAAGAAATGGAGCTGATGGCTCTCCCTACATTTCCACAGGTAACAACTCCCCTCCTCTGCTTACCTATCTGTTATGTTTCAATGGAGGTTGGGAGGAGAACTATTAGCTGAAGAGCTATGACTTCATGGAATCACCCCTTATTTAACCACTGCGAAATCAGAATCATGCCCTGAGTGTTTTACCTGAAAGTCAGACCAGTCACAGAGAGACAGAGAGTGTCATCTTTGTTTATGTAATCCCTATACAGTAACTCCTCACTTAACGTTGTAGTTATGTTCCTGAAAAATGCAACTTTAAGCGAAATGATGTTAAGTGAATCCAATTTCCCCATAAGAATTAATGTAAATGAGGGGGGTTAGGTTCCAGGGAAATTTTTGTCACCAGACAAAAGACATATATATATATATATGTATACATATATATGTATATGTATATCTATATACACACACACACAGACAGTATAAGTTTTAAACAAACAATTTAATACTGGTACACAGTGATGATGATTGTGAAGCTTGGTTGAGGTGGAGGAGTCAGAGGGTAGGATATTTCCCAGGGAATGCCTTACTGCTAAATGATGAACTAGCAATTGGCTGAGCCCTCAAGAGTTAACTCTCACATTCTACAAGGCAGCAGAAATGGAGTGAGGGGAGACAGCATTGCAGACAGAGACAGAGACACATACCGTGTTTGAGAGAGAGAGATGCGCATTTCCCCTTTAAGTACGCTGACCCTACTCTTAAGTACACTGCCTTGTTAATTAGATCAGCTTGCTGAGACCGCAGCTGCTGCCAGCAAGCTCCCTCCATCCTGAGCCTTGTTGTGTGTCGCCCCTGCTCTATGGAAGATGGGGTAAGCGGGGTGCAGGAACAGGGGAGAGGGGGACACCCTGACAGGCCCCCTCTACCCTCCCTCCCCCCCGCACAGCAAACAGGAGTCTCGGGGAGCAGCTCCAAGGCAGAGGGCAGGAGCAGCACATGGTAGTGGGGGGAGGGACAGCTGAACTGCTGGCAATTGATAGCCTGCTAGGCAACTGCTGCACAGGGAACTTAGGGGAGCGGGGAGCTGATAGGGGGGCTGCCAGTACACCCTGGTTACAAGCCCCAACCAGCTAGCTGCAACGGGCTGCTCTTCCTGCAAGCAGTGGACAAAGCAGGCGGCTGCCAAACGACATTAGAAGGGAGCTTTGCACAACTTTAAACGAGCATGTTCCCTAATTGATCAGCAACGTAACAACAAAACAATGTTAACCGGGACGACTTTAAGTGAGGAGTTACTGTAAGTGCTTAGCTTTCTTTTCTTGAAGTTTTAGAGTCACACAGTATGTCTACACTGCAATAGCTGACTCAGGCTCACAGGGCTTGGGCTGTGGGGCTATACAATTGCAGAGATAGACGTTCGTGCTCTGAGGCCCTATGAGGGGGGAGGGTCTCAAAGCCCAGGCTCCAGCTTGAGCCTGAATGTCTAAACTGCTATTTTTAGCCCTGCACCTCAAGTCAGCTAACTCAGGCTCTGAGACTCTGTCATGGGTGTGACGGGTTGGATCACAGAAACCCCCTTGGGAGCTGCCACCCAATGTGCAAAGACTACCCCTGCTTCTGTTTTCCCTGCCAGCTTAGGACTCCAGCACCCCGTCTCGCTGAGTCAGACACTCCTGTCTGGCTCCAACACAGAACAAGGGTCCAAATCAGTTGTCCTAAAGCTGCAAGTTTACCCAAAACGGCTCACAGGAGTGTGCTTGTCTTTAGCACTCAGATGCCCAACTCCCAATGGGGTCTAAACCCAGATAAATCCGTTTTACCCTGCATAAAGCTTATGCAGGGCAAACTCATAAATTGTTCGCCCTCTATAACACTGATAGAGAGATATGCACAGTTGTTTGCTCCCCCAGGTATTAATACATACTCTGAGTAAATTACTAAATAAAAAGTGATTTTATTAAATACAGACAGTAGGATCTAAGTGGTTCAAAGTAGTAACAGACAGAACAAAGTAAGTCACAAGCAAAATAAAATAAAATGCGCAAATCTATGCCTAATCAAACTAAATACAGATAAGTTCCTCACCAGTTCCAGAATGCTCCCTTTTACAGGCTACTCTCCCTTTAGCCTGGGTCCAGCAATCTCTCACAACCCCTGTAGTCTCTGTTCAAGTATCCTGGGGGGGTGGAGAGGCTCCTTCTTTAGCCAGCTGAAGACAAAATGGAGGGGTCTCCCCCAGGTATAAATAGGCTCTCTCTTGTGGGAGGAGACCCCCCTCCTCCCTCCTATGCAAAGTCCAGCTCCAAGATGGAGTTTTGGAGACACCTGGGCAAGTCACATGCCCCTGCATGACTCAGTCTTTACAGGCCGACGCCATTGTCCACATGGTATCTTGCATGTCTCCAGGAAGACTTCTTATGTGGATTGGAGCATTCCAAGATGCATTGTTCCCCAAGTGTTTCCTGATCAGGTACTTAACCTGGCGAATTCCTTCCTAAAGAAGCTGACCAAATGCCTCCCAAAGCTTACTTAGAAACCAAGCAAGCATACAGCCCATATTCTTAACCTCAAGTAGAAAATGATATATATATGTACAAATAGGATGAATAGATATAGTAGACCATAACCTTTACGGAGATATGTTACCTGGCACAGGCAGCACAAAACATATTCCAGTTATGTCATACATACATTTATAAGCACCCCCTCCCCATAAAGCCTTATGGGGTACACCGTCACAATGGGTTTTTTATATCAGTGTAGACATACCTATGGGGTCATAGAGTTTAAGGCCAGAATGGACCACGGAGTATCTAGTCTGTTCTCCTGTATATCATGGGCCACCACCACCCTCCAGCACCCACACACTAAACCCAGCAACCAAAATTAGACCAAAGAATTACAATCCACCTTTTCTTCATTGACGTTGCATGCCTACAGACACAGGACTTTGGTGAGCTAGCGGAGCTTTGTAAACAGAGCTTGCTAGCCAGCCAGGTGTGTGTAAGCACTCAGAACTTTAAAAAATAGAAATACAAAATTATGGGGCAGATTCTGCTCCCTGTTGCGTGTCCCTTGCTCTGAGAGTGCACAGGGGGCATGAAGTAGGCAGAAAGGCTCCCTGGGAAATTCCCCCAGCATTGGGCCAGAGTTGGCCATCCTATGCTGTCCCACTGCAGAAGCAGTGGAGCAATGTTCCAGGGTGGCAACAGACAGAGCAAACAGATTACTGTACCCTCAGCCAATCTTAGGGAACCAGAGCAGTTCGCTGGTGGTTCTGGAAAAAACCACTGTAAATGGAGTGAGTCTAAATTATGCCAGGTGCTGTGGCTCCATAATTTGTCCTGTATTTTACTGTGACACTCTGCTGGGGTTCCCAAAATTGTGGCCCCTCTGCCACCCCTCTCAGCCTCAGCAAGTGAGAGTTTTGCTGCTGCTAAGGTATGTGTCAGCTCGCTGACACCTCAGCTTGTCTGCCTTGCCAGCAGACTCTACCCATCCAAACCTTGCCAAGCCGGTAACAATCAGTAAACCCCAATTCCCAAGTTCCTCAGAGAAGTCTTTTTGCAGTGCACTGCTCCTCCCTACAGTAACACTCACAAAACCTTATCAAATTTGCTGATCCTTTAAAGAGTACTGAGAGCAGCTTGCTACCTTACCTGGTGTTAAAAAACACTCTATTAAAATCAAAGCACTGAATTGGATAGTAGTAAAAGTAAAGTACGTTTATTAATAAAAGGAAACAGGGTTAAGTGATATCAGGAGTAAGGATAGAGATGGTTACAAACATAAGAATATGCTTCTATGACTAAAACCTGATTTAACAAACTAGAGTCTCTTGTTCAAAGAACTGTTCCTCACCAAGTTTCTTTTCCAGCATGGCTGACCAGACTCTCTGGCCAGGGCCCTTCACAGAACTCAAAGTGCTTGGTTCCTTTGTCTCTTCAGGTGAAGGATAGTATAGAGGTACTGGCCCCCTCTCTTTATAGTCCAATACATTTTTGATATATATTCTTCTGAAGGGTATCCCCAGAAAAAGTTCCTTTTCCCTGCTGGGTCTAGACGGTCACCATGCTGTCAGGTGTGGACTCCATGCTGTCAGGTTCCTTTTCCCTGCTGGGTCTAGATGGTCACCATGCTGTCAGGTGTGGACCCCACTGGTGATTTTTACAGTGCAAATGATCTCTTCCCACAACATCCAATATAAATGAATTTGGCTACACCTGATGTGAGCTGTAGGCCTCTTTCTTTTGCCTGAGAAAGCCTGTTTATCAACTTCCCTAACATGCCCGGTTTAAACACATTTTAGTCACATATTTCCAGCGCCTCTGTTAAATCCTTTGTGGGTTGACAGTACATACATCATGCAGGAATATTAATGATCAGTGCGTCATTAGTTTGCCCAGTGATATATTACATGTCATCTTTGGGGTAAATATCATGACAACAGTGTGTCAGCTGGCATTGGGGTGCTCTTAGGGTCAGACTTTCCCACAACTGTGTCAAGAAAAAACCCAGCAAACAAGCATTACAGTGGTCTGCATGTCTTGTCACATCATAAACAAGCTATGTTCTAATAAAAATGTCTGAGGTCAAGTTATAATAAAATAAGTTCAGTAATAATCTCTAATTTACCAGCTGGTTTTAGAAATGAAAAAGTCAGCAAAAGAGGTAAAATACACTCCACTGAATTTTCAAATATGGGACATTTTGACAGTAATTAGAAATCTTCTGTAAATAACTGTTGTTAATTTTTTAATTGCTTATACTGAAACCCTCCATTTTACTTTGTCGGTGATCTTGCAATTGTGAAACTGAGAGTGGGAGTTGGCCAGAAAACAGGAAGTTTAATATATTATAAATTGACTTTGTCTGACATTTTAATTAGTTTGACTATAAATTTTCATATTAAATCTTGTAAAAAATAATCATTTCAATTGCATGCTTTGTACAATGTCCTTCTGTGACTAGTAAGAAATGAAATGACTCTCCCATACCCTCTGCAGCATTGCTTTGGGAATGAACTAAACCACAGCTGCCCAATAGTTTTTGGTTGTATTCAAAAACTTCGTTTTTAGAGAATCAGTGGCCAGACCCACTCAGAAATCAGTTTCTAAAGTATGTGTGATGCATTCATAGCTTCAGCAGGATTATTGTGTCTCCTGTTTTAAGGTTAAATATCATAGTTACCAAATAAGAAAAAAGAAATTCTTGGTGAACAAAGAGTTCTGAACTGCTGGGTAAGTGCAGAATACAAAGTATCCACAACGTGCAATGTAGTCTGAAGTCATGGACATCTTTAGAATACTAACTATTTGCAACTTGAATATGGTCTGCAAAGTCTCAGGAGCTCTGTGCAAAAAGCTGGATATAGCTGGAGAAAATGACATTGCGCTCAACTGCCATTTCCCTTCTTTGATGTAAGATTAATGCGCATCCTGCTTATATAGAGAGCTAAATCGTGACCTACGTGGATATTTTCCAGGAAGGAGAATGGAAACTCCACAAATTTTGACTCACTGACTTTCCACTTGGTTATGCTATCAGGGGCTTCACCCACTAGAACTGAAAGGCAGCCCAGCTCCTGAAAACCTGCAGATCTTGGGCGATCTGCTGCGAGCCAGGGCCATGCCCACAGAGGCGCTTTTGCCTCTGCACTGGATTCCAAGTACAGGCCATGCTGACACTGGGAAGTGAGGCCATCCAGCCATGTGTTACAATCATACTGTAATACTTAACTGAATGCTCAGTACAATAATCATGTGAAATGTTTATTACATTGCGAGTGAAATTCCCCTTCCCGACATAACAGTAGCTAGGAGTGGAAATTTGGATGGGCCCCGACTTTTGGGTGGACAAGCAATGACAGACTGTGCTAGCTTAGCTTCTCCCCCAATGCCACGCCCTCTTCCTAACCCTGGTGCCCCCAGACACAGGGCTTCATCTGCCAAGCTGGGCACGCGCATGGGGCAGCTCAGAAAATGGCAAGGCAGAGCTGCCAGAGCGTAGCACCACTTCGTCCTGGATTTCAGGTGCCCAAGTGACGCTTCAGGCTGCTGTGGCAGCACTACACCCATGCTCAGATTTGGGTGGGCCTGGATGCTAAGGGGTGGGCTGTGGCTCTTCTTATCTATCCTCTGCCTCAGAATAACTTGATGTTGAACCTCTAGTATTATGTCTTTTAAAAACTGCCAGCCCCCTTCGACTCCTTTTCTTCCTAATTGGCCTTTCCATGGGACCTTGTCTACTATTTCTCCGAGTTGATTGAATCAGAAAGTTGTCCCCTATGCATGCTAAGAATTTGCAGGACATATCATGTTTTGCTGTAATAGTCTTCCAACAAATATCAGGGAAGTTAAAATCCCCCTTTAATAGTAGCTCATATGTGTTAGCTAATCTTGTTACCTGCTTGTAGAATGACTCATCCACTTCTTCCTTATTTGGTGGTCAGTAATAGACCCCCACAACACCACCTCCTTTTCCCCCAGACATATCCTTTTGGGAAAAGATATATCCCTCAATACTGGTATTCCAATCATGGGAGTTGTCCCACCAAGTCTCTGTAATGCCAATTAAGTCATAATTTTCTTCATATACCATGACTTCTAGTTCATCCTGCTTATTCCCCATACTCCTTGCATTTGTGTACAGGCATCAGAAATATTTTTCAGACTGCCCTGTTGCTTTTCTTCTTGCCTTTTCAATGCAGTTGTGGTTTCTAGTTCCTTCTCCAGAAATTAGCCTCTTCCCCTTGTCTTCATTATTTGAACCTACATGCACATTGGCTGGATTTTTGTCACCTTCCCCCATCGGATCTAGTTTAAAGCTCTCCTTATCAGGTTAGCCAGACAATGTCCAAAGATGCTTGTGATGTGGTGGGACTCACCATGCTAGCGCCTCCTGCTGGCTGTTTTGGGAATTAACTGTACTTGCCAGTGCACCTTCTTCTGGTGATTTCTCACTGCTGTCACTTCTGCTCCAGGACCCATGTCACTCCCAGGACCGCAGCATCCTCTTCATGACACAGCCCTCTGGCCATGGCCCACTCTGTTCTCCCCCGTCCAGGGGAACTGCAGTCTGCTGTCCAGCTACTTCCCTCAGTGGCAACTGCAGCCAATTGTCTGGCCGTTTCCTCAGTGGTGAGGGGGGGATGCAACCTGCCCACTACTCTGGGTCCCGGCCCAGGAACCCTGAAGATGCCAGCCACATGCTGCATCCCCTCCAACCTCTCAGCATCTTTCCCTGGGCCACTTCCCCGTGGCCCCCAGAACCCTCTTTGCCCTTGCCTCGAGGCCTCAGACTGCCAATTCCTGCAGCCAACCCAGAGCCATCTTTAGCTCCCTGCCCCCCCACACCACCCGGTCGCTGCTAGCAGCACTGCTCTGTCCAGGGTGCTGGCGCTCCTTCCTCCTGATAAGAGCCTGATCTTCCCACCTTGAGCTCCAGGAAGCTACTGAACTTACTCTGCCCTGCAGCTCTTCTGATATAGGCCTGTCCGGCCTTGACTGGGTGCTCCTCACAGCTCCTTTCCTATTGGCTGCTTTTCACACAGCCACCGTAGAGCTCTATTAACCTCTAACAGGCTAGTATGGGGCAGGCACCCGATCACAGTGCTCTTCCCAGTATCTGATAGATGGAGCTCGTCCCAGCACACTAATCCTCTTTCCTGGAACATCAGCTCATTGTAGAAGCCAGAGCCCTCTCACTAACACCCCCTGTCTGGCCACGCATTTACTTCCATGATTCAATGGTCCCCGCCTGGGCCTGTTCCTTCAACAGAGAGAATGGACAAGAACACCAGTTGAGCCCCAAACGCTTTCATCCTTCTTCCTAGAGCCACATAATCAATCATCTCCTGTCATTTCTGAACATCCTAAGGCACTCCAGTCTTCCTGTGAGTTGCCTCTTAGGAACTCAGCATTGCACAACAAATCTAGCCCCCTCCACCACGGACCAATTCAGTTCCAATGACACACCTGCACTGCATAGAGCTCAGTTGCACATGAATTCTGTGTGTGGCAATGTATAGGGGTAGAGGTAGGCAAGATACAGGATGAACCATAGTATTCATTGCTATGCAGAATCACCCATTTTCCAATCTGCTTAAAGGGCTACAGGAGTCCACCACATCCATTGGGTTGGAGTAGCCGCCCCAAAACAGCTATGCAGCAACTCCATGACTTGTGGGAGCATTCCTACCCATCCTGCATATATCCTCAGTGCCCAGTGTGACTACTCAGGGTTTGTGCTGGACTCTGGATTCAGGTCTAAGTAACTTAGAAACTGAGAGCCATAGGATGTGCATTGTATTATCTCTGATATGTGGAATTGCCCAGTATTTACTTTTAAATAAAAGCTTAATTCTCTTATTGTTTAGTAAAAACTTGGTCCGTTATTGATAATATTTTGCAAAACAACAGTAAACTACCACCCCCATCACTGCATAACCGCACTAAATCCTCTTTTATGCACAAAGGCCTTGATCTTGCTGTCACTGAAGTCAATAGGAGCTTTCCAATTACTTCAGTGAGAATGGGATCTAGCCCTCAGAGCCCAATTCTAAAATCTTGATTCAGTTCAAACTTTGAGAGAAACCTACTCAGAGAACTGTAGGAACAAACATAGTTGTAGGTTAGTAGCATCACCTCCTTTTGCTGGGTTATCTCTGTGTATGTATATTTAAAGATGTAACACATCTCAGCTTCATGTGGATGGGTGAGACAAATATCCTTAAGCCAGTATTTTTTGTAGTAATTTACAGCACATCCTCAGATGTTAGCAGTTTCAAATCCTTGGAGGCTGAGGAACTGCATGAGTGAAGTTTATGTTTCGGAGAGATAAAGTTAAGCCGTCCCAGTGTCATGGAGTTGCCAAAGTCTGATCTATTTTGATAAACTACATAAAGCCTTGTTCTTGATCAATCACAGCTCTTCTCAGCTGCTTCTCTCTGGGAGCGCTCTTCCATTTGACTCTAAAACTTACAAATGCTTCTCTCCCCTGCCCCTCCCCCATGTCTCTTAATGAGAAAATGGCTATGTGGGAATGTCCAGATTTCTAGCATTTTAACCTGATTTCCTTCCTTTCCTTTCCCATTTTGCAATTGAACTTTCTCTTCTCTTCGTAACTTTAACTGGGATGAGTGATTGTTCCAGCAATCAGAATGTTGACCTAGGAAGTTTAAGTGATAAACTAACAAACAGATAAAGGAGGTAAGTAACATACTGGAAATACAGCTAACTTTATTTTTATTTTCTTACATTTTATGGGTGAGTTTGGTGCTCTTAAAAGTGAGGAGCTGATGGAACTGGCTATGATTAGGTATAGTGAGAGCTGGCAACAAACTTCCCCTATGAAGCTCTATACACAAATCTCTGTGGCATCCTGCATCAAAATCCCACACTACAGCATCCCTTATCAGTTCTTGTCCTGGGTTTCTACTAAGCAGAAACTGTCAGACACACTGAATTGAGTTGTATTTTTATTGTTTATGTGAGTAAGTGTCCCCCAGGAATTAGGCTGAATTAGGCATTTATTGTAAATATAAATATATAAATCACACGCACAAACACAGGAGGCTAGGGCCTAGAATCCCAGTTCTTCACATCCAAAAATACAGATCTCTCCTACTTGAGCTAAAGAACTATGCCTTTAGCTAACCCTATTAGTAGGACTCATAGATTCTCTATGGGCCAGCGACAATAGCACAATATCACTCATAGACACAAAAACAGCCTATTAGAATAGGATTTGAGCCAAAATCTCCAAACATAAAAGGCTAACGTGCTCACCCAGTCACACAGTCCCTTTTCTGTTCAGTCAAGTTCCAGCAGTGAGTTGCCCCCTAAATCAAAATTCATTCCTTTCCAAGAGCGAAGTTCCATTTTTTTTCATTTGAAGCTATAGAAGTGAAAATATATAATGAAGGCCCATTTGGTTCTTATCTAATTAGAGCATCATCTCACTCACAGTTTCAGTGTCAGAACTGCTCTGCTTTGTTTTGCTTTGCTTTGTGGCTCTGTTACCTAACTGCTCATGAGATCACACTCCTGTAAAATAGATAAGTATTTATAACCATACATAGAAATTTACTTTGTAGCTGATTTGTTGATTCTTGGGGGCTTATTTGTGGGAATCCCATTAACGATAGGATACATGTGTATAGTTAGATTTATTCGTAGACATTATCACTGTCCCCCATTGCATTCCCTGGTGTTGAATAAAGAGTCAGTAAAGAGGGCAGTGTTTTGTTCACATTACCCTCAATAAATGGGTTTAACTATGATACAAATCTCATAATTCACCTCTTGAATCCCAGTGGTTATCGGACAAATCCAAGGCTTAGCTGTAAGCCTTCAAATATACCTCTGCTGACAGTCTGAGGTAACGTCATAGTTCTGCAATCCTTCACATTTATTGGAGTTTTCAGTTGCTATGGTTTCAAAGATTTCACTGAAATTAAATTTTTTACATATGTCAGTGCAGCTAATGAGTTTTTACAAATAACTCTGCAGTTGCCCTGCTCTGAGCAGGGATTATCCCATGCCACTAGCTGACCAAATGCCAATTATTAAGGAGTCTCCACCCCTTCATTCTGAACTGCATTATTTCCCTCCCATGAACCCTCTTTTGTAATCAGCTGCAGCATGCTCACAGGACGCCAATGCTGCTGGAAAGATGAACTTGCCTGGGGTGCTGACGCAGCAAATCATGTAAACAGCTCCAGCATCCCCAGCCCCAAACCCTAGCACATAATTTCTTTGGCGCCTCTGATCTGTTAGTGTAGGCATCAAGAAATCCTGCTTCACCTCCAGACCTGAGTCTCCTGCACTTTATCAAGCTACTAACAGCCAGCTTCCATATATTGTCTTGCTTTTAATTATATGAGTGATTTCACATCAGGCAGATGTGTTTGTAAACTAATGGCTTTAATGATGTGATGAGATTAAAAATGAAGCCTAATTAGCTCAGTATATTTAACCCTTGGAATGCTCCCAGGCATGTCTATGGCTATGCCTCTCTCATCATGCAGGTTAATCACTTTCACTGCTGTATCACAAAGTGCTCCTACTTCATTGGAGATGTCATTTTCTCAGTATGATGGGCAAGTGGTAAGTGCCTTTTGGAAGTAGTACTTCTGGGAATAATGAAATTGCATGATGGGTGATGGTGCCTATGAGTACCGTGAGTATTTGGTAATAAACCTGAGCAATGGCAGAAGGTATTTTTAAAAGGGAATCTCCCCATTTCACTTAGATCCAGATCAGTGCCCTCAATATTCTTAGGTGAACAGAACCACACTTGAGTCCTGTTGCCAGAGTCCCCTGAACCCTGAGACTGGCTTTAGAAAAAAGAGAAGATACAGTGGCAGTCATCTGTCTGTCTGTCATCACTGTGGTATCTAAGTATTGCATATAGTCCATCTTCTTCAGTTGGCATTGGTTTGAATTTCCAATAGCCTGTCACATAAATTTGTCATGTTTGAGTTCAATATATTCAGAACACATATAAATAATTGAGATCCACTGACTGATATGTTGTTCCAAAAATCAGCCAGTGCTGGTCCTTTCCACTTGAACTGTGAGAGAAGCTTAGTATGTCAAGTGAAACCCAAAAGTTTGGCTTTTCACTCACAAAATAATGGAAAAGTAATTTTTCTTCCATGGTTTGATTTATATTTTTTGAAGATTCGATGTAAGTGCTGTGATTAAGGGGAGAGTTCCAAGTTATAGTCTAAATACTGATTCCTGCAGTGCAAACCAATGCTGTGATCCTACTCCCACTGAAGTTCAGGGGAGTTTTGCACTAACTTCATTGGAAGCAGATCTAATGCTACTTTGAACTCTTACATTTCATCACATCACTTCTAATTGTACTCTCTCCTGCCTCCCCATCCCATGATTACTCTCTATTCATACACTTTAAAAAAATGTATAGACTTATCATGCTTCCCTTTTACCTTTTGTTGAAACCAAGCTACGTCTTTATAATTCTTGAAATCTTTCCTTTTAAGTCAGCCCCCGAACCATTTTTATGCTCTTATCTAATAATAATACTCAGATGTCCTCGTGTTTGGCTTAATACAAGGACCTACATAGATACCTGAATATCTCTTTTTATCTGTAGCTCTCAAAGCACTTTTCAAAGCAGAGTAAGCATTATCTCCATTTTACAGATGAGGAAACTGAGACATAGAGAGGGCATATGCTAGCCCCCAAGTCCGTAGAGCAAGTTAGTGTATAGGTGGGAGTGGAACTTGGGTGCACTAACTCCCTACCATTGGTGCTAACCAGTAAGTTATTGTACCTCCCAAGTTTTAAAGATCTAAGTTAGAATTTTCAAAAGTGCCTAAGAGACCTAGGATCCTACGTTCCTTTTTCAAAGTGACTTAGGTATTTAACTCTTGCATCTGAAGAAGTGAGGTTCTTACCCACGAAAGCTTATGCTCCCGATACTTCTGTTAGTCTTAAAGGTGCCACAGGACCCTCTGTTGCTTTTTACAGATTCAGACTAACACGGCTACCCCTCTGATACTTAGGTATTTAAGGATCCTAAGTACCATTGAAAGTCAATGGGACTTAGGCTTGTAAGGAGCAGATTTTTTAAAAGTATTTTCGTGCCTAAAGATGCAGATAAGCACCTAGTCGGATTTTCAAAAATGCCGAGGCACTTAATCCTCACTGAAATCAATTCCCTTCTTAACTCCTACCTGTCTACTTCTTTAGACCTAAATACTTTCAAAACTCTGGTTCTTAAGTACTTTTGTAAATTTAACCCATATACTGTGCTCAGCAGAGTAGACAGAATATATGGCATCTTTACTATTCTCTCCCCAGTTTGTTTCAAAAGTTTTCTGGTAATGTGGTGTCCAGTAATGAATACTATATTACAAATGTAATCACACCAGAGTCACACAGTGACAAGGAAAATTGATTTCACTATTCAGAAGATAAAGCAGTAATACATTAAGTCAGTGGTTTTCAACCTGTGGTCCACAAACCCCTGGGGGTCTGCAGATTATGTCTAAGATTTCCATTATACATTTTTGAGGGGTCCGCTAATGAAAAAACTTGAAAACCACTCCACTAAGTGGTACTAATACCATTGAAGTCAATGGAGCGATGTCGATTTACACCAGATGTGGATCTAGCCCTTTCTGTCAAAAAAGTTTTGACAAAAGTCATGAGTTGTCCCATACTTAATTCCCTGAGATACTATAAACAGGGACACCATGGAACTCAAACATGAATAAAGTGTAGGGGTGAAATCCTGGACTCATTAAAATTAATCGCAAAACTCCTGTTAACTTCACTGAGGCCAGGATTTCACCTTGGAGTTTGTTTGCGTAAGTTATAGTAGTATGGATGTTCAGTCTGTCACATTGTCTGGAGTGACTGATGACTGTGAATGCCTACCTCAAGGTAGACTGTCAAACACCAGGCAGACACCCAAAACTAGTGGTATGTTCTATAATTAGATTTCACCCACCCAGTAACAAATGTGAACTCCTGGATCACTGTATCAGTCATACCATAGAGTCACAGACAGTCCCCTTAAGTTCTCCAGTCTGTCTTGCCACCCAGGCAAGCTGGACTTAGTGAAAAATGGTCACTTATACCAAAAATCACAAAATATTCAGGTTGCTTCCAGTCCCAAGAGACCAGTCACTTACCCCAGATCAATTGGTACACCCTAGATTTTACACCAAAGACAAAATCTGTATCCAATCCTGTAATAAACTATCTAAAGTTAGGAAAAGGAAATGCGAGTTATTTACAGGTTAAAGCAAGCAGGCATATAACACAAATAAGTTGCAATCTAAATCCTAAGAGTGACAGAGTTGTAGTGATCTGTCAATTCAAAATGTCTTTCGGGGCAAACCCAGGGATAACTGGGGGGATCTCTCACTTCAGTTTAGGGTCTCTGGCTCCATGTGAATTCAAACAGCAAAGAGATGTAGAATTTTTCCATGTGTCTATATTCATAGCTTCTTCTCACAGAAACAAAGCTGACATCAACAGTTCCCATGAAGATCCCTTATTCGTGGTGTGGGAGTGGGGGGAGGAAAGTACTTAACAAAGTCTTTGATCCTTGACCTCACACAATAGCTCATTTGCATTTAATGAACAGGATTTAACTTCTTGTTAGAGACCATCATTTGCATTACACATGGCTTTTTCCCTATTTGATGAGTTACATAGTCACAGAGGTTTACAATGCAAATGCTTGCTATCACTTTATAACCTGGAGTATAGTTGGCTGAGAAGAATACATGCGGCATACTACAAGCATTTACACTATACACATTCTTATCAACCTAACATTTAATATTTATTTTGATAATGCTAACCCACAGGTAAGTAAGACTGGTTTCCAGTTATGCATTTATAAGTGTTCAGTGAGATCTGGGGCCTTGGCATGAGCTGGCATCTGCGAGCATCACACAGTCAAAATAAACTGGGCATAATTAGGAGGTGTACGTATATCTGCTGTTGAAGGAAAGACTGTGTCTAAACTTAAGTGCCTAAAACATTTGAGAAATTATACACGAATAATGTCTTCACAGACATTTTAAAAAATCTAAGGTAAAAGGTAAGGTAGCTTGTGTCTCATAACAGTGAAGTTTGTACCATACTTCCTCTGTGATCAGTGTAGCCTAGGGTCACTTTTTGCAGAAATATGATAAGGGCCCCCATTTTTCCACCTCCTCAGACAGCATCATAATGTTCTGAAATCTAGGTGAGCGATACCAATTTGGCACTTTTCCATTTAGAGCTGATGAAAATCAGAGCAAAGTGGAATGTAATTCTGGGCAAATTAAATAAGGCCTTCATGATGCAAAGGGAAATAATCTTTTGAAAATCAGTCCAAAATATTTTCAAATATGTGTTTATTTTTTCTCATCCTCATGAGGCTCCAGTGCCTCCTAGCAGTTATCCCCTAATATTTAGCCTCTACAGGGCTGCTTCTGCTCTTCCATCCATGTAAATTAGGGATTAATTTAATGGAGTTACAGTGGTGTAAAACCAGTGTGAGAGGAGAATCAGGCCTTATAATTTTATTTAAAGGCTACCATTGGGTTCATCTTCAAATGTCATCTTTTCACTTTGGTAATGCTGTGCACATACCGATAATTCATAAATCTGTTATATTTGCTCTACTACTAATGAGAAAATGTATTTGTTCCATAACTAATTAGAAAATGATTCTGACATTTTGATTTATAAAATTGTCAGGTTTGCCTTTTTTTTAGTCCTCTGAGTGGGGGTAGGTATACTCTGTTGTACGAGGTGGCTGCTGTACAGACAAGCCTCTGCTTAAAAAGGGGGTGAGATATTAGCGAGCACAATTAAGAGGCAGAACCTTAAAATGCACTATTGCTTCAGGGCACTATCATACAGTTACCTATGCTAACAATTGTCTTTCTTTACAGCCACAATATTCTTCTCTATGAAGATGGCCATGCTGTTGTTGCTGATTTTGGAGGTGAGGTGTTGGTGATTAATCTGAAAAATGTCAGCAAGTTCTCAAAAACTAGGGCTCTGTTTTCTCTGATGAATCAGAAAGTTAATGAGGCTGTACTTTGCTTCATTATTTCTCTGAAAAATATCCCGGAGAGTAGATTTGGGCAATTGCAGTTGTGTCCTGCTGAGTTCTGCAGGGTTCCATCTTGTACTCTCTTATTAAAGGTGTGTATAGGGTTGTATGGAGAGTAAGAGAGGAGGCAAGGCTGCAGTCCATGTACAAGCTACAGTACTTTCAGAATGCCAATAAGCCCCTGCTCCACATATCTCATTTAATTCAACCAGTGCAGTTGAACACCTTACCCGGTGTCTAGCTGAGACTGGAGTCTGGATGAGGTTCGAATGGCCTGGCCTCAATCCGGATCAGAATGCAGTTGTGGTGGTAGGATGGAGGAAGCAACTGGGGAAAATGGCAAGAGTTATTTCTGCCCCTTTAATTGAGGATGTGTTCCTATCTTTTGTTACTAGAGTTCACAGTCCAGGGGTAGTGTTGGAGCCCTGCTGTTATCACAGAATCCTAGAGCAGCAGGGACCAGGATAGCTTTCTTTCATCTTCATCTGGAGAAGAGATTGTGGCTATTCCATTCAGATATGGAACTTTGGGTATGTCTACACTGCAAAAAAAACCACCCATGAGAGCTAGTCTCAGAGCCCAGGTCAACTGACATAGGCTATCAGGGCTCATGCTATGGGGCTTAAAATAGCAGTGCAGATGTTGCCGCTCGGGCTGGATCCCAGGCTCTGTGACCCACTACCTTTGATCCACACTGCTATTTTCAGCCCCATAGCATGAGCCCAAGTCAGTTGACCAGGCTCTGAGACTCACTGCCCCAGGTTTAGGGGGGAGGGGGTTGCAGTGTAATCATACCCTTTGTCACCACAAATTTTGACCAGGCTTCCCCATAATGATCTAAGGCTGATGCAAAATGCAATGGCTCACTAATTAAGTAGATTTTCTGGCTGAGGCACATGTGGCTGCCTGTTGGTGTCAGGTGAAATTTAAGGAGTTGGTTTCCACCTATAAAGCCCTAAATGCCCTGGGACCTGCCTATTTGAGATACCGACTCTGTCGCTGTGCCACATCAGCGCAGTTGTAATCAGCAGAGGTACTTGAGCATGATTTTAAAGAGAGGGAGGAGGGTGATGCTCTGGACAGCATCTGCGAGGGGCCCTTAACTTTGAAATAGTCCAAATTAGAGTCAAGCACTTTGCAAATCCCACCTACTTTCCTAGGCTATTGGAGAAGGAGGGATGCACTGGGGTCTGGTAGTTGTAGGGATGGCTGAGAGGATAAATATTTTTCTTTTCTGCTGGTTATATTCTGGCTGGGGACGCTGCTGGGTGTGTTCTTGTTTGTACAGGTAGGAGTGTACTTTTAACATGTCTCAAAGGTACCAAAGTTCTGGGTAGGCACTTATGTATCGTTTACATCTACATAAATCAATCAATATTTCATATATTGCCTTTGCTATAGTCATACAAGATCTTATGAAACTGAAGTCTACTAGAGCAGCCTGTAGCTTTTATATCACCAGCCAGCTGAAAGGAAGTATGACATTAAATCAGAGTGCCAGTCTTCTGTGCCTTTGAATTTTAGTATAGGTTTTTGGTGTTGTTTGTTTTAAATCTAAATGAAGTTAGACACACCAGTACGGTTAACCCTGAGTTTAAAAACTCTGAGATGGATCCTCAGCTGGTATAAATCGCCATGAAAGCCAGTGGAGATATGCCAATTGTAGCAGCTGAAGATCTGGCTCACTGATGTAAGAAGCTCCATTTTATCGGGAATATCTTCATGTATCCTTGTCTAATAGTAGGATATTGTATTTCCTCTTGATTTTACAAAAACCCAATTTTATGGAAGTCCTGGGTTTCCACCAAGACTTATGTAAAATGAGGTTTATCTGTAGTGTTGTTTATTTAAAAAGCTTTCCTTTTTTTGTCTCAGAATCTAGATTTCTGCAGTCCCTGGATGAAGACAACATGACAAAACAACCTGGGGTTTCCTTCTTGTTCTTTTCCATTTAATTAGTATACTATTTATGTGCAAACTCAGCCTAGGAGAAAACGATGAGATTAGATATGTTTTTTCTGGAATCAATGATGTTGTACAGTGACAGTGTAATGCTTTGTTTCTTTTGTATGCTAATTTTTTCTTAGTGTTTGAGATCAGCCTTTACAATAGCAGAAATTATTGCACTCACAAATGGGCTCCCTACTGTGTACCCAAAAACCAATATTATTATATGGTTCTCATTTTAGCACTATCACCCCTGAATTCTTAGGCATAACATGCAAACCATCCTATATATATATTGCTTTCTGATAGTCTGAATTTCTGACAGGGAATCAGTTATCCAACATGGATTTTCTTTCTGAGTTCTTTTCTCAGTATAGTTATTTCAAATAAATTGCTCATATGGGCCCAACTTTGTAAAAGACAATACCCTGGAGCAGAGGACCAGAGTAAGACCCACCACTCCTCATGAGCCCAGTGCGTGGCAGGTTGTTTGTGAAGCAGCCACATAGATGTGTGCCTGCAAAATACAATGATAGCCCAGGAGAGAAGCCAAAGGATTAATGTATACACCGATCCAGTCGTTTTAATACTCTGCATAGTTGTCATTATCATTATTCCAGCTCCTAAATTGGAGTAGTAGTTAAAGGGAGTTAGACATGCTAAAGCTCTGTACCCTGGTCTCAGACTGGAAGTGTAGATTTCAATTCCTGCCAGGGCCAGCTCTAGGTTTTTTGCCACCTCCAAGCAAAAACTTTGCCGCCCCAAGCTCCAAGAGCGCAACTGCCCAAGCAAAAAAAAATAAAGAAGAAGAAGAATGGCCGGAATGCTGCCCCACGTGCTTGCTTTGCTGGTGCCTAGAGCCAGTCCTGACTCCTGCACCACTCTCAATGCTACTCTTCTCTTATGTGAAGCCTGATTATGCTAGCTTTATGCGGGTGAAATGAATTCCATGCTAATCCTGAAGACACAATATAATGTATGGAGATTTACTGCATGAATTGTGTATGCTACTATAACTATTTGTTGTTAGAAGATTTATCTGTTAGCTTGTTGTGAAAGAAAGAAAGAAAGAAAGAAAGAAAGAAAGAAAGAAAGAAAGAAAGAAAGAAAGAAAGAAAGAAAGAAAGAAAGAAAGAAAGAAAGAAAGAAAGAAAGAAAGATCCTCTGTAAAGGAACAAAACATTCCATTAACGTATTATTGATGTTTTTTTGATGCACAGAACCTACGCTGGATGGCCCCTGAGGTATTCACTCAGTGCACTCGATACACTATAAAAGCTGATGTTTTCAGCTATGCTTTGTGTCTCTGGGAACTGTTAACAGGTGAAATTCCATTTGCTCACCTCAAACCAGGTAAGATGCTCACTGAACTAACATGAACACTACTTATATCTCTGAACTGTAATAAAGTAGCTGCATTTCATAGCATTATTAATCCGTATTTTACTAGAATTCATATTAGGCAGTATTCACCTAAAAATTTAGCTTTGTTAAGGTAGCAGGAAACATAGGAAATTGAATGTGCTTCTGGATTTGGGTGGAACCTTGGGGAATGAAGGAATGTCACTCCAGAAACTGTAAAGCCATGGAAGTGTAGGGGATTTTTTCTTGGAGTTGGGAGTGGAGGAAAAGGATGGTAGTTAGGACAAGAGCTGTGATATCTGCAAAGCCTATCAGACAGGGACTTCAAATAGATTTCTTACCAGTTGGAAGAAGACAGGTCTATGCATGAAATTTTTGTGTGGGAAAATGTAGTTTTCACTTGTACTGTATTGAATTCTTTACCCAATACAATATAATCATCAATAATTGTGTACAACCCTTTATCTATCTATCTATCTATCTATCTACCTATCTATCTATCATCCTGCCTGTTTCAAAGGTGCCTATCACTGTTGTATCAGGATCTCCTGATTACTTTATTAAATAATAATTCAAATGCTAAATGAAATCTCATACATGATTTATTAAATCAATTTAATCCCCACATTATTAAAATGAATATTAAATTAAATGTATTGTGTGGTCTGTAGCATTACATAAGCAACTTGTTAACAATGATATACCAGACAGTAATTGAAACATCAACTTTGGAAACAGTTTACTGGAAGTTCTCTTATCTGTGAAATGGCTGTAAAGCTGTTGCTAACATAGACCTGTTTAGGTATGGATCTTCAAGTGCCTCCAATTTTCTGATATTCTTTAAGTTTGAAGTGAATTAATTATTTTTTTAATGGAATCCTGTAGAAGTAACCTATCCTTTATTCCTCTCGATCAAATTTTTTTAAGCGGAATTTGACTAATTACTTCTTTTTTAAAACAATTGGGGTAATTATTTTTCTTTTATCTATATTGCTGCTTCACTATTTGATTTATGCCAGGCCTGGAATTGGAAGTACCAAATATCACATGACAGCTTATCTTAGAGTCAAACGCAGGAATTGCAGGAGCTCTTGTAAGAATATCTCATCTCACGTGATTTCTAATCTGATTTTCAGAACAAAGAGTTTGAGATAAATTCAGATCACCATCTCCAGGTTCACACATCAGTAGTTTTCATCAGTCTCTCTTTCCATCTCCTGACTTTAGCTTGGCCATATTAAGCAGCATACAGTAATACTCATCAATTCAGTTTTTTAGCAGCATCCTAGCAACTGAAGCATCTCGGAAGTTCTGCTTCCGGGCCTGCAAAGGAATGGATGTCCACTCTATTGCTGTCCACTCTTACTGAGTTTCAGAAGCCGTGCAAAATCATCCTCTGTTCTGTTACTTGCATCATCTGCTCTGTCTCTTTCTTTTCCTGTACCACTTTTCTGGTTTCTCTCACTCCTTTACCTCCTCCTCCACCAAACACCTTTTCTAGCACAGGCTCTGTACACAGTAGCCACACATTGCTCCCTATCTTGGCTTATGCATTGAGGCATGGTACCATGGTCCCTTTTTTGGGTAATGCACCTGTTTTTCCTGAATTGAAAAGCGCAATTTATTCATTTCCCCTTACTGCGCAGTATGTTCCAGGCAGGAAGATAACATCTTGGTGTTTCATGCTACTCTGCATCCTGGTGATGGTGGCAATAAATCCTACATTACTCTGTGCTGATATAGTATTAACTTTTAATTGGAAATTCACTAGAATCCATCAATGCTAAAAACATCACCTGGGTTGAGATATCTATGCGCTTCTTGCAAATCTTCACATTCTTGATGTTCTATAGTATTAACCACTTTTGGGTAACTTTACACATTGCTATTTAACCCTGCTTCCTCTGTGTGAAATTCACCCCCTACACAGAGCGTTCATGAAAAGCTTTCCACGCCAGTTCAATCCTGTTTCAGCTCTGAGGGTGAAATTCACTAATGGGCATAGGGCCAGCACAAGTACAGCACACCGCTTAAGCCCATAAATGAGATTAAGGCTATAGCTACACTACAAAGTCAAGTCCATTTAAGTTACGTTGATGTTACAGCCACCTCTGTAATTAAACCTCTGTTGCATATCCACACTATGTTTCTTGTATCGGCAGAATGCATCCACAGTAGCAGCTCTGGCGTCGACACAGATAGCAATGCACCATGGGTAGCTCTAATACCAGGGTTAAGAAGTGAGGAGAGCTGGGGGAAGCATTCTGAACTAAAGTGGAATTTATTCGAGATGGGGGAGGGAGGATTCCTTGCTAAGTGAATTAACCCAAATAGTAACAGCTCCTTTTCTTTTTCTTGTATCTATTTCTTCTCTAGCCGTCATGCTGTGGTAGCCACACATAAACACTCCACATTTCCCTATTCTAAGTGTAAATCCTTTGATTCCTGTTTAATTAGGCTTTCTTGTCCTGTCTTTCTCTCCTTAACAGAGAGTGCTTAACTTTTCAGGGCCTTATTTCTGATGCATTTAAAGTTCTGTTTATTGATCTCAGAGTCTGGTACTATTTTTGGTGTCTGTTGGAGGAAGTTTCCCTGTTCCCTTTCCTCTGAGATCTTATTAAATCCAGATTCATTTCTCCTCTGCCCTTTGTACAATTATGCTACTTTTATGCTACTTCTACAATCATTTGGAAGTCTTCACACTGTTCAAAAAATCAACTTCTCTTATACAGATGGTGTAGCTGTCATTACATCAATAACAAGGGGCATTCCAATTCAGTATATGGTGTGGAGTTTCTAAACTGCATTAGCTATTTATAGCTTCCCAGTCATTCATTTCTATCTCTGCTGACATTTGAATATAGTAGTCAGATATCTGACTCAATCCTACTTCAGTTTCTAGTAATATACACTATTAATTGTCAACCCAGATTCCGAACCTGACTCTCATTCCTCCATTTTATCTTTCCACCAGTTGCAGTACCTTGTTTTCTGACCATTTAATTGAAGATCCAGAGTGTGCCATCTAGGACATAGCTCCAGTGCCCAGTAGCCCAAATCTTCATCTCCTTCTGCATGACATGACCATTCCTGCCATTTATCCCATTTCATTCTGTGTTAACCATTTGTCTACTGTATAAGATACCAGATGTGTGAGGAAAACACTCCTAATATACTAGGTGTGTCGTCAACAGTATTCCACTGCGCATGAGCTAGAGTGTAATACACCAACAAAATGGTATAGAGAAGTATACCTTGCTGCTCAGCGGCTACCAGGGTGATGGAAACATTATAAGTAGATGGATGAATAGGAGGAAGAACAAAAGAAAGGGGAACATGAAACCCGTGCAGTCTGGGACTGTGGGACTGCTGTGCCCACCTGAACTCTCTCCAGCCTGGGCTGTCTCTCACAATGCCTTGCTAGTGACCAGCAGCAAGCCTCTCCAGGTGCGGTTATCACTCAGCACAACCACATGTGGAGCCCCACACCCAGCTATATTGCATGAATGCTCCCAGAGCCACTCATGAATCACACTGGGAAAGGCACCAGCCAAATCTCCCCAGCTCCCAGCACTGTACCTCAGAAATATACAAAATTTGCACACATACAAAATGGAAATGACTGCCTAGGAAGGAGTGCTGTGGAAAGGGATCTGGGCATTATAGTGGACCGTAAGCTAAATATGAGTCAACAGTGTAACACTGTTGCAAAAAAAGTGAACATCATTCTGGGATGTATTAGCAGGTGTGTTGTAAGTAAGACACGAGAAGTAGTTCTTCAGCTCTACTCTGCGCTGATTAAGCCTCAACTGGAGTACTGTGTCCAGTTCTGGGCGCCACATATCAGGAAAGATGTGGAGAAATTGGAAAAAGTCCAGAGAAGAGCAACAAAAATGATTTAAAGGTCTAGAAAACATGACCTATGAGAGAAGATTGAAAAAATTAGGTTAGTTTAGTCTGCAAAAGAAGAGACTGGGAGGGGACATGATAACAGTTTTCAAGTACATAAAAGATTGTTACAAGGAGGAGGGAGAAAAATTGTTCTTCTTAACCTCTGAGGATAGGACAAGAAGCAATGGGCTTAAATTGCAGCAAGGGAGGTTTAGGTTGGACATTAGGAAAAACTTCCTAACTGTCAGGGTGGTTAAGCACTGGAATAAATTGCCTAGGGAGATTGTGGAATCTCCATCATTGGAGATTTTTAAGAGCTGGTTAGACAAACAGCTGTCAGGAATAGTCTAGATAATACCTAGTCCTGCCATGAGTGCAGGGGACTGGACTAGATGACCTTTTGAGGTCCTTTCCAGTCCTATGATTCCATAAATATACCATCTTGCACTGCTCAAGACGAGCAGTGCAAATTTATTAATTGGTTCACCACTTCATCAATGGAAAGTGGACATACACCAGCCTTTGCAAACCAGAGCAGATTTACCACACACTTCAGGCAAACTCACTGATAAAAATAAACAGTTAAACAAAAGTATTGACTACAAAAGATGGATTTTAAGTGATTATAAGTGATAGGCAAAAAGTCAGAGTTAGTTACCAAAAGAAAAGAAAATATAAGCATGCAGTCTAAACTCTCAGACTGGGCAACATCTAGATTAGCAGTTTTTCTCACCCCACTGTATATTGCAGTTCATAGTATACAGATTTCACCCTTGAAATCTGGACCAGTGTCCTCTGTTGGAGTCTTAAGTCTTCAGTGTCCTTGTTGCTTGCAGCATAGGTGGAGGCAGGAGAAAAGGCCAAGCATGGGGCCCTGTGTTCTGTTTTATATCCTCAGTCCCATGTGCTTGTAGAACACAAGTCCAGGCATGTCTGGGGGCATTGCTGAGTCTCCAGGCAAGGTTGAGCAGTTCCCCTGGTGTGGCCTCATGCAGGTGAGTCATTGAATTGTAGCTCCCTTGCTGGACAATGGCTGTTGATGGGTTGTTTGACACCCCACCCGGGCCTTGGTTACTCTCCTTGCTGTTGCCTCTCGGGGGCTAATATCTGGCTGATTCCCCAACTTACAGCAATGTTTCAGTGACAACCATACAACACAATTCTCATAACTTCATATGCATTAATGATATATATATATGGATAGAAAAATTACTTTCAGCAGATCATAACCTTTTCCCTGATACCTCACACGGCCTGCTTTATATGCAGGATCACACTCATATATAAATGAGGAATATGGGGGTTACAGGGCACTCTCCGAAGGTACAGAATGTCACACCATGTTTCTGAAAGGTGTCATGATTTAATCTTTTTCTTCCCTGTCTGGTATTCTTTGCTTTGGTACTTTTTATTCTGTTTATATTCACCTGCTGAACCACATGCCCCTTCAGCTAGATGAGCATGGTTTCACTGATTTCTGTTTCTGTTCTTGCAGCATCTCAGAGGTCCATTTTCAGTCCCATGTTATTTTGTCTGTAGACTCCTTCTGAGTTAATGCCCTTTCTATAGTCTCTTTTTGATGACTCCCTGCTTACCACCCAAAAGATCTCCCTCTCTTTGTTTGAACCCCATCTTAAAAGGTACTTCCACAAGGCCTTTCAATAGTAATTGTTGGCCTAATTCTACTCCCATGAAAGTCAGTGAGCACTTTCGAAAATCCCATCCATCCATCATCACCATCATTGTTACCCTTATATAACACTTAGATTTTTTCAAAACATCAACTAATTAACCCTCCCAACTGCTCTGTAAGGTAGGGGAATTTTATTATCCCCAGCTTACAGTTGGGGAAACTAAGACAGAAAATGAAAGGACTTGCACAAGGCCACAAAGCAGGTCAGTGTCAGATTCAGGATTCGAACTCAGTAGTTCCTGGCTTATAGCCTCTTCTCCTAGACTCCATTGCCTCTCAACCTATACTGCCTAAGAAATGTATAGTTTATTTAAATATGAAAACTATGTTTGAACTTCATTGTGTACATCTGATTTAGAGCCATATCTTGCAAACACCTATTGTGGGGATGAGGCATCTTTCATAGCCTATATACAAATTCCACCCTCATTATTACATAAGTTCAGATGAGTGTTTAAAACATAAATCCCATATTTTTCACCAACTATACATTTTAAGATGATGAGAAATACATTTTCTTTTTAAACTTTTTTGTATGCTGTCTGTGGAGCTCTGTAGCTTTACTTATATACTCTTAAGCTTCCCTCTGTCTAATATTGACCTTTGTACATGCACAGACATATGGGGAGCCATTCAGGTCAAGTACATTGGAATACTTAGATGTTGGTTAGAATACCTAACTATAAAACTTAGCACTTGTAAAATCTATACATCACCCTTTGAAATGGATGTTATTTTTGCAGTAATTATACCTCTATATCCCCTAGTGTATCAAGTATATTATCCAATTCAGTAAGGGTGTGCTGTATACAGAATTAGATATCCATTTTTCAGATTGTATAAAGAGTCTCATGGCTATTGAATCAAAATCACTACTTATTTTATCAAATGGAGCATCTATTGAATCAAATGGAATCCCCAGTGAAATCATTTCAGTATTAAGTCAAATATAATATTTGCTGAATACCATATCATGTAATTCTATAGTACCAAAGACTGCAGCATGTCCCATGGTCAGTAATGAAAAACTACTGTATGTGTTCAACAATGCCAACTCCCAAAACAGGTGAGGTAACAGTATACAATATAGAACTGAAATAAGTATACTGAGGAGTTATCAGAAAATGCACTCATTGCTAGTATTTAATGAGCACAGAAGTGATCTCTGCTCTAAGGACCTTATAATCCAGGGATCGGCAACCTTTGGCACATGGCCCGTCAGGGAAATCCACTGGTGGGCCGGGATGGTTTGTTTTGTTTACCTGCAGCATCCGCAGGTTTGGCCAATCGCAGCTCCCACTGGACGCGGTTCGCCATTCCAGGTCAATGAGGGCTGCGGGAAGCAGCGGACAGCACATCCCTCAGCCTGTGCCACTTCCTGCAGCCCCCATTGGCCTGGAGCAGCGAACCGCGGCCAGTGGGAGCTGCGATCGGCCGAACCTGCAGACGCTGCAGGTAAACAAACCGTCCTGGCCCGCCAGCGGATTTCCCTGACGGGCCACGGGCCAAAGGTTGCCGATCCCTGTTATAATCTAAGGCCCAGTCTATACTACAGTTACAGTGGAGCTAGGGAACCTGGTTACAACTCATTGTCCCTTTCCCAATATGACTAAAGTCCAGTCTACCCTACCTACTAAAACCATGTTTTTAACCAGTTTAGGGGACAGCTGAGTTTTATAACCAGTTTCCCAAACATGGTTGCATTTGTAGTGTAGACAAGCCATACAGGCCATATTTTGCAAACACCTATTAGTGCATTAAGGTCAATAGGACCATGTCCAGGAGTGACAAACAGAAGTTTTGGCTGCAGATCCAGTGCTTAAACTAGAGGGACTTGATGAGTGGCATGTTTGGTCTGTCATTATCTGGACAGATGCAAAGATGGAAAACTGCTGTATTAAAAAGAAGAAAACAGTGTCTAGAAAGTCAAGAAAAGATTTAGGTTTTATGCCAATCAGAACAATGCAGTAGTGTTTATCAGTCATATAAGGACTTTGTTGGGTAGTTAAAGATCATTGTGAAGACGAATTGCACTTAACAAATAATCTAAATCTGAAAGATTAAACAATGAGAGCACTGGAGTAGCTTCTCTTTGAAATCTTGAGTGCTCTGTTGCCATAAAGAAGTTGTTGATTCCCGTTGCGATCCCACACCACTTTTCTGAAGACCAGTGGCTTAGTTCTCTACCCAAGTCTGTTGTCCTTGTCCAAGTATTCTGAGTCTTTCATAAATGCAGTCATGATTCTCCATTTTAAAAATACCCTATTGCATTTTTAGGTGATGTTCAAAGGCAGTGGTAGATATGGGCTGATGGGCAACATCCCTAGCTTCAGAGAGTTCATGTAAGGCCTCGGAGGAAGGAATGCATCCTAATGTGATACAAGGCCCTCTTGAATAGTTTTCTCTTATACAAATTTATTCTGGCCAAGGCATGTGAACCAGCTTTGAGTATATTTATGGGAAGAATTTGAAAGCACTGTGTCACAGGTATTTAAAAACTATGGATGTGAAACTGGAAGCAGAAACTGAACACACATGTCCTGCCTGGCCCATAAGAGCACCACTATTATGGGAGCATGAGTGCACAGGAAAACTAACTATGTCATAGAAGTGTAGGGCTGGAAGGGACCTTGAGAGGTCATCTAGTCCAGTCCCCTACACTCAAGTCAGGACTAGGTAATAACTAGACCATTCCTGACAGGTGTTTGTCTAACCTGGTTTTTAAAACCTCCAGTGACAGAGATTCCACAACCCCCCTAGGCAATTTGTTCCAGTACTTAACCACCCTGACAGTTGAGAAGTTTTTCCTAATGTCAAACCTAAACCTCCCTTACTGCAATTTAAGCCCATTGCTTCTTGTCCTATCTTCAGAGGTTCACAAGAATATTTTTTCACCCGCCTCCTTGTAACAACCTTTTATGTACTTGAAAACTGTTATCATGTCCCCTCCTCAAGCTTCTCTTCTCCAGACTAAACAAACCCAATGTTTTCAATCTTTCTTCATAGGTCATGTTTTCTAGACCTTTAATCATTTTTGTTGCTCTCCTCTCTCTAATTTTTCCACATCTTTTCTGAAATGTGGTAACCAGAATTACATGCAATACTCCAGATGAGGCCTTATCAGTGCAGAGTAGAACGGAAGAATTACTTCTTGCGTCTTGCTTACAACATTCCTGCCAATACATCCCAGAATGATGTTTGCTCTTTATTGCAACAGTGTTACACTGTTGACTCATATTTAACTTGTGATCCACTATGACCCCCAGATCACTTTCTGCAGTACTCCTTTCTAGGCAGTCATTTCCCATTTTGTATGTGTGCAACTGATTATTCCATCCTAAGTGGAGGACTTTGCATTTTTCTGTGTTACATTTCATCCTATTTACTTCAGACCATTTCTCCAGTTTGTCCAGATCACTTTGAATTTTAATCCTATCCTCCAAAGCACTTGCAACCCCTTCCATCTTGATATTATCTGCAAACTATTGTGTAATCTCTATGCCATTGTCTAAATTATTTATGAAGATATTGAACAGAACCAGACCAAGGACCGATCCTTGCAGGACTCCATTTGATATGCCCTTCCAGCTTGACTGTGAACCACTGATAACTACTCTCTGGGAATGGTTTTCCAACCTGTTATGCACCCACCTTATAGTAGCTCCATCTAGGTTGTATTTCCCTAGTTTGTTTAGTATCAAAAGCCTTACTAAAGTCTAGATATTCCACATGTACCGCATCCCCCCATCCACAAGGCTCATTACCCTCTCAAATAAAGCTATTAGATTGGTTTGACATGATTTATTCTTGACAAATCCATGTTGACTGTTACTTTTCACTTTTTTATCTTCTAGGTCAGTAGTGGGCAACCTACGGGTGGTGTGCAGCCCACGGGCCACAGGTTGCCCACCACTGTTCTAGGTGTTCGCCAATTGATTGCTTGATTATTTGCTCCATTATTTTTCCAGGTACTGAAGTTAAGCTGACTGGTTTGTAATTCCCAGAGTTGTCCTTATTCCCCTTTTTATAGATTTGAACTATATTTTCCCTCTTCCAGTCCTCTGGAATCTCTCCCATCTTCCATAAGTTTTTGAAAATAGTCACTAATGGCTCAGATATCTCCTCAGTCAGCTCCTTGAGTATTCTAGGATGTATTTCATCAGGCCCTCCCAACCTGAAGACATCTAACTTGTCTAAGTAATTTTTAACATGTTCTTTCCTATTTTACCCTCTGATTTTCAGTGGCATTACTATATTGGACATCCAATTACTACTAACCTTTTTGGTGAAAACTGAAACAAAAAAGTCATTTAGCATTTCCGCCATTTCTACATTTTCTATTATTTGTCTTCCCCCCCTCCTCATTGAGTAATGAGCCTACCCTATCCTTGATCTCCCTTTTGCTTCTAATGTATTTGTAGAATGTTTTCTTGTTACCCTTTATGTCTCTAGTTTGTTTAAAATTGTTTTGTGTCTTCGCCTTTCTAACTTTGTCCCTACATGCTTGTATTGTTTGTTTGTATTCATCCATTGTAATTTGACCCAGTTTCCACTTTTTGTAGGACTCTTTTTTGAGTTTCAAATTATTGAAGATTTCCTGGTTAAGCCATGGTGGTCTGGTGCCATATTTCCTGTCTTTCCTATGCAGTGGGATAGTTTGCTCTGGTGCCCTTAATAACATCTTTGAAAAACTGCCAACTCTCTTAAACTGTTTTTCCTCTTACAGTTGCTTCCCATGGGATCTTATCTACCAACTCCCTGAGTTTGCTAAAGTTTGCCTTCTTGAAATCCATTGTCTTTATTCTGCTGTTCTTCCTCCCACCATTCTTTGGAATCATGAACTCTATCATTTCATGATCACTTTCACCCAAGCTGCCTCCCACTTTCAAATTCTCAACCAGTTCCTCCTCCCTATTTGTCAAAATCAAATCCAGAACAGCCTGTCTCCCCTAGTTGCTTTCTCCACCTTCTGAAATAAAAAATTGTCTCCAATGCATTCCAAGAACTTGTTGGGATAATCTGTGCCCTGCTGTATTTATTTCCCAACAGGTGTCTGGGTAGTTGATGTCCTCCATCACCACCAAGTCCTGTGCTTTGGATGATTTTGTTAGTTGTTTTAAAAAAGCCACAGCCACCTCTTCTTCCTGGTTAGGTGGCCTATAGTAGATCCCTTCCATTACATCACCCTTGTTTGTTACCCCTTTTATCCTTATGCAGAGACTTTCAACAAGTCTATTTCCTATTTCCATCTCAGTCCAAGTGTATACATCTTTGATGTGTCATGAGTTTTTAATATGGTGAACAGCGTTCCCCAGTCAGAAAGCTGACTTTTAAATACAGCTGTTCCCTCAGTTTTATAGTAAAAAAAAATGTATTCCTTAGTATCTCCCATTGTTTATAATGTCAATACAATGGTTCATGTAACATATAGAAAGGAGACTATTCTTGATTAAAATCTATGGTATTTCACATAACTTATATAGAAACCTATTTTTCATTGTTATAAAATTATATAGGACTCTTCCAAAGTATCTACATAACTGTTCATGCAAGTATTTCTATGAATTTCCATGACAGTTTCTCTTTCTATGTACACCCTTGAAAACAAAAAAAATCCTATTACTAATGTCTATGGGAAATGAATAAAAGGGGTCAAATAAGATCCAAAAATTTGCAATTTTTATTAAAATTGATGTTTATCAATGCTTTTTTTGCATCATGCACCTAGTTCTCTTTACACGCACACACATACTATCCTGCGTGTGTGTGTGTGTGTGTGTGTGTGTGTGATACACACACATAGAGGGAGAGAGAGATCACAGTACTCCGTTGTGTATGTATATATCGTACCATGCATAGTCTACTTGTGTCAAACTAAATTTTTGGGTGTTCTTCTATCCCTAATACATAGCAGTCTTCCTGTAGTATATTGTGGGAAAAGAGAAGGAGAGTGGTATAGATAGATAGATAGATTCGATAGTAGGTTATATTTATTTTTCATTAACATCTTTTTCCCCCATCTGCTCCCATTCACTGTCTCTACCAAGCAGAACATGAACCCAGTAATGTTTGAATCACACTTTCAAACCCACATTAGAATGGGATCAAAATTAGGCAAAATGTGTTTGCCCATCCCTACTGCGTACTGCAACATTTCACAGAATGTATCTGATATTAACATTCCGAAACTTCATTACAGTGACAAAGATTCCAATGAGAACAGACAATGGCACAAATTAATCTATTCTTGTGACAAAGACTGTAATGAGAATGGGATATGGTTAAAAAAATTAAACCATTCTTGTTACAATCTCAAGATTGCAATCTCCTGGTCCCCCTCAAATGCTATATACTCCGGTGATGTATTACTTAATCGTGTCAGTTTAACAAAGAATTTTACTTAGCTCCTGCTATGAGGCTGGCATACATTTGCTTTGACTTTCCACAGCTAAGCTGTTTTAAGAGAATGCAGTGGGATTAATTATGTTTTTTAAATCACTGTATATATAAACACAATTAGGGAAACATTCTGGCAATTTTTTCTTAGTCAGTCGCAACTAGCACATATAAAAAGGCACTCTGATTTATTTTTTTTCTGTCTATTTGTTTGTTAAATGAATTCTTGGAATTACTTTTAGTCTTCAGCCATACCAGAGCTAACTACAGGTTATTTTAGGAAGTCAGAATCTGGCACCAATTTATCTGTAAGTCAAATGCATCTAATGCATGTTATTGAAAGCTGCTCAGTCATTCTCTCTTTATTATTATCTCATGTGTGAGGTGAGGGTCAATTGATGTTTTTTTCAAAGGTTATTGTTTAAGGGTTTACACCTGAATCAGATCATTTTCAGCCAGGCTAAACATCGGCAGAAATGTGTCAACATCAGTGCAGGGCAGTTGGTTGTTTTAACCTAGTGCATTAAAAATAGTGCTTTCATAGAATCATAGAATATTAGGGTTGGAAGAGACCTCAGGAGGTCATCTAGTCTAGTCTAGCTTTGATGGTTTTGAAAGCTTCTTTGACCCACTCCATTTGCAAGTATAATACTTAAGCATTTCCATCTGTTCATATCTGTTTTTCATTCAAATACTAAAGTAAAATGTGTTGGCATATGAATATTTTTTATATCTGAATCGTAATTAAGCTTTATTATACTGTTTTATTTGTAGCTGCAGCAGCGGCAGATATGGCCTATCATCACATCCGGCCTCCAATAGGGTATTCAATTCCCAAGCCCATATCATCACTGTTAATGAGGGGCTGGAATGCATGTCCTGAGGTAAGTGCTCCAACTTCTTTAACCTATGAAGTAGTGATTACCAATGTTTGTCATGTGTAAATGGCTATTTTGCCGAGAGCCTCGGAGAGAAGGTGAACAAGTGGGTATTTTTACATTTGCCACCTTCCATTTTTCTGGCTTTAGAAGGCTCCTAGTTATTATGGTGACCTGACAATATAGAAAGCGCTATGACAGAAAGGCTCACACTTGTTTTGAGGAGTCTCTTACAAATGAATTCCTGCAGACAAATCTCTATCCCAGCATAAGCCTCTGAGGGGAATACTGATTCAGGCTTGGAACTTGTGTCAGTATAACTACATCGCTTGGGGTGCGCTGAATGACCCTGGCCCCCGGTGTAGACAGAACTACATCGAATAGAGGGCTTCTTCCATCGACAGAGCTACCACCTCTCAGGGAGGTAGAGTACCTACAGAGATGGGAGAAGTTATCCCGTGAGCGTCGGAGCGTCTTCACTAAGCCCTACAGCAGCACGGCTGCAGCACTGTATGTGTAGACAAGTCCCCAGTGTCATGAAACAGTGCAGACTGGGACTGCTGGTCCTTACTCCCCTCACAAAGAAACCTAACTGGTATCATAATTAACATCTTCTGTTTGGATTCCTAAATACAAGCTGGGTGTCTCTATCAGTAAATGGCTTTAAATCTTCAAGGCCAGGCTGTGGGACTCTAGCTCCCCATTCCTGCAAGCTATTCTGCACGGGCAGAAACCAAGCCTTACTGACTTCAGTAGGGCTCTACGAGGATCACCACTGCAGAGCAGATTGAAAGACGTGGGTCTCAGGATTTGACCAGGTATGTAAGTGCCACACACTATCTGCTAGATATCTATCTAAGGTATTTAAACAGTGCCTAGTATCTGAGCACCTCACTATATTAATCCTCCCAGCATTCCTGTTAGGGAGGGAAGTGCAATTATCCCCATTTTATAGATGGAGAACTGAGGCCCAGAGAGGCCAAGCGACTTGCCCAAGGTCACACAGGAGGTCTGTGACAAAGCAGGGACTTGAATCCAGATCTCCCAGGTTCTAGGCTTGTGCCCCTAATCACTGGACCATCCTTCCTCCTCAGGAACTACACCCCTGACTCGTAACCTAGAATGCCTTTCTGAAACACTGTTCACGGAACACTTGCAGACAGGCAGACAGGCAGACAGCTCATAAAGCAGCCTCTCAGTGGCTTTAGAGAAAACAGAAAGAAGGAAGAACACTTTGCTCTCTCGATCCCCTCTCTGAGCTTGGCTTCTTCATAGCCCATAGACAGGATTTTGCTCTTACAACTTCTCATTTGGGGCTAAATTGTGACTTGGCCTGTGTGCGCATATGAGGGAGTAAGGACTCTCATTATACCTCTGCATGGGCTGCCTGAACCGGCAGTGTGGGCACGTATGAATAAGAGGGCACTGTTTACTCCACCCTCCATCGCAGGTGGTTGGAGAGTGGGCTGGGAGGGGTGAGGAGTGGGCATGACCTTGGCTCTAGAAGTCCCTCCTCCATGCACTGGCAAACACAGCTGAGCCTGTTTAACAGGTTTTGTATTTACTGCTGACATAAGCCATCAGCAAACTGCTAGACCTCTGCCCTGGAGCAGTGTGTCTCTGAGACACAACAGTGGTAGGGTAATGTTGCTTATGCACCACCCTTGCCTAAAGTCTCAATCGAGCCCTTAATTTGTTTAATATTTGAACTTCACATATAAAAGAGAGTGACAGTAATGATGTGAAGGCAATCTGGGTAGATATACCATACATCTGCTACACACTGACTACTTGTGGGGGATGCTAAACACACCTTTCCTTTTGCTCATTGTGCTTACTTTATGGTTGGGGTTTTTTTGCTTTGTTTTATTTTTCAGTCCCAAATTAATCATATGCTTTGGCTTTCTATTGGGTGGGAGAAGGAGTATTTTATTTAATCTTGCAGCCAGACACAAAAGGAAGACTAGGAGAAGGAAAGGAAAAGAAAGAAACCAAAGGGCAGAAAAAATAGAAAGGAAAAGAGACTGATTGAAATGCAGGAGAAAGGTGTGACAGAAAAGAGGCCTGCAGAGAGAGGGGAAGTGGATCTTCAAGAGTCTGCAAATAAAGGAGGTAAAAAGGAAAAGAGTAGATGGATTATGTGGAGAAGAAAATAATTATTTAGGCATGCAACAAAAACCTTTACCGAAGAAGTGGGAGGTTGTAACCTGTTCTGATGGCCCATTTCTAAATCCTCTTTTAAATTGTTGGGTTTCTCTTCTCTGGACAAAATGAAATCCATATATTCAAAGAGAGGATCCAGGTTACTCCACAGGTGCTCAGTTATATTTTTACAGTGCCCTGAGGCTACTGTCCAACCTCCCCTGCCTGTGCCTTAATACAGTTCTAAAAAAATGAGACATGTAGAAGTCAGAACAAGAGGAAGAAAGCTAGATGTTAAATTTCCAGTTAATTTCTAGGGAAATTAATACTTTAAAGAGCCCCTAATGTGCACAATATTATGGGACACACTGTGAGTTGGTTGAAACAGAGTAAATGGCCAGCAATCATGAGTTATGAGTTTTCATAACTCTTGTGTCTGAAGGAAATGGGAAACAGTATCCCAATTATTTGGGACATATTTTTATGCAAGGGATTTATGGACTTGGCCCCTAGTGTTCTATGCTTCTGGGTGCTTTCTACTTTTCTTAACTTGATACATCTCTTAAGTAGGATCTTTTCTTTCTGTACATTCCATGAAATGTCATTGTCATAAATATACATTTTCTTTTTATTTTGTTTCCTGCTCTCCAAGGCCCATTCTTCTCTCATAAGAAGGATTGCTAAAACCAAATGATAATGTGTTGCCTAGCCCAAGAGATCAGTCCTAGGAAGCTGATATGTTAATGAGATATTTATTTTTCAAAACCTTAAGTTTATAACAATGAGGAGATGCAAGTCTCTTGGAGCTGCTTAACCCCCTTTCTGTATAGAAACCACAGATTCATAGATTCATAGATTCTAGGACTGGAAGGGACCTCGAGAGGTCATAGAGTTCAGTCCCCTGCCCTCATTGTGTTCTTGTACCATTGTGAACAACCATTGTGTTCTTGTAGCTATTCTAGCTAATTGTTCTGAGAGTCTGAAAAGATTGAATCAGAGATCTCCACCTAGTGGTTAAACATAATTTACCAGGCTTTATACAGACTGTTGCCCCAAAGACTGGGCCAAATTTCATTTAGTTCCTTTCCCCAAAAAATAACGTAATGGGTATAAAAGGTTTTACAGCTCCAGGAGACCAGAAATCTTAGAGATCTAGGTGAATTTAAAATAGAATGTAACAGTTACAGATTAAAAGAAGTGTTTACATTATCTTCAACAAAGTCTGCAATAAATGGATCACAGAAATGTTTTAAATAATGTAACCTGTACATAGTAGGAAGCACTAGTGTTTATAGTAGTTGTAAATGTAATTTTGTACATTGCCTGAAATACATGCTATATATTCCAGATCATAAATGTCAATTGCTGCTGTGGTCAGTTAACAGTTCCCTGTTTTATCTTTCTCTTGTTTGTTTTTCTGAGTCTCTTGTCCTGAATTCTACTGTTTGGGTGCTCTGACAATACCAGACATGTGTCTCTCTTCTGACTTCTTCTTTCCCCAGAAATGGTATTCAGTTAATCAAGTAAAATGTCTTTAGTTGGTTGGTCTTGCATTTTTTCATCACATTCAATCAAATATTGTTTTATGTTCATTGACTTGTTGAAATTTTCTGCCACAATAATGAATTTTGAATTTTCAGAAAGGCTGGGGTTGTTTGTCTGTAGTTTTGAAGAAAGCAAAAGAGGAATGTGATTGTTATTTGAGTTATTTTCCTCACTTTGTTCTGACTCTAAAGGTGATGTATTAGCATATTCAGCAGATGGTGGGTACAGTGTAGCTTTTGGAGCAGAGTTTTCAGCATCATTTATTCTGCTAGGAATTAAAGGCACCTCATTTTCTGCCTCAAAACTAATGTCTTTTAACTCTGGTAACACAGAAGGCTCTTTGTGCTCTTCCAGTGGCATTTCACCTTCCTCATGTATATTGTTATCTTCATCAGGTTGATTGTTTTGAATGTGTTGCAAATTCTGCACATTCGTCATGTGCATATTATTGTTTATTTGAAAATTGATGTCGCTACACGGTAGTATATTTCTAGTTTTAGGAGAACTGGGGATACTGGATGTATTAGACATAATAGATACCTTGACAGTGCTTGTACAAAATAATTTACATTTTTCACTCTCCACATCATTCTGAGTTTGTGGTATGTCTTCAGCTATACCATCCGAGTTCATTTGTGTGTCTGGGATTAGCACTTCAGACAATGACTCATTGTCATTAGGTGGCTGTTTATTTTCTCTCTGTTCTATTTTTACCCCATCACCTTCAGTGTTAACTGTTCCATGCGGGTTATCAGTATTGTCAGTTCCATCTTTGCTTCTACAAGTTAAATGTTCGTTGGCTTCAGTATACAGAAGCAAACTACTGATGTGATTTGGAGGCTCTGTGCTACTTTGTTTGGGAACAAAATATGTTTCTGTTGAAATTGGGTTGATAGCGGGTGGAATCCGCGGTATAACAGTGAAAGTATAAGAGTCCACAGCAAGTAGAGTTCCTGCTAATGATTCATGTTCTTTAGCCTTTTCACAACTCTCCAATCTTTCTATCCTGTTTAAGTTTTCACTCTGGCTTTTTAATACTCGGTTGTCCATCTGGCCTTGATTGACATTTTTCACTGTATCCTCCAGAACTGACTTTAGTTCCAAATCACATTCACTGTTGGGATTTTTTGTCTGCAAGTTGCCTGGGATTTGTGTTTGGATAATAAGAGCTGAAGAAGAATCCCAACCCTTTTCCTTTCTTGTAGTCATCTGTGAATTTTGGTACCCATATGACTCTGTAGCCCCTGTGTCTTCCTCATTTACTTCTCTAGAATACAGGGATATGGAAATATCATTTGCCCCATTTTGTGAAGTACTTGCTAAATTCTGAGTTGCAAGAGATACAGTTGGAGTAATACTTCTCGCAGTCTCCTTTGAGGGTGGAGGTAAGTTACTGTTGTACATTACAGCTTCTGCAAGCACAGATGTGAGATCTTTAGAATTTCTTACATCAGAAATATTCTTGAACGGATGAGGGACACTCACTATTGGATTATTGCACTTTTCTTCAGACAATTCTGCTGCATCAGCACTTGTTATAATAGCTTCACTTTCGGCATTTTTGCTCTTAGCCAAGGTCTGCTTGTCAGAGAATTGCGAAGCAACTTTTTTGGAATAAATCTCCTTCTGTTCTCTGGTACCTGGCTGATCTTGGGGAACTGCAGAAGACCCTTGGTTTGATTTTCTTTCTTTTCTTGTCAGCTCTTTGTTGGAAGCCTGTGACAGTTTCTTCTTGGATTCAATTGGTGGTTCTTTGTGTTGATGGTTGGATTTTTGTTGTGTTTTTTCACTGCAAGGTGATTTCTCTGGGTGGATTCTCATTTTTCTGAAGGGATGTAAATTTAATTTTACAGTTAAAAAGTCTTGTCCTTTAGTTTTCATTTTACTCTTCCAGTTGGCTTCATCTTTCCTCACCCAGGTTTTCCTTCCAATATCTCCCTTAGCAGAAGACAATTTACCTTCTTCACTTCTTGCTTCTGAACTGCTGTGCTCTTTGCTTTCCAAGGTGATAGCTTGGTTTCTTTGAACATTCTTCTTATGAGATCCTACCTCACTTGAGTCCATCATCGTCACATCCAACCTGTTTATTGTTGCCAGGTCAGCTACATAAAAGCTAACACTCTTTGGTATATATCTTTTCTTGACTTCTGGTGATAATGGCATCTCTTCATCACTCATAAAGCAATCTTCTCCTACTCTTCTATTAGCTTTGGTTTGCTCTTTCTCCAACTTTAAATTTTCCCTGTGATTATCTTTCTTTTCTTTTGTATAGCCCTGGAATTTATCACAGTTCACATATTTACAGATAAGGGAGTTGTGTAGCTGCAAAGAAATATTTTTGCTCCTTTCCAGTAATCCACGTTGATCATCATGTTGTGATCTATGACTTTGTAAAGTCTTTTGCACACAATGTTCCTTTGACTCCATTGGTGTGTTAGGTGCTGATGATGAGCTGGTAATAAAATATCTTTGCCTATGAGGTTTTAAACTCTTGTCTTCTGCTTCTGGTGGAGACTGCGACGATTCATTTGTTAAATGCTTTTCAAGTCTCTCTTTTGCTAAGGCAAGCGTAGGAGTTGAACATCTTCTAGTAAATGCGTCATGCCTTATATCTGCTGAATAATAAATGTTAGAATTTAGCACATGGAAGAGTTTTATTACACTGATTAAGCGCATGTTTGGAACACCTATGTATATAGTGCCAAAAAAGCTCTCTCTGTTTGTGGCATAACACCAACATTTAGCTAACATCTCAGTCCAATCTGGGTAAAATATTTTAACTCTACAGTGCTGTGGCAATTACACTCACACACTGTGGTCACATTTTAATCAGTTGAATTAAAATTAACTGATAGAAGTTTAGAAAACTTCAATCTTAATCAGAACTATCCATATAGTAATGTGTGTGATTATAGTTTTGTTAAAGCAGGTAACAGGCGGTATGTTCAAAGACTGGGTATAGCAATACAAGACTCTTCTGCTGATATGCCGTACTGTCTGGCATGTAGAATACTGCATAAAGATGCAACAATATTTGTCTACATGCCATCAGGTAGATTTTGTTAGTGCCACCCAAAATATCAACGAGTTAGGTGTCTGCACAGGGAACTAGGGATGTGGAGGGAGGTGATCTGCAGGGAAAACCCTAGGAATAGTCAAACTCAGGAGAAAGCTTTGATTAAGTCTATGTTTTTATTGTTGTTATTTAAGTGAAATAATAAAGGCCAACCAAAAGAACCCCACTTTCTTCCAGTTTATCTTCATATTCAGGTTTCCTTTGTATAACTGTATTTGTTTTTTCTTCAATGACATTTCCCTGCTTTTACCAACCTAGTGTCTTGGGACAGCGAGATGCATTGTCATATGGGAATTTTGAGTTTGGAAGGAAATGAAAGAATCTTTATGGCAAAATAAGATTTAGAAGCTTATGTCTCATTGAAAGTCAATGGAACTTAGGTTCCTAACTGCCTAAATCACTTTTGAAAATGAGACTTAGGCTTTTAAGTCACATAAGTGTTTTTGAAAATGTTACCTCTAGTGCCCCCAGGGGTCGGCAACGTTCAGCACGCGGCTCGCCAGGGTAAGCACCCTGGCGGGCCAGGCCAGTTTTATTTACCTGCTGACGCGGCAGGTTCGGCCGATCGCGGCCCCCACTGGCCGCGGTTCGCCGTCCCGGGCCAATGGGGGCGTCGAGAAGCCACGGCCAGCACATCGCTCGCCCGCGCCGCTTCCCGCCACCCCCATTGGCCCGGGACGGCGAACCGCGGCCAGTGGGGGCCGCGATCGGCCGAACCTGCCGAGTCAGCAGGTAAATAAAACTGGCACGGCCCGCCAGGGTGCTTACCCTGGCGAGCCGCGTGCCGAACGTTGCCGACCCCTGGCCTAGACTGATAGAACTTGGCTGCATCATACAGGTGATGTACTCAGACTCCATGCAGGAAGTACCATAAGAACCATTTCCCCATTCCCTTCAGTGAGCCAATTCACACAATATTGATGTTTTGTCCTGTCCTCCCTGCCTGGTATAAGAAGAGAGGTGGAGAGAGTGAACCCTCAGACAATAGAATGAGAGCAAGCAGTGGTGTCCTTGTGGATCATCCTTTAGGTTATTAAAGAGCCCACAGTGATGGTGACGGGGGGGATCAGAATTACCTGCAGTCAGCAAACCAGAGGCCGGATTGTGAAATCTTTAAGCAATAATGAGCCGTTACTCACGGGAGCAGTAGCCCATTTAAAGTCAGTGGGACTAGTGGGACTATTTGTGAAACTTGCTCACTAATGTGAACAAAGGCCTTGGAATCTAACGCTAAATTTCCTTCTCATCAAGCCTAGAGGGTACTTCTAAGTGAAATTTTTTTTAGCAAAACTTTTTTTGGTGACAAATGCAGATTTGGAAACACTGACACTTTTTTCCAATTTGTGTTGGTTTTGCAAAATTGTTTGTGTCAAAAAACCGAAAAACCAAACCCACCACCAAACACTGCATTGCAACACATTTTGACATGAAACATTAATCTTTTGGTTTGAAACAACTTTTCCTTTAAAATGTTTTTTAAAATCCAAAACCTTTAAAATGGTCAAAATTGAAATGAAACGTTTTGTTTTGGGTCAAACGAAACATTTCTACCTGAAATGATTTTTTTTTTTTTTTTTTACTTTTTGATTTGCTGAAAATTCTGAAACATTTCATTTTTGGTTCCACCCAAACCAGTTTTTTTTTCCTGATTTTTTGGAATTGCTAACAAACTGGAAAATCCATTATTCACACAGCTCTATGAGAGGTGCTGAGAATCTGCATCTGCCATTAACTCCATTTTGCTCAGCACCTCTCATGATCTAGCCTGAAGTCTCCATAACTTTTACCTTTTGGAAAATCTCTCCCAAAGCTCTGCCTTTAGCCCTGAATAATTCATAAAAAGCAATTAGTTTAGTGATACTTCTGAAAGCAAATGAATAAATCCAGATTCGTTTCCTGTCATAAAAGAGCTTAAAAATCCTATTTTAAAATAAGTAGCAACTTTAGAAAATAAATTAATAAACATGTGGCATCTGAAGAATAACCTGGAAGCCCTGGGGAATAAATCTCTACATTAAAAAGGAAAACAGATAACATGTATGAAACAAATATATTACAATAACATTTCTGGTTCTGAACTAAACCCATAAATTGCTGGATATGAGCTGTTGTCGTAGGAGCTCTCAAAGCAGCTAATGTGCTCCGTGTTGTCTGCATAATTCACCTAACTAGAGAGAGATCACAAAATGAAGTGGGAGAACCAGAGGAATCGCCTGCCTAGAGTTATGTTTAATGTAGTGGCAGATTGGTAGGATTTTATTGTGCTTGAGTGTTCATGAGGCTTTCTGAAAGCAGTGAATGTTACCGTATGAATTTGCAAGATGAGTGTTGCCTCCCGCTAAGGAGGGAAGACCATACCTAGGGAACAGTACGGAAGCAGAGAAGAGAGAGCAAAGGACATGAAGAGAGATCTCTAGAAGGACTTCATGTACTGAGAGAAAGCTCTGCCTCCAGAAAGGAGATTCACCTAGGAACTAGATTCCCTGGTTGTGAGAGCGAGGGAGACCTGGTCAATAGCACGAAGGCATTATTTTAGGATTGCCCCAAACATTAGACCTTTGTTGCGTTTCATTTTTAAAAACTTATTAATGCAAGAAAATTTACATCACTGGCAGGGACTGTGGCAGATGCAGGTATTTTCCAACACCTGCCACAAAATCAGTGTGCCTTTCTTGTCATCCTGAAAGGGCAATGCAAGATCACTTTATTGATTTGTCACCTTCCATAAGGAGTATTAGCTGCGATATCATTACACCAAGATGGATAGCCACTCTAGAGTTGGAGCCAGTCAAATGTCAATATCAAATGCCAGTATCCTCCCATTCCTGTCATTTGGGTATGTGGGGAGGGGGTGTTTCTTCTTAAAGACAAGCTTGCTATTGAGAAAAAGCTTTGGGAGTGTGAAGGGGTACTAGGGAAACATGATAGCCTGCTTTTTGTAGGACTGCCCTGCTTTTCAACAAACCAGTCTACTTTTTCAGCGTCCCAAAGAAGGACAGCCAAATGTCCCTCTCTTTAACACTGATCTCACACTTGTCCTACTTTAGCAAAAGCAAGGCATGAGCTTACACCAATTTCAGACACAGGAAACTTTCACCATCTTGTGTCTGGGCCCGATTCTTCACTATATTGCACTTGTTATAGTCATTTATACCCATGCAGAGTGGATGTAAAATGTTACCAAATCACCCACTTTGCTCAAGTCTCAATTGCTGCCCAAGGTACATCACAGTGGAGAATCAGGCCCAGAACATTTACTTTTGTATCTCAAGTTTCATATTGCTGCCTGCCATTGGATCCTGTCAGTACTATCTTTAAAAAGGAAACTCACCTTCATCAGTCTTTGAAAGTTCCTGCAGCACTGTAGTCTGTAGATTTTCCCACTGATCAAAGGTGCTTGGTTTTGTAACGCTTCTGTGGAAATCTTTTGTTAGGGCACCTGCTTCATTTGTTATAGACATATTCTCATAAGGCTCTTGAGGACATGATTCTACCATTCTGCATTTAAGGCATAAAAATGAGCCACTCTTTTTGTATTCATTCTCTCTTTGAATGCTTCTGAGTGGTGTGTCTAGCCCTCCGGACAGAGCGTCTGCTTTTACTGTTGCTTGATGCCTGTTTTCCTGTAAAAGTGGCATTTCCCTGCCAGACCCCACAATGGACGTGACCTTTATTTCATTTTCCTGAGTTAAGTGGCAGTTACAGGATCCCTCAGTGAGGTAATTTCTTGGCTCATGACCACACTGGGATTCATCTAGAGTTCTGCAACAGCAGTTTTCTGATGTGTGTTCATTTGCTTTGCCTTGTTGAAGTTTCCAGTTAAGGAGGGCTAAAACTAGGCAAGTGAGACCAACAGCTCCTGTGACAGATACAAGGTTCATCAAAGACACAATCATGTACATAAAGGTATAAATCATCCAATGTTAAACATACATGTAGGAATGTAATTAATTATAATTGGTACGGTAGCTTTCCTGCCTTACAGGGTTTTTAAAATATAGAAAAAATATCCAATTAAGCAGTGAATATTTTATCTGTATTATTCCATCTTTCCATAGAGATAGCTCACGCAACATTTTCTATAGCAATTATTCAAGAAGCAAATACATTGTAATGGCTGGGGATATGTCTGAGAGTTCTTTTGCAGAAGGGAGAAGCCGAGACTCCATTCCTTCTGTGGTACAATTACTGAATTAAAGGGGTGCTGTCAAGTCTGATAGGCTCAAATTCCCTTGCCTCTTTCTAGAAAGGTCATTTTACCATTTTGAAATGCCACCCACTGACTCCCAGATGAAGGAAGCTTTATATAAACTCTTCAAAATGAAGTTTAAAACAGCTCAAAAAACCCAACCTCCTAGAATGAGCAACTCTACAACAAACGCGACACATAAACAAGAAAAGGATAAGTCATATATAAAATTCTGTACTGAAAACCGACATTCAGAAAGTATTAAGGTGGCATCTTTAAGCACCGAAAATCAGGAAATGCCAAAATTAAGCCACAACCTTAACTCTGCCTGCTTCTGCGAATGCATTACCATACTATGTTTAATTACATCATCACTATCTCCAACAGGACAGTAAAAAGTCATATGAGGTTTTTTACAGCCTGAGATAAATCTGTCATCTTGTATTAATATGTGAGGTGTGGGGGAGCTGCATATAGGGGGTGGGTTGGTAGCTCTCTAAGGCCTCAGTCTGTAGCAGGGCACAGGTGATGGTTGGTCGAGGGGCCAGGTCACAGGATGCACTACTGTGCAGACACTCTGGGACATTTCCTCCAGGCTGTGGATGGGGGGTGCTAGCATTGCAGATGCTACACCATTAGGTTGGGGTTGTCTCTGTGGTCATAGAGAAAGGATTACTCCACTCTGCTGATCCCCCCACCGCCCTGCCAAGATAGGGCTGAGTGTTTGCCTGTAGCTCAGTACAGCCTTTACTGAGGTTTTGCCTCTCTGGAGTAGAGGGAAAGCAGCACCTCTACAGACCAGGGCACGTTACAAACAAATGCTAATTTTTAATATGGTGGCTTTCCAAAAACTAAGATCAAGTTCCTGAATTTGTGGCACATGCCTCATGGGTCCAAACGGCCATTCAGAGGCTGGCATATGGTCATGGGTAACACATCAATGAGGCAGCAAATGGTTAATCCAAGTGATAGGTAAGCGGTTGAGGGCTTTTTTCAAGGAACCTGAGCAGATGAATGTAAGGCCTGATGGCATCTCCAGCTGCATGGTGCCCCAAGCAATATTCCAGGGCATTGGTTCTCTCTGTACTCAGCGGGAGAAGTGCCACCTACCATTGCCCGCAACCCCCTTGTGATTGGTTTTGTTTTCCTTGGCAGTCTTCTATCCAAGCACTGACTAGGTCTAACCTTTCGTAGCTTGTGAAATCAAACGAGATCACAGCCTGAGGTGGTATGACTTCAGGCAATGGTATGGCTGCAGGCTAGACTTTAGACTGTAAGGTAAAACTGTACATATGTATGTACAAGGACAGCAGTTGCCAGCTGCACAGGAATCTGTGGGACATACCAGGCACAATTGTTCCTTCATTCCGCAGGGAGGATGGCAACACTCTTTATATATTTGATGGAATTTGACGGAGATGAGAAAAACACTGCAACCAACCCATTCCAATAAAATGATTTGTGACAGTGGCTGCTACTAATGTTGTCTGCCATGTCCCAGTTTGAATCAATACCGAATATTAGGCTAAGTGATAAAATGTTCATCAAAAGTTCTACTGAATATACAAATGAAATTCAATGTTAATAAATGCAAAGTAATGCACATTGGAAAAATAATCCCAAATATGCATATGAAATGATGGCAACTAAATTAGCTGTTACCGCTCAAGAAAGAGATCTTGGAGTCATGGATAGTTCTCTGGAACTATCCTGCTCAGTGTGTAGCAGCAGTCAAAAAAAGCCAACAGAATGTTAGGAACCATTAGGAAAGGGATAGATAAAAATATCATAATGTGGCAATATAAATCATGATACCTCCACACCTTGAATACTGCATTCAGTTCTGGTTGTCCATCTCAAAAAAGATATATTAGAATTGGAAAAGTTGCAGAGAAGGGCAGCAAAAATGATTATGGGTTTGGAACAGCTTCCATACATGGAACAATTAAAAAGACGGGGACTGTTCAGTTTAGAAAAGAGATGGCTAAGGGGGGATATGAAAGAGGTCTATAAAATCATGAATGTATGGAGAAAGTGAATAGGGAAATGTTATCCGCCCCTTCACAAACACAAGAGGTAAAGGTCACCCAATTAAATTAATAGGCAGCAGGTTTAAAACAAACAAAAGGAAGTACTTCTTCACACAATGCACAATCAACTCATTGCCATAGGATGTTGTGAAGGGCAAAAGTATAACCGGGTTCAAAAAAATTAGATAAGTTCATGGAGGATAGATCCATTAATGGCTGTTAGCCAAGATGGTCAGGGACACAACCCCATGCTCTGGGTGTCCTTAAACCTCCAACTGCCAGAAGCATTTGGCACTGGTCACTGTCAGAGAGAGGATCCTGAGTTAGATGGACTATTGGTCTGATCCAGTGCAGCCATTCTTATGTTCTTATAACACAGGGGTCGGCAACGTTTGGCACGCGGCTCGCCAGGGTAAGCACCAGTTTATTTACCTGCTGACGCGGCAGGTTCGGCCGATCGCAGACCCCACTGGCCGCGGTTCGCCGTCCCGGGCCAATGGGGGCAGTGGGAAGCCGCATCAGCAGGTAAATAAACTGGCCTGGCCCGCCAGGGTGCTTACCCTGGCGAGCCGCGTGCCAAACGTTGCCGACCCCTGTTATAACATGAAGGTTTGTAAAAGTCTGGCCAATTAATAAACACTGTGGACATAATTTTCAAAATTAGGTGCCTAAAGTTAGGTAACTAAACCCACGGTTGACAAGTAGGATCAGAGTGTATTCAGCACTCCTGAAAATCAGACCACTTATTTAAGAGCCTAACTATAAATGTAGGCCTTTAACATTAGGCACCCAAGTTTGAAAATTTTGGCCTGTATTATTTTGATATTAAGTTTATGTGCACAAAAAAGTAGAGGGCCAGAGTATACATTACCTACAAAGCAAAACACAGCTACCAGAGTAACATCCCGCCAATAGGAATTCATCTTTTTGTTTTTTAGAATAGCAGTAAAGTTTTGAGGATCTGAGTTACAGTTGGCCTCAGTTAGCTCAAGCACGTTGTGAACTGCAGGGTTTTTGGAAACTCTGCAGTTTATATCATTGGCATTTTTGAGCAACCTGGTTGAAGAATTCACATAGCTCCTTAAGAAGAAAGCTAGATCACACAGTTTGCATGTACAATTCCATTGATTTTGATCTAAGCTAAGAAGAATTAGCTGAGGGAGGTGAGAAAACATATCTGGAATGAGCGCCAGCCTGTTTCGGGAAAGGTCCATTTCTTTCAGCTGAGGTAGGTGTTGGAAGGCATTTTTCTCAATGTAACTAATGAAATTGTTAGATAAATCCAGACTCCTAAGACTATCAAGACATGCGGTTCCAAAGCTGCTCTCTGTAAGATTAGTGATCTGATTCCCATTTAGCTGCAGTCTCATAAGGCCCTTCATATTTTTGAACCAGCTCCCATAGATGCTGCTCAAAGCATTGTTGCTTAGCACCAGGACTTGCAGCTTTTGAAGCTCACTGAAGGTATGATCACTGATAGAAGAGCTCGATATTTGGTTTTGGTCTAGCAGTAGAGTCCTCAGATCTCGAAGGCCATTAAATGCATTTTCCTTAATGTCTGTAATTCTATTGCTACTTAGCCTTAGTAGAGTTATGTTGAACAGGCGGGACAAGTTGAAGCTTTCTACTGAAGTGATATTTCCATCAGTGACAATTAAAGCTTTTGTGGTTACAGGAGCAGCTGTAAAAAAGGAATAGAGGCATTATCTACAGGATGTAGGCATGGGCTGGGTCTCAATCAATATCTTAACACTAACAAGGGCTGTTACAGATGGGAAAATAATTCCCATAATAATTTCACTTCTTCTGATTTTAAGGAAATGCTTCATATTTTATTTATTTAGATTTCTGAAATCCTATATAGGCACCCCTTCAATAAATTAATAATGTGAGATTAAAAGACTGCTCATCCCAGCTTGACAGGTACATGAATATTCACCAGCAAATGTATTGAGGGTATTAAAATTGACCCAAACCCCTCAGCCCGCTCCCATCCCCAAAAACCTGGAGGAAAGATGGACTTTGCAGTGTACTTGGATGATTAACTGATCCAGCCTCTGGTGGACCAAAGGACTGAGCCCCTCACGGAGAACACCCTGCTGCCAACTCTCTCCCAGTTACAGCAATGGAACTCCAGCTCTAGTACCCTTATTGGTCTCAGCTATGGCACCAGTGCATGGGGAATTTGCCAGGTCTCTACATTAGATGACTAGCTTCCAAGGTTAATACCAACCCTTTGCATTCCACCCAGAAATGTTTTGGTCTCCAGAGCATTGGTGTAACACGCTTGCCGCATGAAACTCCACTTAATAAGCAGGCTGCAGCATTCTGCATTAACATCAGTTTCCAAGTGGTCTTAAGGTTCGGCCTCGTGTAGTGGACATTGCAGCAATCAATCTTAATATGAAAAAGGGGGATAATTGTGGCAAGGTCCCTGCATCAGGGAGAAAAGGTCACATTCTTCTTGCCAGGTATAGATGGGGGGAAGGAGGAGGAAGCTATTGGCCTGGCCCTGCTTGGGCATCCAGGAGCAGCCCAGGATTTAACAACACACCAGGTTGCACACCAGTGTTACAAACTGCAGTAACAACACTCCCTCAGTCTGGGGCACCAATGGAAATTCTGCCAGCCCTTCCAGCTACTTCCCCCAACCCACCAGCATAATCTCTGTCTTGTCTAGATTACATTGCAGCCAACTAGCCCTCATCCGAGCTCATCTAAGTGCTGGGTTATTCATCATAACCTGCATGTAATTTCACATGCATCGGAACATTAGATTTTTTATTTTATTTTTTAAGCTGTGCACTGACGTGACATATTTGTTCAAGAAACAGAAAACCATCTGTTCCACTAGAAGTCAAAGTTAATGCATTGCTTACTACTGTCACTGTTTTTTTGGGAGGAATTTTTTTCATTGCTTATGGAAGTGCGAAACTAACATTTTGTGCCAGACATAGTGCAGGCAAAGCACCGTGCTCGCTTCCCACACACAGCTCTGTCAGCAGGCCTCATTCCTGTCCTCGACTAAAACTAATAAACATGAAGGGGGTCTTTTCTGTTATGGATGCCCTGAGGATTTTCACATGGCAGTCCCATATGCTCTGGTGAGCACAGACCCCTATTGGATACGTGTTGCATTAAATAAACTTCTCTGTGTGATAAAAAGAAAACGTCCTCTTAACTTCAAACTATGGTCAATCCAATTGGAATAATTGCTTGAGAGTGACTTGGAATGTTATCTTTGGGAGTCCAGCAGTGTTTGCATGATAAAAGTGATATCACAATAAGTTATTGCAGCATCTCTCCAACATACTTAAGTTATTGGACTCTTATGACAGTTTTTAAAATGACAATCAACAGACTGTACAGTAACATTCAAGCATATAAAGTAAATGAAAAATTTGCTTCTGATAACATAAAATGGTACAGAAAGAAGGCTCATTTTACTTTTGTTTGTGTGGTTTGTTCCTGTTTCTGCATTAAGGAAAATATGTTGCTTCAACAGAAAACATTTATTGACTGACTGACTTACTAATTATGTGGTAGTGTCTAGGCTATGGATCGGCAGCCTTTGCCATGCGGCCCGCCAGGGTAAGCCCCCTGGCGGGCCGGGCCAGTTTGTTTACCTGCCGCGTCTGCAGGTTCGGCCGATTGCAGCTCCCACTGGCCGCGGTTTGCCGCTCCGAGCCAATGGGGACTGCGGGAAGCAGCGGCCAGCACATCCCTGAGCCCGCGCCGCTTCCCGCAGCCCCCATTGGCCTGGAGCGGCGAACCGCGGCTAGTGGGAGCTGAGATTGGCCAAACCTGTGGACGCGGCAGGTAAGCAAACTGGCCCGGCCCGCCAATGGAGCTTACCCTGGCAGGCCACGTGCCAAAGGTTGCCGATCCCTGATCTAGGCACCCAGTCATGGAGCAGGGCCCCACTGTACAAGATGCTGTACAAACACTTAAAGATAAGAGTGAATCTTTTTAAAGTAATCTTTTTTGGTTGGCTACATTACATGAATGGCTAAATCTTCAGACGTGCATGCACTCACATTCTTCTGACTCCGGTGTGCATGCAGCCCACTGCATAGGCCTAATGCATCCACAAGTTGGGGTGGGCAGGCGGGCTGAACGAAGACCTGTCTGCACACACGAACTCCAGCTTGAGTGTAAATATCAGGGTTTGTGTGCACCTAAACTGGCACTTACCATTATGCAAATGCTGTCAAAGATTGTTTTGCCCTAAAGATTTGTTGCTTAGTAAAAACAAATCTTTTGCTCATAGCTTTTTGGGGACTTTGCCAATCTCCCCAGGCAATGGATAATATGAAGTGGCCCGACTAATGTAGCTCCTATCCGTTTTTTCTCACACTGGATAATGTAGAGACTGGCCGTCCATTTATTTGATTCTGGGGACTTGTCTAGACTTGAAATGCTACAGCAGCACAGCTGCATTGCTGCAACTGTGCCACTGCAGTGCTTCGGTGTACACAGATCCTTCGCCGGCGGGAGGGGTTTTGCTAGAGCAATGGAAGATTTTTTCTGTTGACCTAGAGCTGTCTGCACTGGGAATTAGGTCAACTTAACTATGTCACAAGGGGTGTGGACTTTTTACACTCCCGAGTGGCATAGTTAAACCAACTGAATTTTCTAGTGTAGACCAGGCCTGTGTCTCGACACTAAGCAGCCCTTTGTGCACAAAATACCATCTTTGCACATACATTATGGCAATTGCACACGGCATCACCTTTAGACAATCAGATCCTACAAATGTTACATTCTGGGAATTCAAAATACAATCTGTGTAATATGTTCAGTAACATAGAATAGCAATATTAATAATATTAGTCTTCTCTGGCCTGGTCTACACAAGAAAATTAAGTTGGCTTAAGTCTATCCCTATTCAGGATACCACTTAAGAACATGTTTACCTGATTCAATGGGACTTAGGCATGTGTAAGGCCTTGTCTACACTACGAGAGTACTTCGATTTTAGTTAATTCGACTATGTGGAATCGATATTACTAAGTCGAACGTGTGTGTCCACACTAAGGACAGTAATTCGACTTTGTGAGACTTTGTGAGTCCACACTAACGGGGCAAGCGTCGACATTGGAAGCGGTGCACTGTGGGCAGCTATCCCACAGTTCCCGCAGTCCCCCCTGCCCATTGGAATTCTGGGTCGAGCCCCAAATGCCTTCTGGGTAAAAAAATGTGTCGAGGGTGCTTTTGGGCGCCTGTCGTCATCCGTCCGTCACTCAAGCCCTCCCTCCCTCCCTCCCTGAAAGCGCCAGCGGGAAATCAGTTCGCGCGCTTTTCTGATTACTGACAGCGCGGACGCCACAGCAGTGCGAGCATGGATCCCGCTGCGACCATCGCTGCAGTTGTGGCAGTTCTCAACGCCTCACAGCTTCTCCTCCACCTGTACCAGAGGCAGCTGCAGATCAATCATGAGAGGAGGCTACGGCACTACCGTGACGGCATGAAGTCGGACACTAGCTCCAACCTCTCTGAGAACATGAGACCCAGCGCCCAGGACATCTCGCTGTCACTGGGTCTTGTTGATACTGTTGAACGGCGATTCTGGGCCCGTGAAACCAGCACGGAATGGTGGGACCGCATAGTGCTGCAGGTCTGGGATGAATCCCAGTGGCTGCGCAACTGTCGCATGCGGAAGGGGACTTTCCTCGAACTGTGTGAGTTACTGTCCCCTGCCCTGAAGCGAAAGGACACCCGGATGCGGGCAGCCCTGACTGTCCAGAAGCGAGTGGCCATAGCCCTCTGGAAGCTCGCAACGCCAGACAGCTACCGGTCCGTCGCTAACCAGTTTGGCATGGGCAAGTCTACCGTGGGGGTTGCTGTTATGCAAGTAGCCAAGGCAATCGTCAAGCTACTGCTATCTAAGGTAGTGACCCTGGGAAACGTGGAGCTCATCAGAGATGGCTTTGCCGAGATGGGATTCCCAAACTGCGGTGGGGCTATAGATGGGACTCACATCCCTATCCTGGCACCGGACCACCAGGCTAGCCAGTACATCAACCGGAAGGGCTACTTTTCCATGGTGCTGCAAGCACTGGTGGACCATCGGGGACGTTTTACCAATATCTACGTTGGATGGCCTGGCAAGGTTCATGACGCTAGGGTGTTCAGGAACTCTGGTCTGTGTAGACGGCTGCAGGAAGGTCTTTACTTCCCGGACCACAAAGTAACTGTTGGGGATGTGGAGATGCCTACAGTCATCCTCGGGGACCCTGCATACCCGCTAATGCCCTGGCTCATGAAGCCCTACACTGGCGCACTGGACTCAGGGAAAGAACTATTCAACTACCGGCTCAGCAAGTGCAGAATGGTGGTGGAGTGTGCTTTTGGCCGTCTCAAGGGGAGATGGAGAAGCCTACTCACTCGCTGTGATCTCAGCGAGACCAATATCCCGATTGTGATAGCTGCTTGCTGTGTGCTCCACAATTTGTGTGAGAGCAAGGGGGAGACCTATATGTCGGGGTGGGAGGTTGAGGCAAATAGCCTGGCTTCTGATTACGTCCAGCCAGACAGCAGGGCGATTAGAAGATCACAGCGGGACGCGCTGTGCATCAGGGAGGCTTTGAAAGCCAGGTTCCTGACTGAACAGGGTCTCCAGTGACTTTTTACTTTGTGGACACAGATGCTGAACCTGCCCCCGTTTCTTTACCCAGTTACTGTTGACTATCCTTCCAAGTTACATACCCCCTTCCCCACCTTCCCAACAAATAAAATCTGTTCTGTTCTGTTAATGAACAAGGTTCTCTTTTTTACTGTTTTCGCGGGAATGTTTTAAACCGGGGACGCAGACTGTGGCGGGGGGCGGGCTTAGTGTTTTGATGCAAATGATGCTTCTAAAGTCCGGGAATGACAGGCTCCGCAGTGCTGGATTGGTTGTTTCAACGCAGCCTGCCAGCAGTCCTGGGCGGGACTGGATGTATGTGTCGGCCAAGTGACTTTCTGGCAGGGGGCGGAGGGTAACAGATCCCCTGCTGCGTGGCTCTGTGATCCAGGATAAGGACCGCGGCATAGGATCTCTAACTGCCCTCCCCCGACACAAAGTCACAGATCAACCCCCTCGCACCCCAGAACAAGAAAACCGCCTCCCAGACTGACCAGGGTAACTGGTGACTGTGCTGTGTATGTGTCCTGATGCTGGACCTGCCCCCGCCTCTGTAGCCTGCTACAGGTGACTGTCCTGTCCAAGTAACAAACCCCTTCCCCCCCTTCAGACAGAATCCCCTCCAAAAGACACTCTCGGAAACAGTACTTAACAGAAACAGATGTTTTATTATGAACCGCACATGAAAAGGGGCGGGGGAGGAAACTTGGACATGGGCTAGTGTGAGATGGGTAGGAAAGGACTTTTCAAACTTTGGAACGAGAGCCTTCCATTGCTGCAGCAGTGTGCAGTGGCCGACTGACAGTTTTAACGGCCCTTGCCGCCCCTCCTTCTTTGTACTTTTGGTGAGGGGGGTGTGGGACTTGGTGGCGGGGGAGGGCGGTTAGAGATAGACAGCAGCAGTGCTCTGTCCTCCTGCCTCCGGTCTTGCAGAACATCCACTAGGCGCCGGAGCGTCTCCGTTTGCTCCCTCATTAGTCCAAGCAGGGTTTGAGTAGCCTGCTGGTCCTCCTGGCGCCACCTCTCCTCCCGTTCCATGACTGCTCTGTGCATTTGTGACAAGTTCTCCCTCCACTGTGTCGTCTGGGCTCTCGTGAGCACTCCATAAGTTCATAAAACATGTCTTCCCGCGTTTTTCTCTTCCTTCTTCTAATCTGCGCTAGCCTCTGGGAGGGTGATGCCAGGCTGGGTTGGGAGACAGTCGCAGATGTGTCTGTGGGAATGGGAAAAAGGGAGTAAATTCCTGAGACAGATAAATGAAGTTGCTAACAAAGAGCATAGTCTTTCTCTGTGAACAACACCATGCACTGCACCTTTCACATGCGCACTCAGGACAAGGTCGAATTTTCGGCCCTCGCCTTATGTGTCTGGGGTCCTGCAGTTGCGATCAGAGAAGCGTTGCAGGACACCTCTACTTCTGCTGCAGGAAAACATGGTAAGCCGTAGACTTGTGGCAGCTTAAACATGTAATAGTAGCACTGGGCTCCTTTCGCACTGAATGCAAGGCCACTCTCTGCTGGCAGCAATCAGGGAAGCATGAGCTCTGCCCCTGTCCCACCACCTCGCGGCTGTCCCCGGGAAAGATCCCTGTATGCTGCCCCTCTGCCGCCTCCACCGCGTGGCTGTAAAGCAGTCCCAATACTAACATTCCCCTCCCTAATTTAAAGCAGGGCGTCATGTGTGACATTACACTCATGAGGATCTTGGAGAACGAGAGGGGAAGGATGCTGCGTGAGAGCATGCAGAGGCCTGGGCCGTATGCCGCCATGCTGTGCCGCGCACTGATCCCCGACTACCTGATGGACTCATGGCGTGGGAACGTGTGTTACCACGGGGGACCGAACAAGATCGCCCTGCCGTGGAACCTCATGCGCATGCTGGAGCGGTACCTCCAGGAGAGCTATGCCGAGCTATCCCAGGAGGACTGTCTGTCCATTCCCGGGCACATTGACCGCCTTTTCATTTAAGTTCAGCATAACGGACTACAGAGTGGAGCGTCCTGTGGTGGACTAATCATGAATATCCGGACAGTACTTGATTTTCTATACATAGTTAGGAGTAAATAGTTCACTAAGCCAACTAAATCATGAACAACAAATTACTAATATAGTTAATATTCCTGTTTTGTTATAAATAAAAGTTTCTATGTTTAAATGAGTGACTGAAAAGCCCATGCTTAACAATATAAATATTCCACTTATGTTAAAATGAAATGTTTAGATGTTTAAAGCACTCACTGCTTGATCCTTCCCCTGATTCGGTGTCCGGGGTAAGGGCTGTGGACGGTTGGTAGGGGATCTCGGTAAGGGTGATGAAGAGCTCCTGGCTGTCGGGGAAATCAGCGGTGCAAGCGCTGTCGACTGCCTCGTCCTCCTCATCTCCTTCCTCATCTTCCCCGTCACCTAACATTTCCGAGGAGGAACCGGCCGTGGACAATATCCCATCCTCGGAGTCCACGGTCAGTGGTGGGGTAGTGGTGGCGGCCGCACCTAGGATGGAATGCAGTGCCTCGTAGAAACGTGATGTGTGGGGCTGGGATCCGGAGCGTCGGTTTGCCTCTTTGGTTTTTTGGTAGCCTTGTCTCAGCTCCTTGATTTTCACGCGGCACTGCGTTGCATCCCGGCTGTATCCTCTCTCTGCCATGGCTTTAGAGATCTTCTCGTAGATCTTTGCATTCCTTCTTTTGGAGCGCAGCTCTGAAAGCACGGACTCATCGCCCCACACAGCGATGAGATCCAAGACTTCCCGATCAGTCCATGCTGGGGCCCTCTTTCTATTAGATTGCACGGCCAACTCTGCTGGAGAGCTCTGCATCGTTGCCAGTGCTGCTGAGCTCTCCACGCTGTCCAAACAGAAAATGAGATTCAAACTGGCCAGACAGGAAAAGGAATTCAAATTTTCCTGGGGCTTTTCCTGTGTGGCTGGTCAGAGCATCCGAGCTCGAAGTGCTGTCCAGAGCATCAACAGAGTGGTGCACTGTGGGATAGCTCCCGAAGCTATTACCGTCGATTTCCATCCACACCTAGCCTAATTCGATATTGCCATTTCGAATTTAGCGCTACTCCTCTCGTTTTCGAGGATTACAGAAGTCGAATTTAAAAGAGCTCTATTTCGAACTAAGTAGCTTCCTGGTGTGGACGGGTGCAGGGTTAATTCGATGTAACGGCGCTAAATTCGATATAAGCTCCTAGTGTAGACCAGGCCTAATACTTTTCTGAATCAAGGCCTATATGACTTTGGACAAGTCACTGGCAGCCTGTTGATTTCCATGGGCTTTACATCCGGACCTTAACCTCTCTTTGATTTAGCATTCCCCTATGTAAACTGGACTTAATAACACTTACCCACCTTAGTGAAGCACTTTGAGAACTATGGATGAAAGATGGTTTAAGTGCCAAGTGTTATTTAGTTTTATGGCTGTTAGTACTTCTGGTTTCTTAAGCTGATAATGCCTTTCTGTTTTCTGAGCTAGTGTTAGAGATTTGCTGCTTTTAGCAATAAACAAAGTATGTTATTTAGCATCAGTATGAAAGTCACATTTGGTTTAAATTTGTTAATAAGGTGTCTTATTAAATTGTTGACTTAAGCAAGCAATATGTAATGAATACAGTCAACGTATCTTGGTAGCATTTCCACAGCTCATTTAGCCCCAATAAAAAGAAACCATTGTTTCAGAATTATAATGTCATAATGCACTTTGATTCTAATCTCTATCGCTGGTATATCACTTAATCTTACTAATGCTGTAGAATTGCCTGGCAGGGTTATGAGGCAATCCATAGTTCGTTCAGCCAGTGTAAGGCTTGAACTTTGCACAATATGTGAACAATAACTTATTAAAACAATCTTTTTTTTTAAGTGTCTTGCTGCATGAAATGACTCCTTTCTCAGTAACAAAGGTTTTCAATTACCTCTGAAGGCCTTAGAATAGTTTTGGTAAGGCCGCTAGGCAAAGAGAAATAAAACAATGTTATCACTCTTTAGACAGCATGTGCAGAGATTTGCTTTCAGAAGCAGAGTCCAGAAACAGTCAATACAATTAGAGTATTGCAGTGAGCTCACTGTATATAATAAATATCAGTTCTCTTGAAGTGTCTTACTTAGTTACCTGGTAAATATGTTAATCCTTGACACAGAGTAACATTTTCTGAGCATACCAGACATGAGGAGGGACATGATGTTATTAACTGAATCACCATAGCAAGTAGAATGAGCAATGTACCTAAAAGAAAAAGAGCATATATTTCATGGTATTGACATTTATTATTCATGAATTAATTGCAAGTGGCTAATTAAGTACATTAGTGGCCTCTGCATTTTTAAGGAGATTTTAATTTGTCATGAGAGAATGGTGAATTTTATGGCCCGGAAAGATGTCCAGTGGACAGCATTTATGACTGAAATTTTCCATTACTCCTAGTTTATTAAAGATACAGTACAAGTGAGACAACAGTGTATGTTTATGTGATATTTTGGGCCAGTTCTTAAAAGGGCCTCAAATTTAGAGGGCACAGCTTAGCATTTGCAATTAATTTAAGGCAAACTCATGGCTCATCTCACCTAACCACCAGACTGTACCCATATAGCAGGTATTTAGACATCTACATGCTGCAAACTATAATTGCGGTTGTTTCCAAAGGCACATTTGTGCCCAGAAAATCAAAGACAGAGACTCATAATCAGTTCCTTTTATATTTAGCTAGTTCTTGTGTTTTAATCAAAATAAAACTATTTGCTTTGACAGGACACAGGTCCTGATTCAGCAAAGTACATAAACACATGCTTAAGGTTCATAATTATGAGCCTAATCCAAGTCAGGGACGGATCTAACTTTTTTGCCGCCCCAGGCAAAAAAGAAGAGCGCCGCCCCGCAGTAACACCCCCCCCCCCCCCGAGCGCCGTGCCGCCGACCCCCGCCCCCAGCGCCGGGCCAGGCCGGGCCAACCAAACCCCCGCCCCGAGCGACGGGCCGCCCAAACCCCCGAGCGCCTTGCCGGGCCGCCCAAACCCCACCCCCCAACGCCTCGCTGGGCCGCCCAACCTCCCCCCCCCCCCCCCCCGAGCGCCACGCCGGGCCAGGCCAGGCCGCCCAAACCCCCAGAGCGCTGCGCCGCGCCGGCCAAACCCCCACCACCCCCAGCGCCCAGCGCCGCGCCGGGCCAGGCCGCCCAAACCCCTGGAGCGCCGCGCCGGCCAAACCCCCCCAGCTCCGGGCCGCGCCTCCCAAACCCCCACCCCCCCGGAGCGCCGTGCCGGCCAAACCCCCACCCCCCCGGAGCGCCGCGCCGGGCCGCCCAACCCCCCCCCCCCCCACAGCGCCACACCACGCCACACCACCGAAGCAAAAAAAAACCCTCAAGGGCCGCCCCGCCGAACAAAAACACCGCGAGCGCCCCCCGCCACCCCAACATTGGCCGCCCCTTATAAGGTGCCGCCCCAAGCAGGTGCTTGGTCGGCTGGTGCCTGGAGCCGGCCCTGTCCATGTTCATTGAAGTCAATGGGAGTCCTTCCATCAACTCCAATAGGCTTTGGATCGTTAAAGTCAATGGGACTTAATCACTCTGTAAGATAAGCATGTGCTTACGTGCTTTGCAGAACTGCGGCCATAGAGATTATGTTGTCAGGCCCAGTATAAGAAGAGAGGCAGACAGATATCTCCATAATTACAGTCCATTTAATATAATGAATAGATTGAGATATCAAGCAAACCCCATTAAATAATTTCATATTCAGGCCTTCTGTAATGCCTAGAGAAGATCCTCTCCATGTTCCTGACCACAGCCATAGAACAACTGAAGAAGAGACAGTCTTCAAGAACCCATATTTGGTTTTGCAAAAGACTCTGTGCATTGGTGTCAGGATACATTGGAAAAATTTAATCCATTCAGTGTTAACATAGAAGGGAAAAGCTATTCAATAAAGTGAATAGGTTTTTACTACTGAGTCTAGTTGTATTAATGCAAGGCGACACAACAGCTTTCAAAAGTGTCCCCTCTACTTCTCAGCTTGGAGCACATAACAGAAGCTCTTAGCATCACGCAAATTGGCCCTTTGCTGGGGACACATTGCACAGTGTGTCACAAGGCACTTAGATTAGCAATAAGAACCTATTAGCGTAGTATGGCTACAACCCTACTAAATCTAAAATTGAGATTTAGAGTCAAATTCTGAAGTCCTGCTCATGTGTGTTGTCTGGCTGCTGTCAATGTGACTATCCAAGTGAGTAAGAGCTGCAGGGACTGACCCTAAGACTCTTAAAGTGGGAGGGGAGGGGTTGCCACCAGCCCAAGTATTGATCCCTGTCTTGGCGTTAAAGTCTCCTTAAGTGCACATCTGATAAGTTACACACTGGCAGGCCCTATAAAAACCAGAAGTACTGCACTTGTGGCTTCTAGAAAATGCTCATGCTATAAGATCTGAACATGCAGTTTGTATAGGACATGCAAGTATACTCACGGTGGCACCAAGGAATGCAGAGAGAGAAGTGGAGAGGCTCCACAATCACCCCCTTTTTTATCTGTATAGTGTCTAGAAGGGAAGTTAGAAACGGCTGTACGCGAGCAGGCTTATCTGTAAATGGTATCATCTTTCCTGGTCAGGGTCTCCTACAAATGCAGATATCTACATTTTAAAAATCAAAACTGCCACTACCAGCCCCTCTTCTATTTGCAATACACAATTTGCATGCTCTCTCTCTCTCTCTCTCTCTCTCTCGTATTCACAGGGAAGACCAGAATTTTCTGAAGTAGTCACAAAATTAGAAGAATGCCTATGCAATATTGAGGTAAAGATATAAGCTCCTGCAGTGAAGTAATATGAATGCACCAAATGAGCAAATGTGAATGCAAGTTGGGGAGCAACACAAGTGTGAAAGAGACCATAGAATTTGTTGACCCGATTCACCCAGTTGTAACCTCCCTCATTAAATTTTAAGGTGATACAGTAAACAATAGCCCCATGAGTGCCCTGAGAAGAAGAAGGCCAAAGGCCAGCCTGACAGAACACACTGCCGTGCGCATGATATGAGATCAGGTCTCTCACTTGCTCTTGGCTCCCTGCATTTCCAGAGATGGTAATGCTGCAGAGAGATACTGTTCAGCATTGCAGGGATGTACCTTGCAGTAGTCTTAGGCAGATCCACTTCTCCCCACCTAGCAATCCCAGGTCTGCTTGGCTAGAAAGAAGAGTCTGACATGGATTTTAGGGAGGGGGATTAAAAGAGCAAACATAAAAAGAGAAATTCAAAGCTACATTTCTGCTTCTCTCTATGGCTAATAAACAATTGAAGATAACTGATCAAACAGGAAGTGAGCTTGATTAGGGACTCCAGTCCTGAATTTACATTTGCTCTGTGTATCTGTGGGGGGGGGGGGGTGCGCGCACACACAAGAATTATAAAAATTCCCCCTTTTCTTTCAAATGTATCACTGCTCTTGAGCTAAAGGGTCAGAGCAGACTCCCGTAATCTATTACATTTCTTCATGCTCTGACTGCAGCAGGTTGCTTTATGTGTAGGTGGAAGCTTTTAAGTTTTTAAAACAAGTGAAGTACTATATCACAAGTAACCGTGCTGTCTCACGGGAGAACTGGCTTCTGTGATACATAGGCAGCAGTGCATGTAGGATGAAATCTGGGCTATGAACCAAAAAAAGAAGCTTTATTTATCTAAGGAGTTAGTCTTAAGCTCCATTGTCTCCATGGCAAAACCCTGTTTAGGAGAGTTTTAAGGAACAAAATCTGTGGAGAGTTATTAAGTGCTACAGGCAACAAAGGATGAAATCTGGGGTGATAAGATTTTTTGTCCCTTTTGTTTCCTCTCCCCTCACTCAGAAAATTAATTTTGTTCCTTTTTAAACTTTTAAATGCCTCCTAACACGACACGCTTGCCCTGCCATTCTGGGTTTCTACTTAGAGATTCGTGAATTATAAGGCCAGAAGAGACTGCTATGCTCATCTAGCATAACTTCCTATAGAACACAGGCCATAGAATTTCACCCAATAATTCCTGAAGTGGAAGGAATTGCTCTTCCCTGCTACGTAAGTGAACACTATCAAGCCCAATAACTAACGGCTGAACTGGAGCATATCTTTTAGAAACACGTCCAATCTCGATTTAAAGACTCCAAGAGATGATGAATTTACCACTTCCCTCGGTAAGCTGCATGCAGCTCTCATCTGCTGCTGATCAAAGTCAGGAGGCACTGCTTTTTTCAGCCAATTCAGCAGAAGAAAGAAGGGACACAAATATTAATGAGAAAGAGGAGAATAAAAATAATCCAGGACTGCAGCAAAATTCTTGTGTTCTGTTGCACATGCTCAGTGTGTTGAAGCCTCTTTAACACTGTTAAGGCTCAGGAGCAAATGTTGACAATGCTCTTTTTTAATCCAGTTGATGTCTCCAGCCTCCAGCAACAGCAGTGGCTCTTTGTCTCCTTCCTCTTCTTCTGACTGTCTCATTGCACGAGGAGGTCCTGGCCGTAGCCATGTTGCAGCTTTACGTAGCCGGTTTGAGTTGGAATACGCCTTAAATGCAAGAGCTTATGCTGTTTGGTCACAAAGGTAAGTGGCAACCCCTTGAGGCTGGCCTAGCTCTTACTATGGGACAGTGTGGTGAGCAGCATCAAGAAAGGGCATCCAAGGAGACATCCGTCATCTTCCATAGACTGTGAGATTCCCAGATCAGGGACCAATCTTCTTGGGGGTTTGGTAAGCGCCTTGTAGATAGTGGGAAATGCCATAACTAAATAATCCTATGATATGTAGTTGCTGCTGTAGAAAGGTTTGAAAAGTGTTTTGGAATCCTAGCTTCTCAGATAGTCCTACAACAGTATGATAAGCCCAAGGTATTTAAAATGTTATGGACTCTATCTGGTTGGGTAGGTTTCACAAAATCTAATATTAATATAGATTTTTTTCATGATTTAAAAAAATAAAAACATTGATGGGGGTATTTAGACAACTGCCTGCACTGGTTGGACTGCAGATACAGCAACACTGCTCTACCGTAGGACAACAAAGAATGATGACTGCCCATCGAGGGGTGTCATTAGAAGTGTTCAGTAGGCAGACACACATATTTCCACTACCTGCCAGTGAACCCGCGGGAGCCGGGTTTTTACATTATAGTTTGTTGGTTTGCATTTGAAATTCTGAGCGAAAAAAAGTTAAGCAATCAAAATGCTTATCTTAGCAAAAAAAAATTGTGAATAATTAATAGAGTGTATGTAAACTACAGCCATAGGGGCTTCTGGCTTCAAGATGGAAAAGCCAGGTTAGATAGCTGACAAGCATTTCAATATGTGGGTGTCGCCAGTTGGTGCTGTTACACATAGTCCGTCAAGTTTTTTTCTTAGCATGGGAGCATTGTTCAGTCTTTGAAAATAGGCTTTATCATCAGTTATATGATGCAGTTTCTTATTAGGGGAACTGTGGCAAGTTTGAGCTTGCTTGAGCTAAAGGACCAGGTCTGTACCTTGGAGACAATAGCAGATTCATAAACTTCTATACATTATCTAGCCACTAGAGGGAACTGTGTTCATGTGAGACACATTCATAAAAACAAGCTAGTAGAAGTCAGGGCTCTTCTGGTGGCTCACCCAGTTAGCAGGCAGCAAAACCCTGCTTAGAGCTGCCAAATAGATTCCACTGACTCCCTAAGACAAACATAGCTTGTTAACTCTGCCGAGATATAAGAGACGTGGGCGTGGCCTTCTGGCCAGTGGGAACTAGAGGCAGAGACAGTCATTCCTTCAGGGAACACTACAAACAGTCAGGCTTGGGGAGAAAGTTATATTATTATTTGTGTTACCAGGAAACCTTCCTCCGCCCTTGCTTAACGTTAAGATTACTTTAATATGAAGTGTGTAGCCATTATCTGGAGTGGTGTTTGAACAGCAATAAAATGCCATCATCTCCAGTAGATTAGTAGTAGTATATATGTATGTATGTATATATTTACTACATTTGGATTTCACAGACATAAAAAATGCCCAGCTCCTGCCCTGAACAGCTTACACTCTAAGTAGACAAAGGTTTACGGTAGTGGGAGAAGGCTGCAGTACAAAAGCAAAGTGAGCTACTGTGATTTTGCAATATGCTTCTTAGTGCCAGGCTCTCTTTTTTTGTTTGTTAGTTTGTTGGTTTTAATTTAAATTGTGATCTGAGCGAAATGAAAGGACTGAAGTGAGGCCTGTGGACAAAAGTTACAGCTATTGAGCTAACGATGGTGCACTGATATTAAATGGTATCAACAGGGCTAGACTGTGACTAGAACTATACTGCAGGAGAACCTGCGTGGGCCACCTGTCCTAGGGTATTCTGCATCTGGACACATCCCTGGAGTGGGTGGAGTCTTGGCTTTGCCCAATGGGCAGCCAGCATGAAGGGCGTTGCAATTTGCTGCCCCTATATGCCTGGAGCAAATTACTCTCTCCTGACCCTGTCTCCTTCCTCCCACAGGAGGGAGGAAGCAGGGAAGGAATTGTGCCTCCAGATGTGTATCCAAGTCACAGGGCTTCCTGGGACTGCTCCTGAGTTGCCCAGGGTTCTGTCTAGAGTGAGCATTTAGTCCTTAGTGTTCAAGAGACATCAGATGAAATCCTGACCCCATGGCAGTAATAGTAAAACTCCCAATGACTTCAGTAGGGCCAGGACTTCACCCCTAATATATGCTACAATTAAATCAAAACAGAGGAACAGTAAATGCTATAAGGACTGATGCTAATATATGTGTTACATTTCTTTACAGAAGAGAAGCCATTACAGAATTTTCTGTGGCTGTCTGAGATCTATGTTCTCTGTGTTATTGTAACATTAAGGTTCATATCTGAAGTAGTCTGTGCTACCACTTGGGAGACCTGGGTTTGAGGGCAAATTTAACAATCTCCCTTCTCGGTCTCATGGGGACTGAGAGCACTGCTGAAATGAAATGACACTTAATTTCTGCTAGAAGACACAGATTTATGCTTTACTCTCTAGCACCACCAAGCAGTCAAAAACTGTAACAGCAGAGAAACCACTTGGGCATCCTGCCCTCCTGGCTCTTATGGGGAGTGAAAGGCCTGAGCTGGAAAGGGTTAAAGTAGTGGCCCCAGATGGGGAGGGAGGGAATGCACACCTGCACTTAGATGCGAAGGCTTTCCATATTAAAAATAGAAATCCTCATCTGGTGAAATAAAAGATCTGCTTTAAATGTGAGAGGGAAGTGAAGGTAGGGATTGGGGTCAGGAGAAAGGAAGAGAGACCCTGGCTTAATCCTTCTTCCGTAAAGGACCAGATATTGCTGTAGAATTTAATAGTTTTGCATGAAAAGAATGAGGGAGTGACATATTTAGGTTACAGTGCAGACACCCGAGAGAGAGAGTGAAGAAGCTATTGCTACAGCCTGCCTGCTCCTATAATTTAGTATTCTCAATATGCCAGACACGCTCGTTAGTTCACTGAATGGGTTCCTCTATAACCCAAAGGGTTATTGAAAGTCCCCCCTCCCCCCTCTCAAATTCTCTGCAACAAAAATTAACTAAATGCTACCCTATAAATAGAACTTAGAAAGATTCACCTAGAGGCAAAATGTACAATAAAATGGGAATGATTTCTGTAGTTTTTCAATTATACAACATACTGAGATGATTAATGACTTGACTTTCTAATTACAATAGTTTCTGAAGGTTTTAATTTTGGAAAATGTGAGCAGAGAGGGGCTCTGTATTTCTGGCTGCATTCCACTGGAATATTTCTCCATCTCTTCTACTTTCTCAGTTCTGACCACTTCATATTCTCTGAAATACTGTGCAGTGTTCAGCTTGGTAACACAGCTGAGACAATTCATCTAATGAAATCTCCCTGTCCCGTACATGGAGTTAAACAGGCATGACACTGAAGTTATTTGCTTGCTTCTTGCCTTGTAACTTTAGTGTTTGTGTTTAGTGAGTCTCTCTCCTGCGTGGCAGCGGTTACCATTTGTGAAGTAATAAGAGGCAGGTCACAGTGCCCTCGTAATGAATTGGGTGCAATAGCAATGCATTCTGATTGCCTGTCTAATCAGGCTGCTTAATGTATCAACCCATCACACATTAGAAGCTTTAATAGTTGATTTTCTACTTCTTTACACCTTTAGCACTTCTTATATAAGGGCAAATTTGCAGAAGAATAACATTCCTCTTATTCTAAGTAGACCCCAGACCCAATGGAATTAGCATGAATCAGAATGATTTTGTGCCTCGTTTTCTTTGAAGTGTGAAATTAACACATTCTTAGGCATTGGTTACAAACTATGGGGTAGATGCGTTTGAAACCATGCTATAGGCCAGCTCAGGTGGCCAAAGATTTCTATGTAGAGCATGGTGTGACCTACCATGGTACTCAATGAATTCCCTCTCCATTCTGGACAGGGGAGTCACGCCAGAAACATGCTACAAGAACAGTTCCCTGGCACCATTCACACAGAACCTTGTTTGATAACTGCTTTTGAATAAGGTTGCTACCAACATAGTTCAATCTGTAGTGTGGGTAGGACCTACATATTTGTGTGATCTATGCAAGAATAGCTTCCTCCTATGCAGAACTTGGCACACCTTGTATTGTATTGTGTTGTGTTGGCTTGACCTGACTATAGACACATTTAATATCACTCGCATGCTACTATTTATTTCTATATATTATTGATAGTACAGAAGTGCCAGAGACCCCAGTCAGAATCTTCACCCCATTGCCCTTCGTGAGATACATGCATACATAGGAAAGATGCAGTCCTTGCCCCAGATAGCCTCCATCCTGCAAAGATATGCAAGCAGTCAGACCCCGTATGCCCATGCGTAGCCTCATAATTAATACCATGTGAACTCTATAGAAATACGTCTCAAGCCAAGCCCGTGAAAGGGCTTGTAGCTACAGGAGTCTGCTTGTGGACATCTTTCAAAGATTGAAGCCTAAGAAGGCAGTGGTGCCACTAGCAAACCACAGAGCTTCTATTTTGAATCTGGGCAGTGTACGTGTAGGACACACACACACATTGAGATTCCAGCCACAGGGATGGGAGATTCTACTTGCAGTGCCTCAGCCCAGGTTTGGAAAAGAAACGTGATACATCCAGGAAGCAGCTGTGCAAGACCAAGGCATTTTGAGTGATCGATTTCCTCCAGCAAGAAGATTCTTGTCTGTTTTGTTAAATAGCTCTTTCCCTCTAGAGCAAGCAATGGCCCAGCATAGACTAAAACACCAGCTCTATATCCCCCACCCAGCTTCTTTCCATCCCTGGCACCATTGAACTTTTTCCCAGGTAGCTGTCCACTTGGAGTAAGGATCAGAGCGCTGTCCTTTACTAACCACTAAAAAGAGGAGGGAGCAGGAGAGAAAAGCCAAGTTGAAATTCTTCCCCACACAATCCCTAAGGAAAAGGCCTTACATTTTTATCAAGGGAAAGGTCATTTTTCCAAGCTTTATCTCTGCTTCTGCTTTCCTTAAGCTGCTGTTTCCCCCCACTCCAAACTTGACATCTGGAGAGGCTGCGTTAAGTGATTTATTAAAGTTTCTGTTATTCTAGTTGTTTATTATAATCTTTTATCCAATTGACAACAAATTGTTGATTCATCCTTTCAGTGAAGTGTCTATGGGATGGGGCTAAGAAAGATGTTCTAAGGATGAGCAGCTTTAGAGATTTAGCTTTTCTGCCACCCGTGAAATCAGGGCCATGGTACAGGGTTGTAGCTTTTCATGCAAGCCTGTATTTGTATTGTAGTCCTCCTCTCAACAGCTGAATTCTCAGCAGTTCTGTTGGTTTTTTAGATATTTAAAATTCATGGGGGGGAGGGATAGCTCAGTGGTTTGAGCATTGGCCTGCTAAACCCAGGGTTGTAGTTCAATCCTTGAGGAGGACATTTAGGGATCTGGGTCAAAAATCTGTCTGGGGATTGGTCCTGCTTTGAGCACGGGGTTGGACTAGATGACCTCCTGAGGTCCCTTCCAACCCTGATATTCTATGATTCTCAGTCCCCTCTGGCTGCTTTGGGCTGAAAGTAGAAAGTGGCCCTTCATCCAGTTTGAGGATTTCCACTGCTAATGCTACAGTGACTTTTGCCTGGAGTCTGGCCTGGCAGAGATCAGGTCTTGGACCAGAGATACAAAGCTCCTTAAAGCAAGCTTTGCTACCCCCGCTCCCAACTGATTCTGTATAAAACACAGTTGGCCAGACCTGAGGATCTCAGCCTGTTTCTCTAGGCTAGTGCTTCAGTATTAATTTTGTGAGATGCTGCACTAAGTGATTCAAGCCAAGTTTCCCCCAAGATTTGTTGGAGCTGCACCCTGATAGTATGCAGACGCACGGAGGGGTTGCTATGTTCCTTTCAGATACATATTTATCTTTCTATGATTTTATGTTTTGCATTAGTCTTTGCCCCTAGTGTGCTTGTCCACAAACAGGAGGGTTTGCTATAAATTATGAATTAATATCAATAATGTATCTAGGACCACAAATGTACATGACTTTATACTGTGGTAGGTCAGCCCCAAAGATCTTCTAATCTAAAGGCAGGCACACAAGCAAGATAGAGTAGAACATAACTATGGGGAGAGGGGGAAGCATGGCCATTATTGGATGCTTCACAGAAAAGTTGTAGTCGTTCCATGGAGGAGATGAAGAGAACTTTGTGTGCAGAGCAGAGAGCTTATCCCAGGAATATAGGGTGGCATGAAAAGACACAACGTGGGTATTGGGCTAAAGGGACAAATGTTCCAGTGAGAAGGGAAGCTGGGGCACAGAGAAGGGACAGGAGGAGCCTACGAGGAGAGTAAGGCAGACAAGGAAGAAGAAGAATACTGAGGATATTAGGCTTAGACAGAGTGAGCTTTCCTCGCTTCTTTACAGGAATCTCTCTCTGTCCCTCTTCTCTTTCTGCTTCCTACCTGTACTGGATGCTGGTGCTTAGCTTCCTCCAGAGCCATGACAGTGCCACTCCATGCATCAGCAAGCGGTGGCACTCTAAGAAAACTGCATCTGTCAGTCCCCGGAGCAAAGTACTTTGTCTTTTTAATACACATCTCATAGCAGCTGGGAAAGCAAGAGCCCCGGGAACAGGCCTGAGCCTCACAACACTCCCCTCAGCCCTAGAATAATATTTGCATTGAGGCTGGAAATACAGACAAACTCTAAGCAAACCTAAAACAAGCAGCCGGTCTCCTGCCATTGGTAGCTAACGTTAAACATCTCATGTTCTGTCACTTGGACAAGTGATTGAGTCACCCTTTTTGTTTCATGGCTTTGTGTTTTAGAGGTTGAAAAGCTGGATTGATGAGCTTTGCCAGAGAAAAACATTTGAAGAGTAAGTGAAGCTGATGACACGTTACTTTACAGTTTAGTGGAATTCAGCAAATCTCATTCTATTATCCTGTCAAAGTTTCACAAAAGGAAGACCTGAAAGCATATTTTTAGAAGATCCTTAATAGAAGCCAGGAGCCATGAATACATCTGCTAAGTTCAGATATGTCTAGTGGTGACAGACCTTTGTTTTTCTATATGCTGTGAAGTAAATAATATCCCCAATGACTAATTAAGTTTAAGTAAAGTTCTGTTTAGTAATGCCGCTTCTGCCTGCACTTTGAAAAGTGTCAGAGTCCTAGAGCCATGGCTAATGATATTTTCAATTCAAAGGCTTCTCAAGGTTTACGTAAGCATATTCACTGAAGGCAGACCAAATAAAAAAGCTTCTTTTTTAAGGACAGAACTGAAATGCAGTTTTTATGTAGCATTTGAAACCAACAGCCCTTGTTTATTCTCCCAACTGAGTATCAGATATGGTCTGATAGAGGTAGGCTCACTTTCATGCCTAGAACAGTTCAAAAGCATTTCAGTAAATTCTCTGTTTGCCAAACGTACCCACACTGAACAGTATTGTTTGAAAATATAAAAGAGGATGATTATTTGCTAGGTTCTCATCATGGCTGGCTTATATAATATGCATATATGGAACAATACAGTAGAACCCTTGTATGGTCCTTTTTTAAATTTTCACAGAACAATTTCACATTAGGTGAAATTTCGCTGTCACTGGAATTGCAATTTCCGTATTGCTGTGCATTGGAACACTTAGTTACTTTCATTCTAGTCCAGTGTAAACAGAATGTCTCTGGATCTGAGGCTAAGTCTACACTACTGCTTATGTCGGCATAATTTATGTTGCTCAGGAGTGTGAATAAACCACCCCCCTGAGTGACACAAGTTACACCGACATAAGCACCGGTGTGGACAGTGCTATGTCGGCAGGAGAGCTTCTCCCGCCAACATAGCTACCGCCCCTTGCAGATGTGGTTTTATTATGCCAACAGGAGAGCTCGCTCTCTCTCCCATCAGCATAGCACGTTTTCACCAGACATGCAGCAGCGGCGCAGCTGCAGCACTGTATGTGTAGACATGCCCTGAGCTCAGGGGTGAAAGTAACTTAAAGGACTTACCGGTACGCCAGAGTCCTGAGTGGGGGCGTGGCCTCAACCGGAAGAGGCGGGGCCTTTCGAGATTTAAAGGCCCTGGGGCTCTGGCTGTGGCTGGGAGCCTCAGGGCCTTTAAATCACCACTGGAGCCACCAGCTGCAAAGGCAGCTGGGAGCCCCAGAGCCCTTTAATTCGCCCCTGAGCCCCGGGGCTCCCAGTCGCCTCTGCAGCTGGTGGCTCCGGCGGTGATTTAAAGGGCCCAGGGCTCCCCGCAGTGGCTGGAGCCCTGGGCCCTTTAAATCACTGCTGGAGAAGCCGGTCCAGTCCGGCATGGCATACTGGCTCTTGCCGGTACACCATACCAGCTTACTTTCACCTCTGCCTGAGCTCATACTCATGTAGGTAACAGGCAGAAGACATTAATAAAGTGTATTAGTTCTCCAGATTGTAACATATATCCTATCATGCAATTGGTCCCTGTACAGAACTGCCATTGGCATCAGGGACTAATATGTCCAACTGTGCAAGAATAATAATTACGACTAATTGGCTTGCTTGGTATAGGGTCAGGGTTTCAGCTGGGCCTCCACCTATGCAGGCACAAAATTGCAACGCACATACTTGTACATCCAACTGCAGACAGATCAAAAATTCTAACCTTGGCATACACGTACCTCTTAGAATTTGCACTGAAAAACACATTTGCCCAGTGGATTTCATGGGTGTAAATGATAACTCTTGCACACACATGCACACAGTTTATCTACACTTCCAAGTAAAAATACCACAGAGTTTCAGACCTTTGCCATTGACTTTAATGAGACCAGGATTTCAGCCCTTGAGTATTGGGTGAATTGAAGGCGGTATGTAGTTGTAAGACCCTAAGCTGTTTGAAATGGCTCTTGTGAGCAGAACTCAGCTGAAATTCATGAGAGTTCCAACCATCTGACAATGGCTCAGTAATAATGACAGTAAACTTCAAACAATCACTGTTTCATTCCCAGTTCTGTTTCTGAGATGAAGCACAGTGGACACAGGGAGGCCAATCACACACTTGAAAACATACTACTTGTCGAGGATTTGTATCCTGATCCCTCTGCTCTGCAGCTGTACAAAGAGGGGAGGCAGGGGAAGGAGTGACTCAGATCATATTCTTCTGCTTGGCTTTTCCTTTTACACCAAAATTCTTTGGCCATTTTTTGGCCTGGCTGTTTGTCATGAGTCTAAAATTGCTGCGCTCAGGCCCACAATGTACAGTGAGATACAAGACACAAATGACAGGCAGTAGGCTCAAGAGCTTTGAAGAGTTTGTTTGCCAGCAGGGAGACTAGTTTACTGCAGCTCTACTCTAGGGGCATCTGTCTGCACTTTCCAAGAGCCAGACTCCAAATGAGGCAGCTGTTCCAAACATGTATAAATAAAAGAAGTGTGTTCCTATGGGAACCTTTGCAATATTAGATTACCTATTCCTCAGCTAGAGTTTCCTTTCAGTGTAGTTTCTCATAGAGAATCGTAGACTTCGGGGTACATTTTCAGAGCAGTGCATGTGGAATTATGCTTCTTAGCTCACTAAAAAACATACTTAGGATTTATCCCATAGACAATCCATTTGTAAAGTGACCTTAAATCCTGAACAATAGGCTGACTGTCCTTCTTACAAACCAAATTGTTTAAAACAGATTTGCAAAAATGTCATGGAGAAATATCAATCCAGACACAGGCTCACCTACATTAGATGATGATGATGATGATGATGAAAGAAAAATGTATGACATACCCACCCACCAATAAATATTATTTTATCACAGCTGAGTGGGTGAGTAGAATTTTGCAAGTGTAATTTAAGGACTTTCTATTGTGTGTTTATCTCCTAAAATTTCAGTGTGGGGAAAGCACCAGAAAATCATTATAGGAATCCATCTACTCCTTATTCTGCACAAAATAAACAGATTTAAAGTCAAACTTTACTACTGCATATACCTAACAGCTCTTTGGGACAGGGACTGATTTTTACTATGTTTTTGAACAACTACTAGCGCAATGGAGTTCAAATCCTGGTTATCACCTCTCGGTGCTACTGTAATAGCAATAAAAAATAGCAATACTTAATAATATATGGGCCTTCAGGAAGTCAAAAATCTGTCCTCTGTTCTGAAGGGTTTTTAAAAAATATTCTTCAAGTTCAGGGAAGTTTTCCACTTCCTGATCTAGAAGCCCTCTCTGTGAATAGTTTATATTCAGTATTGAGGTGGGTGCTACCCTAACAGTATCTTCTATCCAAGGAGCTAAAGAATTTCTACAGAAAGGCTGTATCATCAAAGGCTGCAGTATGAACCATGTGCTTAGTCAATATTGCAGATATATACTTTGCTCTTGATTTGTGTATTCAAGGTGGACTGGTTTACACAATTAAGATATTGTTTCTATAGCAAGCTAATTTTTTTTTTTAAGAAAATTTTGTTCATTAGTACCAAACCAATTTTGATTTGTATTTAAAATGGAATATTAATTATATGAAGCATTAGTTTAGATAGTGGCATGGTAGATGCAATGAGATTAGAGCCGGGACAGCTATTTGCAATTAGTTAGATTAATTTAGCTTCTTTTTCTATTTGTATTATCCATGAACAGACATAAAGTACACAGATTTGCTAGTGGTCCAAAATTATTTAACAAATGGCTTATGTGAACATATTTCATTCTGTGGATTGCTCAGAAATGGTTCACTTCAACTAAGCCCTGATCCAAAGTCCCTTGAAGTCAATGGAAGGACTCCCATTTATTTTAATGGGCTTTGGATCAGGGCTTGGTTGCTTCAGATAATTGCTATTCATAGTTAGATTTGTATGCCTACTGCTAAATGGCATGGTATTGTTTCTGCCTCTGGGCTGGACGATTCTCAGCCCCACAAAGAGATTTTGCAAGGATCACCAAACGCTTCCTCTTTACAGAAAAGTCCTACAGGATATAATAGAAAACGATAGCCTTTCTATGTATTTTTTAAACCATTCTATAGAATTAAATAGAAATTCATATCTTTGTGTGATAGAATTCTGTAGAATGGTCCAAGTAACCTATGGAAAGGAGCTTATTCATGATTAAAGTCTGTATTTCACATAACGTCTATCAAAACCTATTTTTTCATTGTTATACAGTTCTGTAGGACTCTTCCAAAGGGCCTTCAGGACTGTTCATGCAAGTATTTCTATGAGTTTTCATCACATTGTCTCTTTCTATGGACATCCTTGCAACCAACAAGATTCAATATGCTTTTTACTCAAAACCAAAACATTAGTTATAAGTTTGTAGTCTCTGTGGAATATTTCAAATACTTGGCAGTGATCCATGTTTTGCACGTTGAAGGAATTCTCTAGTTTTAAATCATTACATTCATACCAACCTGTCTCAACAACAGAGCAGCATGAGATTCCTTCGAAGAATTCTTGTGACCCAGTGCAGGACACTGAGGTAAATAAAGATGACCTTTGAGTACTCTGCACTCAGAAGAAAAAGGAACAGTATTCTATACAGGAAGCTCAAACAAATGTGCTTCACAGAAATGGACTTGTGCTTTGTGTTTCTCTAAGCCATTGTATCAATGTAGGCTGGAATTTTCAAAGGAACCTCAGGGAATTTGGTGCCCCACTCCAATTGAAATTCACCTAACTCCCTTGCATTCCTTTGAAAAACCCCAGCCACAGGCTTAATGCATAATATCTGTATACCACTCACTGGACATGACATGTCATGTATGTTCAGGGTCCAACACATAGAAGCGAGGTGATCAGAGACAAACTTTTATTTCTCTCTATGAACGTACATCTATGTATACACTTATAATGCTTGAGTGAAGGGAAATAGAAGGTCAAAATGTTGGATCCCAGACATACAGCACATATTATATCTGGTGAACTGTACAAATGCACCTTCCCTGCTATTGTGAGACTATATGTGATTAATATGGAAGCTGAGGAATCTAGATGTCTTACTTTGGCAGCATTCCCTGGAATAGTGGGCACACACTTTGAACAGCTTGCCAACTATTTATGAGGGTAAAATATTCAAAAGCACCCTGGTCACTTATTAGTCTAACTGCTATTGACTTTCAAGGGGATTTAGGCTAGGTTTGCATGGCTCTGCAGTTCATACTACAGGGCTATGAATGCAGCGTGCACTAGAGTGGTGCTTGGTAACTGCCCTGTGTGGATACTGCTGGTACAAACTAACAGGTACCTAGTTTGGGTTAACGTAGTCCTCTTTGAACAGGACTAAGTGAACATGAACTAGCTACCTTTTAGTTTGTGCCCGCAGCATCCACATGGGGGAGCTGCAGCACATCAGGCTAGTGTGCACTGCAATTCACACCCATAGTCCACACTGCAGGGCTCTGAAGTGACTGAGGCCTCGGCTACACACCGTTTTTGTACTGATATAACAAAGTTTGTTAGGGGTATGATTTTTTAACCAACATAGTTATATTGGTACAACCCCTAGTGTGGATGCACTGGTATAAAGGTGCCTTACACCAACCAGTGTAACTTATTCCTCTTCCTATATGAGAATAAACTATACTGGTCTAAGTACATTTATAGCATTCACACAGTGGGATGTTATACTGCTTTAACTGACAAGGCCTTAGGCATTTCTGAAAATTGTACTCATTGACTTTAACAAGAACCCAAAATGGTCTCTAAGCATTTATTCTTTTTTGTGACTTATGTTTCCCCATTGCTGTGCCTTCTGAGCTCATCATTCAAATGATTGCACTTTATTAGCAGGCTGATGCTCCTATGAAGCAATAGCCTGCTATATAAGTTGCCTGTGTAAATGTAGCTTTGAGACATTGTTTCTTTTATGAAAACTGCTGGGACCGATTTGGATGCTATTGAAATTGTATATTTTGCATTTTGACCACAACACAAATTAGATATCATTGCCCAGGCACTGTTTGGGGGGCTATAAATTAGTATTAATTTAAGATACTGTGGAGATGGAGCAGTGACAGAGACAAAGTATTGCTTCTGTAAATAGCCAGAATGAAGCCATGAGTTGAGGTTAGTGGATAAATTAGTAAATATTTCTATTCAGCTAAGAATAGGAATTCTCTTTCCTCTGTCCCACAGAACTACACCTTTGCTGCTGGGCTCATGGAGGAGACATGCTGTAGGGAAATACAGTGCATGGCGTGGAAATGTATTCCCTTTTTTAAAATATAAATCTTCCATATACTGAGTGCTGAGGAGATTTCTTGATGATTGTAACTGGAGTCAGGCCTGAATCAGAATGCCAGACCTTTGGGAAAATTCAGATCTGGATCTAACGTTAATGGCTGGACAAACCAAAATCTTGGGTCAGACATCCCCAATCTTTGGGAAAGTTAGATCTGGTTCAGGCTCCTCTCTAATTAAAGCACGCTAGTAGGTGTAAGGCACAAAGTTAAAAGCCAATTGAATGTAACCACATAAGACAGTAGTTCTCAAACTTTAGCAACTCGAGGCCCCCCCCATTTTGATTTAAAATTTTTCACAAACCCCAAAGCCAGCTTCTAATTTTCCCCGGGGGTGCTCAACCCCCACTCAACCCCCACTCAACTCCTGCCCCCTCCTCTTCTCCACCTCTTTCCACCCCCTCCCTCGAGCACGCCCCATCCCCACTCCTCCTCCTCCCTCCCAGCGCCTCCTGCACGCTGCTGAACAGCTATTCCATAGCATACAGGAGGCACTGGGAGGGACGGGGAAGAGTTAATCAGCGGGGCCGGCAACCCAGGACATGACTCACAGACCCCCTGGAGTACCCTCGTGGACCCCAAGGAGTCCACAGACTCCAGTTTGAGAACCACTGGCCTAAGATATGCAATGGTTCCACAGTTCAATTGCAGAATATTTACTAGGACCTTTTATCAATGACAACAAAGCTCTATTTATGTCCAGAGTTCTAAAAAGGTGGAGTATCGTCTAGTGTTTAGTACAGGTGCTGGGACTCATGTGTCCTGGGTTCTATTCTTAGTTCTCCTGCTTACATGCTATGTAACCTTTAGCAAGCCACTTAACTTTTCTGTGTTGCAGTTTGCCCATCTGTAAAATGTATATAATAATGTAGCTCATAGTTATCACAGTGGGCTGATCAATATTTGTAAGACATTATGGATTTGAGTGGTTACAGAGAGGCAACAAATTAATAAAGCCTTTCAGGATAATACTTAAACTATTATTTAAACACCCTCACCCCCTGCAAAAGTATTCCTTCAAAAAGTTTTTTCTCCAAAGATACAATAGATGAGCTGCTCCCAAAACCAACTTTTTGTCTCCTTCCCTATAAAAGCTCATCCAATGCAGAATAAAAATGTCAAGTATCATTATACATACAAAAAATAAGTTGATATCTCAGGGAGGAAAAGAACATCTTTTATGTTTTTATTAGTCAGTGTGTCCTTTTGAAGGAGAAAAGTCATTTCATTCATGTAATAAAGGTTATAACAGAAAAGCAGAGCGATTTTAAAAATGAAAAAGGTCTGATCTAAAATCAGCTTTGGTACAATGGAGACTAAAGGATAAAATATTACCACTGCCTAACCATTCTTGAAAGCCATCTAAGTTTTTCAGGGGTAAAATCAGCCAGGTTGTGACAACCTTACCTGCCATTAGTTAGCAGCTTGCCTCACTGAAATCACCAAGGAAACTGCATTGTTGCAAATAATCTCGAGTGTCCTTTCCAGCGACGTCTCCAACCAGTGTGCCTGGAGATGCTCTGTTACCGTAACCACCGCAAATCACTATATATCTTGCCTTATTCTTTTATGTTTCCCTGGAAATACAGTTCTCTTGGGGCTTCTTGTTTTCTTTTCCCTGGGCATGCTCAATTTGTGTTTGCCTGTTATCTGAGAAGAGCCGGTAAAGGACAGTCTTTACCTGATAGCTTTTGATGATCGAGGATAAATAAACCCATTGGCAGTGTGGTGGTGGTGGTCAGTACCACTGAAAGACAGCTTGGGGATGTTCTTTGTCAGATAAACTAATTTGCAGGAACCTGATAGCAGTGATGCATAAAATATTGATGCCTAGAATTGCTACTAAAATAGCAATTTACAAGCAGTTGTGAAGCCAAAATGAGATATTTGGAGACAGTTACTCTGGGAATGTGTGGTGTGTGCACATGTGTTTGATTCACGATCCTGAATAAAAGCCCTTCACGCTGAAGGCAACTGATGCAACTCTTGCATCAAATCTGATGCAACTCATTTCAAGTCACTTTAACTGTGGTGTCATGTCAATTTTACAGCACTGGTCAACACCCTTCTCAAGGCCTGTCCTTGGACGACATGAGGAGGAATTTCCAGTACCCGCCTATTGACAGAAACGGTGAGTCCAAGCAGAATTCTCATCTTCAGCAAAAGCTGAGCTTAATTGTACTTGTTTTCCTTGGGGCTGATGTACTTGTCTTTGAATTTAAGTGACATGAGTGATGAGAGGCTTTTTTCACCCCAAGCTGAAAATGATCAGCCCTTAGGGGGACCAAACCATGTCGGCAAAGAAGACCAAAGCTCCACTGGCTCTCGGGGGTGGCTCTCAGTAGAGGGGAGTGCCACCTCTGCAGCATTGTCACTACCTTCTCATGGAGGTCCCCTGGCAGATATTCATTGGGGATTAAAATCTAGAGCTGAAGGAGACACAAGCAGGAGGACTTGTTCCCTAATGGCCTCCTAGATGCATTTAAGCATACAGTGCTATAGTCACCTAAGGCATCAACAAATTCTTTGAAAAGGCATTTGCTGTGACAGTTGCTTATTACATCTAATCACCAATGTCACACTGTTACCTTGTAGCTGTTTGTCGTAGCTACCTGTTTTCTTTGGTCATATACTGAGACCGTACGGGCCAGATTTTTAAAGGTATTTTATTAAAGGTATCAAGTGAAATCAATTGCAGTTAGAGGCCTAAATACCTTTAAAAATCTAGCCCTGAGCTCTTTGGGGCAGGGACTGTCTGTTCATTATAAGTGTGTAAAGTCCCTCACCCAGTGTGCCCTGAGCCCTGACTGGGGCCTTTGGGCACTGCTGTAGTGCAAATAAAAAGTAACGATAGTTGTAAAAACGGGTTTATGGCGCTAGAGTAAATGGAAACATTTAAGTAAAAGAAGCTTAAGTACCTCAGACTTGTTGCTGCTTCTTGTGGTTCAGCTCAGTTTGTCAAAAGGATCCTGGTATGTCACAGGCTGGTTTGGGAACAGGTTCTTCTGAGAAGAAATTAGAGCTCCACATGTGACATTCTCACTGTTTGCTTTAAATGTGACACTTACTCATTGTTGCAGGGGGGTTCACGGGACAACTGTAAAACCTGGAATGCTGTCAAAAGAAAGTGCGCTGCCCAGAAATAGCCTTAGCCCAGTGGCAGTAGAGAATGGTGTGTCGATAACACAGAGGTGTTATCAAGAACGAGCACTATCAATGGCAATAGCATTAAGAAGTTCCACGGGAAATAACGCTAATAATAAATAACATGGGGCACACTTCTTCCATAGCACTTTACTAAGGAGAGCCAGTGGGATTATCCCCAACGTATTACAAATAGGGCAACTGAAGCTCAGAAAGTTGAACTGACTTGGCCAAGGTGATACAGCAAGGATGTGAACATAACCCAGGTCTCCTGTGCTTTCTCCCCCAGACCACAGCAGCAATTAAAGGCAGCAGGGTGCAGTTAAATAGCTACTAGACTCTCAAACGCAGGTGCCCGAAGTGATGTTCCTGAATCCAGATTATGACATGAATAAGTGGCCAGATTTTCAAACATGCTGAGCACCCAGCAGCTCCCACTGAAGTCCCCTAATGACAGTTAGTTCTGTGCCCAGGGAGGACTGTCTCTCTGCTCCATCTCAGGACCACACTCATGACTGCTTCTCTCACTGGCTCCTCGCTTTTTTGACTTCCTGCCTCTCCACCCACACACATCTTGCCAATCAGTCCCCTAGCCCATACATTTGCAACCAGTTCCACGGAACCCCATTATTCTCCCTGAATTAGTTCTTGCTCAGGCCTTGCCATGCGGCCCAGTGCCTTGAGCAGTGGGTTCTGTTGTTTCCAGCTCTCACTATGTAAAATTGGCTAAATTGCTCCTTCCATTTATCCGGAATGAAGGGTGCTGAGCGCACCCATTGGTTTAACCAGGTCTGTGATTGTCTAGTGATCAAAGACCTTTTTGGTGACAACCATTAACACTTTCCACCATAACCATACAATATATCGGTAGGTACTTAAAATCCACAGTTATATTAAAATATGATTAGCAATTTAGAGTTGTTTAAAGAACTGTGCTTCCAGCTCCGCAGCCACACACATCACCACCCAGAATTCAAGTATCTTGGGACTTGTTCAGTTCTGGGTGGAATCTGCAGGCCACATGTCTTCTTAGAGTACATCTCTGTATTGTGATGTCTCCACAGGTAAATTTCCGCATCACAGGTAAATTATTACACACGTGTATAGAAGCCCCGCATGCCTTTGGCCTCAGTAGTGGAAATTTCAGCAGTTACACTGATTCTGCACTAAACTCTTCAGTAGTCAATGGACATTTTGCACTCACCAGCGTAGTGGCAGCCATAAGTCCAGATGGACAGGAATTTTGGATCCCAGTGATGTTTGCTATAGTAGGCAGCTCTGATGCCCCTAACTGCATATAGAGGAGTGTGTCACACTCAAGGGGCTAAATGATAGGCACTAAGGTTGGACAATGACTTTTCTTCCTGGGGGTGAAGCGGTGGTTTGGGGCACAATAGAGGTGTTGCTCTTACTCCAAGAATCTTTATTTTGTGTACCTGCCTTTGAGGATATTTTTCCTCTTGTAAATAGGATTAAGGTGTCCAAGAGCCTTAGAAATGCTCTCACTCATCCATGTTTCTCCTTTTATGTGACTAGGTAGCTCAGGGGTGAGCAGTGATAGAATCTGCCTATACTAGTGATCCCCAAACTGTGGGGCACTCCCCCTAGGGGGGCATGGCGGAACGATCTGGGGGGCGCAGAGGGACCCAGGCCAGCCCCCACGGTGGGCGGGGAGGGAGCACCACCCAGCCCCGCCCTGCTCCCAACTCTGCTCCAGCCTCAGTCCCAGCTCCCAGCCCCGCCCCCTAGCCTCAGCCCATCTGCAGCTCTGCTCCTGGCCCCAGCTCCACCCCCAGTCCTGGCTGTGGCTCCACTCCCGGCCCCAGCCCTGCCCCTGTCCGTGACCCCCCCCCCAGGAGCCACGGCCACACTCCCGGCTCCAGGGAAGGAGGGGAGTGCAGACAAGGATAAGGGAGGGCGTGACTGGGAAAAGTTTGGGGCCCACTGCTCTATACTGCAGTCAAGGGTTGTGATGGCAGCACATGTAGATGTACTCAAGCTAGCTTCAATCTAGCTAGCTTGGGTCTTGGAGCCGTGAAGCCACAGCAGCATGTGTTTCAGCAGTGACTGTACTAGCCCACCCAGAACCCTGGGCAATAACTTGGGCGGCTAGCACACACTGTATGTGGCTTCACTGCTCTGGCACCTGATAAAGCTATCTAGATAAAGCTAGCTTGGCTATGTCTACAAAACTGAGTCCAACCCAGCCGTACCCCTAGATAGGGCTGGGTTGGAAATCATTTCCATTTTAAGTACGCCTCTACCCTGATATAAAGCGACCCGATATAACCCAAATTCGGATATAACACGGTAAAGCAGTGCTCCCGAGGGGGGGCGGGGCTGCACGCTCCGGTGGATCAAAGCAAGTTCGATATAATGCGGTTTCACCTATAACGCGGTAAGATTTTTTGGCTCCCGAGGACAGCGTTATATCGGGGTAGAGGGGTATATGAAGGTGTACCATGATTCCACACAAGTATTCTTTTATTAGTCCAAAGGCCACATGGTGCTAATTACATCCAAAATGCCAATACAGGCACATACACACTTAGATTTTATGTCCTAGCAGCAATACAGTTATAAGCATTGGTCAAAATACTCACAACAGAACCAGGCCCAGGAGATTCCTTCCCATCAAGGTGTGACTCAAAAGGGGAAGGAAAAAGCTCTGACAATAAAACTTCTCAAATCCTTGTTTTTTATACACTAAACAAAAAAGTGATGTTATCGCTGGTTATTGGGCTTTAGTCAAAGATACAAAAGGGAGTTTTAGGGCTAAACCCTGTGCCTGGTGCCCAGTGAACCAGGTTTCCTATATTTCTGTTAGATCAGCACAGAGCTTCAGTAAGATGACACAGCTATTTCCAAGGCCATTACACATTTAACGCAAACAACTTTTCTTTCATGTGATCTTATTCTTTGGTCACTCACTTTGAGCCTAGTGCTCATTCAAATTCTCAAAATCAATTTAAAACCAAAGTTTGCTTAGGCCCCTGTAAGCCCGTTCTCCTCCAGGCTGCTAATGTGCAGTGGTGCTGAGCTTAGCTGTTGAGGTTTTTGTTTGATTATTTTTTTTCTCCTTCTTTACTATATGTTTTATCTTTTGCCAAGAAATATTTGGGTTATTAACTTTTTTCTGTTACGTGACATCTGACTAGAGCTGTATAATGCCTCGGTAGCCAGAAATTTGAGATGATTGGGTCAGATTTAGACAAGTTACAGCAGAGCCATAAGAACAACAATAACTGTTGGCCAGCGAACCAGTTCACCTTTAATTGGAAACATAATGCAATGGCAGTAGATCCCCTCTTGATAACCTCCAAGAATTAAAGCATAAAGAATTATTCATAACAGGCTGCTTACTTTGGCCCTTTTGGACCCCAATTTGAAAGCTCAAAAAAGATATTTTAATATAAAACATACACTGTATTATTAAAATACTTGACTCAAGTTTTGTGTCAAGCATTGATGTTTTACTGTGCCTGATTGCTGTTAACTCCTCGCATGAACGATAGGGTCTGTAGGCTTTGTGTTTTATTTCTGAAATTTTCCTCAGAAGATTATATTGACTTGGGGTTCATAGGCAGCAAAAAGACATCAGCATGTGCATTGCTTATTTATCTCAAAAAGACATTCGCATTATCTTTATGGCATGGTCCCTGGCTGGAAAGGAGAAAAGTGTTGCTATGTTGAGGGGTGATTGTGAATAACACGTGAACTTCTCTGCTTTATGCAGGTTACGTGTCTGATCCCATGAGTTCTATGCGATTTCATTCCTGCAGTAATAGTGGCAGCTTTGAAGACAGCAGCTGACAGCATGAACCATCTACCTGGAGAGAGATTCCCCATCAACTGACAGCAGCAATTCTTACTGTGTCAGCGTAGCTCCCAGTCATCATACATTACACCAAAGATGCCTAAATTGGCTTGTTTATTTACTGATGGTGAACATTTCTATCATAAATTATGCTGTAAGCTATTTTTCCTCCCAGCATGCTTAGGGTTTTCTGGTGGTGCACATTTGTCTTTCCTTAATAAAAGCAAATGTCCACAAGGAATGCTGCACCTTAAACTTGAACATTAATAATTTGAGAAAAGAGATTAAAGCAAAAATAAATCTGTTAAAGTTACAGAGTTCTAGGGCAAGTTGTTTTACTTTAGCAGCGAGCAGCGGTCGGCAAACAGGGCGGCTAACAGGGGAGTTTAAGTGGGAGTGAGTCTCATTGGAGGAGAAGGTATCTGTACTTGCGTCTGTCTTTGTGGTGCTTGTATGTGTAGAGGCCTGTAGGGGCAGTGTGCTGAGCCCCGAGCCCTGATTAGGGGGCGGAGCTTGGCTGATTAGGAGACCTATAAAAGAGGCCTCCCAGCCAAGCAGCGAGCAGCTAGCAGCGGTCGGCAAACAGGGGAGTTTAAGTGGGAGTTTGGAAGGGGAGGCAGGAGGGCGCGGTGGCCGGCGTGCTCTGTTTCCCCAGAGGCTGCAGGCAGAGACCATGGCAGCCATGAGCCAGGCAGCAGGGGACACAATGCAGATGAAAGCATGTAGCAGCTGCGGTATGTATATAGTCCTAGCAGGTGCACCTGATCAGAGGTATGTTTGTATGAAATGCCGCCTACTTGCCCTGTTAGAGGAAAAGGTTCGGGGGTTGGAGATGCAGGTAGAGACCCTGATAGAGTTTAGAAGGGGGTTTGAACAGCTAATGGAGCAAAGGCAAGGGGTGACTGAAGGGGAATGCTCGGGGGTGCAGGTGGAAGCGGGGGCTATGGTCTGTGAGGGGGGAATGTCGGGGGGAGAACAAGAGCAGTGGAAGCATGTGACCGTGAGAAGCAGGCCAAGGAAAAGGAGGGCTAGCGAGGGGGAAATAGAACTCAGGAACAGGTTTGGGTGTTTGGCTAACGAGGAGGGGACGCAGCAGGTGGTAACTGATGGTGGGAGGCAGAGGAAGAAAAGAAGGGCAGCTAGTCCAATAGACAGGGGGGAGGAGTTGATGGAGACGGCATCAATACTCGGCCCCGGGAGGATACAGGATGGCAATAGGGGGACTATAAGGGAAAATGGAGACAGACAGGAGTTACGGCCGCAGGGGACAGGGGATAGATTGGTAGATTGCGCTGCCCCTAGGCAAAGGCAGGTTTATGTGATTGGGGACTCCTTACTGAGGAGGTTAGACAGGCCTGTGACCAGGGCGGACCCGGAAAACAGAAGGGTGTGCTGTCTGCCGGGCGCTAAGATACGGGATGTGGACCTGCGGTTGAAAAGGATCCTAAAGGGAGCAGGTAAGAACCCCTTGATCGTCCTTCACGTAGGAACGAATGACACGGCTAGGTTCTCGCTAGAGAGAATCAAGGGAGATTATGCCAGGCTGGGGAAGACGCTTAAGGAAGTTGAGGCTCAGATTATCTTCAGTGGGATTCTGCCTGTTCCTAGAGAAGGACAGCAAAGGGCAGACAGAATTGTGAGGATTAATAGCTGGCTGAGGGAGTGGTGCTATAAGGAGGGCTTTGGGATGTATGGCCACTGGGAGGCATTCGGGGACAGACAGCTGTTCTCGCGGGATGGACTTCACCTGAGTAGGGAAGGAAATAGACTTCTGGGAGGGAGGCTGGCTCATCTCATCAAAAGGGCTTTAAACTAGGAACTTGGGGGAGACGGTTGGGAGATGTCCAGTTGATCTCCACGCCAGATTCCAACACTGAAAATGAGGGCGAAGAGATAAGCACAGATATAGATAGGGGTAGGGAATTGGACATTAGAAGGAGGGGGCGGATGGACACTAGGGGGTCCATACCAAAGTGCATAACTAATGGGAGAAAGGATAGACAGCATACGGTAAGATGTTTATACACCAATGCGAGAAGCCTAGGTAACAAAATGGAGGAACTGGAGCTCCTGGTCCAAGAAATAAAACCTGATATCGTAGGAATAACTGAAACATGGTGGAACTGTAGTCATGACTGGAGTACAGGTATCGAAGGGTATGTGCTGTTTAGGAATGACCGGAAAAAAGGTAAAGGTGGGGGTGTGGCACTGTATGTGAATAATGAGCTAAAATGTAAAGAAATAATAAGTGATGGAATGGATAAGACAGAGTCTGTCTGGGCAATGATTACACTGGGTAAAAGAACTACCAGAGCCTCCCCTGAGATACTGCTTGGGGTGTGCTATAGACCGCCGGGATCTAGCCTGGATGCGGACAGAGAACTATTTAATGTTTTTAAGGAAATAAAAACTAATAAGAGCTGTGTGATCATGGGGGACTTTAACTTCCCGGACATAGATTGGGGAACAAATGCTAGTAACAATAATAGGGCTCAGATGTTCCTAGACGTGCTAGCAGATGAATTCCTTCATCAAGTAGTAGCTGAACCGACGAGGGGGGATGCCATTTTAGATTTGGTGCTGGTGAGTAGTGAGGACCTAGTTGAGGAAATGGTAGTAGGGGACAACCTTGGCTCGAGTGACCATGAGCTAATTCGGTTTAAACTAAATGGAAGGATTAACAGAAATAAAACTGTGACTAAGGTTTACGATTTCAAAAAGGCCAACTTTAATAAATTAAGGGAACTACTTAGGGAAGTGGATTGGGCTAACATACTTAGAGAGCTAAAGGCAGATGAGGCCTGGGATTATTTTAAGCTGAAGTTGCAGGAGCTGTCCGAGGCCTGTATCCCGAGAAAGGGGAAACGGTTAGTAGGCAGGAGAATTAGACCTAGCTGGATGAGCGGGCGTCTCAAAGGGGCGATTAAGAAAAAACAGAAAGCGTACAAAGAATGGAAAAGGGGGCAGATTGACAAGGAAACCTACCTTATTGAGGTCAGAGCATGTAGGGATGCGGTGAGAAAGGCCAAAAGCCGTGTAGAGTTGGACCTCGCGAGGGGAATTAAATCCAATAGTAAGAGGTTTTATAGCCATATAAATAGGAAGAAAACAAAGAAAGAGGAAGTGGGACCGCTGAAGCATGTAAATGGAGTGGAGATTAAGGATAATCTAGGCATGGCACAATATCTAAATGAATATTTTGCGTCGGTGTTTAATAAGGCTAACGAAGGGTTTAGGAATAGAGGGAGCGGGACAGGGGGAAATAAAGGAGGGGCGATTGACATTACAGTATCAGAGGTGGAAGCCAAACTTGACCAGCTAAATGGGACTAAATCGGGCGGACCGGATGATCTCCATCCTAGAATATTGAAGGAGCTGGCGCAAGAAATTGCAAGCCCCTTGGCGATAATTTTTAATAAATCTGTAAACTCGGGGGTGGTGCCGATGGACTGGAAAATAGCTAATGTGGTTCCTATTTTTAAGAAGGGGAAAAAAAGTGACCCGGGTAACTACAGACCTGTTAGTTTAACTTCTGTAGTATGCAAGGTCTTGGAAAAAATTTTGAAGGAAAAAGTAGTTAAGGACCTTGAGGTGAATGGCAATTGGGACAAATTACAACATGGGTTTACGAAAGGCAGATCGTGCCAAACCAACTTGATCTCCTTCTTTGAGAAAGTAACAGACCTTCTAGATAAAGGAAATGCGGTGGATCTAATTTACCTCGATTTTAGTAAAGCGTTTGATACTGTGCCGCACGAGGAATTATTGGTTAAATTGGAAAAGATGGGGATCGATATGAAATTCCAGAGGTGGATAATGAACTGGTTACAGGGGAGACTGCAGCGGGTAGTACTGAAAGGTGAACTGTCGGGTTGGAGGGAGGTCACCAGTGGGGTTCCTCAAGGTTCGGTTTTGGGTCCGATTTTATTCAATCTATTCGTTACTGACCTCGGAACCGAATGTAGGAGTGGGCTGATAAAGTTTGCGGATGACACAAAGTTGGGAGGTATTGCCAATTCGGAGAAGGATCGGGATATTCTGCAGGGAGACTTAGATGACCTTGTAAATTGGAGTAAAAATAATAGGATGAGATTTAATAGTGAGAAGTGTAAGGTGATGCATTTAGGGATGACTAATAAGAATTTTAGTTATAAGTTAGGGACGCATAGGTTGGAAGTGACGGAGGAGGAGAAGGACCTCGGAGTCCTGGTTGATCGCAGGATGACTATGAGTCGGCAATGTGACGTGGCTGTGAAAAAAGCTAATGCGATTTTGGGATGCGTTAGGCGAGGTATTTCTAGTAGGGACAGGGAGGTGCTGCTTCCGTTATACAAGGCGCTGGTGAGACCTCATTTGGAGTACTGTGTGCAGTTCTGGTCTCCTATGTTTAAAAAGGATGAACTCAAACTGGAACGGGTACAGAGAAGGGCCACTAGGATGATCCGAGGAATGGAAAACCTTTCCTATGAAAGGAGACTCGAGGAGCTCGGTTTGTTTAGCCTAACCAAAAGAAGGCTGAGGGGGGATATGATTGCTCTCTTTAAATATATCAAAGGGATTAATACCAAGGAGGGAGAGGAATTATTTCAGCTGAGTAGTAATGTGGACACGAGAACGAATGGATATAAACTGGCAGTGGGGAAGTTTAGGCTTGAAATTAGAAGAAGGTTTCTAACCGTCAGAGGGGTGAAATTTTGGAACAGCCTTCCGAGGGAAACGGTGGGGGCGAAAGACCTTTCTGGCTTCAAGATTAGGCTTGATAAGTTTATGGAGGGAATGGTTTGAAGGGATAACGTGGTTTTAGTCAATTAGGCATTAACGTGCCATCGCAGGTAAAATGAGGGTCCGGCTGTAGAATCTTGCCTGTATGCTCGGGGTACTGCTGATCGCCATATTTGGGGTCGGGAAGGAATTTTCCTCCAGGGTAGATTGGCAGAGGCCCTGGAGGTTTTTCGCCTTCCTCCGCAGCATAGGGCAGGGGTCGCAGGCTGGAAGATTCTGCTGCGGGTGGGTCAGCTTTTGTGGCCTGCATCATGCGGGAGGTCAGACTAGATGACCATATTGGTCCCTTCTGACCTTAAAGTCTATGAGTCTATGAGTCTATGAGTCTACTTTGGACTGCAGTAAGGTTTGTGCAGATATCACAAACTTCCCGACTGATACAAACAAAGTAACAACAAAGCCAGCCTGAATCACAGGAAAGGATCAACTCATAATTCTGCAGCCACAGCAGGACACAGCACAGCCAATGTTGTTCCAGCTTCCTAACATTTTCCTCATTTTTTTTTAGGATTTGTCTGGGTTTTGAAACTTCCAGTTCTCCAATTCCTTATGTTGCACAGCTGTAGTTCTCCAGGCCCTCAGTCCTGTAGTTCTTCTCAATCCCGGGTTCTGGATGCTTTAACCCCTCTGTATGAGAATGAAGAAATCCTTAGCTGACTGTCCTAATTGGCTTCTGAACAGATTTTTTTTCATATCTGCTTTTTACTTCAGGTTGTGTGCCTTACATCCTCAAATTACATAGAAAATGCTCTCTAGTTCCCTTATGCTTATGTTAAAAAAAAATTAACCAGCTAGAGAGAGATAAGAAACTAAACCCCAACCCATCTAAGTTTAATGTAGCCATATAAAATTTTTGTGTCACAAATGTAATAACCTTGCAGCAAGACAAAAGGTTACACTTTCACTCATCCAAAGCAAAACTACTCTGCAGTGCCATCTAGTGATTCTAGCATACACACATTAGTATTGGGTTCCAGCGTTTTCACAGCAAGTGTTTCAATCAGTTGGTTCTATGACAAAATTTTAATTACCGGGAACCCATTTTTATTCCACACATACACACCAAAAAAGAAAGAAAAAGAACCTGAACTACTGTTTTGGAAGCTAATGCAAGGTTAAATCCTTTAGTAACTATTTAGTATTGTTTGGAAAATAAAATTTAGCAGAGAGATTCTGTTGCTATAATATTTTTTCTTAGCTGCATTACAGTATATAACTGTCAGGCTGAGTAGAAACTCATAGTCAAGATTTGTGGCTTTCTGAGAATATTCTGTAGGTTTGTTTCTCATGACTGGTGTTTCTAATTTTGAGTTCTGTGATTAGGCATTGTAAGTCCTTTAGTATTTGGTCTATAAATATGTAATACATTTTATTGACTCGAGTCTTCTCTCTGCATGTTGTTAGTTTAAAAATGCGGACGGTTTAGCTTGGAGAGCTTTGTAGGTGGCGTAGCGTTTTATTATTTGTTTTACTTCAGAGTTATCTCATGCATTCTGGGGAAAAACAAAACTGAAATATTAACATCATTAATATTCCCTCCCTCACTCTCAGCCCCAAGGCATCCCCTGAGCAACTCCTTTGGCTTGTGAAAGGCTGAGGCTTCATTTACAGAAATAAACCAATTAGATAAATGTAAATGTTATGGCTAGTCATACAGAGAATTGTTGAGATTCCAGCTCCTCACCAAGAGGATTAATCGTCAGAATAGCATTTCCCTCCATAAAAATGAAAGCTCTTCTCCATCAGGAACACCAGCCCAATAGCTGATTAGCCCCCTCGAGACTTCCAAACCTGGCACACCTACTCCTGGGCATCTCTATCAAGACAGCAGCTTCTCTGCCTAGGACCCCCCATCACAAGGAAAGAGGTGGAGTGGCGTTGCTCGCCGTCATAATTCCCATGGGGCACAAAGGTTCACAACTAACCAATGCAGTTTGTGTTTATAAGAGCTCATGTCCTCCTGCTTGTATTGTAGCTACTATCTGTTTTTACATTGATTTCCATGGGAGCAGGAGCAGGCCCACAAAACATTGCTCTTGCTTTTAACCATCTCTTTGAGACATTTTTCTAAGCTGAAATCAGAAAGCTTCCACTCCTCTTACTCATTAAATAGGCAACGTCTGAATCCTCCTGCCTGCCAACCTGCACTGTGTCTGCCATATCTCGGCTGAGCCAGAGCTAGTTCATTTCCATCCAGATCACTGTCCCAATCTGACACTGGGAAAGCCATGAGACTGTGGACTCTGGATCCAATGAAAAGCAGAGCTGAGCATCGTCAGCACAATGTTGCCACTGCAGCCCTGAATATCTCATAGCTGAACAGGAGCAGTGACACGTATGTGACACCACAGAAGGTGAGTAAGTGCCCTGAACCATCCTCTGAACTATTCAGGAATGAAAGGACTGACCCCCCACTAACGACCTGCCCACAGCCATCACTAGTAGGCCCTAGTAGTGAGTCAAGGCCCTCATGTGGTCAGTGCTACATAAAGCCACTGATAAAAACTAATAAAAAGAGCATGAAGTCTTTGACCTTGTCTATTGCTAGAAAGAGACCGTTAACCATCCCAGCAAAAGACTGTGAAATCTACTTTACTGGCTTTGTATTGCTCACAGGCCTTGTCTATACTCAACATTTCTAGAGATTCTCTCTCCACTGCTACAGAGTCAGTGCAGTTCCCTGCTTGGAGCAGGGCTAGACAACACGATGGTAACACCTGTGCATGATCTATCCCAGTGGTTCCCAAACTTTAACAACCTGTGAACCCCTTTCACGAAAATGTCAAGTCTCGCGAACCCCCTCCTAAAAATGAATATTTCCAGGGATTTTCTCCTTTACCTGAGTATAAATTATAAAAGCAGTGATCTTGGAAATACACAATTTGTTTTTATGACATGCTTATTACATACTATTTATTATTAATTATTATCTATCATTACAGTATTTTTATTACATTATGAAAACGGCAACACTCTTCCAAGATCTCACGTTTGTAGCTTGTATCACTTTGAATAAGCCTGTTATAAGACAAGGCTCCTATGTTTCATCAAGGAGTATCAGATGTGAAACAGCAGGAAGGTATTTAAGAAGTCAACTCAAAGAGTTCCTCCTACACAAGCATTCAGGTCTTGAGTAGTCCAGGCAAACAACGCACGTTACAACAAAGCTTAAACTTGTTCTTCATAATAATTTTAAAAACAACACTAGCTGCCTATTTCATTTTAAAAACAGCAAAAAATATCCACCTCCCTTTCCTTTTCTTATAAGGAGTCTTGAAGTTTAAATCTTCTCAGTGTGATAGATAGGCTTGCTTTGATCTGCTTAGCTCTTGGAAGTTCAGGGGCTCCGGGATGCTGGCCCCGTGCTGCCTGAGGTCCCTAGGGACAGTTCTGTCTGCCATTAGGGAATTTTTTCCCGAGAACCCCCTGTAACATTTTGTGAACCCCCAGGGGTTCACGAACCCCAGTTTGGGAACCACTGGTCTATCCTAACCTTTTGTAGGGCAACAGCAGAGGTGGGAGAATGGCTGTGTCTGCACTAAACATTTCCAAACAGAATCATTCAAGCATATATAGTGTGGAGATGGAGCTGGGGGAAATTTTGCCAAAAATGCATGTTTAGGTAGATTGAAACATTTTCAAATTTGTGTCAAATTCACTGAATTTTTTGGAGGGGCAACAAATCCAAAAGCTGAAACATGTTGTTTTGCCATTTTCAAAATTAAATGTTTTGAATTTTCGCCTTGTACGTCCATTTTTTTCAAAAATCAAAAAGTTAAAAACAAACCCTTGAAAATGAAATGAAAGGGTTCCTCAAGGGAGGGGAGGCAATGCCTTTTTCCAGACACAAAAGTGGTACTGGGGCTGAGTGAGGGCATTAGGGAAGGGGATGCGGAAAGGAGGAAGCTGCTGATTCTCTTAGGGAAACTGGAAGGGCACTGCTTGATTATAAAACTGTCCGGGAGTACGATGGGGGTGGGCTGATATTGTGAGTAGGGAGTAAATACAGAGATATCACATTCCTTTAAGGCAGTGGTTCTCAACCCTGCGGGCCCTCAAGCAGGTTTCAGGGGGTCTGCCAAGCTGGACCAGTGTTAGACTTGCTGGGGCCCAGGGCAGAAAGCCGAAGTCCCACTGCATGGGGCTGAACTCTGGGTCCCTGAGCCCCGCCTCCTGGGGCTGAAGCAGAAGCCTGAGCCTGCGGTGTGGGGCCCTGCGCAATTGCCCTGCTTGCTACCCCCTAACGCCGGCCCTGGCTTTTATATGCAGAAAACCAGTCATTGTGGCACAGGTGGATCGTGGAGTTTTTTATAGCATGTTGGGGGGCGGGGCTCAGAAAGAAAAAGATTGAGAACCCCTGCTTTCAGGTATCAAATAATTGCGTTGGCCAGTGCAGTAGGCAGGATACTGTGGTAAATGAACCCACAGTCCCATCTGAAAATTCTGTTGTTGCATCCAATAGTTTTCCCATAGATGTGAAAGTTTTCACACAGTACATGACAGTATTGTATGTTCCCCTAACTTGCAGCAAATGCTTGATGACCCTCCATTAATATAGTAGCTCCATGTCAAATCTGGAAATGAATCTGGATTAGAAAAAGAAAAAAGGACTCATCAAGGGAAATGGACTTTGTTTTAATAGCCCTATGTGACTGCTGCTATCTGATCTGTAGTACTACATGTGGGACTTTTATCAGTTTACCCCAATGTGTTATTTGGGGATATTTGCTAGTATCAGGAAAGTAATTTTGAAAGTCTATGAAAGCAAACTTTGAAATGTAATGCATTAGACAAGTCCAACTGATCAAATCTATGCAAAGCAAACAGTTTTTACCAGTAATTAAAATAATTGGTACTTGAAGAAAACAATCTCCCTGTTAATTGGTCTCTATAGACGAAACATCAGGCCTTAGGGGAGAAAATGTAGTGATCAGTTATTAATACAAATGGAAGTTCTGCAAAATTGAAATACTGGTTAGAACATGCTCCAGAAGTGTCTTGCAGAAGCCAAATTAGTATTACCTTTCCCAGACAAACCCAGAGAACCCAGTTCATTTGAAATATTTATAAAGGATGAGCCCCTGCTGAGATAAATTACCTTATTTTCAATACCATCCAGTCCATGGTAGCTACAGCAATATTACAAATTGTTACATGAATGATGATCAGATCGTTATCGGAGGATCCACATTAAAAACAGATAAAGGAAGCAGACATAGTACAAATCAGAAATAAAAACTTTCCTTTCATTGTGCGCACTTTAGATATTCCATATAAGATAAATGTTTCCATTCACTTCAATGGACTCTACACTGTTCCCCGTTCAAGAAATAGAAACAACACCCAAAAAAATCAAGCCCACCACATTATGCTCCCACGCGTGATGACACAGGCTTGTTGTAATCATACTCTCCAGTTGCTGGAATTCAAACAGGCTTTTTGCATACAAAATATATAATTCACAGCTGGGATTTAACTCTGGCAAATTACACAGATTCAATTTCAGCTGTGAAAGCCAGCAATGGTACGTATGAAGTACAGTAGCCATTGTCCACTCCTGTTATAGCGAACGCTAAAGATTTCTTTGCTGAGCCAGGGATGAGTTCTGCCAGTGGCAACACAGTTAAATATTTTGAAGGTCTCACATGTTTCATCTAATCATTAGTCTTTTTTATACCTAAGTTGTTTTCACCTAAATGTTTCCTTTCTGACCTAACTACAAGTAAGCAAGGGAGCGTATAGCTAACATTTTAGAAAATTCTGTAATTTCACCTGTTTGTTTTCCTTCTCAAAATTCTACCTGCCTGGATTCCTGATATATCCACATTGTGAATTTATCTGAACTAGCCATCTTTACAGCCAGTGGAGCAAGGTCAAAATAAATGTCAAATGATGATCTGAATTTGAAATGATCAATTTCATCCAGAGCCATAACGATTATCCAAAATTTGACTCAGCTCCTTTGATTTAGAAACAGTGTGCCAAATGTATTTATTTTGTAAGAATAGAGCCCAAAGTAATGAGCACTGGCAGATAGAAAAATAGAACGCTGATTTCATTGGTATGCTCAGAGTTTAGAAACTGACTAGTCTGCTTCGGGATTTTATTTTATGTGATGGTTTGATATTTACACCTCAATTTGTGAATTACAGTATTTGGGTAAATATATAGCTTTCAAATGGATAGAGGAACTTACATCACCACCCTGGTTTACAACAGTTTAATACATAGTTCACTATTCATTTCCCTAATGGCTAAAATAAGATTTAGAAGAGAACTTTATAAATAATTCAAGTATTTTTAATAATGCAATGTTTGGTTCTCAACTTCCTACAATCACTAAAATATTATTCTAGCTCACAGGACTTCCCTTCTGCCCAACACCTTTCACCAGCATGGGAACTACTGTCAGGGCCATCGCTAGGGGATTGCAGGGCCCGGGGCGGAAGTGACAGAGTCATCTCTTCCGGGACCGAAGAGATGACCACCAGAGCCCCTGGCCACCGCTGCTACCCGGGACTCCGGGAGCAGGGCTCAGGTGGTGATTTAAAGGGCCTGGGGCTCTGCTGCTACGGGCCGGAGCCCCGCACACTTTAACTGGCCCCCAAGCCCCGGGGCTCCCAGCCACCTCTGCAGCTGGTAGCATTGGCAGTAATTTAAAGGGGCTGGGCTCCCATCCACCACTACCGCAGCTGGAGCCCGGGGCCCTTTAAATCTCAATTTAAAGGGCCCGGGGCTCTAAAGACCCCGTGTCTTCCTGTTGAGGCCACGCCCCTTCCAGTTGAGGCCCCGCCCCCTGCTCAGGACTCCCGCGTACTGGTAAGTCCTTTAAGTTACTTTCACCCCGAGCATCTTTGGACACCAACTCACCAACCTATTGAGGAGGGTTTTACATGAGGTTCAAAGGGGACAGGTGACAAACGTCCACAGATAAGCATTAAAAAAGGGGGAGGCTAGAGGTTGTGGGGGGATATGGAAATTTACACTAGGGGCATAGAAGCAACACGTAGGGGAATCTGCTCCACATCTTAGATGTCTATATACAAATGCAAGGAGTACAGGGGATAAACAGAAAGAACTGGAAATATTAGTGCATAAGCTAAATTATGACTTACTTGATATCACAGAGACTTTAATCATTGGAGGCTTTTAAGAACAGGTTGGACAAACACCTGTCAGGGATGGTCTAGATTGACCTGGTGCTACCTCAGCACAAGGGGCTGGCCTTGACCTCTCAAGGTACCATCCAGCCCTGCATTGTGTGGCATGAGGTGCACTCAGAGCGCACCTACTGGAATGGGCCTCGCAGGTGAATTAGGTGGCTGAGCACCTCTTTCCCTGGTTTGTAAATGGTTCTGGGGCTTCGGCAGGAGACAGGCATCCAAATGCCCAGAGTGAGGCAGCAGTGCACATGCTCAGAGACAGAAACACAGGTGCTGAGGGAGCTTTTACTACAAAACGTAGGGACTCCGTGAGTTTTGACATCTACAGAGTAGGCAGCAGTTGAGTGGGGATTGTGTGAATACCAGAGGCACCTAAGTCCCAGCTTTGGGCTTCTAAACTGGCAATTCGGTACCTATGTCCCTTTGTGAATCTAGCCCATTGTGTTCAGTAAAACAACTATTGACAAAGAGACAGGGCGGCCTTGTGAACTCAGCACAGACTTAGTTCTAGTCCTGGCTCTTGCTGTGCAAGCAAATCATTTTACTCCTGTGTGCTTTAGTTTGTCTGTCCATTAAATTTGGATAATGGCACATACTAGAGCTGAGAAACACTGGAACAAGTTTTCCATGAACACATGAATGGATTTGTGTGTGCAATGCTCATGTCCCTACAGTTGTTGCTTGCCACAAACATTCCTGTGATAAAAAATTTCCCGACACAAATATTCACCCCCACCACATTTTTAATACAGATGTCGTACTTGGGCACTCATTCAATCAGAGAACAGCAATAAATACCATGTGACTTATTTGACCAAGCACAATTCCTCGACCCAGTTCAACTATTGAATGCTTACAAAGAACTGTTCACCAAAGAGTTTTTAAAAACTGCCAACAAAAAATAGCTCATCATAATTTCAAAAAAGTAATACATTTTCATTCTGTTTGTGGATAGCCTCATTTCCTGCCCGATAGGCTAAGTTCAGCTGTTAGATGTACTTGAGTTACAAGGTATTATGAAGATTAATTAGTTATGTAAGAGCAATGCTTTGAAGATGTATCAAACTTGGTTCAAAGCCAGTTACAGCCAGTGGAAAGATCATCACTTCAAGGGGCTTTGGATCAGGCCCTTGTATGAATGCTAAGTATTAGTAGTCTTACATTGAAGATATTTTCAAAAATCCAAACAGCTACCAAGACTGAAATATGGCATCACTTAGAAGACTAAAGCAAATATGTGAGTCTATGCACATACACGAGTGTGCACCCATGCCCCCCCCCCCACACACAAAATCTTTAATGGAAGGTCATGAAGAAAAGTTTTAATTCAGAACAATTAACATCCCAGATTTATTCACCTGTAGAAGGCATAAACATATATTATCCATTTACTGTGCTGTTAATATTGAACAAATTTGAAAACATATTGGTCCATGGAAGAGACTGTTTCATATTTTATGGACATTCCTTGGATTAAAAATAGACCAAGAGGGTCGCAACTCAAGTACATGCTTTCAAAGCAAAGTATTGCACAAATTGCACAAGAATAAGGATTTAAATTGTACAGCACAGATTCACTTGACAGTGCCTCAATTTAAATTACTGACAAATATAATCTGTCATTATTCTTGTTTAATCACACTAAATTCCTTTTTTACTACAATAAATGCATTTAGATTATTTATCTTGGATACTTTTCCTTCTCAAAGTGCATATTAGGGACTCTGGCCCAGAAACATAAATCCAACTATCTATTAAAACAAACATAAGTTATTTGACCATGTTTACATTCATTACCCCATGTGGAAACACCTAAAATAATTCAGTGTAATGAAGCACTGCAAATCCATTTGATTTTATTCCATTGCCTAAGATGGAAAATAAAACTTGTAGCATGCCCAGCATGTGGGAGGCCATAGAGAGGAGATCATTTCTCAGCACTCACTAGCAATGCCGAATTGTGAATGCATGCCACACATGGGCTCTTAAAGATGCTATGTGTAGCCTGGCTCACTGGTGCAGCTGCCACCAATGTGGGAAGCCTTTGAAGGTGAGGCTTTGAAAAGGGAGTGGCCTGATTAATATTGTGTAAACCAGAAAATCAGTTGTTGCCAAGTGTTCTTCTCTCACTTCCACCAGTTTTATGCCAGTATAACACCAGTCACACCCATTGCGTTATTACAGGTTGACTGCAAGGTAAGTGAAAGGAGGATTGGGCCCGCTGTTTGTACCTAAACCTGTGCTGTTTTGAATCCAAAGTTTATATTTGCATACTTGTATAACGGACATGGAAATTATGGTGCTTGTTTTCAATTTTCACTCTGAAGGAATCTGCTGGCTGTTGGGTTTAGTGTAGGGGTTTGAGCGCTTTATTTTTTTCTGCCCTAATCTAGCAGGGATATTTAATATCGGTTATTTTGTTCAGAGCCCTGATTGCAATTTATGTATCTTTCTACACTGGAGTGAAGCTTCTGGAAATGCCAGGTCACTGGACAAACCATCATAGAACTTAGCCAGGCCCGCGTTGGGGGATGGCACACGGAGCTGACCCTTTCATGGCCTGTGTAAAGACTAGGCAGAATTCCAGTTGCTTTACCTAGGGGAGCGTAGGGACTGCTCTGACCCTGTATCCATGGGAATGTAAAGCACTCTCAAGGGGGCAGGCTCATGGTTCCTCCTTCACCTCATTCCATAAAACTGGCCAGCCACACAGAGGTAGGCAAGCCATAGGCTAGAAAGGGAATATGAGCAGGAGTACACCCTGGGCATACCTGGAAGGTCTCAGAGCTCCCTCTGGCCAGGGCAGCTCTGCACTGTTCCTCAGAGCCAGGCCATGCTGACAAGACACAATCAAGGTCTTACTAACTGTTACTAAATGGCATCCAAGAGCAGACGGGGGGGGGGGGGGGGGGAAATGGCCTTCGGGTGACTAAAACAAATATTGGGAGCTACATTTCAAACAGGTTGGTGCTGTTCAGTAAGCCTCATAAAGACAATACTTGGCATTCACTCCACACAAACACTACTACATGCTGGAAAAAAAATCTTGGCCTTACTCTTTGGAGCCCCAGAGGTGGGCAAAGCAGAGGGGTACCAGGGGTGCTGAGTAGAGCTGAGGAACGTATTCCCAGCCATTCATCTCTTCAATGACAATGACTCCTTTGCGGTGTCTGACTTACCTGCTGGTACCCATTTCTCTGACATTCAACCACTGGGTTAATGGTTTGGGAGAACATTTCAGCCCTTGATTTGCTTGCGGGCTATTTAGCATACCTATTGCTTCATGTTATTTGCTATTCATGCGAAGTGACTGGTCATGTAGGTCACGTGGTGCAGGTCCTGCTTCCCGACCACTTCCAAGCCCACTGATAGCCAAACCGCCCTTCCCAGAGCGAATGCTTGAGTGTATGGACATTCAAGCACGCACAACTCTCTTTCCAGGAACTTTCTTCCAAATCAAAATCTGCTTGTGTGAATGATCATGGGAAGCAAATCAAACTTGGCTGGAAATGCCAGCGGAACAGAGTCAGATTTATGTGACCACTTCAGCAGCAGTCAAACACAGATGGGGCCCAGATGCAGAGGCTGGCTCAGCATGGGCATGGAGCAGCAGGAGCCTGCCTGGTGGGCCATTCTTTAGGCCTTTAAGCAGTAGCAGCAAGGCAGTATGCATGCCCGCCTACTGTCTGCTCTATACCCCATCTTGTGCACAGGTGAGAATCTGGGGCCTGACTAGATTTCATTGGAGCCACAGCCAAGGTGCACGCACATGTTGGCTCCTCCCCCTCTCTAATGCTCTCTGAAGTCCAATCCTGACCTGCTGCTCTGGATGTTGAAGGGAAAAAAATTTCCTCTCTATGGCCCATTTTCTCCACTAATGGATGCATGCAACAGAGGGAAGGAATTGCTCGTACAGCCCCCAATTCTGCCCTCCATTAGATAGCACAGTTCCGATTGGCTTCAATGAGAGTGGCACCATCGATGTGTGAGATCAGAATTGGGCTTCTTATTGTTATTACTATCATTTACTATTTACATTACACTGCCACCCTGATGCTCCAATCAGAATCCAGGCCTTATTGTGCTGGGGAACCACATATACATACATGAGGACATAACCATTGTCTTGAAGAGTTTACAATCTATAAATTCAATTGACACCCAAAAGATGTATGTGTGGGGAGGATACAATCACATATATACAATTTTATATACATACGTACATTGCACTTTCTATTATTATACATAAAGTGCCAGCTAGCCTCCTCCTCCCTTCAAGCTAGTCATCACAAACCACTGAGTTCTTTGGGGGCAGGGGAATTTAAGTTCAACCAATGTAAGAATTCTCTGTAGTTCGAAAAGAAATTCATGACAGCTGTGGAAAGTTCCTTATTATTTTTGTCGTCATAATTATAAAGGAGTGTGATTTCCTACACTAGCTCTGTAAGCTTAGTTCAGTTATCTGTTGCACATTCCGGAGCTGGTCTAGTAAACAAACAGATGGTTATGCTACTCATCAAGTCAAATGAAGATGGGGAGGGAATGTCCCAACCCACACAAATCCACAGTGATTTGTAAAAAAAAATGTTACTAAAATAAGATCATTGAAGGAACTGCAGAGGATGCTCAGACGTGTCTTTCTCCCCCATCCAGGGATTGTATCGAAGGCAAGATAATTATGTCCAGCTTTAGAGCATTCTGGGAAACATCAAGCAAAGTATTAGTTGTATGGTAAACAGGTACATTAAAGATTGTGAGGTGCTTGACTACTAGTGTAATATGAGCCATACAAGTTCAGAGAGAGAGAGAGAGAGAGAGAGAGAGAGAGAGAGAGAGCGCAAGCAGAAACACAGGGGCTGACTATTGCTATAGCTCCATAATATCAAAATCAGTTGAAGTGTTCTGGCCAGTGGCTACCACTCTTGCTCATTTACTCACTTCCTCCATTGTCACCCCCTCAACCACCACCACTCGGCCACGGCCACCCCCTCAGTCACTGCCACTACCTCCATTGCTGCTACCTCAGCCATCTCCTCTACATTCATTGTGACTTTATCTATTGCCTCTTCAGCCATAAGTACATTTTTTCCTATACATAGTCCCAGTGTAACCAATGGCACTACCCATGGACGACTCAGTGTGAATGAAGGTATGAGACACAGACATTAAACAGAGCTGTGAATGTTCATGATGCACTCAAAGTCACTTTTGACTTTGCAATAAAAGCCCTTAGGAAACCCTTGAAGTGAAAGTGAAGAATATAATAAATGGTGGAAGAAAATCATGGCTATCTATCTCCTCCCTGTATTTCACCATTCAGTAGAGCTGGTGCTTTGATAGCACTAGCCTAGGTACTGCAGCCTTGGACACCTTACAAAGGAATGTAATACAAGTAAAATCAATTCCTCTTTTAGGTAGCAATCTGGCTCATACAGATACTCACCATGTGCCACAGAGCCCCTTAGTTTCTCTCTTCTATAATGGACGTTTCTGTGGTGTCTGTCTTTATATGTGCAAGGCTTTCTTCCTTGTGCTGGACTTCAAGCAGATCCGTAAGCCCATGAATCCCTTGTGGATATTCGGCCAAAGTCTCTGTCTTTCCTATTTTTATTTTTTCATTTGTGTCTAATTGTTTCAGTGTGATTTTCTCCTCCATTGTCTCCATCTCTTGCTCCTCCGTTCTGTCATTCCCACTAGTGTGTCTCACTTTTGCCATTATTTCTTCCACAAGGACTGCTTCCTTCTCCACTCCATCTGGGTGATATGCCATTTCCTGTGTCATGCCTTCTACCTCAGATGCTGCTTCCACAGCTTCCATTTCATCCCTCAGAGATGATGGTGTCATCAATTTCTCCACCTCAGGCAATGTTCTCTCTGATCTCATATCTTCTTCGGGTATTATCCCCTCTGTCATCACCTTCTGCTCTTCCAGTCCTGCCTCCTCCTCTTCCATGCCCTCCTCATGTCCTGGGTCCTCTGTCTGAACCTCCCAGTCTGATAATACTTCTGCATTTTCTTTCTGACCAGGTTCTGATTTCTCTACTATCTCCTCCCCTTGTGATGGTGTTTCATTGCCCATTACTTTCCCATTGCCTGCTGCGTCCTCTGACATTGCCTCTTCAGATTCTATTTCTGACATTCCCTCTCCCTCTCTCTCTGCTGATTCCTCAGCCACCCCCTCACCCACCTCCACTTCCTCCATTGCCATCCCCTCAGTTACCACCACACCCTCCACTGCTGCTCCCTCAGCCACTTCCTCTACATTTATTGTGGATTTATCTATTGCCTCTTCAGCAATAGGTACCTTTTTTTCTATTACCAACTTCTTTTCAGTAACTGCTATTTGGGACACCACCTTCTCTTCCGTTTCCTCTGTCACTTCCTCCTCACCAGCCTTCACCAATTCTTCTCCCATATATGGTGTTTCCTCAGGCACTGACTCCCCTATGTGTTTACCTTCTTCTACTACCTCCTCTTCAGATTCTGGGTCTTCTGCTGCTTCTTCCTCTTCAGATGCTTCCACTATGCTCTCCCCATCTTTGTGTGCTCCTTCCTCTATTGCAGTGTCCCTTTTTATTTCCCTGTCCAATGAGGTTTCTTCCCTCAGAGGTGGTGATTCCTCTACTTCTGACTCCTCTTCTGTGGCCTCATTTCTTGTCTCTCCCTCCTCTGGGGTTGTTTCCATTACATCCTCCTCCTCCTCAGATGTTTCTGCTGCTGCTGCCTCCTCCGCTTCAGACACTGCTTCACCGATGGGAACCTTTCTTGATTCTACTGATTCCTCTATTTCAGTTGCTGCTCCCAGTATGGGAACCTTCACTGATTCTACTGACTCCTCCAGAACAAGTTCTGTCTCTCCCATAGTCTCCCATCCCTCAGAAGCTGCCTCCTGCACAACCTCCTCTCCTTCCAATTCTATCCCCTCTGCAACTTCCTTTCCTGCGGCGTCTGCCTTCTCCACAGCCTTCTCTGCCTCCGCAACTGAATCCTCCACAACCTCCCCTCCCTCAGATTCTGCCTCCTCCACAGCCTCCTCTGCCTCCGCAACTGAATCCTCCACAACCTCCTCTCCCTCAGATTCTGCCTCCTCCACAGCCTCCTCTGCCTCCGCAACTGAATCCTCCACAACCTCCCCTCCCTCAGATTCTGCCTCCTCCACAGCCTTCTCTGCCTCCGCAACTGAATCCTCCACAACCTCCCCTCCCTCAGATTCTGCCTCCTCCACAGCCTTCTCTGCCTCCGCAACTGAATCCTCCACAACCTCCCCTCCCTCAGATTCTGCCTCCTCCACAGCCTTCTCTGCCTCCGCAACTGAATCCTCCACAACCTCCCCTCCCTCAGATTCTGCCTCCTCCACAGCCTTCTCTGCCTCCGCAACTGAATCCTCCACAACCTCCCCTCCCTCAGATTCTGCCTCCTCCACAGCCTTCTCTGCCTCCGCAACTGAATCCTCCACAACCTCCCCTCCCTCAGATTCTGCCTCCTCCACAGCCTCCTCTGCCTCAGATGCTGCCTCCCCCACATCTTCCTTTCCCACACCTCCTGCCATCCCCACAGCCTCCTCTGCCTCAGATTCTGCTTCCTCCACAGCCTCAGGCACCTCCTCAACAACCTCCTCTCCTTCAGATGATACTTCCTCCACCACCTTTCCCTCATATGCTGCCTTTTCCACTGCCTCCTCTCCTTCATTTACGTCTTCCTCCACAGCTACATTTCCCTCAGATGCCTCCTCTCCCTGAAATGCCATTTCCTTTCCTACCCTATTCTCTTCCAGATCTTCTTCCATTATAGCCTTCTCCTCAGATGCTTCTTCTTTTACTGTAAGTACATTCTCCACTGTCTGTCCCATCACAGTTGCTGCTTCTTTCTTAGCCAGTAAATCTAACTCCAGAGCTGTTTCATTGCCTGCCTCTTCAGTGTCAGTGGCTCCTTCCTCAGCTACAAACTCCTCCTGCTCAAGTGCTTTTTCCTCATCCACCATCTGCCCCTCTTGTACCCCTTGCTCTGCTGCCTTCTGCTTTTCACATGCTGTTGCTGCTTCTGCCAAGAAGGCTCCATCTGAGGAAATAATCAAAACATTAGTTTTATTGTAATAAATACGTTAATTTTAAGGATTTTTATGAAGTGATTATTAGAGATGCCATTGTTCCAAATCAGTGAAAGGATTTTAGGCTGGGCAATGTGGGGGGGAAACTTGGCCTGCTGCTTCCCAGGATGCACCTGTCCTGTGGCTGTTTCCAGTGCTGTCATTCTGGCATCAGGCACAAATAATTGAAACAAAAATGATGTTGCATGGCCCAGAAGTGACCTCAGGGTACATAGAGGAAGTAGCCATAGGCTTGGCACAGAGATTTAAATATGCAGAAATAGGTCATGCAAAATAAGCATGTACAGGAGACAGAATATACATCTGTGCATGCAAAATGGGTAATGATTTATGCACGTTTGGGGCCTGATCCTATCCTCTTTGAAGTCAATGGCCAAAGCTTTCATTGAATTCAGTGGTGCAGGATCAAGCCTTTGGCAAGCACAATTACCTATTTGTGCCAGTGCCCCTGTGCCTGTACACATTATTCAGGATCTGGTCATATTTTTGGAAAAACTGGCCCTAAATGTCATTGAAGCGAATAAAAGAGTCATGCTTTCCAGACACTGTGCTCTGGTGGGACATATGAAAAATCCAAAGTGGGGGAAAGGCCACCTTGCCCATAATACCTGCCTTTATTTGATTTATTCTACTGTCACCTTCTTATATTTCCACAACCCTCAGTCACGGTCTTCTTTAGCCTGGCTGGGCCTAAACATGTGTTCATGCTGCATCAGCCCATCTCTAAAATGTCTACCTAGAGATGGTTCAGATCCCTGGCCTGAAGCACATTGCTCTGTGGGCCACAGCCTTGGCACAGGAAGATGGATAGGTTCTCACCTTCCCCATTTGGCTCCCCCAGGACCTTCCGCCAGCCTAGCCAACTTCCTAACATCACTTTCCTCACTCTATATCAGCACTGACCCAAGAGAGGAATCAGTGGATGAACCCACATGGCTGCAGTGTTTCATCCTGTCCTGCAGGTGGCATTGAACTCAGGAGGCTAGAGTTTACTGCTGTAAGCAGGTCCATTTGAGCAGAAACCAGGGGAAGCATTGTGCAGCTGGAGAGGCTGAGAGCAGACGGGGAACAGGGTGGCAGTGATAGAACAGGTGAGAAAGGGAGTGCCCTGGAGTGGACAGAGAAGAGGGCAAGTGTAAAAAATCAGGATACTTTTTGGGGGGGGGGGGGGGGGAAGGGGATATAGTTTAATGTCGAGATGATCCCGATACTATTGGGACATCTGGTCACCCTAGACAGAGATCAGGGATGGGTGGCGGAAGAGAGAGAGAAAAGGGGGTTGAGTTGGAGGGCGTGCAAGAGAGAAATCTAAATAAAAATCAATTGAAGCAGCAGCACTTTTTTCCTCTCAGCTGACCACACATAATATGATCTCTAGTCATGTGACTAATACAGCTTAAACCCCCCACATTGCACTTTGCTACCTGACAGAAATCCTGCCCTCCATCCTCCGTCAATACCCTCTCAGATAGATGTGCTTTGCAGTGAGTTAATTATTTATATTTACTGCCAGCTTCCTCGTTTTTATATGTCCCTCAGGTTTTAGACTTTTAGCAGTGTTAAAAAATACCTGCCTCTCCATTAATTTATCAATCCCCATCATAATTTATAGAAAAAGGGGCTCAGACCAAAAATACCAAATCCAGGCACTCCTGAATTTGGGTCACTTCAAATCTTCATCCAAACTCAGTCCAATTGCCAATAATTCTTAAAATGTCTAATAAATCATCTTTAAGTTTCATTTGCAGAGTGAATAATGACTTATGTCATATGCTGCACCCTCTTTGAGGCAATAATCTCCTTCCTATTTTACTAAATGGTAGCTGGCACTGGACAAAGTATTCTGGGTTGGAAGTAGCTAATACAATAACCCTTTTTCTTTTCCTCTGCTAATGTGAACCTGAACCCTTATGTGAAAAAATACTGTATGCTAGGAGTACAATGAATGATGATAGTTTAGTGCAGGGGTAGGCAACCTGCGGCACGCAAGCTGATTTTCAGTGGCACTCACACTGCCTGGGTTCTGGCCACCGGTCCGGGGGGCTCTGCATTTTAATTTAAATTTTAAATGAAGCTGCTTAAACATTTTAAAAACCTTATTTACTTTACATACAACAATAGTTTAGTTATATATTATAGACTTATAGAAAGAGACTTTCTAAAAACGTTAAAATGTATTACTGGCACGCGAAACCTTAAATTAGAGTGAATAAATGAAGACTCGGCACACCACTTCTGAAAGGTTGCCGACCCCTGGTTTAGTGTCATCATCGCCCAATTATAACAGATTGGTGATGCATTCAGTTTTGTTCACTGCAGTCAGCATATTCCACCTCCTTTCCTCCTCTGCTAAAAGAGCTTGTAGAGAGTAATTGATATGCAATTGATCCATGGGACAGAGGCTGCTAATATTTGATTTTCAATGCAGAAAAAATAAACTGTATGTATTTATTAAAAATAGCATTTAAAAACAGTCAGCTGGGTGTTCCATGAGCGGGGGTCCCTCTCCAAAGAATAGCTTTCATTCGGAATGTATCTCATTCAAAAGAGCAACTGGCATTACACAGCTGGGCAGAGCAGGCTAGGGCAGGGCAGAGCTCTGCCACCTGCAACATGCACATATACGCTTCACCACCTGAAACACGCATATATGCACACCCATATACGCTTCAGCTATCATCTTAGCCACAGAACGAGCTGTGAAGTGCATTGTAGGCAAAGTCAGGTCTAGAAAGTGTCTCTAGTTCTGATCCTGTTCCAGTCTGGTCACCTGTTTGACAGCAATTATCTCATATTGAAACATGGCTCCTTTGTACAACTGGGATGAAACCCTGAGGGTCTGATTCTGAGCTCATGCTGGTCTACATCAGTGTCACTCCATTGACTTCTAAGGCGTTCTCTGTGATGTGAGAACAGAGTCAGGCCCAGTCAGAGAATGTTTTATTTCCTGGCTGAGGCTGCAAAGCACAACTGGAGTGTCTGAATGCAGCAATACAGCTCTTTGAAACCACTTTGTTCCCGGAGGCAACACAACTAACCAGCAACTAATATTATATTGAGTTAGGAAATGGACAAAATCCAGGTATGAACATATGCTCTTTCAATAGACTGATGTGTTACAAACGGTTTTTGTTCTTTAATTGGAGATATTCTAGCTGTAGTTTGTAAGAAAACAAGCTCCATGGCAATTTTGCCAGACACCCACTGTTCATTAGTAATTATTTTTAATAACTGGGCCTTATATTTATAGGTTAATTTAAAAAGCATAGTAGAATCCACAAAAAGATAGTGATTTTTGGCCCATATGCCTGTGTAATTTAACAGTCTGCAGCAAAAATTCTGGGAGCTGAAGTGCCGACGGCATCCATCTGTGCCATTATATTTAGAGTTCACAGAACAACACAATCAAACCTGGCAAATTTTGGAATTTGAAAGCTTCTGTAATTCATGAAGGAGGAGAACAGGAATAAAGAAAGGTACTATCACAAAGAACTGCACCATTTACTTTATAGAAACACTGTCTATATTTATTTGAGTAGCCAAATGTGTATGTTACTGTAAATGTGAAAAATAAGTTGTCTATGCCTATGTGCTTTACTCACAAATCAGCTGCATTTTGCTAATGCCTAAAAGCAACGTCTTGTGTAATAAAGCTAGATAAACATCTAGGCCAAGGTTTCAAATAGTCATTAGTGCCTTTGGGTATCTCAATTTCTGGGTGCCCAACCTAAGCCACCTGAAACTCAAGCTCCCTTTAAGTTGTCTGAAACTTGGCACCCAAAATTACCCGTCATTTTTGAAAATTTTGGCCCTAGTGAATGAAAAAGAAAATTGAATCCACCAGAAATGGTGGGTTCCAAACTCCCAGTCCAAGCATTCATTTGATGCAAAGCAATCTGCTATTCCAGAGGATACTGCAGCATCACTACTCTACCAGTGAACTCTTTCTTTCTTTGGGGACAGAATATTCCAGGCATTTGAGAGGCCACCGTGATATATTCTGTGATAATCAGATACAACCAGGGAAGTTAAAGTCAAACAATTTATGGCCTTATTCTTTTTTCCATTATGTGTCTCTGAACCTCACTTCTATTTTGAAGAACCACCTTAACATTTACGTTCATTAGGGTTTGTTGCGAATGTAACTTGGCTGACTCTAAAACCCAGAATAAAAATGCAGGGCTCTTCTGTTCAGCAATCCTTGGTTCTGATGTTAAAATCCTGGATTAAGATTCCAGGCAGGAACTGGTGAGTCCAGAGAAAATCCTGGATGGAAACCCTGGGAAAAGCCAAGCTCCAATTGAGGTTTTTGTTGTGTTACTATCAATAATGCCAAGCTCTAGGAAGGTGAGTTGGGGACACAATATAGTCTGTTGAACTCTAGGCTAGGACTCAGACCATTGGCACTTTCATTCATATTGACGATCATTCCAGTGAGAGGTGATACCTTTTCCATTCATATAAATAGAAGCATCCTGGCGTAAGACTGCATTTCCCCATTAGGCCTCATATTAACATACGGGTTGACAGGTTGGAAGCAAAGTGAAACTTACCAGATTCCTATTTTTTGAAGCAGCCTCCACTAGCAATCACTTTTTCATGGCCTCAACTCTTTATCCAGAATCACTGTTAGCTCCTAAATGGTATCAGTTTTGCAAGCTTTACCGTTTTAGAGGCTAACTAATCAGTGCAACAATTTTATTCAGGGGAGGAAAGAAAAGGAAAGCAGAAGGCAGAGATGAAAAGGAAGGTGAAAGAGGGAACTAACTGTACTATAAATGGCTTTTCAATGCAGAGTGAAATTTAATCCAGGCCCCTGATCATATTAGTTGACCTCACCTAATTTTATATCATGAGCTGTACTTGTTAAGTTCTCCTCTTCTTCATCTGTACTGGAATCACTGGGCTCAGGTTCAGAACTCAAACGATGACCATTTTCAATTGCCTCTGCTATTTTCTCTTGGACTGATTTGCAATCTTCAAAAAATATCACAAAATTATTAAACAAGGAGCAAGGAAGAAAAATAATCGAAAGCTTAAGGGAAAAGGGAATCATTCAGATGTCTGAAATTGGCTTAAAGAGCCGTATTATCAGTGCAGGGTTAATTAAAATCCAGTAAGCCTTCACCAGTGATAATGCTTTGAAGTATATTAAAATCAAATGGCAACCCATTATAAAAATTCATGCAGGAGGATCTACAAACATACATGCAGAAATCAGCCACAAAAACATCACAAAGACACAAAACTACCTTTGCTAAGATGCTTTTCATGCACACGCAACAAAATTGTTTGATGAACAGAAACCTTTTATTGTTCTGTGCCTACTTTAAAAAAATAAAAAAAAACTTACACCATATTTTTACATACTAAAGTTTTCATATACAGTTCTGATGATTCTTTAAATTCCTCACAGTAGTAGAATTGGCTGAAGACAGTCTTATCTTGATGCATGGTCATACATGAATGTAAATCCCTATATATAGGCAGAGAAATATTTACTTCTCCTAAAAGCAACATCTATGATGTTTAAGATTTTGTTTCATAGTCAAGATATACATGTTATATTTGTAGCATTATAGTTAAGGTTGTGCTATCCCTTCCATTAGCGTTGCATGTACCACATGCTAAGGAATAAAATTAGAGGATCATATACTTGTAAAATTACACTGGTTCTTTGTTAAAAGAACTATTTACAGAGATGCTGTAATGGCAGCTAGCATTGGTTCTAGCCGTGCATATAATTAACTTCCTGGTGCCTCCTCCAAACTCTTCCCTCCTGCAAACTGGGCTTTTCCCTCCAAATACCATGCAGGTTGCTACAATTATAGCTTCAATTTCAAGAGGTATATAATATGGTTATATTGCATTTAATTTGTATTAAGGGAGATGTATTACCAACACTGCATTTCTGTCAATCTAGCCCCATTTCCAAACCAACTCAGCGAACTTTCCTGCTTTCAAATAATGCTACTGCGTTATGGCAAAAGCAAAGAAAACGCTCCGTGAGAAAAATAAAACCACTGGGAGGAGGGAGTGTATGGAGGGGAGAGGTTCCTCCTAGCTATGCATGGAAAATAACAGCTATTAAGGCTTTTGAGACTGGAGAATAAACACCAACATTGTTTAACCTTCTAGCTGTGTATATAATGGGGTTTAAGCTGCCTGGTATTTCAGAATTACTCATGGCAATGAGGGACTCTATTGGAAGGACTAAAGGTGACATTTATGTCCAACTGGTTTTCAGGGGAGATTAGGGACCAGATGGTCGCTAGTCAAACTTCCCCCCCCCCCCCTTTCCCTCCCCCCCATTCTTATATTCTTCGTTTCCCCCATTCTCTCTCCACATCTTGCCATTCTACTTTGTTTCCTTTATATTTTCCTTTTGTTTTTCCTTTCTCCGCCATTTATCTACAACATCTCCTGCTTCTCCTCCCCACCACAGTCTTCTCAGTGTCTTCCTTCCCCCACACTGTTTCCTCCTCTCCTTCTCCTCCAGTTCCCTGCCTCCTTAGCTCCCAGGAGCAATAGGACAAAATCAAGGAAGGACAAATTTAGTCTGAAGGACAGGGAAAGCTTTCTAAGCATGATCGGTTTCAGGCTGCACAAGAGCCTCCCAAGGGAGATGAGAGACATCTTCACTTAAGGCTTTTAAATGGAGCCTGAACAAACCATACTGCAGGGAACAATCCCATGCAGGCAGGGAGGTGGACTGGATGGCACCTACTAGGTCCTTCCTGTCTCTAAATCTGTGATTAGATTATTATTTTTTTCTTCCTTCTCCTTGTTTTTTTCTCATCTCTTCCCCACACCTCAGCCTTCCTGCTATGCTGCTTCTCCCCATCTTCTCTGTTCTCTCTCCTCAGGCCTTACCTCCACCCACTCTTCTTCTGCTTAAATAATGTACTAGCCCCAGCGTGAAGCCACTGCACTTCCCTGGAGTTATTTGGACACTATACAGACCCCCTTCAGCATTTCAGGGCAGGGTCCTGACTAGGTCTCTGGGCGCTATTGCAATATCAATAGTAAATAACAACGATGATTAAACTCTGCAAACAAGAGGAGAAACCTTCACCCCCAGGAGACTCCTTTGCTGCATCAGAATAAAGAAGCATAGACAGCATTTTCTTCAGGCTCACTGAAGCCCCATAAGCTTTCTTAAATATGGTCCATACCTTATTACTTTGACCTGCTTATAGTCCTGCCGTTTGATTAGCTGGCAGTTCCCATTCTTCCCAGTTTACATATATGACAAGAGGGAGTATTGACAGTCAGTCAAAACACAGAGCCCCGAGCAGGATGACAAATACAGCGCACAGTAATTCTGTCTCTTGGGATGAGTGACATCTCCTTCTTGTCACAAAGTCCACAAGATCAGAGAATACACAGCAGGTATTTACATACCTTCTAAAATCCTAACTCCCACATTTATGGTGCCTTCCCCAGCCTCAGCTGGCAACTGAATAAGCCCACACAAGCTTTTCCTCTTCTGGTCTCCTTTACATGTAAATTAATCTCTGGTTAATATTTCTGCAGCATCTAAAACCAGACTGGTTAGCAGAAGCATAGTCAATAACTGGATCTGCTACCAGCCAACAGGGCAGAAACACCTGATATAGGAGGAAGGGCAGTGGCAACAGAAAGTTTAACAAGGAAATAAAGGAGCCCAGGTGCAGAATAGAGGTAAGAGCCTAATTTTGCAACTGCTGCAAGATGCTGAACTGCTCACCTCTCATTGGCTCTCTCTGGAAGTGGATGCCAATCAGCAATTTTCAGGACTGGCCCAGGATCTCTTACATTAGTGACCAGGGGGTGATTGTGGGATCAGGCCCTAAAGAAAGTTTGATTCCCAAGGTGGTATGTGCTACCCATCAAATCCTTTTTTCACAATGTTAGTTTCCTTTCAAAGAGGTCCTTGCCCTTATTTTTTCATTATTCACATGTCATTCCTTGACAAATTCTTTATTTTCTCCCAAATTCACCATGACAATCCTGTACCGGCCGGGAGCTGGATTGGATGGGATCTACTAGGTCTTTCATATCTCTAACTTCTATGATTAAATGATTATTTTTGTCCACATAGCCCTTGTTTTGTCCTCATTTTCCCTAGTCTGCCCCTGAGTCTTAGACATTCTCCAGGCAGTAAAGATGCTGTAAGATTTGATGGAGAAGTATACGTTCTTTTATCTGTACTACGCTTATCCCATCTGTCACTTACTCATCCTGACAACCGAAATAGGGCCTCTTAAAGAGAGAAGTCATCCCAAATGCAATGTTCATTCAAATCTATAACTACAGTATAAAATTACCGTTTAATGTCAGCACCCAGGAATTTGATCAAATAAGAACAATGGTCTTATTTTGTGCCAAAACCGTGGCAGGTCATTAGCTCAGTACATAGGATTATCCCTTTCTTCCCTTTTTTTTTTTTTATTACAGCACTTCATCCTACCTGTATGATTGAAATCATTAACAATCTTCAACCACACTTAATACTTATCTAACAGTCTAATGGTGAAGTTGCTTAAGCTGAGATGCCTTATGCAAGTAAAAGGAACATTTCAAGAAACACACACCTATAAATAATTCAATATAATCCCTGAATAGTAAATTATTCCCTCTTCTTCAATTCTGAATGCATAACATAGCAAAACCAAAGCACAGTGCAATCCAAAGCAATCCAACACCAAGAGACTTGCAAATAATATAGCATAGCGTTCAACAGTGTTTGCTTTGCACACACAGTGCTATTTGATACATGCTGCACTCGAGCAGAAAGCAATAGAAACAAACCACAAACATCTATTAAAACTAAATGAGAGCATTACATAATCCACTGCAAAATCGACATCCATAGAAATACAGTCAGAAATATTGTCTAGCACGGCTTGTGACTCCCTTTCTTCACATCTGCATCACTAAGAAGGCCACTTCATTACTTTACATTGACATTCCCAGTATTATCAGGATACTCTCCCCGCTATCCAGATGAAATTCCACACCAAGTACTTATATTCTTCCCACCCAAGTACGCAATCCTGCACTGCCTTACTCATGTGGGTATAGCTATACTCCTTGCCCAGCCCCCAAAACATCCCTCAATAGCTGTGAGATTGGAGCACAAATATCCCCATTTTACAAACTGCCAAACTGAGGCATGGGGAGGTTAAGTGATTTGCTCCTGGTGAGAGTGTGTCAGTAACAGAGCCGGAGACAGAAACCATGCCTGTTGACTCTCAATCTGGTTGTCTATGCATTGCACCATGATATACGAGAGATTTTTAGGAGTCCTTATGGAAACTGGAATTATAAGAATGACAAACCAGTTCATCTGAGCTGGCATATGAATTCTCTAGGACTTCCTATGCTTGAGATCTAAACGGGCACTGAGCTTTATAAAATTACATGAGATGTCAAACCTAAGGGTATTGTGGTCCGTGAAAAAAAAATATATAAATCTATTATCACATACTGCCCCAACGAGTGATAGAGATGAAAAAAGACTAGCCAAACCTTACATTGGAAAACCCATAAAATCAAACAAACAATGAACTTACAGCACATCACTGGTGGTTATTTGGCACACACAGCAAAATGACATTCTAACAGTTTTACATTGTACACCAAGAATAGTCCAATAACTGAATTGCTCATGCTATATCAAAATGCCATCTCCATCACAAATGAAACAACACTTACATGCACTGGACACATCACATCTCCACCAGGAGACAGTACTTACCACCTCCTTCATCAACCTCAGGAGGATCCTTGTTTGTAGCCTCTGCTTCCACAGTGCTGCCTTCCAAATGCACTAGAACAACCTCCTCCCCATCTTCCCTCATGTTGCTTCCATCCTCCTCCCCCTCTTCCCTTGCATTATTTTGTATTGACCCTACATGTCTGAGTTCCCCATTGAGTTCATCTGTGCCTTGATGATGTATTTCCATCATACTTCCATGAAGAACCTCAACTTCTTCCCTCATCACAGCCTCTGCTTTTGTCTCTTCTGCTTCATCCATTTCTTCCTCCTCCACTGCATCAATTTCCTGATTTCCCTCAGGTTTGCTTTCCCAAGTCTCATTTCCATACTTCTCACTTGTCGCTGTCCTGTCAATGTCTTCCTTTTCATTGCCCTTAACATGGTCTTTCATCTTTGCAGCTTCAGAGTCATCTTCACTGCTATACAGAGTACTGCTGGATGAGAGAGAGGATGCAGACTTCCTATCTACAAACAGTAAACATAATTTCATTTTAATATTTTTCTATAAAGCATCTGTCCTCACTGTGCACCAGTTCATTTAGCTGTGCCCGAAGAGCCAGGGCCTCATCTGGGGTAAAGTGCCATTGTTCTGCTTTAGACCAGCTGAGGATCTGGCACAAAATGCCTAATAATTATATAGATAGGTCCATTACCCGAAACTAACAACAAGCAGTTAATCAAAGCCACTTAACATATTTTATTTCGGATAATGTAACCATACCACAGGAAATCTCTACCAATGATACATGAGATCTGCTTCCAAAGACCACCTCTGAAAGCAGTTGGAAAGGGGTGACAACAAATTCCTGCTGTATTCGACAAGAAGTTTCAACAGTCAGAGTTCTTCGGCACATTCATAACAACTCGGTGGATCTATTAGAAATCTCTTGTGGACCACACAGGAATCAACACCATGCAGTATTAATCCTTGCTGTTTACAATGTAGTTCTGGTTTTCTAGCACCCCTCACATCCAGACATGCCAAACCCGCAAAAAAAATGCAGAAATTGGGCTTGTTTTTGGCTTAATTGGCTTGTAGTTTGTTTGGCTTGTAGCTTGTTGCTTCTTTTTTTTGATCAGCTCCCGGCAAGCAGGGGCAAGGGGGGGCCAGAAGGGGGGAGGGAGAGTAAGGGCTGCACAGCGGGCCCACCACAGTCCCAGACTGCACACCAGGGAAATCTAGTCACATAGAGCATTGGGGTTCTTAGGGATTGGCCTGTTTTGGCCTTGTTTTGAAATAGGATTATCTTGATTTTTGGCTTATTGTGAAAGTCGGGGTGCTTATTTACCTTGTGAAAGTTGGCAACTGTGCTCACATCTTTAATTATTCTTTCCAAATGCATTGTTATGAATATTCTGAATTTTTTTTTTTTTTTTTTTTTTTTAACTTAAATACAATATTTTTACAGGAGCTAAACATTTAATTCAGATATGCATATACAACTCCCATTAACGTCACTAGAATTGTGAGGGTATGTTTGTGTGGGGAATGTGGTCCTAAATTCAGGAGCGCCGCCAGCTTTTCTGCCACCCTAGGCAGCGGAAGGTCCCGCCACCGAAATACCTCTGCGGTCGCCGCCCCCCAAATTGTAGTGTCCTAGGCGACCGCCTAGGTCGCCTAATGGGTTGTGCCGGCCCTGCCTAAATTAATATAATGCTTGTTAAAGGGGACAGTTTATCAGCCTGGAAGGCTAAAGTCTTCTATTTATCATAGAGGAGATACAGGAGATGCAGGACAGTGCAAACATCCCCACAGAGCAGTCCCAGGGTGCCTCAACTCTGTTCTAGACAGGCCATCACTGTATTAGCTCAGATCACCTGCCCATTCAAGCCTGGTCATCTCCACTGAGACTGACAGCAAAAATGACAATTAGTATCAGATGTGATGTGGAATCTGCCTGCTTGTACCTTGACTGAGAGACATTTCACACACAGACTATTGAACACCAATCCCATGGTAGTGACTTCCAGTTGCTACCTGTCTGCACTGGCTCTGAACCTGCAACCTAGAGGTAAAAAGTTCTGAATCCCCATGGCCACCCAGCTCCCTAACAACATTATAATTATTAAAGACACTAACAAGAACATAAACAGGCCAGTTGAGAAAAAAAATCTCATACACTCAGATAAGCAGTGTACGTTTCTTTCCAGGAGAACTGGCCAATGATTCTTTACAATGTATTCATCGGCTTATGGGCCATAAGGATTTGAATGCCAAAGTCTTTCTTACTTGCTCTTTATTTGTGCCTAACCCATAACATTACATGCAAAAATAAGGACTTAGGCTCCTCAGTTATCAGGATATGTTTTTAAATCTCTACACACAGGGTGAAATTCTGCCTTCAGATATACCTATGCAATCCTGTTGAATTCAGACACTATGGTGATGAGTGCAATATAAATGCAGAGGTAAGATGAAATGAGATAAGATTTGATCCCCCTGTATTATTCTTTGTCCCATTATTATCATCATACATTACTCATAATACAGTAGCACCCGGGAGTCCCAACAGGAGTCGAGCAGATTACAAATATACAGTCCCTGCCCCCAAATAGCTTGCAGTCTAAGGTCTTGATCCTGCTAACAGTCACACATGTGCATAACTTTAAACAAGTGAGACGTCCCATTGAGTACAAAATGAGACTAAGGGTTTGCAGGACCATGGCATAGATAAATTCAAGACATAAATGAATTTTGCACACAGTAGTTAGGATGGAGGGGAAAGGAAGATGATAATAAAATAAAATAAGCAATAAAATAATTTGGTTATGTAAACTAGCCAGCTGGGTAATTTGCAGATCTCTGTGGTTTTGTTATGGTAACGAGAGTTTTGCCATTTAGGATTTTAACAAAAAGGAACCTTGTCCTGAAAATGACCAGTCACGGTACTGGTTTAGGCCAAAGTCCATTCCCTGTAACAAGCACACGGTACAAAGTCTGCATTCAAATTAACAAAATAGCAAAAATTCACTTAGAGAAAACCTACAAGACTTCACTTGACAAGCTTCTTTCCCCAGCACATGTAGCTTTTCAAGATCTTTTCCAAGCTGGAGGCCTAAAGTTAGGCACCTAACTCCATATTTGGAGACCTAAATCAGTGGCCTGATTTCAAAGGTTCTGAGCACCCACTGAAATTAATGGGATCTATAGGTGTTCAGCACCTGTGAAAAGTAGGTCACTTATTTATGTGCCTCAATATGAATTCAGCAGATTACTATAGGCTACTGGTTTAAGAACACTAGCAATTGTTTCCAGAACAAAACCGACATCCCTGTTATGTTCCACATTTATCTAGAAGCAAAGAGGAAGTAAACCACTTACCAAAACGATGAGTTCTCCAATAGTGTGCCCCACAAAATATCCACATTTCTGGGGTGAGTGAACAGTATGCTGTGCCGTGTGATTCCAGGAGCCATTTGAACAATAGTGTCAACATTTTAACCATGACAGCTCGTACTACATATGCCAAGCCAGAGGGTGAAAGTAGAAATGCTGAGGCATGATAGCTCCCCCTCAGTTGCAATGAACCGCCTGTTCAGGAGTTAATAGGATTTTTAAACACGAGAGGAGGATGGGGGGTGGGGGGTGACCATGTGGCTGAAAGATAATGTAGCTGAAGAACTCACGTTACTGCTCAATAACTTACATTTCTCCTTCCTTACCTCTCCCACACCCCTCTCCACTCCTGGAGACTGGCTAGCAGTACCAAGTTTAATTAATGAGGACAGTGGTTATTAATAATGGACACAGCACCCTACCTGCAAACATACAGAATGTTTCAAGGTGGGGCATTAGCAGAGTGAACTCAGCACTTAGTGCCCGTTTTGAAAGAGATCTCTGGGTGCCCCCCCCCCGACCCCATCACCCACTCCTGCAGTCTGCAAGGGGTGTTGGGGAGGCCCCAAAGCAATGGTGGTCAACCTGCGGCCCATCGGGGTAAGCTGATTGCGAGCCACAAGTCATTTTGCGGCCGCAGCTCCCTGCAGCTCCCATTGGCCAGGAACAGCAAACCGCAGCCACTGGGAGCTGTGGGGGGCCGTGCCTACGGACGGTCATCGTCCGCAAAATGTCTCGCGGCTTGCAATCAGCTTACCTTGATGGGCCACATGTGGCCTGCAGGCTGCCCACCACACACCACTGCCCCAAAAGCTATGCCCCACTGGAGCTGTCAGGTGCTTGACATCATACCAGCCCCCCATCTTCAGTGCTCCAGGAGTACCAGTGGCAGCACTCTGCGCAGGATAGCTCAGTGGCTTGAGCATTGGCCTGCTAAACCCAGGGTTGTGAGTTCAGTTAAGGATCTGGGGCAAAAAAAATAGTTGGGGATTGGTCCTGCTTTGAGCAGGGGGTTGGACTAGATGACCTCCTGAGGTCCCTTCCAACCCTGACATTCTATGATTCTACGATTAATGCACAAAGAGAATGAGGGAGAAGCTCCCTGCAAGAAAACTTGGCTTCCACCCACGTCACCAGTATGACAGAATTTAGCCCATATAGAGAGACATATTCCCCTACCCTGAAAATCTTCTAATGTAAGAGTAGAGAATAGCACTTGTTCTAGTCATGGGCCCTGATTCTCAGGTCTCGAGAGTTCAGCAGAACATGAGGAGGGAACAGGAGAACAAAGGCAGCTGAAAGCCAGAGAGGGATTTCTGGAATGCTACAGTGCTCTGTCCATGCCACCTACACTGGATGGGGCTGGGAGATGGTGAAATCTCTACACCAGCCAAGGAGTCCCTCCGAGCAAGGAAACCTTTAGCTGCCCATTTTGGGAGGATTTCCAATCCCCTTTCCAGCACTCTGGTGGCATGAAGTGACCATAGCATGGGGCAGGATGTGATCCTAGGTATCCTGCCCCTAAGGGGTGGGAAGTCCAGAGGGAGGGGGGGATTTGGGTGCTGCCTCCAAGGGATGGGTGCCACAGGGGGGTTGGATCCTGCCCCAAGGAGACGGGTATGGGGTTCAAGGGGTGGGGGTAAGAGAGCGAGCCTGCCCTGCACACATCTTACAGCAGCTCAGGCCCCCCTGTGGCTGGCCTGGCTGCTTGCTCCAGCCCACTGACTCTCACTACAGCATGCAGGTGGGTCAAAACCTCAGTGTGTCCCCCCCACCACCACTCAATTTGGCCCAGCTGTCCCTCTGTCATAATGGAAGGGCGGCCAGCCCATACCTAGTCAGGGAGGGGGCTCCCCTGTGATTGGAGGCCCAGTGCGAGCGCACTTAGTGCATGCTGGTTAATCCAGGCCTGTGGGAGAAAAACAGATTCAAGTGCCTGCTCTGCCTGATTCAGAAGGTGCCCTAACCCGCACGCTATTGGCTATTTTGGTCTCTCGCTCTCTCTTTCATTCACTCTGATTTTTGTCCCAGTGCGGAACAGGCAAATGTTTGAAATCTCAAACATTTTCACAGGATGGGGAAACCATTCCCTGCCCATCTCTAATTGTACCCTGCATTAACCCATTGTGGATCTCTGCCCTCCTATAGTGGCGGGACTACATAAAGGGGCTTATGAGTCTACTACTTTTCCCAAATTAACTGACTTGGCCCCTTAACTAAAGAAGTAGATGCCCGTGCTTTTAGCTCAAAAGGTACTGCAGTCAATCCCTACAAACAAGAGCATTGCTACAGTGCTGTAGGCAACAAATCCTGCATTAATATTCGAGAGGAATAGAATATAAAATAGATCCTTTTCTTCTCTGCTTTGTATGAGTCCATGATTGCCAAGATGGCAAATATATATTTAAAAAAAGTCCTGACTGAGACCTCGAATAGAATTGTATGGATGTAATTGAATTTGACTCAGTATGTCTTATATCTAACTACAAAAAAAGTGGGTTTTCTTCCATTAGCTTATAAAGCCTCTTTTTTAAACATATTTTTAAATGAATGTGGATTTTTTTGGTTTTCATTTCTCAGCTCTCGCGCCAATCATTTTTAGCAGTGGTCATCTACACTGATCACAAGCAGTATCCTAGTGAATTGTCTGTTGACAGTCTGCTTTCTTGCCCATCATTCATTGCTGACAATCACAATACACTCTCAACAGGTCAGTCAGTGCCAGGGATAGTTAACAAAAACACAATAAGAAAAGTTGTCGTTCTTTTTTGATGATTAAAAACAAATCTCACCCATCATTCCTAAGCTAGATGCTTCTTTTCTTACCAGTCTCACAGTACTGTATCTTACCCATGCTGGGTGACACAAGTGTACTTATCAAATGCATCAGCTTCAATTGTTAGCCAGCAGTTCAAATTTTCCATACTTATCACAATTTTGTAACATATTTTGTAACTTCTTGCCCTCAAGGAGCATGTGTCATCTAGGCAAAACTAAGCCTAGCCAAAGAATGATAGATAATCATGTGCAATGGAAAGGATTTACTGATGGCTTGAATTCCACTGCCACAATGTCGTCTTCTATTTCATATTGTTGAACCAGAATCTTGTCCATTGAAAAGCTGCCTCTTTTTCAGCATTCACTTTCAATAAACACAGTTTTTCACTTCAATAGCAAAAGAGCCCTGCTTGAATGAGCTATTGCTAGCTGGCTCTCTAAGAACAAAACCCTGTGCTCAGCACACTTGAGGTAGATAAAAATGGCTAAGGATTATGATGCCAATAAAGTAAACGGATGTTAGGAGAAGATAAATCTTTCCTGTGGCAGACTTTTAGTTCTAAGTAGAAAGAAATGTTTGAAAGCACACTGAGTTTGGGTTCAACGGTGGTGAAATCTCACAAGCTGTTTTTGTGAGATTCTAGCCCACAATGATAAAAATCTCATAAGACAAACTCATTTCTGGAGATTTCTGCCATCTTGAATGGGAGAAATCTCTTTAAGGAGATCAGTTGTTCTCCAGAGACTTTGGGTGCATTGCAGCCAGAACCAAAAGACCCTTTTGGCTTTAGATCAAAGAATTTAAATCCAGACCCGCTGGAAATCCAAGCGCTTTTGGATTCATTGTTCCAGTTTGGGTCCATCTCTAGCTGTAACCAAGTGCAGTGCTACAGCCCTCTATTGACTGCTGCTAAATAAAAACTACAGGAGTCTTTCAGACTTTCCACCCTCAGTATACAAATGCCAGTGTAACCGTAAATCTTGTCAACAAGCACTTCCATGTTGACAGGGAGCGGCGAGCTAGAGCTTGAAGAGCATTTACAGCACCAACCAACTGCCAGAAAATGAGGCTCTCTCACAAATATTTCTAACCCCTCCATTATGATGGTGCTAAACATGCATCTTTCTTGAACCAGTCTTCATGTTTCTAATGGCATCCTAATAGCCTTTTCTCTTTATTTTTTTAACCACAGAGAAAGAACTATTGACTCTCTGAGCTGTGGTTCATGCAGTGTGAGTACTATCCACGAAGAACAAAAGCAAACCCACTAACTGCACTTCAGTAAAGAGTCTCATAGCTATCTGATTAGTGTGATCATCCTGCCTAAAATAATTTCTCATTGGGGTTGCATGAGGAAGAGATCAATTACTAGCCCACAAAATCAGTAAGGAGCTACATTTAAAAAGCAACTGATTTGAAAATTGATCTTGGGAAAAATTCAGAGTGCGTATTTATTTGCATGATGCTGGGAGCTTTCCAGGAAATACAATTTCTGCTACTAAATGGTAGAATTTACCCAGTTTAATTAAAAACTGCAATTAAAGCAAAGCAAATTAAAATAGTTTAAGGGATGGAATGTGAGAATTACAACGCACATACTTTTGAAAGCATTTTGTCAATTAGAAAAGAATTTCAGGCATTTCTGAATGGCCATGCCATGCCCTTATCCATGTGCACAACTCACAGTGAGTATTAATATACAGTAGAACCTCAGAGTTATGAACATCTCGGGAATGGAGGTCGTCCAGAACTCTGAAATGTTCGTAACTCTGAACAAAGCGCAGTTTGGGCTCCAGATCCAGCAGCTGACACTCCAGGCCAGGCTTCAGCAGCAGCTGAGCTCCCTGCTCAGTTGCAGCATGAGTTTGCAAGCTTGTCCCGCTCCTGAGAGGCAGGTAGTGTGTGTGTGTGTGTGTGTGTGTGTGTGTGTGTGTGTGTGTGTGTGTGTGTGTGTGTGTGTGTGTGTGTGTGTGTGTGTGTGTGTGTCTCCGCCTTGGGCTGGCAGTCTCAGCGTCTTGCTGTAAGTGGCTGCCCCTCTGTGTGGGGGTAAGGGTGGGGTGGGGACAGGCAGCCCAGATGTGCCTACCTTTAAGATGCAATACAGGAACAGTACAGTATTTGCATTTTTTTTGTCTCTGCTGCTGCCTGATTGGTTACTTCTGGTTTCACATGGTGTCCGGTTGACCGGTCAGTCCCTAACTCTGGTGTTTGTATCTTTGAGGTTCTACTGTATTTCAAATGGTGGCATGAAACAAAGTTAATGGAAACACCTCACTACACCTTAACTACACTATGTTATCAATGTTGCAGTATTTAATAGTCAAATAAGAAGTATATTAATTTAGGAAGAACCAAGGATCCTCACTGTTATGTTATCTATCTACACACACACACACACACACACTCTTTCTCTCTCTCTCTCTCTCTCTCTCTTTCTGACCATAACAAAATTGATACAGCTCAAGAAGCAACTAATTTGTTCACAAGAAAGCTGATTATGCAAGACACTAATAAGCAGAAAACAATTTTTAAAAGTGTACTGATTGTCCAGGAATCAGTAAATAAATTATTCCTGATAATCATTAGAGAAATGAAAAATTAAGATTCTTTCTGATCATTGTGGTGATTTTTATATGCAAACATGTTTCAAACCTGGTTTGAGTGTCTGAAGACTTTTAGTCTTTCTATAGAAAGTTGCAATTTTTTTCCCAAGAGCTGCTTTACCTTTGCCTAATTCACATAGAAATACAAACATGAAAGTAATGTTTACATTTAACTTGAGCAAACAGCTCACATATAAGGACTGTCAGATGGAAAACACCTGATGTGTTAAAGACTACACACACCTCATAAGAGTGGTGGTCTTGGACCAAGGTCTGCCGGCCAAATTACAGCTAAAAGAACAGATCCTGAGTTGATGTAAATTGACATAGGTACACTGAAGTCAATGGAGAGATGAACATTTACACAAACTGAAGATCTGCCCCCAAAGGATTTAGTTTGCCTAAATTCCTCCCTAAATTCCCCTAGTAGGTACATCTTCATTTCTGATCCTGAACTGTTCTGCAACATTGCTATGAGCTGTTGCATTGCACTCCAGAGATGACTGTATTTCTACATGGGGTGTGAAATGATTCTTCTATGTCCCTTACCTGTTGTATACATCAGAGGAATATTGCTGGGTATAATTAACATTTGAGATTCTCAGATGAAAGGCACTATGGCACTATGCTGTGACGTGGCTAATAACATGCCCTTCTTTCTTTCTCCTCACAGATGGCTGTGCAGTAATGTTATTGCAGACCAGAGCTGGATGGCGCGGGGAGGGACAAAGGGTCTTGAGAATCAGGAATATTGCAGCTAAAATGGAAGAGAGGTGGCCTGTGTTCTTCATTTCTGGTTAGCTCCACAGCATGCTGTTGCAGAGCTAGGTTACCTGTGGACAGCCCGGCCAACCTGCGGGGGAGACTGGATCCATAGCTTTCTGTGCCAAGGATTGTGCCAAGGATATTTTGTGATGGATGATGCCCTAAGTGTCACTTTCATGACAGTGTAATGTGTAGCTCAACATAAATGCGGGCTAGATGTACACAATAGGGCATACATAAAATGTAAAACACAGATCAGGTCAAGTATCCTGCACCATGGTAAGAAAAAACAACTAACCTTGTTTATCTTCCTCTGAGTCACTGTTTGAATATCCATCACTTTCATCTTTCTCGCTGTCAGAGGCCTGCAGCGCCTTCTGTGATGAGCTTTTACTCTCCTTTTCATGGTCTAAATTATCTTTTTCATCATCTGAGGGTGACTTTGACATTCCATTCATTTGATCATCGGCCTGTCCTTCTTCATTAACTTTCTCATCTGATTTCTCTTCATCTGCTTCAAAATCTTCATCATACTCTGAAATAAAAGAAGACCTCTAGCGTGAGACAGAAAATGGAATTCATAACTACTTAAAGTTCATATTAACCAGAGAGAGGTTAACTCCATTAACCCTCTTTTCTCTTTGCATTTCCTCACTTCTTTCTACAATAAGTGAATATATGAGGCCACAGGAGGGATTGTAAAAGTACATTACCTCAAAAAACAAATCATTTTCTTTAAATCTAGAGTAACAGAAATGGAACAAAGCTACTCAATGATCTAGCAGGTGTCATTCAAGTGTAAAGAATAAAATCAACAAAGATAAGTCAGATAGACAAATGCAGGAACAACATATAAAGGGAAGAGATCCCCATTATAGAAAAAACTTTCTGCAAGGAACATTAATTTAAGCAATGGATAAAGCATCAGAAGGACAATATGTTCTGTGGGAAGTAAGAGAAAGGTGGACTGACAAGGCTAATTAACAGAGGGGTGTCCTACAAAATAAATTAATTATTCAGACTCAGCCAAAGGACACTGCAGATGAATACTCTGATTATTGCATGGTTCTTCTAATATATTCATTTGGTTACAGGGTGAATTCCTAGCTCCATTGACGCTATTGGCAAAACTCCCATTTTGACTTCAGTGGGAACAGGATTTCAACCCAAGTCTCTTACTGAGAATTTGATTAGGAACATTTGATAACATAAGGGCTTTGTATGTAATTCAAAATTGAAATCATGTGTGTATCAGAAAATGTTCTCTGCTCCACCCAGAAACAGACTAATTATATTCCCACAAACCAGAACATACCTAACTCCCTTTCACAATAAAATATTTACTTTGCAACCATTAATTTGCTGCACAGTCTGCAGAGAGGCAACAAAACTGTATCATGAAAGAAAATTGTCACATCAGACACGCTCCAGCTGTCCCTCGGGGCGATAATTTCTCACCTTTCAAATTTAATTGTTCACCTCTTTTTCTTGTTGAAGTGACAAAATGCCAAAGACAGAAAGGAAGAGTATCTGATGTGGAACCAATTAGGCAAATAAACAATTACTCCACAATGAGAATTAAGAAAATGAGTAGATTTATTTTCTACATTCAAATCAATTGAGATTCCAGCTGCCTCCGAGGTGGCAAGCCTTCTCAGTAATTGTCAGAGAGGTGTCCATCCCCTGCAGGGAAAAAGGCCTGGCTAATCACAAAAACGTATCCCTAGTGCCGAATGAGAAAGTTTTGTGTGGGTGCAGAAAACTCATGAACGTGAGGACAGGAGTAGAAAGTGGGAAAATATTTATGGAGAAATAAAATGATATATTATGAAAAAGGCTTCTCTTAAATAAGTAAATGAATAAACAGGAGATGCTAACAATTTTTGTATCGACAGATAGATAGATATGCACATGCCAAACAACAGATGGAAAAGGCACTGGTGGTTATATGGTACAAGAAAACTGCCAGCTTAAAAACAAGAAAGGACTCTAACCAAGAGGTGAACAGATTTATTTCACTCCACATAGGCAGCTTTTAGTGCTATAGCCCCAGTAGGAATGATAGAATGAGGATATACTGTATTCAAGACATAAACTTCTGTGTTAGATTTGACCTTAGAAAGGAGATACTATAAATCTAAGCAGAACAAGAATAACCCTGAAAGTCAGATGCTGATCACAAATGCAAAGCATGAATGAACTATGCAACTCAAAATTATAATCTACTGCAGACAGATCCTCCACTCCTGCCCCCAACCTCTCCACCCCTCCCCATCCTTCTATAAACCCCCAACCCCTCCCCCCTCCCCATCCTTCTATTAACCCCAAATCCCTCCACTCCTGCCCCATCCTTCTATAAACCCCAGCCCCACCACTCCATCCCCCTCTCCATCCTTCTATAAACCCCCAACCCCTCCACTCCCTCCCCATCCTTCTATAACCCCAGGCCCCACCGCCCCTTCCCCCTCTCCATCCTTCTATAAACCCCCAACCCCTCCACTCCCTCCCCCTCTCCATCCTTCTATAACCCCCTAACCTCTCCACCCCCACCCCATCCTTCAATACACTCCCAAAACCCTCCACTCCTGCTCCCTCCCCATCCTTCTATAAACCCCCATGCCCACTGCTTCTGCCCCCTCCCCCTCCTTCTATAAACCCCCAACACCTCTGCACCTGCCCCCTCCTTCTATAAACCCCCAACCCCACCACTCCTGCCCCTGCCCCAGCCTCTCCATTCCTGCTCCTTCCCCCATCCTCCTATAGCCCCTCCACTCCTGCCCCATCCTTCTATACACCCCTGAAACCCTCCACTCCTGCCCCCTCCCCATCCTTTTATTAACCCCCTAACCCCTCCACTCCTGCCACATCCCCATTCTGCTCCTATGCACCCACCTGAAGCCTCAGGTCCTGACCACCACCCCGTTCTGCTCCTATCCTCCACCATCTCCCATCCCCTGGCTGCTACCCCACCTCCTCCTCTGTGTCTATATATCACCCAGCTCCGGTTCCCCTCCCCCTTTGTTGCATCTCCGCTGTCTTCTGTCTCCCTCCTCACACCCCACATCTCCTGTCCCTCTCTCACACTCAGCTCCTATATACCCCATGGCTCCTGCAACCTTAACTATAGGCATTGTTACCTGCACTGCCTATGCTCTCTCTCTCCTCTCCCACCCCCACCCCCCCTCACACACACACACACACACACACACACACACACACACACACACACACACACTTCTTAAATCTCTGTCCTTCATTACCAGAGTAATCTGGAGTGGGGCAATTCCTACTTTGCCAGAGTAAACTGTCTCTACACTAAGAGTTTGTATCAATGTACTTACACTGGTTGCTAAAGTCACAGTGTAAACAAGACCTTAAACTTAGATTACGAAAGATTTTGAAAACATATCTGCTGTTGTTACTTTCTGTAGCCCAGTACCACACAGAGTGCATCAAGACCCGTGGTGCTAGGCACAAACACACTGCAAGAGTCAGTCTTTGCCCTAAAAGCATCCAGTCCAAACAGACAAGATAGACATGGGCTGGGAAGTGGAAAAGAGGCGAAGGGACTCGCTTGTGGTCAGCGTCTGAGCTGGGAATAGAGCCCAAGTCTCCTGACTAGCAGTGCTATGCCCTCTCCATTAGACAATTCTGCCTCCCCATTTTTGTTCCTTAACTGGGCTTTTTGATACTGTACCATCTTTACTAGCATTTTCCTGGTCATCTTCGGACTCAGCCTCTGGTCCTTCTTGTGTTTCTTCTTCTCTTTCCTCCTCTGCAATTTCCACACTGTCCTCTGCAGGCTCCTGACCCTCTCCGTGAGCTGATGAAATTTCAACTGTCGAGTGTTTGGTCGCCTCTTGCTCAACGCTGCCCTCGCTTGGCTCATTGTGCTCTTCATCCTTCACGGAATCCTCTTGCTTTTCTCCATAGTCTTCTTTCATCTTTTTCTTTGGAGGAGAGGGGGTTTTGTCCAGGCCCATTGCAATAATACACCTAACAAAAACAACACAGGAAACTTGGAAACTACACATTTTTCCTTCCATAACTTGCCACATGCCTAGTGAGTTAAAAATAAAATTAAATACATTGTCCTATGCCTCAGGTTCACCACCTATAAATATGGGACAATAACATTTACCCACCTCTGTAAAGCACTTTGGAATCCAAAGGGTTAAAAAACCCTTTAGAGCAAATCCTGGTCCTGCTCTACCATACAGTACTGCATCAGTACTGCACTAAGCTACTCTCCAGGACTTTCACTGCACTGCGGCAGTGTGCACACAGGATGTTACTGTCATGCTGCTGTAGATTCACACCCTGGCTTGCCATGCAGCTACTTGCTGTGTAGACAAGCCCCAAATTGCATATTTATAGGTGCATTTTGGCCAACTAGCAATGGACTGAACAGAGATCCAGGACCATGTTGCTGAGAGACAGAACGCTCCCTACTTGCTTCCCTCCTTAACACCCCTGGCCATCGCAGCTATGCCAATATAACTTTTAAGTGTAGACCAAGCCCAATTCCTCTTCTTCTCCCTCCCTCTAGTTTTTAAAAAAAAAAAAAACACACAATTCTTAATGCTGCTTTAACCTCCACCAACCAACCCTGTTTCCTCACCTGCCTCCCACACATTGAAAGATTTCTTAGTTCATAGCAGGTGGTGTTTGCTTTCAGAACTCTGGTACAATCCAGGAAATTTTGCACAACATACTATGGATCCTGGGGATATTCTGAGGCCTGAACTACACATAAAACGTAGATCAAACTAGCTACATCATTTAGGGGTGTGAAAAATTCACACCCCTGAGAGATGTAGTTAAGCTGACCTAAGGCCCAGTACAGACGCTGCAAGCAATTCTTCGGTCAATTTAGCTACAGCATCTCAAGCAGGTGGATTAACTACAGCAATGGAAAAAACCCCATTCTGTCACTGTAGCAGGTATCTGCATTACATCACCACAATGGCACAGTGCCGTAGCTATGCCACTGTAGCGTCTGTAGTGTAGACATTACCCAGAGACTCAGTGCCAAGGCCTAGTGAAGAATGAAAACCCCACTCTGCTTATTCCTTTTTCTTTCCTCAAGACAACTCTTCTAGGGCTGATCCCTCTCCCTTACTCTCAGCAGTTCTCCCCATAGCCATGAACCCCTTCCCATACCTTTCATTCCCTTCCTAGAACACTATGACCTATCCAACTGCTCTTCTTACATAAAGCTTTAATTCAGCAATCCCTCATGCTAACCCTTTCTACAGCTGCTTCTAACCTGCCGTGAGGTATCCTAGAGACTTCCAAGGCTAGAATTTCAGAAACTGACTTCCAATTTTGTGAGCACAAAATGTAGGTGTGAATAATTGTGTTCGGCATTCTGTCCTCTCCGTTATTAGTGCCCATAATTTCCTAAAGGTCATTGAGATATTGGAGTTCCTATGTACAGGTGCACAGCTATTTAGGGCTTCAAGCGTACAATTAGCTCTGCATAGATTAACCCCAGCATCCAGGCAGAACCTATTGTGGAATCAGGGGCAAAGTCACTCATGGAAATCAATGGGAACCTTCACTGAGCATGGGATCGGGCCCTGAATCTGTGGACACAAAATCATGCCCAAAATTATTTGTGCTCAAAATTTTGCCCCTTCAAACATATAGGGGTAAAGCAGGACTTTATGGGATGTGACTTGTTGGGGACATGAAAATACAGCTGTAACTGCTGGGAAAGGAACCTTACAAAAGGGGATCTTTAGGTCGATAGCTAGATTTGGGTGGGCTGGTGGAAGAAAGAAGAATTTCATTAATCATTGGGTTTTTTCCAATATGAAATAATCTGAACCATTTCTCCAGGCTCATATCATTTTAGAAAAAGGTAATTCACTTTCTTTGCCACACACACATGCACACAGAAAAGCGGAGATTTGAGCTAGTTTGGATATTTACTGAAACAGTACCTCCATCCTAATTCAGCTGCTTTTCACTCCTCAGAAAACCTTGTCACAGCAACTATAGCATAACATTTACATAAATCATGTAAATGTTAGTTTGAAGCGGAAAGACATGGAATTTTTCCTCAGAATTTAGTGTTTATCTAAAAAGTTAGTTTGGCTCTATAGGGGTTCCCTTCTCTCCGCTTCCCCCGCTGCATCCAACTGTTTATTGTTGTTTTTAAAATATATTATGAAAAGAATAAAAATTATACATGGCAGCAGCAGTTCTACTGTGTGACACTGCCTTGAAAATCCAGCAGATTTTTTTTTTTTTTTAATTAAAACTGAAACTTCTTGGCATACGCTCCAGCTGTTGATCATGGCATTGTCTTTGGCCACGAACAAAAGGAATGCTTTGTTGTGCTCATATTTGTTTTCTGCATCCTGGGCAATGTCCTATATTGGCCTACTCTGCAGCCAGGGAAATTACTGTGGACTTCAAATGCTGAGGCAGAATTGTGCTCCTGAATCTTAAGATTTTATTCTTGTTGTTTTAATTATGTATCTAGCTTGCATGGTGGCCTAGAAAAACCTTAAGAATACAACTGAGTGTAAACTGATTTAGTGATGTCTGCCTGAGTCAACAATAGGTCTGAGAGAGGGGAATGACTCACTGAAATGAATGGATTGTTAACTCTGGAACCTACAGATAAGTAACTATGGCGCCATTTAAACTATGTCACTGCTTATCATTTTTAGCATAAACATCCAGCTGACATACTTATCCAACAATGCCAAACCACCTTCTGTGCCTCTCTGGTTGACAAAAGGCCCTTTTTGCCCCTTCCCATGCTGACATATATTCCAACTTTCCCCTGACAAATGCTCTGATGTAGCTATACATCAGGGGTCAGCAACCTTTCAGAAGTGGTGTGCCGAGTCTTCATTTATTCACTCTAATTTAAGGTTTTGTGTTCCAGTAATACATTTTAACATTTTTAGAAGGTCTCCTTCTATAAGTCTATAATATATAACTAAACTATTGTTGTATGTAAAGTAAATAAGGTTTTTAAAATGTTTAAGAAGCTTCATTTAAAATTAAATTAAAATGCAGAGCCCCCCGGACCGGTGGCCAGGACCTGGGCAGCGTGAGTGCCACTGAAAATCAGCTCACGTGCCGCCTTGGCACACGTGCCATAGGTTGCCTATCCCTGCTATACATCTTCAGTTCAAAACTCTCTGGCATATTGGAAACAGAAAACATGGTTGTAACCCAAAAACCCCTCAGTGTCAACTAGCAAGGGGGTTACAAGAATATCCTGATTCTGGTCTGTGCATTCTGGTTCAACAAAGAATGTCATGTGAGGTCTTAAATGAAAGTCAGGGTCACACACATTGTTAATATCGTTGTGAAATGTGTGGACAGTTACTATGTAAGGAGCTATGTGGGAATACTGAAAATATGTTTAGATTCTGTATCACAGCAGAGGTGGAGAAACAGGTTTCCTGTCAGTCAAAAGATGTTTATTCACCTGTCTCTCTGTTGGCGCGTAAATTAAGCATGGTAAGCTAACACATTGGAGGTATTTACATACAAAGTCAACAGAAAGATGTGAAGTCAACAAGGAAGAACACACGGCAGAGGAAAAGAACCTTATCTTGAGATACACTTCAAAGGTTTGCTGAACTATATTTGGGGAACAAAGAAGAGCCTCCGAATGGGCAGTGAGTTGACATTCATGAAAACAGGAGCCCCACCAGCTTGGGTTGAACATGCTGCAAAAGGCTTTGGGTGAGATGAACTTCATTAAACGGGAGGTTAATCTACTAGTTAAGTTTAACCTCTAGAAAGTGTGTTATGGTTTTATTTTATAGGTAAACCCTTGTTTCCATTATCCTTACTCACGATCTCTTGAATCTTTGATAATAAACTTCTTGTTGTTTTCACTATCAGTGCTGTGGTATTAAGCAAGAAGCTGATCCTGAGTTGAATCCTACAAGCTGGTGTGTACACTGTTCCCTTGGGGACAACCGACCCTGTTATTTCTGTGAGTGGTCAGTGGCAAGGGGGCTGGATACTAAAGGGGAATGCTGCAAAGGGGTTCAGGGACTGGGGTACACCAATTGTTAACCTGCATGGTAAAGTGAGGGCTGGCGTAGCCCAGAGGAGAAGGCTCAGGTGGCTCACAAACTTGTGGTGTCAAGGAACAGATACCCAGTTCAGCACAAGCAAGTCTCCCTCACACTGGAGGCATGGGAGATAACATGGTGACTCAGTCCTGGGTACCCTGAGAACTGTCACAATGGGGACAATGTAAAAATCAACTGACTTCAATAGGAGATTGCCTATGGGAAGATTGCAAGAGTAGATCCAATATTCAGATGATATTACACCTCTACCCCGATATAATGCGACCCGATATAACACGATTTGGATATAATGCGGTAAAGCAGTGCTCCGGGGTGGGCAGGGCTGCGCACTCTGGTGGATCAAAGCAAGTTCGATATAACGCGGTTTCACCTATAACGCGGATTTTTTGGCTCCCGAGGACAGCGTTATATCGAGGTAGAGGTGTAACTGGTTTCAAGACAAGGGAGGCAATAGATCCCCATTCATCTGAGATGTGGCCTGGGCTCTAGAGAGAGCAATGGGTGAAATGTTTGATAGATGCTTTAAAAAAAGTGGGGAAAGTTTTGTGGTCTAAACACTTGTGAGCATACCTATAGCAAGGAGACGCTCTGTCCACATTCACAAAGCCAAAGTATCCATGCTTGCCTCCCAATCTCGCACCCTTCCGATGCTTGTATTCGCAGCAGGAGCTCAGCCTGTCCATCTGTATCCCATTGAGGAAAAAGGTGAGACTGAAGGGGAAACCATGGTGCCGCTTTGAGGTAAAGTGAAAGGTCTCTGTAATTGGTGAGAGAACGGGGTTAATGCTTTATTGACAGCCTGTGTCCAGTGACCTCCATTTTGTCTGCATAAGTGACAAAACTATGGATCCTGTGAGATCAGGCGCTATGCCTCTCATCTGCATTAAAGAGCATTATGTTGTGAAATTCCACCTGCTGATATCCACAAATATCATGCTTGTCCCCACCCCCACAGCAGCAGCCTGCAGGTGCTGTAACATATCCGTGGCCAGCTAGGACATTGTCACTGCAGCTATTCAAAACTTCACAGCTGCAGGGAGGATAGAACCCTGAGCCTCCCATCTCAAAAACACAGGCCCCTACCACTTGATTTGCAGAAAGGTATCCATTAGCTGTTAGCTAGCAGTATAGGGCTTATGACACACAGCTGAGCAGTGCTAATTCTCTCCAGCAAATGGCAGTAGGACACCATACATAGCTCTTTATCATATTCAATGAAAAATCAGAAGCAAAACACAGTTACATACAACTCATTTTGTGAAACAGAACTGCTGGTTCAAATGCTTCTCTCAATTGGAAAACTAAAATCACCCCTTCAGCAATAGTAGTCATCACTTCAGGTTACAGAGACTCATTAGCATGGCACCATGGGGGGGGTTGTGCTGCTCCTGGGTATAGGCTTTATGCAGAGGAGCTCCATAACATTGGCAGTGATGGGAAGAAGTCTTCCTCCAATCCCCAGGCTGGAATAAGGATTGTGATCTGTAGTAACCCTCCCCTCCTTAATTGTAGATGCCCCTCCTTCCTCCTCAGTCAGCTAGGCAGAGCCAAAACCGTGCACAATTGTGTGATGTATAGTGATTGTGGAGAACTCCCTTGTGCCTGCACCACAACCACCCATGCAGGAGAACAACTGTGATTTCATTGCATCTGAGGACTTCTGATCTTAACCTAGAGGTGATTTTTAGCTAACAGGAATAGTAGATTCCCAGGCCTCTAATTCTTGATATACACCACAGTAACTCTAGTGAAGTCTGTGGAGTCACACTAGTGTAATATGGATCAGAATCAGGCCCCCAGAATATAATTTTCCTTCTGGAACAATAAAAAGCATACATTGATGTATTACTGCTACTCAGAAACAGATAATTTAGTATTCAGAGACAGTTTACTCCTGCAAATATTTTATTAACCATACATCTCTATCCACAAATTAATCTAACCCACAGTATTTTGTTAAATCACTCCTCTAAATTCCTTCTTCCATAATTTGCAAAAGTAATTGCAGCCTCATTTTCAATCATGGAACAGTAAATCTCGATTTAGGTTGGAGGCAGCTGGTTTATAAGTCCCTGGATGCGCATATCTTGAGTGAGCTCAGCTGAAATCATTTTGATATCACATCAACAGTTTATCCAGAAAATAAGATGTTGCCAGAATTAAAATGAACGCCTCAACTTTTAATCCTTACCTCCTTCCAGTAGCTTGCCTTTGTAGACACAAAGGTTTTCTCCTCCACAGTGTTGCTGATAGACTTTGATTTCATCTCTGTAATCAGTGTCATCATGAGACAAGTGCACACTTTTTCCTAAGTAGATCATTGTAACAGATGCATTGCTGTGTAATGAGGGCTTATGGAATTTTCCTGAGTCCTACAACAGGAGCACAAAAAATGCATTCAATAACCATACTCCTAACTAGAGGTGAACAAAGGGGCAGCACTGGTGAGACATTTTTAAAGTATTCATTCACCTCTTTTTCTCTCACTGAATTTAACCTTCCTGAACTGCAAATAGATCAAATTGTTGTGCCAAATCGGTGGCCCCGATTCAGACTCTATGTAACACTCCGGTGGTGCAAAGGGGCCTTACAGCTGCCTACTGAGTCAGCTGAGGATTCCCTGGCATGGGGACATTGGGCATATCAGGAATGTACATGGGAGAAGGGGGCATGGCCAGAGCGCTGCTGGACTCCAGCAGTCCCCAGATGGCGTAATAGACCCTCAGGTTAATCTAGCTGGAATTCGTTAAAAAAAAAAGTACTGTGGCTGTTCTTACACACACTTGGGCAACCCTGCAGATCAGGGACGTGCAAAGGTAGCATACAGCTAGGTTTGCCCATCACCTAGGGTCCTGCATTGAGCACAGCTCCACCAGACCCAAGGATCGGGTCCTGTGTGTCTTTACCAGACATAGGAGGTCCAGATAGATGAATTATATTTTCTTCTTTGATCTGGCAAATGCTTATCCAAATCTGAAATTACCAAACCTGTATTTGGTGTCCAAAACCCAAATCAGCTGTCCTCCCAGCTATAGATCCGGCATCTAAATAATTCCTGTATGTCAGTTTACTTTTCAAATAGAATCCATTTAGAATTCCTCCATTCTGTCTGCAAAGCCATTCTAGTTAGAGCAGCGTGAACTTTACATAGCGAATCATATATTTAATTTCATGTTTCCATTTGTGAATGCTCTGCAAGCAGCCTTTGATTGTTATTAATTTGTACACTATTAAAAATTCTTTGATTAGGGTTTTATGTGGGGAAAAAAGTTCAGCCTCCGAGTTCGTCATGATTCACTATGGTCCTGATTCAGCAAGACACACAAGTACGTGGCTAACTTTAAGACGTAAGTAGTCTGCAAATTTAATCTGTTTCTGCTCTCTCTTATGACATCATAGAAAGGGATGGGGCATTTTCCAGCACAGCTGCTGACTAAGGGCTTTTAAGAACAATCTTGCCCTGGCAGGGAGATGGACCAGATGATCCAATTAGTCTTTTCCACATCTGCCTTGTATGATTCTGACTGTAATGTGGGCTTAAGCATGCAGCCCCCATACTGGCAAGCTCTTATGGAAGTTAATGGTAGTTCTGCCTGAGAATGGACTGAATCCTTTATGCCGGGGGCCTGCACCATAAAAGCCAATTTTTCAGTTCTTCTGTGGCACAGAAACCAAATACGTTGTTTAGTTGAATGGGGCTATCAATGGGTGCGGTGGGGTACAAGGACAAATCATGAGTAGATTAGTCTCCCAATATTCTGATCTTGATTCTGTAAACACACCTGCTTGTTGAATGGTTTGATACACTTGATTCTCTTTAACAAATGATTTTAGATTCAGGTTTGTGAACGCATGTGTAAAACCACTTTCTTCATTGGAAATGCTTTATAGATGGATCCTTGGAAAGAGCTCACAAAACAAAACAATCAAAAGTTGGGTTTTCAGGAGTACACAAAGCTTTAACTGAGGGAGGGGAGGAGGACAAAAACAGGTAGGGTCTAGCTGCTTCTTCTAGTTTTTGAGTTGGTTCACTTCCAAGTGATGATTTCAGTCCTGCTCAGTTGAATTAGTGTCTGTCCGGTTATTAATATATTCGATTAAATTAATTTGGCTGTGGAAAACAATTCCAGGCTGCTGCATTGAATAGAAGACAATACAATATCTCAGCACAGCATTAAAGCAAACATGTAGGACCAGATTATGCCATCAAAGCCCTCTCCAAACTAGAGATCCAACTCAGACTCTCACTGTAACTCTGGCACTGACAAAACGCTGAGGGTGCACAGACTTGGGTGTGTGCCCCCAGCACTGGCCGTGGTCTGCTGATCTTGCTCCTCTCTGGCCCCTTGAGGAGGCTGGCACTTCCACTGCTAGCCAGATTCAGCATCTCTTGAACCACTTCACTGCCTCTTCATGCTCTCAAGACAGCATATCTGGTAAAAGCATCTCTGGAGCAAGAAATATAGATATCGGGGGCAGGGGGTGGAAAAGAGATCACATACTGTACCTTTGTTAACAGCTGCTCTAAGCCATTTGGTGCGGTGGTTGGGCGAAAGCGTCTGCCCCTGGAAGTCCCATGCCTAACTCCCTTTATGTTCTTATCTCCTTTTTGGGGTGGAGGTGGCACCGGTATCACGTAATTGTTAATGATGGGAAGTTGATATGGGGATAATCCAGCTGAATAATCCACTGAATTCATAAGCTTCATCATGTTTTTCTCTCCCTGCAATCACATTTAACCACGTCAAACCCAAGTTCATGCAAACACTGAGCCTGCTCAGCACAACTCGAGACCATACTGGATGGACATGATCTGACTGTTCCTTCCATTTTACATTTACATTTTCAAACAGGGGCCTCTAAATTGGTGCCCACAACTTCGCTTGCGAAATGATTTGTGTGAGCAAATCTGAATCTGAATCTGGAAGCACAGCTAGAGGACCTGGGTCCAGGTCCCTTGAAAATTTAACCCAAGAACTGATTCTAATTTTTTTTAAATTGAGTATTACTTATGATCCTGGCAGACTCTTGACCACAGCCAGCCAGAATAGTGTACGAATTAACAGTGCTTTTGCAGTACTAATTTCCTTTCATTTGTGGGGCAGAAACCAAGGAGTTTCATGAAATTATTGGGCACAAAATTACCTCAGTGCCTTTCAAATGACTTTATTCCCATTGGTAGTGGAGCTTTACTCCTCCTCCAGGATGAAATCCATCCAATGGCACAGGAGCCAAAGGCCCTGAAGCAGGAGGCAGGTGTACAGAAGAAACTCAGACCCTTGCAGGTGTTGGAACTGGGCTCTGCAGCAGGTCCACATAAACCATCCCATTTGAAAGCTGGCAGCCATGGGAGCCGGCTGGGAGAAGGGCTGATGGTCCATGGTAACTTACAGTACCTTGCAGTGGCTGCACAAGGGTCACAGCCCCCGAACCACTCATACCTTTACCGACATAAACCCTATTCACTTCACTTTCTTCAAAGCTATGGGAGAAGGGGCTGAATTTCCCCTTTAGGTAATTACATACCCACGTGAGCAGGTTCCACTAACCTGAGCAGCTCCCCTTCCCTATTCCTACTTCTTTGGCTTAGAGGAGGAGTTGTGGTGAGGAAAGGAGAGGGGGTTGCTGCTCCTTTACAGCTGTGGATGGTGAAGGGGAGGCTTTGCTGGGATCATACAATTATAGGACTGGAAGGGACCTTGAGAGGTTATCTAGTCCAGTCCCCTGCACTCATGGCAGGACTAAGTATTATCTAGACCATCCCTGACAGGTGTTTGTCTAACCTGCTCTTTAAAATCTCCAATGATGGAGATTCCACAACCTCCCTAAGCAATTTATCCCAGTGGTTAACTACCCTGACAGTTAGGAAGTTTTTCCTAATGTCCAACCTAAACCACCCTTGCTGTAACTTAAGCCCATTGCTTCTTGTCCTATACTCAGAGGTTAATTTCTCTCCCTCCTCCTTGTAACATCCTTTTATGTGCTTGAAAAGTGTTATCATGTCCGTCCGTCCCCCTTTTTCCCCCAGTCTTCTCTTCTCCAGACTAAACAAACCCAATTTTTTCAATCTTCCCTCATAGGTCATGTTTTCTAGATTATTAATCATTTTTGTTGCTCTTCTCTGGACTTTCTCCAGTTTGACCACATCTTTTCTGAAATGTGGCACCCAGAACTGGACACAATACTCCAGCTGAGGCCTAATCAGCACTGAGTAGAGCGGAAGAATTACTTCTTGCATCTTTCTTACAACACTCCTGTTAATACATCCTAGAATGTTGTTTGGAGTTTTTTTGCAACAGTGTTACACTGTTGACTCATATTTAGCTTGTGATCCACTAGGACCCCCAGATCCCTTTCCACAGTCTAGGCAGTCTTCTAGGCAGTCATTTCCTATTTTGTATGTGTGCAACTGATTGTTCCATCCTAAGTGGAGTACTTTGCATTTGTCCTTATTGAATTTCATCTTATTTTCTTCAGACCATTTCTCCAGTTTGTCCAGATTATTTTGAATTTTAATCCTATCCTCCAAAGCACTTGCAAGCCCTTCCAGTAGGGCATCATCTGCAAACTTTATAAGTGTACTCTCTCTACCATTATCTAAATCATTGATGAAGATATTGAACAGAACCGGACCCAGACTTGAACCCTGCGGGACCCCACTTGATATGCGCCTTCCAGCTTGACTATGAACAACTGATAACTACTCTCTGGGAATGGTTTTCCAACCAATTATGCACCCACCTTATAGTAGCTTCATCTAGATCCTCTACAAATACCCTCAGCTGTCTCTGTTAAGAGGTAGGCACTCCCCCTATAGAGAATCTCCACAGAGAGTGAAAATTTTATATGCAAAGAAAGACTACTCTATAAAAAAAGCATCCACTGTGTTTTTCAGTGCTGTGATCCAGGTCTGAATATGAAGTCAGTAGGACAATGTCTTTTGCAAAACAAAAGGAAGAGAAAGAAGGAAAGTCTGAACAAAAAGCTGATGATAAATAATTGTGCATTAAACACAGTCTGTGGTTCACAATTCTGAGATGTACAGTATTAGTCTACTTTTAAGTCATTCTTTCTGATGGGTTCCTGAAACTATGTAATTCTCATAAAAAAAAACAAGGGCTAACCCCATTGGGAAACTGATGATCATGTTCAAGTTCCAAGAGCTTTTGTTTGGATCTTGAAGAAGTCTTGGGTGTAGATCCTGCTGTAGGATATCCAGGAAGTGGCTGTAGTCGGACTGGGCGTTGCATATTTCCTGGTGCAGTGTTTGGCCGAGGAGAGGAAGACTGGACAATTGAAATAAGAGAAGAGCTGTTTAAAATGAGCATTCATGCACATTCCAGAACCTAGGAGTAATCCAATAATGCAGTGGTTCTCAACCTTTCCAGACTACTGTACCCCTTTCAGGAGTCTGATTTCAGCCCAAGGCTGTGGGGCTTTGGCTTCAGCATGTATCTTAGCTTTGTGGGGCCCCTGCTTGCCACCCCGTAATGCCAGCCCTGCACTTGTGGCCCTGCCTAAACCCATCCTGTGACCCCCGGGGGTCACCTCTCCCAGGTTGAGAAACAATGATATAGTATATAGAGCAGTATAAACAAGTCATTGTCTGTATTAAATTTTAGCTTGCCCTGACTTTGCTGGTGCTTTTTACGGAGCCTGCTGTAAAACTAGGCAAATATCTAGATGAGTTGATGTACCCCCAGAAGACCTCTGTGTACCCCTGGTGAAGAACCACTGCAGTAAGGGACTCAATACAATTATAGATGAACCTTTAACCTGTTATTTAATCAAGCCCTTGCAATTTGACATGTAGATTTCTTGTAAAATAAAGGTGAGTAGAAAAGTGTATTTACGAAAACAGGGCTTACAACAGGGTAGAAAGTGCGTAATCCCAAAACACAAATCTCTTGAGGACACAAAAAAGTTATTGATCAAGATTTTCAAAACTGACACGAGAATATGGGTGCCTAAATTGAGAGACATTAAGAAAGCATGATTTTCAGAAAGAGCTGAAAACCTTCCCTCTGAAGATCATGTCCCCTTAAGGTGTCTCAAATTGGGCACCCAAAACGCGGAGCACCCAAAATCACTATTCACTTCTGTATGCAGTGTAGTTGTAGCTGTGTCTGTCCCAGGGTATTAGAGTGGCAAGGTGGGTGAGGTAATATCTTCTAATGGACCAACCTCTGTTGGTCTAATGGAACAGGGGTGCCCAACTTATGAACAGCGGCCTGCTTCAACACAATATACTAGTGGCTGGTTCAGTCGCGTTTGGTCGTCTTGTTTACACCATTTTAGTTTACACAAGTGTGTAAACAGACAATGCTGTACATAGAAACAACCTAACTAAATACATACAAAACAAGCTGAACTTAAAATATAAATCAGTACAGGTGACTTTAAATCTTAGGGCTAGTCTACACTAGAAGTGTGGATGCCGCTGTAACGCATCTGGTGCAGACGCTCTATGCCAACGGGAGAGAGCTTTCCCATCAGTATAATAAAACCACCTCCACGAGAGGTAGTAGCTATGTGGGCGGGAGAAGCTCTCCCACCGACATAGCGCTGTCCACACTGGCTCTTAGGTTGGTGTAACTTACATCATTCAGGGGAATGGTTTATTCACACCCCTCAGTGACATAACTTATGCCAACATAACAAGCCCTTATTAAAATATGTAGAATCTATTTGGCCCACACAAGACTGTGCTTAGGTTTATGTGGCCCTCCTGTGTAATAAGGTTGGGCACCACTGCAATAGGAGATATTACCTCACCAACCGTGTCTCTCTATTCACTTCTGAAAAGTCTTGGCTATAATCTAGTTTTTTCTATTGTCAGCTAACAATGCAGCCCACTTGTGATTATAATGAGCTTATCGCCACTCTCCCAGCTTTGGCATTGATGGATAAAGATGTCCATAATTTAGACCACTTAGGCTATGTACACACTACAGCTTAAGTTGGTACAAGTTATGTTGCTCAGGGTTATGAATAAATCACCCCCCGTGAGTGTCATAAGTTACACCGACCTAAGAGCCGGTGTGGACAGTGCTCTGTCGGCGGAAGAGCTTCTCCCACCGACATAGCTACCGCTCATGGAGATGGTTTTATTTGGCTGACGGGAGAGCACTCTGCCATCGGCATGAAGCGTCTTCAGCAGATGTGCAGCGGTGGCACAGCTGCATTGGTGCAGCTGTGCTGCGGCAGTGCCGTACAAGTAGACATGCCCACTGTTTCTCTAATACAGGGGTCGGCAACCTTTCAGAAGTGGTGTGCCGAGTCTTCATTTATTCACTCTAATTTAAGGTTTCGCATGCCAGTAATACATTTTAACGTTTTTAGAAGGTCTCTTTCTATAAATCTATAATATATAACTAAACTATTGTTGTATGTAAAGTAAATAAGGTTTTTAAAATGTTTAAGCAGCTTCATTTAAAATTAAATTAAAATGCAGAGCCCCCCGGACCGGTGGCCCGGACCCGGGCAGTGTGAGTGCTACTGAAAATCAGCTCGCGTTCCATAGGTTGCCTACCCCTGCTCTAATACTTAGTGTAGTGATCTTGGAGGGTGGTGCAAATAAAAAGAGAGAATTAAGGTATTAAAACAGGTTTATCATGAAACAAAGCCACCGGTCTCTAAGAATTGACATGCCACGCTCCTCAATAAGGGCCCGATCCTACTCCCTTTGGAGCAATCAGGACAGTCAGTGCTACAAAGTAGAGATGTAATAAGTGTCTGTAGAATGGTATAGGATTAGGGGTATTTGATAAGACTCACTGATTGCGAAGGACCGGATTGCTCTCCCTCAACTAAAGCATGGTGCCCATAGTGATTTCTTGGACCAGCAGGTGGGTGTGGAGAGAGTAGAGGATTAATATCTTCCACTGATCTTCTTGATCGTTCCACCTAGAGGAAGAGAAAGTTATACATCTGAGCTCTTGGTGGGAGAGGAGGCTATAGATCCTGTCATGGAACACTGACCCAGCCTTCTGCGTCTGCGAATAACTATCAGCTTTGGCAGGTGCTTAGGTCATTATCCTTTAAATGGAAGAAGAGATCCAGGTCTGACACCAGAGCAGGAGGAAGGGGCAGATGGATAGAATGAGAGAGAAGCAAGGAGAAAAGAGAGAATGAGAATCGCCCATTCCTTTTGATTCCTGGGTCTGTTGCTTCTCTCCCATCTTTCTGTCCCTTTCCCTTCTCCCTCCCCTTCTAGTCTTGTCCAAACACCTGATGAATCCTATCAGTTCCACTCCTCCTCCCCTTGTTTCCATGTATGTTTTGAATCTCTGCCCTCTCCCTCAGTATTTCAGTCTCTTACACTTTGTTTTGTTTGAAGCCCCGTTTCTTTTCTGAAGTTAGAGGATCCTCTGCAATCCCCTACTTCCTTCCTTTGACATCTGTTCCCTCTCAAAGTCTCCATATTGTGGTGATTCTCCCTCTGGCAGTGAAGGGTTAGATGTGCCTTTACCCCCTATCCCTTTTACTGTGTAATCTCAGATCAGTTGCTGGCCAGATTAGCAGAAGATGGTGGAGAAAGATGTAAATTACACCTCCCTGCATCAGCCTGTCTCTTGAATCTCAAAGGGAATTAACCCCAACGGATAGAAGACAACCAGCACCAACTGTAGGGTTCCCACTGAGGGGAGCAGTTTTAGTTTCTGGTCAGGAGTCCAAAATTACCCAGCACTGCAGCGGGCATTGTGCCATAAAGGGTCCTGAATATAAACTTGGGCAAACTCTAAACCACAGCTTCTCTCCAGTACTTCCTGGACTGGAATGGAGGCTGTAAATATCACAGGATTGGTATTTTCATTTATTTTTCCTTCTCCCTGTCGCAGCTGGAATGCAGAGAAAAGTGAAATTCAAACCCCTGAGAGGTTTGCATTCTTTCTGCACGTCATCAAAGGACCAGACAGCTTCTTAACATACCCAGTGTTGCCAACGCTCATGATTTTGTCATGAGTCTCACAATAATTATTGTTTTCCTTAAAGCCCCAGCTCCTGGAGTCAAGAGGATATGTGATGATTTCAGCTTTCATTCTTAAAGAAAAAGTCAGTTTCTAGCCCTCGTGGCGGTGGAGAAAGCTTCAAAATGTGACCCCAGTGCACCCTAAGGGACCAAAAGCAGAAGGCAAATAAAAAGAACACCAAATCTATTATTTTTACATACTCTCGTGATTTTAAAGCCAATCTCCTGATTTTTGAACATGTGGGACTCGCAATACAGCATGCCCTCTGCTGTGTGTGCATTCTTACTGATAAAGAATAAGAGACTGATTGAGAAGATGGGATCCCCAGTATGGTTTTTTAAGTGCTCCAGCCAGGAGTTGAAGAAATTCAGCTGGAGAGATATTCATGCCATGTGAGGTCTATGGCTTCCTGGCTAGAACAGCCACTGACTTCCACATGTCCAGTGGCTGCACCATCGAGCACAAAGTCAGCGGTTCCAGAATAAAGACTCCTGAAAGAACTCTACCCTATCGTGGGGCTGGTTCTGATAAAAATCACGCAGGGGCAAGTAACACAGAGCAAGTTTGCCCAGTGGCTCAGTACACTCACGCGTCACCTCCTTACCTTGATTCTCTGAACCCGCTCCTTCCTCACAACATTTTCCAGTTTTCTTTTTATTTCTAGCTGATGATGACGCTGCCAGTGCAAGAAAACCTATTAATTACCATAATGAGGTGTCAGTGAACACAATAAGGCTGGGTATTTCTCATCTGCCCGCCTGGTTATTACACCCATTGATCACTGCTCGGTAACTATCATTGACTTGCCTTACACTTCAGCATGTGAAATCGTTCCCTTCCCAACATTAACGTTTTTAAAGCTATAGTGGCCCAGTCAGCTTTTACTTCTGCAGAGGCTATTCCCCCGGCCAGGGCAGAATTGTACGGCCAGAGGGAACGTTGGTAGGGTCCAAGAGCTAGGCAGATCAAAGCATGCATATCTATCACACTGAGGAGATTTAAACTTCAAGACTTCTTATAAGAAATGGAAAGGGAGGCGGATATTTTTTGCTGTTTTTAAAATTAAATAGGCAGCTAATATTGTTTTAAAAATTATTATGAAGAACAAGTTTAAGCTTTGTTGTAACGTGCGTTGTTTGCCTGGACTGCTCAAGACCTGAATGCTTGTGTAGGAGGAACTCTTTGAGTTGGCTTCTTAAATACCTTCATGCTGTTTCATCTGATACTTCTTGATGAAACATAGGAGCCTTGTCTTATAACAGGCTTATTCAAAGTGATACAAGCTACGAAAGTGAGATCTGGAAGAGTGTTGCCGTTTTCCTAATGTAATAAAAATACTGTAATTATAAATAATAATAAATAGTGTGTAATAAGCATGTCATAAAAACAAATTTTATATTTCCAAGTCACTGCTTTTATAATTTATACTCAGGTAAAGGAGAAAATCCCTGGAAATATTCATTTTTAGGAGGGGGTTCACGAGACTTGACATTTTAGTGAAAGGGGTTCACAGGTTGTTAAAGTTTGGGAACCACTGGTTTAGTGAATACCACAGCCATAAACAACGTGTTTAATTATTTATATTAACCTGAACTGCTCTCCTATAGGAGACGGTAGGTGCCTGCGGAATCGACCCTGCAATCTGCCTTGAGGAGGGTGGGGGGAGGGGCAGGTAGCACATAGCTGCACTGCCTCAGGAACAGACAAGGGCTCCCTCTTACTCCAGTGGGAAGTAATTGCTACTGGACTGTAATTGTAACAGATTCCTTCCTCCTCCACTAGGATGGGGGGTGAGAGGGAGATCGGGAGCAAAGCCTTCGCTGTGCCCATTCTTCTCCTGTTGCACAGTGCCATCACGTAGAGCCTGCACTTACCTAGCGGGAAGCAGGCTGGAGAGAGGCCAGGAGACAGAGATTTAGGGGGCTGCTGAGTAAGATACTGGGTCTGGTTTCATCCATCACGTCACTTAGGTACCAGTTGAACAGATGCTTTGCAAGGAAAACTGAGAGTCTCAGCTTCTTGGAGAATGCTGCATGGACTGCACTCCACGGGGGCGGAAGGGGGACCAGTCTGATTCCTCTGTGTGGAAGCAGAGGGCAAGAGAGAAACTTGCCCCTAATTGATGTTTATTAGGAAGCAAGCACCTGTGTGCTACGAGGTGAGAGTGCCTGTAAACGTGCTGAGCCCCCTCACTTCAAGGCCAAGGGAGCGTGGAGTCCCTCAGGAGGCACTCCACAGCTTACAGGGGCAGGCTATCAGATCTAGGCAATCACTCAATGAGCAGCCAGGGCCTGATTCCCCGCTGCCCTGCACTTTGTGCAGGCATTTACACCTGAAAGTGCGCTGCCAAATCAGAATTCCACACACACTTACACCAGCAGCAGCTTTTTACCCCACTGTGCACTGGTGTAAACATCTACACCAGGTGTAAGGCAATGAGGTAGCAGTAATTCCCCAACTGCAGCATCCTCCCTTCTATGTAAAAGTGACAATGGGCAGCTGCACCAAGCACTCCATTAGCAACATGGCAAGGACACAGAGACCTAGGGCATGCGGATGGCCTGCTCTGCAGATCTGTTGGGGATCTATGAGGCTGCACATTTGCCAGCTGATCTCTGACCTACAAAGCCATGGCCATGCTCCCTTCCACCTGTGTGAGTGAGGGGATCATGCAGTGGAGAAAATGTGACTGGATACTCACAGCCATGCCCCCATTAGGATTGGGCCTTCTATCTAGAATGTATTTTATAAAATGAAGTGGATTCATGTGTGTAATCTGTTGTGGGAGCATCTATGAGCCCTCGCCATGGACCAGGACCCCATTTTGCTTGGCGCCGTGCAAACAGAACATGACGACAGTCCCTAGGGTGGCCAGACAGCAAGGGTGAAAAATCGGGACATCTGGTCACCCTAACAGTCCCTGCCCCAAAAACTGTGTGGGGCGGTGTTACTGACAGGTTTTAGAGTCTGTTGATTCCATCTAGTTATGAATTTCACAAGGCAAATGTTCTACTCCAATGTTGTGTTGTTTGGTGGAGACAATAAGATTTGTGGTCTCAAAAACAGGACTGAAGCAGATGCTTTAACGCTTGAAACTACAAACTGCATGGTGCAGGCTTGAACAATGAATCGGATTATTTGAATATTCAGGTTTAAGAATGGTGTTAATCAGAAAACCATTTGTGACGTTGTGCAGTCTATATGGTTTTATGAAAATTTGACAATAAGTGAATATAATGCAACTGGGGTATGCTTTGTGCAAAAGGTCTCTTGTAAGGTATCATTACAAAGCTCATAATCTACTGAGTGTGATCATCCTATTTGTAGAAATGTACCACTCTTGTATCTAAAACTAGAAATATAAAACATAACTCTGAGGGCCTATTGTAATTATGTAAAGTGTGGGCCATTAATGATGGTTTGGAATCTTGATGACTCCCATTAACAAGGACCATTGTCTGCAGATGACTGTGTTTACCTGTGAGTCTTCCTGTATATGTGTGTGCTGGCAAGTGAGTAATGAAGTCTTGCAGTGACATGTGATCATGTCACCTGAACTGGAATCCATCTTTAACCTGGTGCTTTTCCAGTGAGGGGGGGTGGAAACCCAGAGGGACAAAGGGTTCCCGCCTTATGCAAAAGATATATAAAGGGGTGGAACGGAACAAAGGGGAGAGAGGAGCCATCATGAAGAATCCCCTAGCTACCACCTGAGCTGGAACAAGAGCTGTACCAGGGGAAAGAATTGTGCCCAGGCCTGGAAGGTGTCCAGTCTGAGAAAAACTTACTGAAGCATCTCTGAGGGTGAGATCTGTATTTAGCTTGATTAGACATAGATTTGCGCGTTTTATTTTATTTTGCTTGGTGACTTACTTTGTTCTGTCTGTTACTACTTTGAACCACTTAAATCCTACTGTCTGTATTTAATAAAATCACTTTTTATTTAGTAATTTACTCAGAGTATGTATTAATACCTGAGGGAGCAAACAACTGTGCATCTCTCTCTATCAGTGTTATAGAGGGCGAACAATTTATGAGTTTGCCCTGCATAAGCTTTATGCAGGGTAAAACGGATTTATCTGGGTTTAGACCCCATTGGGAGTTGGGCATCTGAGTGCTAAAGACAAGCACACTACTGTGAGCTGTTTTCAGGTAAACTTGCAGCTTTGGGGCAAGTGATTCAGACCCTGGGTCCGTGTTGGAGCCAGACGGGAGTGTCTGGCTCAGCAAGACAGGGTGCTGGAGTCCTGAGCTGGCAGGGAAAACAGAAGCAGGGGTAGTCTTTGCACATCGGGTGGCAGCTCCCAAGGGGGTTTCTGTGATCCAACCTGTCACACCATTAATTGAATATTTGTTAAGAAGCCAAGCTGGGCAACACAAACAAGAGTGACAAGGGCAGCTATTTAAATGCCAGGCTCTGCAACCCGTTGGAATTTGCAGCTGAAGCTTGGGATCAGTTTAAGCTCAGAATCTTTAAGGGGATAGTGAGCTTGAGCTAAATGCAACATGATTATGGAGATAATTGTGTTTAAACAGATGTTAGTCATCTTTTTTTCATTTTTGGGAATGGAAACTGAGCTACAGATGGTGAGGGCTGGAGAGTTTCAAAGGGCTGTGCTGTACCCAGAAAAACACAGAAGAGTGTATAACGATATTCAAATTCTCAGTTCTAACAAAAGCTGATAAGTAACAATACACTGAGGTGACTAGATCTTTGGCACACGAGGGGTTGTGATTTATCTGACCCTTGTGACCTTGGGACTCTGAGTGCTGAGGTGGCTTCCTCTCCTCTTCACATGGCTGGCGGCAGCACGCTTTGGCAGATGCTAGGCACATCTTCCACCACCACACGCAGAGTCTTGTGGATGGAGGGATGAGTGTTGAGTTTGGGGGTGTTCCAGAAACAGTCTCCTGGTTGGAGTCATCAAGAGTGGAGACTCCATGCCCTCCTCTCCACCAAATACCCCTCTTCTCGGGGGCAGCCCCATGACACACCAGCACTAGTAAACAGCCCTTAGACCGGACTAGGGAACTATTCTAAAAGGAACAGAGGGTCCTGTGGCACCTTTAAGACTAACAGAAGTATTGGAGCATAAGCTTTCATTAATGAAAGGGCATTCACCCACGAAAGCTTATGCTCCAATACTTCTGTTAGTCTTAAAGGTGCCACAGGACCCTCTGTTGCTTTTTACAGATTCAGACTAACACGGCTACCCCTCTGATACTATTCTAAAAGGCTTATACGTGGATAATGTGTTCATACCTCCATGTCAAGGACCTTGTGAAATATGGCCTGAGCTAGGCATTCCCGTACGTATCTTTGGTGATCCTTCCTCATAGCATTTAGCCGATACTCCTTCTCAGATATTATTCTTCCACTTCTTGAGATCTGCCATAAGCAAATAAAATATAAATATAGAGAAAAAGAGAAGAGAGAACAAGGTGTATTCTAAACAAAGCCACGTACAAAAGGAGAGCAAAACTACTTGAACACATACACCATTTCTGCACCTTTACTATGTCCCCCACTTCCATTAGAGACCATAGAGAGACAAGGTGGGTGAGATAGTATCTTCTACTGGACCAACTTCTGTTGGTGAGAGAGACAAGCTGTTGAGCTTACACAGAGTTCTTCTTCAGGTCTGAAGGCAGCACAGAGAGGCATGGAGGTCTGAAGAAGAGCTCTTTGTAAGCTCGAAAGCTTGTCTTTCTCACCAACAGAAGTTGGTCCAATAAAAGATGTTACCTCACTCACCTTGTCTCTCAATATCCTGGGACTAACCCAGCTACAACAACACTGCATGAAACAATTAGAGACAATAGAGATTGCTGAAAAATAAAATTAAAGGTATTAACTCAATTCTGAATTGGAATTTTGTAAATTTGCTAATCGACTTTATAGGCAATAGGTTAACTTTGACACTGTTTTTTAAAAACAAGTCAATCATCTAATAGCATTTAAATTATGACTTACAGATTCTGAGAAGAACAACCAGAAACATGCAACAAAGACATACTGGATCTATTGTAATCATTCAAAGAAAAGTTCTCCTCACAATAGATTTGAAATACAAGTACAGTGACACGTCTTAATAGCAGCCTTACTGTGTGGTAATGCACTGCCATTCATGTGTGGTAATGACTTACTGCAACTCTGCCACAAGCTCAGGGCTATGCTAAGATTATCCAGTGTTTATGTACAGAATTGATCCATGTCAATAATGCCAACACCATGGAGACAGATGACTGATAGGCAATCATGTTTATTATTAAGGGACAATGCCTCAGTTTCAATTAATAGCTCATCACGAGCCAATCAAAGTTCAGGATCCTCAGCATTCAGAAGCAGTTTTATTCTGCTGCTAATGTCACTTGGGGAATTTTCATAATACTAGAAAATCCGAACTGGGTCATTAGGAGGTATGTTTTTTTTATTGCTGTTGGAATTTTTCCTGCTGGAATTCCACCACAGTGTCCTCTCCTCCAGTCTCCACAAATTATTAATTTAATCCAATAATATTAAATTGGGAGAAAATGAATGATTTGTATTAAGTTAATACCTATCTTAGGTGTGAGAATTGTCTCACCCATGGCATGAACAGAATCAGTTAACGTTGCCTTGTCATGCACACACCCTCTACCAATAATGAGTTAACACATTTACAGCCCAATCACATATGGTGGTGCTGTGCATCTTAAATAAGATGAGCATCCCTCAGCCTCCAATGCTGCAATGTGCTAAGTACCTCCAGCAGTGTACTAACTGCAACTTCCTCAACTCCCAACGAAGTCTTTGATGCTACTTAGCACATTGCAGTATCAGGCCCAGAATTAGCACCTGTCCTTGATTCTCTACGATTGTCCAGATTTTAGCAGCACAGCCCTGTGTCCCACAACCATGCTATATTTACAGGACCCCAAATCCCATAGGGTCCTGCCATATGTGATCACACTGTGATGTTGGGTGGTAATGCAGTGGATGACCTTCTGATGCAATGAAAAGTTCACATTACATCATGCTGGCATGGGATGACACCATGAGATGTGTTTGTCTAGATCGGCAAATTTTTAAAAAGTGGCAACCCTACCTCGGTACTGAAAAGCAAAAATACCCGGCAGCATGAGGTAAAAGTAACAAAAAGGGAGCCTTTAAAGCCTACCAGCCCTGATCGCTGAAGATGCCGTCTTATCCTTGTATTGCTGAAGTATCCAGCCAAGTGTCTGTCTGTTAGGCTATTGTAGGTTGCGAGTGACCTGAAACCAATAAATGAGGTCACTATGGAGACATTATGTAAGCCCAGAGTTTAGTGTTGAAGTTATAAATAATCTATCTGAAATTTAGATGCACAAAGTGTTGTCTTGAAAAATCAATTCAGGCATTTTGTCAGATAAATAACCTTCAAATGTCCCATAGAGGTAACATCCCCCTGTTCCATGAGAGATTTAGATCTTCTCCAGAAATCACTTATCCTGGGATACACAGGCCCTTTGTTTGCTCAACATTAGATAAAATATCAACCAGTAAAGACTGTTTTCACTGTGGACCCCAAGCCACAGTTCTTGCTCAGACAAAATTCCCATGAGAGGTCTGCCAGAGTAAGAAATGGCTGGATTTATGGTAGCTTAATATCGTACCCATAGCACCAATGAACATTCAGACATAAGTCATCTGGGGCCAGATTTGGCTGCTTGGAGTTTGAGTACAGTGAGATCGGGCGGGAAGGTATCAATGAGCCAGTTGCAGCTCTCTAATCCCAACATGTCTGGCCCTGGGGCAAGCTAGAGTTACAGAGGAACAGTTCTAATTTGCATCAGTGGAAGATCAAGCATACTAGAAATCTGCTTCCTTACACCCCTCTCCTTGTCTCCAGCACACCTCCAACATGCACCCTCCATCCTTTTACACTGGCGCTGGAAGGGGATGGTGCATAAGGCAGCTATGCTGTCTCTGCCCAATTTATGCAGCCGGAGTTCACCTACACAGGGGGAAAACTCCACTGGCCTTCTCCAGCTGATTTAAGTCTTCTTTGTGCTACTTACCTAGCCCAAAATGGAGCTAGCAGACCAGAGAATCTGCCTCTTTCAATATATACAATTGAAGCAGCAACTTCTAGCCCCACTAAATATAAAGAACATGAGTCTTTCTTTCTTTTTCCTCCCGCACCATCAGGTACATAGGGCATCCGCCAGTTTCCACCATTTATTTCAGTTTTGTGCTGATATGTTCAGGCTTCTGAGTATCTTGTTAAGGGATTTGCCTTCTTTCTCTATTGCTCTGCATAACGTTTCCCTAGGTCACGCTCTTTTTCCTCTTTCCAGGTAGTGTCCATATAATCACTACCCATGAGAGTCATGTCGTTGGCATCCTTAAATACTGTTTCTATAATAAACCCTGGACCCTTTTTATTTGTGCTGGTTTGAAAATTAACATACAAGTTGTCAGTCCAGGATGCAAATTTCTTTTCTAAAAATGGTTGATTAGCTTATGTCTCTACCTTAGCATTCTTCTTGAGTGTTTCTTCTGGAGTTATGAATCCATCTGTCTTTCTAGAGTATCTCTAGTTCTAATTCTTCCACTACTGCAATGCCTATAGACATTACTTGGGACATTTAGTTTAGAAAACTAAAGGTCACATTGTGTGTGTCCAAAAGAAGAGCCCAGTTTTTCTCTTTATTTTAAACCATTCTCTCCACAAGGATTCAGCTAAGTGGTTGTTTCCCAGGAGGAAATGTTGCCAGGCCAGCAGGCTACTTCGCTAATGAGGAAAGGCCTGTTTAAAGAAATAAGTCCTGCACTGGTCCTTAAAAGTGGCAGAACTCAAGCTCTGTATGGGATGAGATGACTAACTCATGGCAATAGGATTAGTATCTGTCCCACCTATCTGAGGAGCTGTTTAAAAAAATTCAAAGGTACATCAATGCATCTAGAATATATGATTTAAACAAGACACACAAGCCTACATGTCCCGTATAAATATGCCTGAATTCATCTGCACAGAATTTGCACTGCATCATATTCACACATTTCATGACATTACAAGATCATGATGCTATGGTACTATGCTTTAGTCTGCACTCACCATATGGCAGCTGTTTGTACTGTTAAAAGTGCAGCTGGTAATGGTGAGATTGCTCCTTCTGTCTTCCCCCACTGTAGCTACAGCCCATTACAGAAAATCATTAGATCCACTCTGCAAGGTTGAGACTCTCAAGCTAAATAAGGAAGTCAATTTACTCCACAAGCCACTGAAGAGCTGGTACAAAAGGCCAACGTGCACACTCATCTCTTATGAGTGTTCTGTCTGCATGAATCAGAATCTGGACCTGACGCTATACGGACATCCTGAGAACTGTAGACACACATTTTAAACCAGAAGTAGATAATATGAAAGGGAATACTAGGCCTTCCCACTGTCCCCTCCAAAAACTGATATCAAATTTTATTATCATATTTGGAAGATCAGCTTTGTACTCTCCTTGGTCTAGGAACATGCTGCGTGCCCAAGAGGTTGGGCAAGGACCTCATCTAAGGCCAACATTAATATAGAAGAAGACATGGTGAAAGATTGTCACTAGCCTTTCAAGAATGTAAGTGCTACTAGCCTAGAAAGCTCAAGATACAGAACAACCCACCCTGATGTACAATGTGGACCTTGCAAGGAAAAAGAAGTTAGATATCCCATCCTGTGCTGCACTCTGGCCTTGAGATTTTAAGGAGACCAGCTACCTAAATTGTAAGCACTTCAGGGCAGAGACTGTCTTTTTGTTCTCGGTTTGTACAGCACCTAGCACAATGGGGCCCTGGTCCACGACTGGAGCTCCTAAATGCTGCTGCAATATAAGTAATAACTACATAAGAACATAAAAGCAGCCATATTGGGTCAGACAAAGGTCCAAGCCCAGTATCTTGTCTTCAGACAATGACCAATGCCAAGTGCTTCAGAGGGAATGAACAGAACAGGAAATTACTGAGTGATCCATCCCCTGTCGTCCACTCCCAGTTTCTGGCAATCAGAGACTAGGGACACCCAGAGTATGGCGTTGCATCCCTGACCATCTTGACTAATAGCCATTGATGGACCTATCCTCCATAAACGTACCTAATTATTTATTGAACACTGCTATAATTTTGGCCTTCACAACATCCCCTGGCAATGAGTTCCACAGGTTGACTGTGTTCTGTGAAGAAGTACTTCCTTTTGTTTGTTTTAACTTGTAATAACTACAATAGATGATTACAGAAGCTAACACTGGGATATTTAAAGGACCCAAGGAAGCTGGATAGCCATATCCCATTGAATTTAAATGGGAATTGGGCTCCTAACTCGCTTAGACTCCAATGAAAAGCTCAGTCTAAATACATATGGCTCAGGTAAGTGAGCAGTAAGGGTGTACATAATAAACATCTACACATATTTTAGTGTGTGAGCACTAAGGAGGGGAGAATTATTTAGGGTATAATCAAGCTTAGTGGCATTATGATATAAATGCTGTGTATTATTACTAAGCATATATGATAGATTTAATATACTAAACTAACATTAATTATTACAGCATCCCTAGGAAGAATGTATATGAGAATCATTTTATAGATGGCGAAACTGAAGCAAAGAGATTTGTATACAGCCACACGAGTCAGCAGCAGAGCCAGTATTATAATTCAAGACCTCCTGACTCCCAACCTGCACTTACTCATTGATTCCTTATGGGATTAAATATGACAGAAGGAATATGTGGGCTGAATATCAGGAAAATTATTTTCCTTCCAGACTGTAGAACACTAAATAAAGTCCAAGCCAATTTTAGCTCTCCCAAGAGAAAAAGGTGGGAAATCCATTACTTGGGACATTTAAAACTAGAACAGCCCAACAAAGAGCTTAAAAATATACTACAGGGAACAAGACACCACTAGCAGAACAGGGAAGAGCTCAAGCGTCAGGTGCACTGAGCTACACTTGATACACAGGAGGGGATAGAGGCAAAGGTGCCTTTGCATCACCCATTCTTCCTCCTGTACTGGGGCTGGTTCAGCCCCAATGCAATGTGAGCAGCTTCACAACTGCTCTAAACTGCACTTGCTTCTAACAGCCCCTTACAGGCCATTGTGCTGGCTCATGATTGATGGCGTGAAAAGTACTTGGGCTACACCAGCTTCCGCCCCAATTCATCCCCTACATTAGTGGTTCGGAGGCAGTGTGTCATAGGGCTCCATTTGGGGCAACTTCAAGTCCCCTTCATGTCACTAAAGAAGCACAAAGGGGTCCCAGTGTGGTCCAGGATCTGGTCCAAGATAATTTAACCTAGTGGCTCTCTTCCATCTCTATTTTCTATGTATTAAACATCCTTTTTAATGCACATGACCATCCAGAATAAACCAATGAATGTGTCTCTTGTTTAATAATGAAAAACTGAAAGAACGACAAGTGAAGAAAGATGGTCAGGGAGCCAAGAAATGGGGCTTCTGTGCCTGCCTCTATCCCAGACATGTTGGGTGACCTTGGGAAAGTCTCCACTAAATGTAGGCGCCTCCATTTTTGGGTGCGCAGTCTGAGATAACTAGGGGCTGATTGTCAAAGGTACTGAGTGCTCACAGCTCCATTGGAACTCAATAGGAGCTGCAGGTGCTCAGAAGTTCTGAAAATCTAACCCAAGGTGTCCCAACTGGGCACCAAAACCTGAGGCATCTATTAGTAAATAGATATGAAAATTTAGCACCTTTGTTTCTCAGTTCCCCCTTCTGTAAAATGGGACTAGCAATATTTACCTCAAGGGAGGAGAAAGGTTGAGACTAATTAGCTCATTAATATTTGTGTAGTACCTTGGCAGTCTGATGGAAGACACAGTAGATGTGCAAGGTATTTTGTTATATGATGAATGAGCAATCTGTTGAATAGTTGCGTTTGTTTCAATCTGAGCCGGGGTGTACATTTTTGCCTGTAACTTTCAATTGGTTTAAAGAGGCTTCATTTCTATTACACAGTGGTGAAGTACTATATACAAAAGAGCTCTCAAGGAGATGGGGGGGGGGGGGGATTATCCTGAGAAAAACATGAGGAAGGTAACAGATTTATCAGCAATATATTTTTTGGTTTCACAATAATCTCACAGGTAGCCTACACCAGAAAAATTAAACTTTAAACAAACAATTTAGTTTACCATGTTATGCATGGAGATTAAACACTGGTACTATAGCAACTGTTTTCTGTTACTTTCTTTATCCCTTGTTTGCATTTGCATTTGAAACTGCAGGATTATAGCGATTATGCCAAGTATTGATTTACACAATCACTTGGCAATGCTGTACCGTATTAGTAAAGACAGAAGAGAAACTTAACCCAATATCCTTTTATTTACTTCCTTCCATTTAGTATTTCATGGGTCATATAACAAGTTAGAATACAACTGATATCTGGGCATGTACCAAACCTAGCTCTTGGTAGACTTATGTTCTTGAGTCTTCTTTGAATTATGAACAGACAGCTCCTCAAAAATAATGAATTCGAATTCAAAGTTCAATTGGATACTAGAGAGGGGCGTGGGGGCAGAGATGTTCTTTTGGGGCTGGATCGAAAGCCCATTGAAATCAAGGGAACGAATCCTACTGACTTTAACAGGCTTGGGATCAGGCCCATAGTGCTCACCCAAAGCCTGTGCTTTCTACCTTGATTGGGGTCTGATTTGTAAAAAAAAAAAATTAGCATGTAACTGGCCCGTACAGTGTGGTGAGACATCAACTGGAATTCAGATTTGAGTCACATGTATGGAGTATGGGCCTGATTCTACAAAGTCTCTGGTAAATACTGATCTGGTTACATGACCACGGGTGGTTGCTATCGCTTAAGACTATGCAGACGTGGGCAATACTAACACTGTGTAGGGGCTGGCCCCAAAGCCCACTGAAATAAATCAATAGACCTTGGATCGGGCCCTGTTAGCACTCCAAAAGGATTGTGTGCATGCATATTGTTCATATGGAATATATTCCATGCAAGACCTTACCCTCTAAATGAAAAGGCTCACCATGTATTGAAAGACCTGAATTTCAGAGTAGGCTTGTGTTCTCAGGTGCTGAAAGCTACCTATGGCACAGATATAATGTGTTCATTGTTGTGACAAGGGCACCAGCAGCAGTCTTCTCACGTTACCTCTCCCAGACACTCTATGGAGTGCTATTTACCTCCAGCGCCAGCTAATTCACTAATCATATCTGGAGATAAGATTCAGAAAAACGTGTATTGGTTGTGGTGGAAAAAAGCAGGGAAACAGTCAAGAAAGATTAAGTAACAATATCAATATCGCATCACTGTAGACTTAGGTTTAGATACCAGCAAATATTTTATGGCGAGTTATTAATTAACATTAACAGGACATAAGGCAACCTCTAACTTTGCGGAGTTAGGCTGAAACTTTCCCTGGAAGCAGGTTCTCCCATGTCTAGCTACTGTAGGATTTCCTCCTATGAAGCACTTTGTATTGGCCACTGTCAGAGCCAGGCTACTGAATGAGATGGCCCAGTGATCTGATCTAGTATAGCAATTCCTGTGTCCCCGTACTCCTAAATATTGTGGGGAAGGAGAGGTTAGTGTGTTTGCTGTTGTTGTTATGTTTTAAAGGCCACATCTCAAAGATTAAGATATTTAAGAAGCTACATACAAATGTCACCCGAAGCTCCTCTATGGAGGACAAAGTGCATAGATTAGATGCAGAAAATCAAGCAGAAGTGAACAAACAATTTGTGACTGAGACACAATATAAACAAGTTAGTATCACTGGTCTTCTGCTACAGGTATATTCACATAGCTTGTTATTGCTATGACTTAAAAAGCTCAAAAGCCCATCTCCGCTGGAAATTTTACTAATATTTCCCTTTTCTTTGCTATTTCATATGTGCTACATTGCTTGCTATATCTATTTTTTTCTCCAGTTCATTGGTCTCACTGTTTTATTCTATATTTATTTTTGATTTGTAATTTCTCTATTGGCCAAATTAGAATGCCCAAATCCCACATGTGAACATTCAGGTCAGTGGTTACGCACTTAAGACAGGCATTTACATGTGTAAATGCCTATTTGGGTGCTGAAAAACAGGAGATGAATATCCTATTAAGGCATCCATGCAAGGAAATTAGACCGCCATATATTTGCATTCATTTTACAGAAGGCTTAGCATTGCCATTCCAGAAGGATCCATATAGGTTTTTATTTCGTGTCCAAGAGTAGCCACAATTCAGTCCTCATGCAGCCAACATACCCAGGGAAGGGAGCAGCAGAGGATCTGTGCAGGAAAGGTCTTCTGGCCATGCTCCTAACCACTTTTTGCATGCTGCTTTGCAGGGAGCCCCAATGAGTAGGACTTCATATCACAGAGGCCATGTGCTATCCCTGCAATTTCTAAGTTCCATTTCCTCCCACTTTGTGTGGCAGAACCTCAGTGGCTCCACTGAGAAAAGGACCTTCACAGCTGTGAATTTGTCCCTATCTGCCTGCAGAACCACTGAAGTACAGCGGCAAATAGCAGCCAGGCAGATAACTGACAGAGGATGCTGCCTACCAGAAAGGAAATTATGGGTAAATGCACTAGGGCCATCACCTCCTATTTGAAATACCATGGGAGAGATCTGCACATATTTGGAGTCATCTCTGCTCACTTTGCGGAGCAAGGTTTTTTTGTTTTGTTTTGTTTTGTTTTACTTTTGATTCTTGTTAGCACTGCAAAATATAAACAGGAGATTGAACTGGATTCTTTTCTGGCTCGTGCATCATGAGTTAACTTCTTAACTAACTTCCAGTCATGGAATAACACTCAGGACAAAGAACTTTTTGCTGTGGAGTTACTGAGAGACAGTAAACATGGAAAACCCCTGGCCTACTTTACAACCTTTCAATGTACAAATACAGTTTAATGTAAATAGTGTTTTATTTTGCTTATAATAAGGAATTAGAGCTTGTAGAATTTGAAAAAAATTGAAAAATGTTTAGACAAAAATTTCAAAAAATTCCTAGTGATTCTAGCAATCAATAAATAAGGCATTGATGCTCTCTTAGTCTATTTATTTGATGCAATGTCACTAACTTTATGGTTAATAGTTCATGGTGTAATAAAGATTTGATGCATCAAAATAATGTTAGAGGTCTACACAGACCTTGTTCAAATATACTTTCCAATCAATAAAAATGGTCATAAAAATCAGGTGCCCTCTCCCCACTCTTGTATACCTGCACAGGGACCACACACAATCTGGCCTACAGTAAACTCAGGAAATTTGCTAAAATGCTCCATTTCCAGCAAAGCTCTTTGGGGGCAGGGGGAAATGCCTATAACGAACAGCTTGGCCTTACATCATCCAGGATATGCATCATTTCATTTGCTTACAACTCACACTTCGGTATCATTTACACTGCTAGGATAACATCTTAACAGCCTGTTAAAGAAAATAAATTGCTGTCACTGGAGCCATCTCTCCTTTTTTCCATTAAGAAAAGTAATAAATTAATAAAGACAAGTACAAATACTCAGACTGGACAAATGCCTAGAAACCAACACCCACCTTGTCTCTCTAATATCCTGGGACGGACACAGCTACAACTACACTGTATAGAAACCAACACAGAGAATTTTGCCTTTTGTTTTTTAATTATTTATCAGGCTAACAAAGTTTGCAGCTCTCCAAAATACCCTCCAAAATGGAGACTTAAGTTATTGAAATACCAGAGTATGTGCTGCTCATTCATATTGCACATGACTTCAGATAAGTTTCTTTTACTGCCTTGGGATACCCAATAGAACCATGTCATTTTCACCCAACCACCCAGCACAGCCTGGTTAAACCACCACACCACTGAGCATTTAGTGAATTAAGGGATTGTTCACTTGGAATATTCTACTCTACAGACAACCACACATCACTGAACAAAAACACTGACCCAGGAACCTATCCTTGTAACAAAGCCCGATGCCAACTCTGTCCACATATCTATTCAAGTGACACCATCATAGGGCCTAATCACATCAGCCATACCATCTGTGGCTCGTTCACCTGCACATCTACCAATGTGATATATGCCATCATGTGCCAGCAATGCCCCTCTGCCATGTACATTGGCCAAACCGGACAGTCTCTACGCAAAAGAATTAATGGACACAAATCTGACATCAGGAATCATAATACTCAAAAACCAGTGGGAGAACACTTTAACCTGTCTGGCCATTCTTTGACAGACCTGCGGGTGGCTATCTTAAAACAGAAAAACTTCAAAAACAGACTCCAACGAGAGACTGCTGAGCTGGAATTGATATGCAAACTAGACACAATCAACTCAGGGCTAAATAGGGATTGGGAATGGCTGAGCCATTACAAACATTGAATCTATCTCCCCTTGTAAGTATTTTCACACTTGCTTCTTATCAAACTGTCTGTACTGAGCCATCTTGATTATCACTTCAAAAGTTTTTTTCCTCTTACTTAATTGGCCTCTCAGAGTTGGTAAGACAACTCCCACCTGTTCATGCTCTCTGTATGTGTGTGTATATATATCTCCTCAATATATGGTTCACTCTATATGCATCCGAAGAAGTGGGTTGTAGCCCACGAAAGCTTATGCTCTAATAAATTTGTTAGTCTCTAAGGTGCCACAAGTACTCCTGTTATTTTTGCGGATACAGACTAACACGGCTGCTACTCTGAAATCTACTCTACAGGGTTTTCATTTGCAACATCAGTGCCAGATATTTTTCAGCAATATCCGGCGTTTACCAGTTTACAATGTATTATGTACTGTAGCTCAGAGACAAACAACGTTGTCTCTGTAGTAATGATTTTATGACCATTTTTATTGATTCATAAGTGTATTTGAACAAAGCCTGTGTAGGCTTCTAATGTTATTTTTATAAATCAAATCTCCATGGTTAATTGTTCATGGTGTAATTAAGTTAGTGATATTCTACCAAAGAAATAGACTAAGAGAGCATCAATGCCTTATTTATTGATTGGCAGAGTCACTGAGAATTACAATTCCTGCTTTATATTGTACAATTGCAGTTTATTGCCACTTTTCCACTTAAACCATAATGAGAACAAACCGTTCTAGCCACAATGGAGATGCATTCTGAGCTTTAATAAAAAATTTAATAAGCTATGGAATCTTGCATTATTTCCAGCTGGTGATATACACGGACTCTCCCCATTCTTATTTATCTTGCAAACAGAAGAAATCTAAGAGAAGTGTGTTATCTTTATGCATTAATTATCAGCCACGAACATCTTACTCAACACTCTGCAACACAAAAGAGCCAAATCCTACAGCCCTGACTCCTACAAGTCCCACTGAAGTGATTTGTGAGCAACTTCTTGTGGCGGTAGGGACCTCTCAAGCAAGTAAGATTTTGCAGAATCAGGCCTGAAATGAAATCTTGCCATGCCCCTAAGGAAGCTCTGTAGCCATCATGCCCCCAATCACAATGGGGCTCCTTGGCACAGGAAGCCCTGCCAAACCAGAGGTTTGCTTTGGGGGGGCTGCTTTTTTGCAGAGGGGAAAGCTGATGTTAAATCCCAGCAGCAGAGAATTTCAGAGTCCCAGCTGGGAGTGTCTGCCTGAACTGAGCAACTGAGATAATCATGTGCAGCTGAGCCTTATTACCCAACAAAGAGCTGGGCTACTCTCATCCTACTCAGAGAAATGGATTTTGCTGTCTAGGAGCCAGGACAGGGCACTCCAGAGTCAGAACAGCTACCTTGATCATATTGTTTGTATATTTACAGATGGTTATATCATTTGGTATTTATGAACTTAAACTACATGAAGGAAATGTGGCCAATGACTGAGATGGGTTTGCAATTTGTTTCTATTTTTGAAGTGGGGAAGGGATCATTTGTTGAAAAAGAATCTTGTGAAATAACTCTGAAACCCCATCGATGAATTGTTATTTTGCTTTGTTGGGGAGATTCTCTCTCCACCTGTCCCTAGCAAAATGCCCTAAGGCAGTATCTCTGAAAACAGCAGCAGTCCGCTTGAGCGGACCAGGGTCATAAATGATCTGGAAAAGGGGGTAAATAGTGAGATGGCCACATTTGCAGATGATACAAAATTACGCAAGATAGTTAAAAGTCCAAAGCTGACTGTGAAGAGTTACAAAGGGATATCACTACACTAGGCAACAAAATTGCAGATGAAATTCAATATTGGTAAGTGCGAAGTAACGCACACTGGAAAAAAATAATTCCAACAATACACACAAAATGATGGGGTCCAAATTAGCTGTTATCACTCAAGACAAAGATCCTAGAGTCATTGTGAATAGTTCTCCGAAAATATCCGCTCAATGTGCAGCAGCAGTCAAAAAAGCTACCAATGTTAAGAATGATTAGGAAAGGGATAGATAATAAGACAGAAAAAATCATAATGCTGCTATATAAATCTATGGTCCACCCACACGTTGAATACTGTGTGCAGCTCTGATCACCCCATCTCAAGAGATATTAGAATTGGAAAAGGTGCAGAGGAGGGCAACAAAAATGCAAAGGGGGATGGAACAGCTTCCATACAAGGCGAGATTAAAAAGACTGGGGGGGCTGTTCAGATTTGAAAAAAATGACCGGGGGAAGGGGGGGGGAATATGATAGAAATCTATAAAATCATGAACAATGTTGCTGAGGGGTACACATTTCAGCCCTGCCTGGGGAGTAAAACCCTTGTGATTTGCTTCTTTCCCCATTGTCCTATCTCGTGGGAAGAGCAGCCAATCAGTGCTGTTGCAGGTAGTGCTGTCTCCTGCTCCCCCCTGTAGTCAAAGCTGTTCTCACAGGTGGGGAGTTGGAGGAAACAGCAGAAAGAGTCCAGCTTCTTCCTGTAAGCAATGGGTTGGCTCCTCCCACTCTGCTACACTAGGCCTGGGCAGAGGGAGAAGAGACTCTGCTGCACCACCCTCACACTAAGGGAGGGGAGTAAAGAACATCAGGAGTTACGGGAGGAGCAGAGGTGAGGCTAGAGAGAGGGGTGTAGAATTGATGTGGGGGCTGGAGGGAGAAGCAGAACAAATGTGATGTTGCTTTTTACTTTTGCAGGAAATGATAGACATCCCCCTCTCCCCCCACACACACACTTTTTAAAGACCACTTTAAACACTGGCTGGTTTGCTGATCCAAAACCCACTGAAGTCAACAGGCAGATGGTTGATTACTTTGCCCCAATCCTGCAAACACTTAAACACATGCAGAACTTTTTCACATGATAATTCCATGGAGCCAATGGGAAAGCAGTGTGACTACTCACATGAGTAAATGTACATACCCTACTTAAATGTTTGCAAGAGCAAGGCAAGACCTTCAGATCTGATCCACAGCCCACTGATATCCATTGGAGCCTTTCCACTGACTTCAGCTGGCTGAATATTTGAATACTAGTTTTTGACAATTTCATAATGCATCCCTGCTTCATTAAGGAGTTGTGGTTTTGATAATGACAGAATACATTAAAGATTTTTCCATCCATATTGTTCTTGTTGAAAATGCCTTCATTTATTTTAAGTATATTTTCCCTAAATTATAGTCACTGATCTTAATTATCCACAGTGCTGTAATTTTCACTGTTTTCACCAAACAGATGATTACCCAGTCTAATCAGACTACTTCACAAGTATTTTGAGACGTATATTAAGACAGCCATGACTGAGGCATTCATTTGTCTGTAGCCTAAGTACAATAGATACCAGTTGTAAACAAGGATCCCTTGTGCAATAACTCATGCCACACAACCCTCCAAAAACAAGGGGTTTTCAGACATTTTTGCTTATAGCCTATCAACTGTACAAACCACACAGATTCAGAAACACAGGATACAAATGTTTCTAAAGGTTTTTAAATTATCACCAAACTATGTTATAGTTACACCTTTTACAGCAGGTCCAGTGGATAGGTACAGGAATGGGAATTCAGCAATCTGGGTTCTAATCCCAGCTCTGCTATTAATTTGCACTGAGATCTTGAGCAAGTCACCTCAACAAATAGGGCCTGATTTGCAGAGGTTCAGAATACCTGCAGCTCCCATTAATTTCAACAGGAACTGAAATAGGAGCGGTGTGTCCTAGGTGTCTCAAGTTGCACACCCAAAAACTGAGGGACACAAAATAAGGGATGCTTTTGACAATGTTGGCCTTAACCTCTCTGTGTATCAGTTTCCCTATACATAAAATAGGAATACTTACCCACCTTTGCAAAGAGCTCTGAGATCTATGGATGTGCTCTAGATAGAAATGCCAGGTAAGGGCTCAGTTCTACAAAGGCTTATAGAGCTGAGTAACTAAAGTTACTGGGAGTTTTGTCTAAATCTGAATGCAAGATCGGGCCCTAAATTCTTTCAGGTTGTTTGCTTCACTGAATTTTATTCCATTATTCCCATAAAATTAATTAGAAAGCCAAATAACCATAAACAAAGATTAGAGTCTTATTTCAAACATGAGGAACATCAACTGATTTTAACTAGGCTGGTCAACTCTTTAAAATGTATAACAGATACAATTAAAGGGAAAGAGCATATTTAAATTATTTGTAAAATAAAGTTATGATACAGCTTCCTATTATTTGTATTTCTGATGGGGGGGGGAACTAGTCTAAGATACATTCCACTGTGTAATACAGAAGGGAATTTGAGAATACTAGATTCCTATTATTGGTTTGGGTCTTTTTTTTCTGTTAAGGACTGCAGTTGTTTTTAGTAAGAGGTAGCAATGGTTAAGCAACAATAAGAGATCCAAAGAGAGTCAAAATCTCTGTTCAAAAAAAAAAAATGAAGCTATAGAAGCTCTAGGGTCGATACAGCTTTTTAATACTGAATTACCCCCACTCTCCTCATTGCAGTACTCCAGGAGAACGTGCAATAGGTTAGTCCTAGTTCTCCCAACTAGCGTTTTCTTTTCTATTTATAATTTTCCATGCAAACATTATCCTGCAACCACCAACTCCTGTGACTGAGATTCTAATGCCTGATGCCTGTGACAGATGCTGCTTGTGACAATTCTTTATTTAAAAACAAATGACATCTTAAAACATAAAGGGCTTCAGAATCTTCAGCAAAGAAATAATCTGAAAGGTATTTTTGTGTGCTTTAAAATAGTTTTCCTTCCATTAAGCATCGGCCCACAACCCTTATTCATTAATTAATCTGCCACTTCGGCTTCTCCAGCCAGTGGGAGCACAGCTGGCCCAACCCCCTGGGTGCATAGCTGGAAACTTCAGTTCTCACTTACCCAGGGTGAGGGTGATTCATTTTTGCAGGATGCCTTTTTGATCGTGCAGGAAATGCAAAGTGAGCTGCAGATTGCTGTGCTAATGGCTGGGTGCTTAGGAGGAGGCAGCTGTCACGGCTCACGCTAGAGAGTTCAGTCAGCTGAGCCTTACACCTACCTACCACAAATACCCCAGCCCAGTCAATACCCCTCTGGCCTCATCTTGCCGAGCCTTCTCTCTGCCCCTAGCTGCCTGTACCAAGACATCCCCTCCGGTTGCTAGGGGAGGACCACGTGGTGATGCTTTGGAGGAGGCGGGCAGAAAGGCGAGCTTAGCCCAATGGCTCTCCTCTCTCCCAAGGCCCCGAGGGGTGGGGGATCTGGGCTGCCACTCATGCTATGTTGTAGGCAGGTTCCCCAGGCTCCCGTAACCGGACACAGGCACACACAAACCCAGGGCTTGCTCCTCTTTGAGCTGCCTCCAGGAACCATTGGGGGAGCGTTTAGATATTGCGGGTGACAAAAATGGCTCCAGTGCTCTGGATTTCATAGCACGGTGCCCGGCAGAGTTTAACCATTGTGTGTGTGTGGGGGGGGGGGGGGGGGGGGAATAAATGCAGAGCAGTAACATGGGCTCTGTCTGCAGATACAGACTAACACGGCTGCTACTCTGAAATCTGTCCTAAGTGTGACTCCTTGATCATTTTGACCTTCATCAGGGCGGCACCTTCTCTTGATCCAAGCAGTCAGCTGGGCTATTAGTACTGGTTTGTATTGCCCCCAGGTGGCATAAAGCTTTGCAGTCATATACGATGATGCAGTCCTGGCCCTCAGGCGTTTTCACGTCATTGGTATCATTGGGAATTCTCTATATCCTACAAAAAGAACAGGAGTACTTGTGGCACCTTAGAGACTAACAAATTTATTTCAGCATAAGCTTTCGTGGGCTGCAGCTCCTACAGATCACTCAAGTCCTAATGCTCAGCAAGGGTCAGACCATCGGGAAGGGCAGAGAGACAGACAACAGTAAATGAGGATGGGGAGGCAGCTCTCAGGTTTTAAGGAAAGCGGTTGGAGTTGCCTGGTTCTGTACAATTCTAGTTAATTAGGATTTTTCTTTAATCAAAATGATCAGGCACCCCAGAGCAAACAGAGCTAGCTGACAGGAGGTACTGGGACCTATTCTTTGTGGGCTACACCTTCTATGATTTCCCGTGATAGGCAACACATTCTGATCTATATACATTAGGTGCAGCTCTCTGCCTCCCACTGAACTGATAGCAGATGCTCTTAAGTAGGCGGACAAGAGCCTAGATGTCATTTGGCAGGCACTATACTCAAATCCTGTATTAAAGTGTCTTGCCTACCTGCATTGATAAAGTCAATGGAAATCCTGCTTCAGACCAGATATGTTAGAGAATTTGAGGTGCTGATGCAGCAATACTCTTCCACATTTGCTTACCTTTAAGCACATGGAACTACTCACATGCTTAAAATGGTGTGTAAGAGCCTTGCTAGATCAGAGAATTAATCCATACAAATATTGGGTCACACTAGGTCTCTGTGCTGTCTCTACCAATACCCTCCTACGCATAGCCTAGAAGTCTCTGATTCTCTGGACTAGCAATAGAATTAGAATGCACTGGAGCAAAGGAGAGAGCAGGTCTGCTAGCCCCTCACCCCAATCCCATACTAAATCCACACAACCTTGCAACATAGAATCACAGGTCTGGAATGGACCTCGAGAGGCCATCTAGTCCAGTCCCCTGCACTCATGGCAGGACTAAGGGTATGTCTACACTACCTGGTGGGCAGCAATCAATTCAGGGAGGATCAATTTATCGTGTCTAGTCTAGATGCAATAAATCGACCCCCGAGCCCTCTCCCGTCGACTCCTATACTCCAGCGCCACGAGAGGCGCAAGCAGAGTCGACAGGGGAGTGGCAGCAGTAAACTCACCGCGGTGAAGACACCATGGTAAGTCGATCTAAGTACGTCAACTTCAGCTACGTTATTCAGGTAGCTGAAGTTGCATAACTTAGATCGATTTCCCGCCCCCCCTCCAGTGTAGACCAAGGCTAAGTATTAGACCATCCCTGAGAGGTGTTTGTCTAACCTGCTCTTGAAGCTCCATCATTGGAGATTTTTCACAACCTCCCTAGCAATTTATTCCAGTGCTTAGCGATCTGGACAGTTAGGAAGTTTTTCTTAATGTCCAACCAAAATTGCCCTTGCTGTAATTTAAGCCCATTGCATCTTGTCCTATCCTCAGAGATTGAGAACAATTTTTCTCCTTCGTCCTTGTAACAACCTTTTATGTACTTGAAAACTGTTATCCTGTCCCCCCTCAGTCTTCTCCACACTAAACAAACCCAATTTTTTCAATGTTCTTTCCAAAGTCATGCTTTCTAGACCTTTAATCATTTTTGTTGTTCTTCTCTGGACTTTCTCCACATCTTTCCTGAAATGTGGCACCCAGAATTGGATACAATACTTCAGTTGAGGCCTAATCAGCACTGAGTAGAGCGGAAGAATTACTTCTTGTGTCTTGCTTACAACACTCCTGCTAATACATCCCAGAATGATGTTTGCTTTTTTTGCAACAGTGTTGAGTCGTATTTAGCTTGTGATTCACTAGAACCCCCAGATCCCTTTCAGCAGTACTCCTTCCTAGGCAGTCATTTCCCATTTTGAATGTGTGCAGCTGACTGTCCCTTCCTAAGTGGAGTAATTTGCATTTGTCCTTATTGAATTTCATCTTATTTACTTCAGACCATTTATCCAGTTTGTCAAGATCATTTTGAATTTTGATCCGATCCTCCAAAGCACTTGCAACCTCTCCCAGCTTGGTATCGTCCACAAACTTCATAGGTATACTCTCTATGCCATTATCTAAATAATTGATGATGATATTGAACAGAACCAGAACTGATTGCTGTGGCACCCTACTCAATATGCCCTTCCAGCTTGACTATGAACCACTGATAACTACTCTCTGGGAACGGTTTTCCAACCAGTTATGCACCCACCTTATAGAAGCTCCATCTAGATTGTATTTCCCTAGATTGTTTATGAGGTCATGTGAGACCGTATCAAAAGCCTTACTAAAGTCAAGATATACCACGTCTACCACTTCCCCCCCCCCACCTATAAGGTTTGTTACCCTGTCAAAGAAAGCTATCAGGTTGGTTTGACATGATTTATTCTTGACAAATCCATGCTGTTTCTTATTACCTTATTATCTTCTAGGTGTTTGCAAATTGATTGCATAATTATTTGCTCCATTATCTTTTGGCATAATGAATTTAAGATGATTGGTCTGTATTTCCCAGGGTTGTCCTTATTTCCTTTTATAGATTAGCACTTCATTTGTCCTTTTCCAGTCCTCTGGAATCTCTCCCATCTTCCATGATTTTTTGAAGATAATCGCTAATGGCTCAGGTATCTCTTTAGTCAGCTTCTTGAGTATTCTAGGTATTTCATGAGGCCCTTGTGACTTGAAAACATCTAACTTGTCTAAGTAATTTTTAACTGGTTCTTTCCCTATTTTAGCCTCTGATTCGCCTTCATTTTCACCAGCATTCACTGTGTTAGACAGCCAATTGCTACTAACCCTTTCGGTGAAAACTGAAACAGTCATTTAGCACTTCTGCCATTTCCACATTTTCTGTTAGTTTCCTCCCCTCCCCCTTGAATAACGGGCCTACCTTATCCTTGGTTTTCCTCTTGCTTCTAATGTATTTGTAGGGTTTTTTTTTAACCCTTTATGTCTCTAGCCAGTTTAATCTCATTTTGTGGCTTGGCTTTTCTAACATCCACCAACCTACTCCCAAGTTCCTAAACGTCAACTATGTTTGCACTGAAGCCGCTGCTGCATGCTTTCTCCTCATTGTTTAGTGTATGTTTGCACTCTTTTAAGGGCCTCATCCAAATCCCTTTGAAACCAATGGGAATATTTGGTAAAAACTAAATTAAGCTAAAATGAATTTTATTCACTGTTAAAATGATTAAGAAGTATCCATAGAAGACAGTTGCACAAATTTAACTAATTTGAAACAGATTTTGTTAAATTGGTACAATTTCTGTATGCCCACCGGCTCCACAGTTGGGGAGGGAAAAGGATGAAGACTATCAGATCAAAAGTAAAGTACAACCATGTTTATTTCACCATTACCCCCACAACTGACCCTCACCCTTCCTTCATCATGAGTGCTTAACTTAGGGCTGTCCTGTGGATGTGGAATCTTGGCCCCCTGCAATCGTGGCTGCAACGAGAAACCATAGTCCAAGCAACAGCTTCACTTTTATAACATGATCATTATATTTCACTTCTGAGAGCATCATCTGGGAAGCAGCTTTTGGCAGAGCTACTCTGGCAGTTAGGCTGGCATACTGCAATTTTTGCATGAAAAAAACTGGATCAGGAGAAATATGCCTGACCCACCTTAGTGATCTGCACCTAAAAATATATGGAGATATACCCATCTCATAGAGCTGGAAGGGACCCTGAAAGGTCATTGAGTCCAGCCCCCTGCCTTCACTAGCAGGACCAAGTATTGATTTTGCTCCAGATCTCTAAGTGGCCCCCTCAAGGATGGATCTCACAACCCTGGGTTTAGCAGGCCAATGCTCAAACCACTGAGCTATCCCTCCCCCCTAGAGTAATACATCAAGCTATTTACCAAAGAAAAGCCACAATGTAGCTCTGCTGGTGGAGGTAGGGAACCAGGTGGTGAAAAGCCTGAAAACACAAGCCCAGGGGAAGAGAAGAAATAAGTCAGACCATATTTGATCTTTTTTTCATTAATTTTTCAGTCACATCAAAAGTCAGGAAAAAATAAATTGGAAACTGCTTTGTATGTTATATATTCATTTATTTTATATGACATGAGGATGAGGTACCAAGGAACTTTTTAAAGCAGAAGACAGCAAGGGATCAAAAAATAAAAGTGAATAGACTGTACTAAAGAGAAGGTTGTAGCTACCTACCTGGAGCTGGACAGAGTTCAGTTTAGTATCAGCAACAGTGCACGTGTTTTAATGACTTCAGAGAATTCTCACTGGAGTACATCTGTGCTTAGTATTGGTGGCTCACTACTTCAGTGATGGGTACATCAGAGCTCAGACAGGCAGAGATGTGTTTGTATAGTTTGATATTCACACCAATAGGATGTTGTGATGTGGAGCTTTATGTCAAGAGAGATTATTACTGCTGACCCATATGAACTCATGATTTTCTAACACATGCCTTCTCTTAACCATTACTCATCTGTTATTTGACTTATGGACAAAGGCCTGAAGTCAGGATTGCCCAAACTGCCAGGAGCCTGAAGCAAACATCTAATTTGTCAACATGTTTAGGTATTTTATCAGAAGTAAATGTATACCTTCCCCTGACTAATTCCTCATGCCATTCTAGTTGTCTATCAAGAACCATACAAGGAATTTCTTTGTTGTCCATGTTAACCAGTAACAAAAACCTGGACTCTTCAACTTTGTCCTCTTCAACCTGAAGGGAGCTGGCAACCATGATTCACAAAAGCAACAGAGGGTCCTGTGGCACCTTTGAGACTAACAGAAGTATTGGGAGCATAAGCTTTCGTGGGTAAGAACCTCACTTCTTCACTTGCATCTGAAGAAGTGAGGTTCTTACCCACGAAAGCTTATGCTCCCAATACTTCTGTTAGTCTCAAAGGTGCCACAGGACCCTCTGTTGCTTTTTACAGATTCAGACTAACACGGCTACCCCTCTGATACATGATTCACAAGTTTTTCAGTGAATGCCTCAGGATTCAGTTTCACATTGCAGGACTGATTTAGCTCTCGCATTGGTGTAAATCAGGAGCAACTCCTGAAGCCAGTGGAGTTACACATGTGTAAGACTGGTGTACCTGAGATTGAATTAAGCCCTTTCTATTCATTCTCAGATACTTTAGCCTTGAAAAGAAACAAAAGACATCCCAGTTCTTTAGAGAAAGCGGGTTTGTAACAGTTCTATAGAGGTTACTTTCAACAACAAGGAAAGGGTAAATTCTGCTCTGGAATAAGCAATTCATCTGCTTTTAAACAGAGATTTCACACAGGTTCCTGACAATACATAGTAAACAAAATGGAGTAAGTGAGCATGTGTAGGGGCGGGGACCTGGAGCAACTGAAGACCGTTGAAGCAACAAAATACCCTAACCTTTTTTAAAGTAATAATTAAGTAATAATTTTCTACAAATGTTTTAGCTACTCACAAGGCAACAGAATAAGAGAGAAGTAACAGACATCCTAAAATATGGAAACCATTGGATTGGGGAGAAAATCTAAAGTAAGCCTTATCTCAAAACATTGTTTCTCTTATAGTAGTGTCTGGCAGTAGTGGTGTTGCATAAAAATACATCACAAGGTCTGGAACCTTGAAGATCTGTTGAGAACCTAAAACAAAGCCCAAACCTGGCTGACATTGCTCTTACAGTCTTTTACATGACCTCTGAGCAGCAGTCAAGCCAATAACAAACCCACTTTGAGATGGTTATCTTAGATATATGCTCACCTGCTGTGTTTGTGAGGGAAAAAAATGAAAAGGTGACTTTCGCTATCTAAAGGGTTCCAAAGAGTTAAAGTGCAAAATAGGTTTTGTGTACACATTATCAAAAGCCATCTAAAGAAAGAAAGTAAAAGAAAGGTTGTAAGAAGGGGATAAAAATAAAGTGAAAGGCTAGCTTTTCTCAGGGGAGTCTTGTACACTGCAACCAAGCGCATGAGAAGCATACACCATGCAGCCACGGCCAGATCCCTCGACATGTTGAATGGGAGTTGAAGGCCCATAGGGTACAGCTAACACAGCATTTTGGTGTGAACAGACTTGGGCTAACAGGGCTCACACTAGCACTCTAAAAATAGCTGTATAGACAGCACTTTGAAGTTGCACTCAGGCTCTGAAGCCTACGGCGTGGGGGAGGTGGACTTCAGAGCCGGCGCTCCAGCCCGAGCCACAACTTCAAAGCACTGTCTGTCTATATAGCTATTTTTAGAGCACTGTCGCAAACCCCACTAGCCCACTTCTGTCAGCCTGGGTTGGAGGCTTGCTGTGCAGACATACCCTCAGTTACTTGCAGGATTAGGCCCCATACGAGCAGGTTTTTAAAACCCCAGTGGTTTCCCAAACGTGTCCACAGCTTGTGTCTGTTCAGTAATCTGTGGGGAAAACTTTACATGCTCAAACCACACCTTGGAGTATAAGTGAAAATGTCCAGTAACTGAACCAACTTCGTAGGAGGAAAATTCTTTTGGGTTTGTTCTTCTCATCTGGCATGTATTAAAACTCTGTAGTCTTGGGAAGAAACCAAGGTCAGGAGCATATGGTTTGTTTCTTCCATCTCACTAAATCTACCATGCATCTCTTCCCCCCCTCCCCCCCGCAATGTAAACTGCCTGCTGGAGCTGGCACCCTTTCTACTGGCAGTTCCGCACTCTAGAAATACAAGAACTTATTGACTCAGACACCTTGATTTGGGCTCTAGTAAAACACAGCAACGGAGACCACACCCTAGAGAAATAAGCCAAGATTTGGAAAGTACAGCTAACAGCTATCTGTTACTACACAGAAAGGCTATTTTACCATCAGAAGAAAGAAATCAAGAAGAATATAGTCTTGCACAAATTGCTACAGAGGGAAGTGTTTTAATAGCCAGGAAGTGACGTGCAAAGTCAGCACTGCTTCCTGGCATAGTAAGAGCAACAAGTATTACCTTCCAGCACAGCTCCCTCTTTTCGCTTCAGTAACACTTAGCCTCACCTGAGCAAACTACCCCAACCACAAACTGTGCTGAAAGGACTATTCTGCCTCATTCAGAGGGCTCTTTAGTAAGGTGCTGTGAGCTGGATCCCCAGATCTCATTCTATCCCCTTTGCTCTGCTCTACAAAAAGGACAGAAAGCTGCGCTAAAGGAACAGCTGGGGACTCCCCAACATAAAGGACTCTCTGGGTGGTGCCGCCAGCATAACCCAGATACATCTGAGAATCTGACTCAAGGAGTCTCATTTTCTGCTTCAGAATAAACCAAGAAAACTTAAAGGCTTGAGGGTGATATAACAGTGTCCAAAAGCAGTTGTACTTGCAGTTATCAGTCCTTAAAGCATTGATCATAATTATTCTGGAACAGCACATATACAATGTCTTTATGGTATAATGCTCAATTTCTTTTTATGTATAGGATTTGATAGTCACCATAATATCCAAGACCCACATAGACTAATAGATTTATCTTCACAATAACCTGGTGACCTAGGGAATTAGATTTATTCTCCTCAGTTTACAGCCGAAGTAGTGAAGCACCTTGCCCAAGGACAAGCAGGAGTGTGTGACAGAGCCAGGATTAGAACCCAGATCTCCTGAGCCTCAGTCCCATCCTATGAGAACATTCTTCCTTTCTGTTGCAGGCTGGCTCCCTCCCTCCCTCTCTCTCTCTCTCTCTCTCTCCTTTATTTTCAGTTCTATGTTGAACTCTTTTTTGTTCATCATACTCAATTTGCTTTTAACATTAAAACTTTCCCTCTTATTTGTGTGGTTCATTAAGCAATGGGCAAAATAATTAAAGGTTATGTTTCTTCAAACTCTGTCTAATTTATTGTTATTATTCCCTTTCAAACAATGGCAAGTGTGAAGCATGAACTATATCAAAAGTGGTAGAACTAGTATGACACCTGCTGGCGAGAAACCCTGAAATAAACTGTTAACAGCAGCCACAACTGATGGACAGGAATGTTACCTCAGTACATTGATCTTATAAGACTCAAAGTTAGCTCAATACAGTGGAGTCACGAAGCAAATGAGATAGCAAGAGCAATTAATGCACCTTTTGTCCATTTAATCCGTCTTGTCTGATTAGGATGGCATTGGTGAGGGTAGAATGGGGGGAAAAACTAGTATAGGGAATATTTAAAAATAGGAAACAAAACTATAGTAAGGGGTCAGAAAAGATCAAAGCTAATACAACACTTTCAGAATCAAGGCAAAATCAAAAAGTCTTATGATAGCTAGAAGGGCCTGATTATAACAGACAAACCAGGTCTAATTGGAACCAGGAACTCCTGTGCTCTAATCTCTTACTGGATTCCCTCATCCAAACAAGGACTAAATGTTACCAATTGAAGTGCATTCACGCAATGGCACCATTTCCTAAGCGCCATTTTCAGTGGTCTGTCCAATCTAAAGGAAATAGTTTCCCTACCAAAGCTGCAGAAAGAGCTCTGATAATTAGGATCCCAATAAGCAGATCTTCCATACTAAACCCCTTTGTTCTCACAGCTTATAATCATTGTGCACCTCACTTATTACAGCTGGGTATTTTCATTCATCTCACTGTGCTACTGCTTCCTTGTCCTCTTGCCAGAGGCAAGTTTGCAAATTAACAGAAGCTGTCAAAAATAAGTGTCACTGATATATGGGGGACCTATAGGTTGAAAGACTCATTTGTGCTCTTGCTATCTATGTACACCGCTACCATTTTTCTCACTTATGCTTGATGTTTCATTTATTACATGCTCCATCCTGTCAATGATAATAGACAATGCCTCTTTCAAGAGTAAAATGTGAATTGAATACGTTCAAAGTTGTACAGTGTAATAAAAATCCAATATGACTGAATGTAACAAACTGATGCAGTCAAGAACAAATAGGCAATTGGAACAGTTACAATGAACTCTTTTAAAGGAGTAGCGGTAGCAGGTGGGAAGAGTCATATACATCCTGAACATAAATCTGATCCTAAAATGTAAGCGAAACTCAGTTTGATTTGGAATCTCATTACTGTTTGAGAGCCATTTGACTGGTATAGATTTTCACCAAAGCATAACCACCATACTAAGCAGCTGTCAACTGAAATGAGAAGATAACGTTTAATAGTCTGTAATATGCCTTTCACAAATGAATCTAGTCATGTTACTGACTCCAAGAATGCGCAAACATGTAGACACACCCACTTACAATATATCAGCAAGTGTCCTCAAAACCACATTCATTTATATTTTAAAATGTTTTATAATTTATATTTTCTAGTTTTTCATAAAAGCCAGAAAATCCCATTTCTAATCCCAGTTCTGACGACGTCTGTTTACTCATATTTACCTGCTTCATAGTGATAGTGAGAGGGTTAACTCCTTTTTGTACCATACTTCAATATTTAGTCTTGAGAGAGACACTTGCTGACGTACTTGTGAGTGCTTATTTACAAATAAATTTGTGAGAATTCTTGAAGTGGCTAACACATTACAAGTCTCCTAAAATTATTTGGGGAAGGACCATTAGAAACAAGATTGATTGCTTTCCCCCTTCCTGCTGTACTTGAAAGCTGTTTAGTTGAATGGTAATTCTTTGGTGCAAAAGCAAGCTGGAGTGTTGATATATGGATTTTATGAGACCCATGTCTAGCTACCACATAATATACCCAGAGGACCATATTTTGAAAAGACACTTGTAAATTTGCATTCAGAATGGCTTGCATAGACAACCCACATTTAGCTATTCTGTTTGCACACATAAATCCAGGTTGCACATGCAAACAACTCTGCATGTGAATCTTGCTGGCCTCTTCGAAAATTTGGCCCCAAATGCTAACTTTTTAATAGGCCTCAACTCAGCCTCTATTTTGCACCCACAATTATTTGCAAGTGAAAATGGGAGCGTTCTTAATCTTATCTGATCTGTAGGTCTAATCAGATAGATATTAAAATACCATCTCTGGCACCTGCTGTCATTTGTGATCCTGAAGTATGAACAGAAAAACAGAGGCCATTTAAAAAAAGTAGCCCTAAACGTTCAAAGGCCTTAACACTGTGTAAGGAAATTGAATTTCCTGCTATAAGGCCAAAGACTCAAAATTGTGTGCAACCAGAGTGTCACCTCCAGCAATGGCCTTCACCGCTGTCACATGTATCAACTGCTGCTCTTATTTGCAGCATGTTAATCAGACCAGAAGTATTTCCTTACCCAGGGGTTTTTAAGATGTGGAATTACAGACTCCAACTGCAAAACTACATTCTGACTAAATGAATGGGAACAATAATCAGCAACTTTTAGCACTAGCCAATTACTCATCCACATCACTTATGTGGCTATAAATATGTAAGTGGTAATTTTTCGTACACCTTCCAATTCAGACTGAGTAGAGCAGAAGCTCCCCATTGCAGTAGAAAGCAAAGCGGAATGAGCTGCCTTCTGTTCCTTTGGGCATCTGCACAGCATTCTAGAACAACACATAGGGTGCAAAATGGGGGAAGTGACGTACAATCCCTTTGAGGAATGTGAACTGGAACCTCCAGCTATTCTCCTCTCAAGCATTTCCAAAAGGAAGCATTGAAATATTAGTCTGAAATCATTAACTCTAAGAAGACCCTTTATCCTTTTCCCAGGCATTAGAACTATTGCACAATAGATGCAGTTAACTCAACTAATTGCTTTAACGACCCAATAGTGCCCAACATATTGAATAGAGCATGTTGTAAAAGAAATTGCTTAAAATGCATTAAATCTACCATAGTTGTAAGAGATTTAAGTCCTTTATACTTATGTTGTTTAAGAGCAGGACATGAACACCACGCAAACTTAATCCAAATAAAATCTAAACTTATTAACCTATAACATGACTTTTCATAAGGTTAATAATTATATTAAATGATTATGCAAATTGAATATAGATAAATTATCTATGATAAGGTGAAACTTACGCTTGCACATAAAAATACAAGCTATAATCAAAACAGAAAGTCACTTCAATGTGAAATATCTTAATCGCACAACACAAGTGGCATAAAAGGGATACAAAAATAAAATTAGCTGATTAAAATCTAGTTTAGGGGATATTGCCAGACAAGACATGATTGCGTATGAACCACATTTCCCATTTATCACGTCCTGAAACAAGTCCAGTTTCTCATGAAAGTTTTAGCATAAGAGAAGTTCTGTGCTAGTATCAATAAGTTACTGCTCATTTTCTTTCTACAAATTGAAAATACTCACAAACTAGTATAATCCAGAGAAAACAGCAGGGCTGGGAATGAAGAGGTCTCGAGTTCTAATCCCAGACCTGCTGCTGACTTGCTGCATAGCCTTGGACAAGTCACTTCACCTTTCTGCATCAGTTTCCCCCTGTGTAAAATGGGGATAATACATATTTGCATTTACAGGGGTGTTGTGAGGACTACTCAGTTAATGTATGAATCATGCTTTGAACCTGTAAAGCACTGTAACTATAATAAGTATTATTACAGAAATAAATCAGGCAGCAAAACTCACTACCAAACATCCATTCAATATACTGCGTTACAAAGTAATCACAGTGCATTTCTTAAAGATCATGTCACCAGCATAAACCACAAATCAACATTTCTAAATAAATTAGGACACAGGGTTGCCTAGCCTATTATTAATATATGCCCATAAAATTACATAGGCATAGCAAAATGTGCATACAAATTTAAAATTAATCAAGCACTTCAAACGCTGAACTTTTGTATTGGACCGTCCTTATAGGTGAAACAGGTAATTCAAGCTGTTGCTCTATTGCTGAATTCATTACTTCAGGTGAAGTTATTTCACACTTTGTTTACTGTAAACATTCCAGCTGAGAGCAGCAAAATTCCCAGGTAACTAGAACTGGGGCAGTATTTCTGCCCCTGCTTCAGCCACATCCAGCATTTTCTCTGTCTGACCTTGCCCCCCAAACATACAGGGCTCAGTTCTGGGGCAGGCGAAGCGAGGGACTGTGAAACCAGCTTTACAACCCCTTATAATAGCACTTCCGAAGTCCTGGAGCTGGGTGCCGTCCCATGCCAACACCACCAGCTGTGTTTCCGACAAGCTCCCGTCCTCTCCATCTTTTCAGATCTGTTCTCCACAAAATGGCAAACACATACACACGTCAGTGATCCAAATCCCACAAACCCTCAAATGTAAGTCTTCTGTATTACACCTCCTCAGAATCTAAAGGTTTGGTTCCCTCTCCAGGATGGCTGTGTGTCAATCTATCATAAAGAAACCAAGAGCACAATGATTTTAAGTAAATGAGGTTTGTTAGGAAAAAAGAGAAATTTAGATGAACATAGAATCAACCATATGAAAACATTTCTAGCCCAAAGTTGGGGAAAGTTAATCTAGACAAGTATGAACTGTCTTTCCTGACTGACGTCCTTTTGGATGTCAATTTGCTTTCCATTGAGTTGATTTTGGACTGTGCCTGAAGTAATTTATCACATCCTCTCTGGACCCAAAATTTAATGAGACATGACCCAGACTTTCCAATAATTCTATTTTGCCAATAATTTCTATCCTGTATCAAATATGAAATCTTGACAGATGACGTTCCATCTGTTACAAGGAAACCCGCTATTAGTTACAGTTTTACTGGTTCAGAGGGCTTATTGTACTTTAACTTATGTTCTGACTAAATTAGCTAGCACTGTCTAGCTCAGTCTGTTACAAGCACTGGGCCAAATTCATTCCTGGTGTAAATGGGAGCAGTGATTAAATCAATGGAGTCATACTCACTTGCACTGATTCTGAACTTGGGCCTCTGTCTACAAGGAAAAAATCAGATCATCTCATTTTAAAAAAAATGTTTTTTTAAAATACTCTTATGGCTAGCAAGGTATTGCTGTGCTCTCCCACAATATTTATTGTTAAAGCCACAGGAACCAATTGTGTGTTGCCCTTCACCTACTGCAGTCATTAATACCACTGCAGAAAGGGCACAAAAAATGCTGTCATTCTGATTCGGCAGCACTTTATATTGGTGTAAATGACTATACAAGGTGCAATGCAACAGATAATCAGGCCTACTAATAGACTTCACCACTACAATAAGGCCCCTCTCTACACTTGGAAAATGAGTAGGCAGCCAGATTCTTCACTGCCTTACACAGTCTGATCTGACAGCATTCTACAGCTCCCTTTGCAGAGAGATGAGTGATTAGGCAGTGGAGAAATTAAGCCACAGGAGTCTAGTATACTTTCTGAAAGGGAGGTTTAAAATACGGTAAATAGTTAGCCCCGCCCCCCCCAGCCCTGTGATGCTGTATGATTGATGATGACCATTTATAGCATTGTTGCTACCAGTGTTATACAATTGCAAAAAATCTTATATAAAAGTAGGTCATGTAAGATATCAATGGAAAAGTTGTAATCTGCTAAGTATGTTAATCCTACTTATATGCATGTTTCATCTTTGTATCTGAAGTAATGACTATTTGCTATTTGTATCTCAAACATGTGTTTTGTTCTGGGGTGACACCCACAAGGTAGTTTTACATCCTGTCTAGCCAGCCCAATGTCGATGAACCATTCAGGGAGATCAGCTCTTCAATGAGTCTTCCTGCAGCTGCCTCAGCCAGCAAGGAGCCAAGGGCCACCCCTGTGATTCAGCAAAAGATGTAAGATCATGTGATGTGGACATGTGACCTCAGACTCAATCTTTGTCAGTAATTTTCCATACAAAGGGGCTGTGGGCTTTGTTTGGGACAGTGAATTTCCATGTACATGGCAGAGGATATAAAAGACACCTGAAACATCTCCATTTTTGCCTCATTCCTGTACCAATTCTCTGGACTTAGATTTACACCTAAAATGAGTATTTTGAACAATGGACTGAGGACCATCCAATCTTTTGGAAGTTACCAAAGAGACTTTTGGAAGCCAGCAGTCTATTCCATCACTGCTACAAACATGATAAGGACTTTGCAATCATTTTTATGTATATTATCTATTAACCATTTATAACTATTCTTTTCTTAATAAATCTTCAGTTAGTTTACTACGGATTGCCTGACAGTGTGATATTTGGGTAAGATCTGAGATACATATTGACATGGCAGGTAAGCATCTGATCCTTTGAGATGAGTAGACCCTCACATATGGTGAATTCGGTTTTCAGTAACCTCTCACTACATTAGACCTGTTTGTCTGGATAGGAGCCCAGGACCAGAATGCATAAAAGGGACTGTGTTAGGCTTCTTGTTAACCAGTGTGGTGCTACAGAAGCTCTTTTGCTACCAGTTTGGTGAATCTAATTATAGAATAAACCACCAGTTTGTGGGGATTTTCTGCCCTGTTTCTTGCAGTCTGCCCTGAGGTGGCACTCTCAGTGTAGTCCATCCCAATGACCAAGCTGTTTCAAATTTCATTTGAGTAGAGGAGAGGGCAGAGGAGTCTGATGATTGACATTTGTTATCATTCATATCACTCTTCTTGATTACACAAGGGCCAAGTGCTCAAATGACTTGTGTGCTTACATATCCTGTATTCTTCTGAACCACTGCTACCGCTGCAGCTTAGCAAATAAAACTTGGTTCCAATTACTTATAGCAAGACTGCAAAAACATCTGGTGAGCACAGATTTTTTTTTTTTTTTTTTAAAACAGGTGTCCTCAGCAGTTCAATGAGAGATATTAAAAAGTCAAACAGCTCAATACTAATGATGCCTGACTTTCTGAAATGAGGGCAACTGTTCCTTCATGACACATAGGTAAGACAGCTAAATAATTCCATGACCAGGAGACTTAATGAGTCAGTGGGTTATTTTTCCCCAATTGCATACCCTGAGATAACTGTGGTGCATTAATTTAAGCACTACAGATCAAGATGTTGAAAAGGAACATGAATTATAGGTTTATAAAACATATGGTATTTTAGTGAGCTGCGAGGACAAGCCAACAAAACAATTTAATGAGTACTCCCAAAAGCAGGAGAGATTTACAAGTTTTAGAAGATTCAGTTTCACTGGTTTTTCTATATTACTTTAGAATAAGATAAATGTCAGTAGGAATAAGTGGCTATTCAAAGAAAGCAAAGAGTAGAAAACAGAAGTGTAATGGAACCACTATCCTTTAAGGCTTTCAGAGAAAATTGTGCATCTGTTTGAAGGATATAGGGGGATTTTAAGTCAAGATGGGCTGAACCAGACAAATTCAGGCTATATATTTAACATAGATGAATTTTTTACAGTGGAATTGCTACAAATTCCTTTCTATTGGAGACCTTTCAATACTCACCACTGTACAGACTAGCAGACTACAATTATGAGAACTCTTCCTTAACCTGGGTAGAAATGTTCTGATATAGGCCAAATAGTATCTGATGTTCATTGGGAAATCATCTCATTAAGGGAAGCTCCTGTAATATCAAACAGTACTTTAAAGTCTAAGCTGTGAACGTCCATGTATCACAAACACATTGTGTTTTATATTACTTGGATTATATCTTAAACAGCCTTAATTATATTAGTAGTGTAATCTATTCTGTATTTAGCTGAGATTAATAAGAAGGCCAGAAAGTTGTATTGAGCACTGTGAAAGGGTGCAGAGGCACTTCTTTGTCCATGGCAAATGAATTAACCAGGCTTACGAACAGGACTAGGTGGGAGAGGCTACTTAGAAGGCAGTACGATTAATTCAGGGCCACAATCCTGATTTCCATGACCTGGGAAACACCGTTACAATCTGATGTTTTAAATGGTTGTGTATTGCCCAAAACATGAAATTTGCCCAGACACACACAGGTTATCAAATGATTAACCCAGTAGGTTTTTGCTGAATGACTTCACCAGCCTATAAACAGTTAAAAGGATAGTGAGAACAAAAGAAGTGATGTGGAGTAGTTTGTTATTTGCTTGTGTCTTCAATAAAACTGTTCGATGAACAATGTTTTAATAATCAGAGGCCCTTTCATTGATTCAAAGTTACAAATATAAATGGTAGCTTTTGGATATGAAATTTATTTGTTTCACAGTAGGATGCCTGGGGAACCTATACAGATACACTGGCAGGGAATCCATTTAAAAAAGGAAGAGCACTGAACCAAACAACAGGTATAAACGATTGATGTCAGCTAACTGTACTTACTGTAGGCTCCTCAGAACTAAGAAAGGCCTTTGGTGAGCCATGATAGCATCTCAGTGACAGTTTTCAACTGGTAATGTTCCAGTTTAATCACTGTAACAAATGTTTTTCCTGTCTCTTGAATGATAATTGTATTACATAAATAAAACTAATGTTGCTACATTTACCCCTATGGAATTCAAAACAGATTACACACCAAATGTTAGAAAATAGTGCAGATTTTTAGAGTAAGACTCTTCCGGCATATCAAGAACTAGATAATACAGTTTTAATCCATGTCAAGATCTGTTGTTATTTAGAACCAATGACCAAAATATTTCATATTTGCATGTAAAGTGAGAGTATGGACAACATGGTACTACCAACTTCATTAGTGGACCAGCCCCAGGATAGGAGTATATTGATCCAAAACATGTGCTCGTATCATGATTAAATTATCGTTGGCATGTCCTGGAGGAATGGGGAGGACCGCTCTTTGCTCTGTTCACTAGTTTAATAAAATACAGAATGTGGTAAAAGAAAACAACAAAAATGTAAGCGAGCAAAAACAAATCCACACTTGTATAACAGTTTGTTTACTGTTTATTGATATTGCCAACCAAGAACACTGACTAGTAGTTAAACCAAAATAGCTATATTTGATTATTAGTACTTGTCCTGGGCCACAAGGTAGAGAAATTATTCATGAAATGACCTTCAAATAGGACTACAAAATGGAGGCAATCTAGACCTGGATTCTGCTGCAAGATCCCCTGGTTTCTATAGTATTCTGGTATGGCAAACGCAAATTTCTGCTGCAGATTAACAAATTGAAAAATTGAGATTTCTATTGTATTAGATATGAAGAGTAATACAATCAGTACAGAGGTCCTCATTTCATAGAACATTCATTTGTTTTACAGAGTGGTCACATTTTCAATATGCTGAATATTTTTGTATTCATGAAGGGGACTGATGATTAGCAAAAGACAGTTTGAATTCTTGGCACCCAGGAGGGAGGCGAGTCCTCTTTCCCTCCCATTATGAGGGAACTGACTTTAAATTCAAAAGAAAGAGGGAGGGGATTGAACTCCTCATTGCCCTCCCTTTCAATAGCGAGGAATCAGCACATTATCTGGCTATTTCTGCTAAAATGAGATCAGTAGTAAAATAATGAATGATGACACTGGGCTTCAGAGTCATCCTCCCATTGGGATAATTTGGGCAATTACACCTCTCAGGATATTGTTTGAGGCAGATTCAGGAACACAACGCTGCACCTGTTTACATTCAATTCACATCAGGGAGGCTCTTAGCAACCATTAGGGCCAGAAAGTTAATGATTTTAAAATCAAAGTTTGGATTCTAAAGCACACTTCTGTGGCAGATGGTGAATAGCAACATATTTTGTGGCTACAGAACACACAGAGCCCTACTTACACATATATGTCGCTCCACTTTAAAAGACAGGCTGAAAGCCACATTCTGCACTAGCTAAAGCTTCCCTGTAGTATTCAAGGGAAGCAATAAGTACAGCATTGTACAATATTCCAACCTGGATAGGACAGAACAGATATCAGTGACAAGACCAATGCAGAAAGGAAAAAGATGCAATTTCCAGGTCAGCCAAATGGGGGAGTTGGGGCGGGGGGGAAGGAGGGGAAAGAGTACTTAGAAGCTTAAATCTGACTCTCTGCTTTTCATTACATAATAAAGCATTTTCATTTAAGGCATCCTCCCTGTCTAAATTAGACTTGCTATTACTATAGAATATCTGTGATCAACTCTATGTTTTGTAAAACATACTAAATGAACCATATAAGCAAGGGTGTAATTAGAACAGCCACAATATAAGTGGAAAGAAACTTTATTACATGACTTATCATATAAGGAGTACCATCTTTCCCAAAGCACCACTGCTGTTAATGAGGTGTTCATGAGCCTTAGCAACTTTTTCCAATGGATATTCAGGGCCAACTACAGGTTTAAGCCAGCCAGCTTCTATACCAGCAAGAAGCGCGGTTTCACATTCATGCATCAACTTCTGTATAGTGAAGATAGTATTTACTGTAAGTCATGTGCACTTTTAAAGTATATTAGATGTTTATACAAAGTTTTAATCCAAATTTCACAATTAAAATGCATTTTATTACATTTCTGAGATTTATCATAATTCTTCTACGTGTTCATTTAGAAAAATAAAATTTATATAATCTAATAAAATTGTACCCTTACACCTCAAATCAAACCCAACTATGCTATTTTGCTAAACATTTAATTTGCTTAAACTAAAAGTTTATAAGTTATTAGAATATCTCCTCTAAGTAAATTCTTTGAACTAAAAATGCCTTACCTTAGTTGCACAAAATAGACTAACTCCTATTATGCTGGATTCTTTCATCATAGTGTCCCTGGGGTTTATTTCAATTGGACCTCTACTCCCCACGATCTGATACAAAAAAAAGTTTTAAAATAAAAAAAATAAAGACATTTAATCCAAACATTTTTCAACGAATTATAAACTTAATTTGAAGGCAATGACAGCGAAAATACTTACCATCACCCTTCCTCCAGGTGACAGTAGTTGTAAGTCAGTGGCGAGATTAACATTAGCTAGCATTTCTATTATCACATCAACTCCCCGCACATCACTGAATTCCTACACAGAATATAAAAAGAGATAACCAACTGAGAAAAATTCACATTTGGGTGTCTGTGTATATTTCACAGGCTGTAGGTAACCTGGGGTTTCTACATGTTAAGTCTGACATATCTAATGCAATTCTGAAAGTCTATCTTCATCATATTGTGACTTGCTGGGATCTGAGTTTCTAAATGCTCCCTCCCTTCATGAGATAGTAAAGCAAATAGGAAACACAGCTAATACAAGTACTATAGTACAATCTCTTTATCATGTAAGTTGAACTTACAAATGTAGAATTATGTACCAAAAAAAAGCTGCTTTCAAAAATTAAACAATGTAAAATTTTAGAACCTGCAAGTCCACTCAGTCCTACTTCAGCCAATCGCTCAAACAAGTTTGGTTATAATTTGCAGGAGATAATGCTGCCCACTTCTGGTTTACGTCACCTGAAAGTGAGAACAGGCATTCACATGGCACTGTTGTAGCCAGCGCCGCAAGATATTTACGTACCAGATGCGCTAAAGATTCATATGTCCCTTCATGCTTTAACCACCATTTCAGAGGACATGCGTCCATGCTGATGATGGGTTCTGCTCGATAATGATCCAAAGCAGAGCGGACCAACGCATGTTCATTTTCATCATCTGAGTCAGATGCCACCAGTAGAAGGTTGATTTTTCTTTTTTGGTGGTTCGGGTTCTGTAGTTTCTGTATCTGAGTGCTGCTCTTTTAAGTCTTCTGAAAGCATGCTCCACACCTCATCCCCCTCAGATTTTAGAAGGCACTTCAGATTCTTAAACCTTTGGGTTGAGTGTTGTAGCTATTTTTAGAAATCTCACATTGGTACCTTCTTTGCGCTTTGTCAAATCTGCTATGAAAGTGTTCTTAAAACAAACATGTGCTGGGTCATCATCCGAGACTGCTATGACGTGAAATATATGGCAGAATGCAGGTAAAACAATAGGAGACATACAATTCTCCCCCAAGGAGTTCAGTCACAAATGTAATTAATACTTTTTTTTTTTTTTTTAACAGAGCATCAGCAGCATGGAAGCATGTCCTCTGGCATGGTAGCGGAAGAATGAAGGGGCATACGAATGTTTAGCATATCTGACAGAACTACAAAAGTGCCATGTGACGCCTGTTCTCACTTTCAGGTGACATTGTAAACAAGAAGCGGGCAGCATTATCTCCTGCAAATTTTAACCAAACTTGTTTGTCTGAGCGATTGGCTGAACAAGTAGGAGGATTGAGTGGACTTGTAGGCTCTAAAGTTTTACATTGTTTTATTTTTGAATGCAGTTTTTTCTTGGTACATAATTCTACATTTGTAAGTTCAACTTTCATGATAAAGAAATTGCACTACAGTACTTAGGTGAATTGAAAAATACTATTTCTTTTGTTTCTATTTCAGTGCAAATATTTGTAATCAAAAACAAATATAAAGTGAGTACTATATACTTTGTATTCTGTGTTGTCATTGAAAGCAATATATTTGAAAATGTAGAAAACATCCAAAAATATTTAATAAATTTCAATTGGTATTCTATTGTTTAACAGTGCGGTTAATCGCGATTAATTTTTTTGAGTTAATTGCATGAGCTAACTGCAATTAATTGACAGCCCTAGTTATGATTAAAGCTAAGATTTAGTCATGGGTATTTTTGGTAAAAGTCATGGACAGGCTGTGAATTTTTATTTATTGCCCGTGACCTGTCCATGACTTTTACCAAAAATACCCCTGACTAAAACTCTACTTCTGGGGCCCCACTGGTCTGGGGGCCCCTGCTGGGGGGGAGGGAGCAGCCTGCTCCAGTGCTGGGGGTTGACTGCCACCCCGGGACCGCTGCTCGGGCAGTCCCCAGGGCACCCCCAGGACCACTACTTGGGCGGTCCCTGGAGCCAACCACACCGGCTGTTGTTCCGACGGTCCCCATAGTCAGCTGTCTGGGCCGCCCGAGCAGAGGCCAGTGTGGCTGGCTTCGGGGCAACCCCCGGGACCACTGCTCGGTTGCTCTCTGGGGCCTCCCTCAAGACTGTTGCTCGGACGGTCCGCAGGACCGCCGGAGAGCTGGCCCCAGGTCGCTCCAGCAGCAGCTGGTGCGGCTGGACACTGGGCGCCCGAGCAGTGGGAAGTCACGGAGGTCGCAGAAAGTCACAGAATCCATGACCTCCGTGAAAGAATCGCAGCCTTAGTTATGATTTAATATTCTTGGTATCCATATCTTTAAAATTAACAATTCTCCTTTGAGCAGAAATTAAAAGGTTGTGTAGATTTTGCTCAAATGGCAGATCCCTACAGAACCCTAATCTAGTTTCAAAAGAAAAATATAAAGAGCTGTTTACCGAATGTTTCATTTCATAAAAGTTACAAATAGAAAATATCTATCTAGTTCATCTGGCTGCCATCACAGGATTGCCATCTATAGTACATTTTCTAGTCAATTAAAAGGAAGATAATTAATAGAAACCAAAATGGATTTTGAATATTTTAATGGAAGGAGAAAGAGGGTGAAAGATCTATGAAACTTTCAATCTGGTAGTAAATTACCTTAATCTTATCAACGTAATCAGCTTCTCTATGATTAAACATTTTGTGGGCTCCATTTCTCAAAACTATGTTCATTCCTTCTTCAGTTCCAGCTGTGCCTAAAACCTTTAAACCATAAGCTCTGGCAATCTGGCATGCTGCTATTCCAACCTGGAAAAATGAATTACATTTCCCTTTACCATTTATTTTCCCACTCTTAATATAAATATCACCTATCAGTGACTCAGTACTTTACATGTCAAATTAACTTAAAATATGTTTTTATGCATAACAAATCACTAGCATAACTGAAACAGTATTTTGATTTACATTCACACACACACACACACACACACACACACAACACATTGTGTACTAGTAAAGGTGCTGCACACACAACATACCTGACACAAAACCAAGGAAGTGAAAAGTTAAGCCATGTAACAGTATATATGATCTTTACTTCCCACAGACAGACACTACTAACATGATCACCATATACCACAGATAATGTATCACAACCTTGACTCTTAACTGCAGAATAGGTCCATTTAGCATCTCATTCCCCAGACTCCCAACATTACCACAAACAGACGAGACTCCCTAGTCTCACTGCCCCTTCTGCTGAGTCCTGAGAAACCACACTCTAGTTTCAGAAAGCCAAAGGAAGCCCTGCAAAGCGTAGTTGCCAGATATTGTGAGGACCCCAGAGAAAACTCCCAAGCAGGGAAGCGTCAGAGGGTAGCAGATTTTGGAGGGGGAAGTAAGCACATGAGCCTCCATTCTTAGGCAGCAAGTAAAACCACTGGAAGCCTGGTCAGACACTGATCCTGCCAAATAAACATCTGCATTCCCTACCACCACATCCTCTCATCCCTGCTTTATATTTCAGTTGGTGGTGAGAGGTGTTTTATTAGTGCCAAGCAGATGTAAAGTCTTCTTAGTGCCGGAGGACAAGCAGGCTTCAAGTCCATGAGGCACGTCACAGTCTCAGCTGGCTCACACTGACTGCTTACATGGTGTGCAGAATGCAAAACAGAAACGAAGAACAAGCATGCACAAAACTCTGCCTCTCTTTTGGGGTTACTCTCAACCTGGTTCCTCCTGCAAAGGCAGGTTCTGCAACCTATCCTGACCAGCCCTGGAGACAGACACTTCCTCGGCTAATTTAAGTGCTGTTATTCTCTTCTATTGGTAGCAAACAGCCTCATTCCATTTCTGTTACCAACAGAATTCCATCTGCTGCCATTTATGGCTCTGCTAATGAAACTTGCACCCAGGAGTGTTATGTAAAGTAAACAAACTGCCTTCCCCATAAGAAATCCTCATGACCATCACTCTTGCCAGGGGCTTATCAACTGACCTATTTGAAAAACCGAAGTCACCTTTGACATTTACATTTCAAACTAACACACGGCATGACTAGATTATCTCAACATCCAAAAGTTGTTCAATGAACAACCTGAAAAGAATGCAAGATTTAAGGATCATTGTAGAAGCGCATGTCAATGAAAGACGTACCACAAACATCCACGCTTATCACTATAGTATGTGTCTCTTTGCCTACTCTCTTCTCACTGCACTTGCAAATGTTTTTGTAACAGTCTGCAAATCTATAGATGATAATCTTATTTGTGGACCATGTCATTGTAAAGCAAAAACATGTGTGTGTTCCCAGAAGCATATAAAAGAAGTGGAAACAGAAAATCAAAACTCAATTTATGAAAATAAAGAAAAAACATATTGCTGAACATCCTTCTAGTCTAGTATATTACAAGAGATCTGAGTTTTCTCTCATGTGAGACTTTCATAATCAGCCTTTTGCAGCCAACCGAGTACCTCAACAAAACTTGGCCAGCTCGCAACAGTTTTTCCAGCCACTGGAAAGGGGAAATAGAGGCCACTTAAAGTTTAACTATTCCCTCTTACTCTACCTCAGCCTTCTTGTTTATTCAGCAGAGCCAAAGGTTAGCCCTTTTGGAAATACAGAAGCTAGTTGGGAAAACAAAGTCCATTCAGGTATGAGATTATCTCCTCCAACATCTCCCATTTTCTAGCTAGGTTACAGTTAATGGGTGAGAAACAGCACAGAAAGTCCCCATCCAGCCAGTGAGCATTTCTTGCACAACTAAGGACAGTTTGCCTAATTTTTCAAAACACAACTTTTCCTTTAACTTTTCTCTGAGGCAGACTAGCTGTATGGCTCCTGACCCAGCTTCTGACCGTTTTCCACTTTGTGATTTCACCATGGGATGCCCTACATATGATCTAATTAAGTTCATATGACATCAGCATTTGGGGCCATATGTGGTAATTTGTGCAGTTTCAGGCTGCTATATTTTGGATGATAGGATTTAACTTTAAGTGTAAAGAGCCTTCATGACAGAGAACCATTTGCCTTAGAACCAATCACAAAAATAGATACACAAAATACTTGCTAACTTAAGTCTTTTCAAAATACTTACTCCTCCACTTGCCCCATGGACTAGCACAGTTTCCCCTGGTTTGGCATGCCCTCTAGAAGACAAAATGACAGATATTGAACTATTTAATACATTATAACTTGAGCAGATCCTATGCATTGTCTAGCCATAAGATGTAGTTGGGTTATATGAATTAAATATAAATCTTTTTAGATCACATTCAATGCGCCTAATTTTCCTCTCTTTAGTTTTACACTGAGTTAGTCCTGATTCATTCTGGGATTAGAGAAGAGAATCGGTTCTTATCTCTTAATAATTCTAAAAGCTCTCATTCCTGAATGTAAATATAGATATAAGCTACAACAATGGGAGTACCAGTTTCATGGTTGGTATAGGTGTGTATTAACACCAGCCTAATATTCAAAACAACATTTTCTTCAACTTTAGTCTTCCAGGTTTTAAAATAATCTACCCATACTTTTTCAAAGGATAAACTAGATTGCCCAATGCTTTGTTCTATGCATTTATCTAGACTGGATTCCCAGTCCTGATCTCTTATCCCCCTAGCTGACAAGGCACTCTTGTCTATCACTATAGTACAGATTTATGAATCAATACCATGGCGATTGGCAGGGTTAAATACTTAGATAGATGAGCTAGTAGGAGTTCTGCCAACAGCTCCTGAAGACAGAGGTGATGGAAAGATAGGTTACGCAACTGCAACCCCTCGGTTCAATCAAGAAGCAGAAATTATGACTGAAACAAGTCCTATCTAGTCCTTCTTAAGGACAGTGGTGTGGTAAAGAGGGGTAGAAGGAGGAAAACAATTAACTCATTTCTTTCAGTGTATACACTTTTTTATTATATAGCGTGCCCATCCCAGTTCTGGGTGCCCCAGATGCACTCTTAAAAATACATTCTTAAAAATAAAAAGACGGTCAATTACCTCCAGATCACAACCCTCTGACACTAATGTAGGCAACACATTTAATTTAACCCTCCAACGGAATCCCCACCAAAGTCCTCCTCCCATCACTACCCTACCTAAGAAGTCTCCCATCTCTTTATGAAAGAGAGAGATAAAATAGGCCTTGCAGTGTGCCCTGAAAAGGTAAACCATGTAACTGGCTATTATGGATGGCGTGTCTACTCTATAGTTTGTATTTTACGTCTTCAAAAGCAGAAGATACAAACAGAGCATAGCATCTTACTTTTGGAAGAGTGCACGGTAAGCAGTGAAATATGGGATTCCAATGGCAGCACCTTGCTTGAAGTCTAATTTATCTGACAAGGGGAAGACTGTGTCAGCTGCAGCAACTGTATAATCTGCATAGCCACCAGAGATGGTACCATTAGTAAAAACCCTGTCACCTTTCTGGCAGGAAAAAAATAAAAAAGGTTTAGACACAAGTTCCAAGTACTTTAGTCAAAGTTTGTTACGTAACACTTCTGTAAAAGTTTTATATATAATTATCTTCCCGAAAGGATTTTATAAAAATCAAGGAAGTGAAATCTCTGCAACACAATTTTGTATATCCAGATTTCAAAAGGTGTGTGTGCAGATTACATCCTATGTTCTATATCACACACAAAGCTACTGCATGATTAAGGTGATCCTTAATGAACCTGAATTCATCCAGCTGGACTCCACAAGGAAAATGTCAAACATTTTACAAGCTTATGAAAAGCACTTAAGCAGTTTTTGAAGCCTGAGAAGTATACATTCTTAACAGGAATAGTTATTGGTAATAGTTATTGTTGGGAGTCCTTCAACAGGATAAAATCACAACCTCCACACAAATCACCAAGTGGGCTGTGTGAGAAACAGGGAATAATACACATCCCAACACACAGGGTGTTTTAACACTTATTTCCAGCCCTGCCAGCTACCGAGTATCAACTACTTTGGTACTGGTTGTGAGCTGCATATAGCACATCCCAGTTCTTAGAACATGGTAATTTCATGTTTTGTACAATTTTTCCTCAGTTCCGTACATTCTGACCACTTGTGGGTGTCTGACTTTCAAAATCACTATGATTATCTTAGTACCTGCATAGCATGTAAATCCCTGCGCTTTGATTTGCTGACACCTATTATTAGCCAGAGTGCCAAGATCTGCATAATTGCTATGTGGCTATTTCTTACACACCATCAATATGCAAATCTCTCTATTCTGATTGGCTCCTCTATTCAGCCCTTTCAAGCTGTTTGTCTGCAACTATTGCTCTCATCTTCTTTCCCTTCAGTTTAAGCAGAAAATGACAAAATTTACATGAAAAACTAAAAGCAAAGAAAATGGAGCTGTCAATCTGCTGAAACAAAAAGTGTTTTGTTTATTTTTAAAGTTAACACCTCTGCCTTATTTTCCATCTCCAGGCCAGCACGGCTCTTGTCTCCTCAATAACGGTCATATATGACTTCAGAATAGGAGAATCCCAACTCTCTACCCCAATACAGTTTTTAAACAATACATATTCTACTGTTAGTCTTTGGTCAAGAATCTTACTCACCTGTAAGGAAATAAAAGAGAAGGCCAATTAAAAAACCCCACATACATTTATCTTTTAACAGCCCACTTTTTCCCCCTCGCCAAGATATGGTTTAACCAAAGGGCAGCAGGTGAAATATTACCATGAGACAGCAGCTGAGTATTTAAACATTGTTATCAGTAGATACACCTTTCATTTTTTTCCCCTTCATTTTAAGTCTGAATATTAAAAATATCAGCAAAATAATCTCAGGGTCCTTCCTGTCAGTCCAGGACGATGATGACAATAATCACAGCAATCTTGACATTTATAATGCACCTACAATGCTTCAAAAACGTTTCTGGACCAAGACTGTGTAAACAAAACCCCAATCCTGCAAGCAGCACCATGCAGTCAGGCTCCTGCACCGGCGCTGAACTCCACAGATCTCTATGGGGCTCTGTATGGGTGTAAGGGACAGCCCTGCAGAGCCGCTTGTAGGAATAGGGCCACTAATTTGACCCGGATGCATGCATTTCATGGCCAATTAGAGGTCCCCAAAACCCAGAGGAAATTCTGACAGGCCATAAATTATAGAGATAGCAGTAAGTACTGCAACAATAATGTAGGGAAAGCATAAGCAATCAATTAAAAAAGGAACAGAATATAATACCTTGAATACAGTTACATGCTCCCCAACAGCTTCAATTACTCCAGCAACATCTGTGCCAGGAGTGTAAGGTAAAGCTGGTTTTCTAGCATGAACACCAGAACGAATATATGTCTCCACTGGGTTTACACCACATGCATGGACTTTGATTAAGACCTGAAGAGAAAATGTTATTTGTTACATATCATTACAATCACCATAATTTTGCATCAACAGCTTAGTATTATTAAAGCAATTGACTTGACTATTAAAGAGCCCTTAGTATGGATGTGAAACAATTTTGGAAAGTCTTTTGTATTCAATATGTAGACTGCGTTAGAATAACAAAACTAATTAGTTAAATCTGATGCCTGTGACTTTATTTATGTATATGCTGCTCAACCTACTCATATTCAGAATTAAGATGGTTCTGCTTTGGACACTCACTCAATTCATACTCAAGTCATTACCATTCAGTGCAATTATCTTAGTTTACAGCTATCATTTCCACCTGATTTTCTTTCGGATTCGGCAATAAGACATCTGACAGGAGCTTAAGCACTTCAGGTCCACCAAATTCAGAAACTCTGACAGCTCTCATCACATTTCTTCCAGTTGCCATAGTGATCTGAATTTCAGAAGATGAGAAAATATTGCATTAACTTCACAATCCAGTTTTCACTTCAGAGGGAAGGGATCAAACTCCCTACATTTAGACAACAGTTTAAATCAGGGGCTCACTACTGATTTATTTTCATAGAAAAGATGGTCTTTCATCTTACAAATCTTGCAAACGAAGAGCGTTATCACCATCTCCCATGGGAATGTGTGGGCTTTAAAGTGAATCAAACATGTAAATAACTACATTAAAAATATGAGTGAAGTAGTTCCTGTATTAGATATCATGCCATAACATCTTGAGCAGGGTTTCTCAAAAAGGGGTCACCGCTTGTGTAGGGAAAGCCCCTGGCGGGCCAGGCCGGTTTGTTTACCTGCCCCGTCCGCAGGTCCGGCCGATCGCGGCTCCCACTGGCCGCGGTTCACTGCTCTGGGCCAATGGGAGCTGCTGGAAGCGGCGCGGGCCGAGGGACTTACTGGCCGGACGGATCGGACGGACCCGCAGACAGGGCAGGTAAACAAACCGGCCCGGTCCGCCCGGGCTTTCCCTACACAAGCGGTGACCCCTGTTTGAGAAACCCTGATCTTGAGGGAAATGCATTGTACTTTGGGGCCCATGGTTGCATTTTACAAAATGAATTTCCAACTTCACTGATAAAAAAAAAAAAAAAAGATGTCATATAGTGCGTATTCAGCCAGGGTCTAAACTGTAGATTTCCAGCTTCTCTTCCTGCTTGCTATTTAAGACAACAAAAAGCTCCTTGCTCATCAGCCCTCAAAAATAAAAGATACAATGGGGAATTAAAATATATTGGAGGAAACCAGAAAAATTGAATACATATGTATCGTGAGGAGTACAGTTAATGTTTCTAAAAGCTAGCTTGACTATGCATGTTTTTAAGAACATCAAGAAAGGCATACACTGACAGGAACGTGGGAAAAACAGGGCAAAGGTACATTAGTCAGACAGATAAGGAGCTAAGATAATTCTTCCTTTGGATCATGACAAAGGTCCAAGTCTTACAGGGCTATTCAATCTTACACTTTCCCACGCCCTCCTCCTCAACATATAAATTACATCAATTTACCAAAGGGTAATTTACACCACCATATATTTGGTTTTCTATACAAATGTATAAAATACAGCCATGCCTAAATGCCCTGTTTTTAACACTAATCAGAAAGGACAAGTTAAGCCATAAAACATAAGAACTAAGGCCCCAATTTTGTAACTGGAGCTACAGTGGCAAACTCTTACAGGCCCACCATCCATCTGCTGGAATCTGATTGCAGAATCAGGGCCTAAGCTAGAAGTGCTAGCTCTGTACTGAGCCCAGCCCAGTAGACAGGCATGGTTCAGAGCTGGCTGCAAACGGCAATTTCTGTTCTGTGGGAAATGCCAAAATAAAAAAAATTGGTTCAAATAGTCAACTTTTTTTTTAGCTTATATTGAAGATACATAAATATTATGTAATGTTTATATTAATGTTTTAAAATAATGAAGACTATACAAAACATTTCAACATTATAGAAGTGAAACTGACATTTTCCACATCACAAGTTGACAAATATCGACATATTCCTGCTAAATGTCTTGGTTTAGACCATACTGTACTACTGACTGAAAACAACTCTGCCAAAGAAATTTGGCCAGCTTTAGTTATTATATAAGATACTACCTAAGCAATCCTATTATAATATTTGTATGTAAGAAATAACATTTACCAAATATATGCTATTTTACTGGAGCTGTCTCAGTTTCATTACTGTTCTGACTTCTCATCTCAAAAGGCTCCCAACCATATCACACAGCATAGAAAACATGAAATTAAAATTTCTCTCTGAAGCAGTGATCTTTTCCAATCCATGTCTCATCATATTGGTTAACATTAAAATTTCCACTATAATAAAGACGCAACTGCTTTAATATATACTGCACCATGATATTCTCAAAGCACAGGTACTTTTGAAGTTATGAGTACGGGAACAGAAAAAAAATTGTATAAAAAAATAATCTTAAAAAAAAGTACAGGAGTACTTGTGGCACCTTAGAGACTAACAAATTTATTTGAGCATAAGCTTTCGTGGGCTTCAGCCCACTTCATCAGATGCACAGAATGGAACATATAGTAAGAAGATATATATATACATACACTAACTCCTCACTTAACGTCCTCCCACTTAACGTTGTTTCGAAGTTATGTCGCTGCTCCATTAGGGAATATGCTCGTTTAAAGCTGTGCAATGCTCCCTTATAATGTCGTCTGGCTGACTTTACAAGGGAGCATTGCACAAGTTCCTCTTCTCTGCCTCCTCCCCCTCCCTTCCTCCCTCCCAGCACTTCCCCTGCCGCCAAACAGCTGTTTGGCAGCGCTTAGGACTTTCTGGGAGGGAGGGAGCAAGTGGGGAAGCTGCCACCCCCCCACTCCCTAGCAGGCAGGGCCACCCAGAACGCAGGGGCTTTAGAGGCTACAGGGCCCTGGGCTAAGGGGGCCCCGGCCTGCAGCTCTAAAGCCCCTTTTGGAATGCGGCCCTGCGAGCACGGGCCAGAGGACTCAGGAGGGGCAGGGGCAGCAGCGCAGCCTGCGTCCAGAGAGAAGTGGCACATTCCCCTTCAAAGCAGGCTGGAGAGAAGCAGGAAGAAGGGGGAGGAGCGGGGACACGGCGTGTTCCGGGGAGGAGGTGGCGTGGGGGTGGGAAGAGCCGGGCCTGGAGTGGAGCGGGGATGGAAAGAGGCAGGCCTGGAGCATCCCCCAGAAAAGTCAGCACCTGTTCTTCTGGTGGGAAGCTGCTGCTGCGCAAGGTGCTTCCTAGCATCCTTGCCTGCCTCATTGTCTGCAGTGGGCTGTGCCTATGTGGGGTAAGCCAGGGGCACCTCCCCACCACGGTACAGTACTGTACACTATATAATGCCTTTTGTCTGCCCAAAAAAATTTCCTTGGAACGTAACCCCCCCGCATTTACATTAAATCTTATGGGAAAATTGGATTAGTTTAACATCGTTTCACTTAAAGTTGCATTTTTCAGGAACATAACTACAACGTTAAGTGAGGTGTAGTGTATTAAATTGCTCCCCGTAGGAATGTGCTACTTACCGTGTACTACTTACGGCTGCCAGTCCTGGTGCTCTGAGCGGCAATGGTAAGGGGGTGGGGAGCGGAGTTGAATAAGGGGCAGGAGGTTCTGGGGGGCAGTCAGGGGACAGGGATCAGTTGGATAGGCGTTGGAGTCCCGAGGGGGCTGTCAAAGGGCAGGGTGTGGATAGGGCTTGGGGCAGTCAGGGGACAGGGAGCAGGGGGGAGTTGGACAGGGGATGGGATCCCGGGGGTGGGGGGCAGTTAGGGCAGGGGGGTCACACACACAAACTCTGGTGATAAAACAGAAGCTAAATGTAGTAGTTCAAGACAGATACACTAGAGCAGGGATCGGCAACCTTTAGCCCACGGCCCGCCAGGATAAGCCCCCTGGCGGGCCGGGCCAGTTTGTTTACCTGCCGCGTCCGCAGGTTCGGCCGATCGCAGCTCCCACTGGCCGCAGTTCGCCTCTCCAGGCCAATGGGGGCTGCAGGAAGCCGTGTGGGCCCAGGGAAGTGCTGGCCGCTGCTTCCCGCAGCCCCCATTGGCCTGGAGCAGCGAACCACAGCTAGTGGGAGCTGCGATCAGCCGAACCTGCAGACGCGGCAGGTAAACAAACCGGCCCAGCCAGCCAGGGGACTTACCCTGGCAGGCGGCGTGCCAAACGTTGCCAATCCCCGCACTAGAACCTCAGTTACAAACACCTCGGGAATGAAGGTTGTTCATAACTCTGACCAAAACATTATGGTTGTTCTTTCAAAATAACTTTACAACTGAACATTGACTTAATACAGCATTGAAACTTTACAGTGCATAAGAAAAATGCTGCTTTTAACTACTGTATCTTAATTTAAATGAAATAAGCACAGAAACAGTTTCCTCACCTTGTCAAACTTTTTTTTTTTAATTTTCCCTTTTTTTAGAATATTATGTTTAACACAGTACTATACTGTACAAGTATTTGTTTGTTTTGTCTCTGCTGCCTGACTGGGTACTTCCAGTTCCACATGAGGTATGTACATGATTGACCTGTCAGCTCGTAACTCTGGTGTTCATAACTCTGAGGTTCTACTATATTTTCTTGAATCACAAGCTCCTCTTTATGCCTTTTAATCCTCTAAACCTAAAAGAATGAACATGAATAAAATACATTTGCAAGTTATTTTATTTTTTATTTGAAAGCATAGTCCAGGACATTGGAGACCCTGTTTTGCTTCCATAGGCACTGCAAAATGCATTTATCAGTTTGGGAGTCTGAGAACGTCTAAAAAGCAACAAAGAGTCCTGTGGCACCTTAAAGACTAACAGACGTATTGGAGTATAAGCTTTCGTGGGTGACATGCGTCTGACGAAGTGGGCATTCACCCACGTAAGCTTATGCTCCAATACATCTGTTAGTCTTTAAGGTGCCACAGGACTCTCTGTTGCTTTTTACAGATCCAGACTAACACGGCTACCCCTCTGAGAACTTCTAATTCTCATTAGCGCTCTCTCATCTCAGGGTTTATCTATACATGCAGTAGTTATTCCAGAATAAGAATGCCTTTTTCCAAATTAGTTTAATCCTCTTTGGAACTGGATTAAGCCACATCAAAACATAATATTATTCAGGAACAGTTATTGGGCTTTAAATTCACAGCCTACCTTAATCTGGAATAATTTTCATATGTAGACAAACCCAAATGTAAGGTTTTTCTATAGTGCCTATTTACACTTTTCCCAGATAAATTAAAACTGCAGTGAGTTCCCTAGCAGACGTCACAGAGTTCTTAAAATATGACTTGTGTGCTCATTAAATGTCTCTTCCGCACAGTGTGAGAACACTACACATTTTATATTTTCTGTGTAGAAATTTTACACATATACTCTTAACCATAACTGCAATTTCACTTGCAGCCTAGGGCCTAAAAGTTCCAATTGAATAACAGGGGTCTCCACATAAGGGAGATGGAAATATAGGGCTCCAAGACTGTACACAGATTTATTTATACCCTGTTCAAAGTGTATTTGTTATACTTTCAAACCAAAGTTCACTTCCAGGTGCAAGGTTCAGAATTACTCCTGTCTAATTTTCAGTCCTACATTGGAAACTAGGTTTGGCTTCAGAAACACCACACTCAAACAACTAAATGGTGCCCCTGTATATTATTAAGCATCATTCCAAACTGGCTTATTGTTTCAGATCCAAACATCCCAATTGCAAAATCATGGGCATTTCATATTCCATAAAATATTTGTAGGTTTTCTAAATCTGCTAAAGTACTGTCTCCCAATTAAGAGAATCAAGACTGTCTCCAGTAACACCTGATAACATATAAGCTGTTGTCCCTAAAACCACCTATAGGGTTTTCAGAAGGATTGGATCCTCGTATTAAGATATTAAGTCCTTCTAGAAAATTGGTTCTCGAATTGTACAGTTGGCCTCCCTGAGGCAGGTCCAGCAAAATAGATTTTAAATGATAGTCATTTTAAAGACTATAAAAGTAAGGAGTTACAGTGAATTTAAATGCCACTCCTTCAGGCAGCAAAGTAAGTGCTCACATTAGAAGGTTCTGACCCTAACACCTTCGTGCCTCAGTTTCTCCAGCTGTAAAATGGTATCAATTCCTATCTCATATTGGAGTGGTGGGTTAGTTTCAAAGCCTTTTCATAATTTCATTTTGGTGTCTATACCCACATTCCAGTGCCTAATTTTAAGCACTCAAATTCTATCTAAGGGATTTGCCCATGGAGCCGATACTAGAGCCCAAAGCGCTAGATCCGATGACTTGGTCTGCTCAACCCCCCGGCCCACGTTACACAGCTGTTTCCCCCCAAGGTTTCCTGCCATTGCTCCAACGCAGGACTCAGGAGGCTGTCGCCGTTTCGAACACCAGCCCGAACACCGGAATGGCCGTCCCGGGGATCCCGGCTCTGAGCTCCGCGTCGGGCCGCCGCCCCCGACAGCCAGGGGTGTGCGGACAGGACGCGCCCAGAGAGGGAAGAGCGAGGGGAGCCCCCCCGTGCCTGAGCCGTGGCCCCAGCCCGCTGGCCCGTGCCCCGGGCTGGTGGCAGCGCCATGAGGCGCTGCCCGGGATCTGCCCGCTACCGAGGAGCGGGTTAGCCCGTTTCCAGCCAAGCGGCCTCGGCCCGGACACGGGACACAGGGAGCGAGGCCCCGGGGGCGCAGGAGCAGGGGTCTCCCTGGGGCTCCCCAGAGACGGCGGGTCTCCGCGCCCTCCCGCTCGGAACCGGCCCTGCCCTCAGGCCCCCCTCAGTTCCGGGCCCTTTAGCCGCCCTGCGACTACCCCCTGCTCCCGCAGCTAACGGCGTAACCCCCCGGCCGCGAGGCCGCCTCACCTCCCGCGGTCCGACCTCCTCAGGTAGCATCCAGCCCCGCCTCTTCCGGCTTCTACTCGCCGATACGGCACACAGAGCCCCCCCCCCCAGCCCGGAAGTGCCCGGCGCGCTTTGCAGCCGGGCCGGCAGGTTTGGCCCAACCCGGCCACCATCAGCCAATAGGGCGGCTGTGCAGCCTGGGGCTCGCCCGCTTGCCGGTCCCGGCTCTCCGTCCCCGCGAACCCATGGCCGCCTTCCGGCGCTGGAAGGAGCAGCGCCTGGCCCAGGCGGACGAGAGCAGGAAGGGCAGCGTGGACGAGGCCATCGCGGAGCTAGTGCAGCTCCTCAACGGGCAGGAGCGATTCTGCACCACCAGCTCCTGCGCCGGCCGCCTCCTGCTCGCGCAGGCCCCCGCCCGAGTGAGTCCGGCTGCCCGTCTTCCGGCCCCCTCCCTCGGGCCAGGGGCCGTACCACAGACCCCACCACACCCCCGGGGCCGCCTCCCCCTCAAGCCCGCGTGGGGCGAGTGGCTCCCCGGCAGCGCTGGCAGTGGTCTGAGGAAAGGGGGGGTGTCATGCGGGCAGGGGACTGGACTCGATGACCTCTCGAGGTCCCTTCCAGTCCTAGAATCTATGAATCATGGTGCGGAGACAGCGCCGAGCGCGGCTTCGCTCCGGAGACACAAGCGCCCACGCTGTCAGCGCTGCCCAGCAGGCTCCGCGCTGCGCTTCCTGGGGACCCTCCGTCACCTGTGCAGCGCTGGGATTCCCTTCTGGCGCCCACTGTTCTCGAGCTGGGGCTCCCGTGAGGTCACAGGGCCAGAAACCCACCCCATAATAACCCCCCACACACACACACCCCAAGCTCAACTGCCCCCGTGCAGGAGGCATGGCCCTTACAACCCACAAGTCCTGGCCCAGGTTATCCCTAGTTACGTGCATGCTGTAGTCTTTTCTGTCCTGCAGCTACATGGAGATGTTATATCCTGTCCCACCCCACCTTTGTCTCTTATCCAGCTTATGAATAGTTTTTGGAATATTACAGTTAACGTTTTTGGTGTTTATAGCAAATTCACCATGGTGTTTATAGCAGCACTAGAGTAGAAGAGAAGTTTACTGAAAGCATGTGGTTCATTTCTCCCTCTACCTTATGCCGTAGGAAGACTTGGCATCAGTCCTTGCTCAGTTTCATATGATGATCTCATTTTCATTGTTGTTGTCTATGTGATGTAAACTAAGAGCACAGAACACTAAAGTATACCAAAATAAAAGTAGAATTGACACAGCACCAGCATCTGACATTTGAATCACATTATCTGTCTAGGGTTTTAATCTGGCAACCAACTATCATTTTGGGATCTGAGCAACACCAAAAATATAGTGTAGTCAGAGTGTTTCTCCCAGAGGACAAAGTTTTAAATTGGCAGTTCTATCCAGATCCTAATATTCTTTAGCCATTCCAAAGCAACTGATTGTTAAGTCTTGACACACTGATTTGTAGTAATGATAATTACAACCAATCTCCTTTAACAAATTATACTACATGATTTTTCGTGGACTTAATTTTCATCATGCACTCTCCACAAATTTATCAAAACCACAAGTTTTATATGCAAAGTGCAGATTAGATTACACAGAAGAACATGCTAGTTCCTTATTTAAATGTTAGAGATGTAGAATTTTAAGATCCCATAATACACCAGTACAGCACATCTGCAGTTTTGCAGTGGTGCAGCTACATCAGTACAAATATTCCCACTATAAACAGGTCCTTAGATTAGTTGTGTGCATAACTCAAACTCCAAAATGTACGGTAAATAAATTTTAATAGAGAACATTCCCAGTGTAAGGTGGTATGGGGAAAGCATATATGATTGTATTTTGTTGCTTCCCATCATGAGGTTCATGTTTAGATACATCTAATTGAATTTTTCATATTAATCAGTGCGACACCACAAAAGTTCTTTCAAAGATCTTGAATTAGCATCTTTGTGGTTTTTTTCTGCAAATACTAGATCACATTGCTACAGCTGAATGTGGGTGAAATCAGAACACTTTTCCATTAATATTCAGGATTAAATTAAACTACCTGCTTAGCTACTGTTATCTAGGTGGTGTAAATACCTACCTAGATTTGATAGTTTAAAAAAAAAATCACATGAAAGTTATATAAATAAATAACATTAAGATTGTTGATATAGTTATGGTTATTGATCAGAGAATATTTCTGTACTTCCTTGTGTCCCAAGCCAAGAATGCAAAGGACATTTGTTTTTATAACTGTAGTGCTATTTTAATAATTTGTTTTTCATTAGGGTTTCAATGGCTATGAGGTACAGAAGAAAAACTGTTCTTGGCTCATGGTAACGCATCAACTCTGTGCAAAAGAGGATGTGGTAAGATGTGAATAATGTACAACGTTTATGCATAAGTACTTACCCTCTCCTCATCCCAACCATCGAAAAAACACAATTTCAAATAGAAACTAGAAAAGAATTTACATTTTTTCTTCATATTAGTAGAATGATTATGTTCATTTAAGAGCACTGTTTTGTTATTAGGATAAAATTCTGCCTACGTTAGCTGGCAACATTGTTAGCACCTTTCTAGCAAGAGCATGGTTTAAGTCGGTAATATGGCTCCCTTGGTCAATATAAACAGGGCTAGTGTCAAAATTTTGTCTCCTTCTTAAAATAATGAACTAGAGTACAATGTCAGCAGGTTATAAAATCCACCACTTTCAGTTGTTTTTAGTTAGACATTTTGCATGGTTTGCACAAGACCAGCATTTTGTGCTGATTCTGCATCAGCTTTTTTCCTCCTAAAAATATTAATTTAGTGCTTGTGAAGCCCTTTCCTTATCCATAGAATAAGTACAGTCAAGTTTCTGGCAAGTGTGTCTCAATTCTGTATTGAAGGATCACTTCTGTGGTAAGAATGTATTTTTGCATCCATGACCATTCATTTAATTCTGGCTGTCTCCACTGAGGCAAGCAACATAGATGTCAGCTGTAGAGTGACTGATGTAGACACCTCCAGTAGGAACTAGTCTGACACCATAAACTCACTTTCCATAGACCAGACAGTCTTCAGATGGTAATGACTTTGTCACTAGCAGTTTAAATTGAATTAATGGTAGCAATGAAACAAAACTTCCCTCTAATAGGAACAGAGGAATTGCCAGACTGAATCATAACTAAGGTATGTCTAGTCAGTATCCTATCTCAGATAGTGGCCAGCATCAGATGCGACAGAGGAAGGTATGCAGATGCAGGATAATCTGCCTCCTGCATTAGGTTTTATCCTACTTTCTAATAGTCAGAGATTGTCTGAAGCATGAAGTTTAATGTCCCTTACAATTTATCATTATTTATGGTAACTAGATATTCATGTTATCCATATAATAATCTTGTTACCCTTGCTAATCCTTGCAAGAGTTAAATATTCTGAGCTGTGGATATTCTGTCATGCATGATTAATTATCCGGGGGAGCAGATAAGGAAGCAAACACAAATGGACCTCTGTCCTCTTCATTAAAAGACAGACATGCTTTCCGAAAAAGCATATTTGTTATTTTGTATGCAGCAGAAACTCCATTATGATTTAATTTTAACAACTTTCATTTTAAGATTGAAACAGCCATAGTTTACAACTACAAATCTGAACAAATGCAAAAAGACAATGACTTTCTTATGCAGTTTTTTAAATTAAAATTATATCCTAAAAAATGTTTTGAAACCTAAAATCAAATCAGTTTAAGACACTGTTGAACAGTTTGAATATTTACGAACTACTTTGTGCTTCCAAAACTGCCTTTTGTCTCTAAATGCTCCTCTTTACATTGTACTCCATACAATGAAACTAGTTATTCTGTTAAAAAAAAAAAACTGTAAAGACTGCATAACAATAATATACATACATTTAAACTTAAAAAAGCCCCTCTATCTTATTTTTTCTTAGTTTACTTGATATCACCTTCATATAAATCTCAGCAGCCTCTGATTTGCCATCTAGTAGGAGTGGGGTCTGAGCTTACTAGGGTATTGCCATTGGCTCTTGCTAATGGGAACCGTCTCAATTTTTGTATTGACTTCTAGTTGGTAGATACGGTAAAAATGTTCATGCATCCATTAAAGGTGTGAGAAATCTTTACCGGACTACTTTTAAAATTGTTATATTTTCATAGAATACAAACAAAGTATGGAAAATTGGACTGGAAGTCAGAACTCCTGAATTTTGTGTTGAGTTTTCAGCAGGCAAGCTACTTAACCCCATTGTGCCTCGATGTGTATCTACCACTTTTAAATGGGAATAGGAAATTTGAGGAGTAATTAATTTTTATAGCTATCTTTAAGATCCTTTGAGGAAAGGTGTAGGGTTGTTTTTGTTTATAAAACATCCCTTCACAAAAGATTTCTGGGTCTTATTCAACAAGAAGAAAACCATTAAAAAGTAATATTTTAAAATTGCGCAACGTATTATATAACAATGTCAAAGTGGTGTACAGTTTTTCCTAATGGACTGTGAAAGTCAGCCTACATTGATTTGTCAACCCTATTCTTTGAAGAATATACAGAGGAATATTAGTAGTTATATTCCTCATTTATAGGACTGCTGTTTGACTACTGTAAAATCTTCATAGGAAGACTCTTGCACCCTCACAGATTCCCGTTAGAGTCCATGGATATCTGTGCACACAAAAGGATCCACCCACAAGCATCTGTAGGTTCAGAGCCTTAGAATGCAAGTTTCTTGTAGCAGGGACTGCGTAGTGTTCCATGAGACTGAGCACGCTGTCCATGGTCATTAAATCAACACGTGGCAAAACTTTTCTATATAATTCTTTATTAAACATTAGTGTATTTGAAATAAGGGAACTTCTTTCTTTGTCACTCGCATATCTTATCAGTGATAGTCATTTTTTACTAATTAGTTACAGCAGTTATGCTTTCGCTGTTTACTGACTAAGGGTCCGATCCAGCTCCCACTGGGGGTTTTGCCATTGACTCCATTGGGGACAGGGCTGGGCCTCAGACTTTGTAGGCTTAATAGGAAATTACTTTCAGTATTTTCTTATTAAATTCTGAGCCTTTTACAGGAAATTGGTGGTCTAGAAGCAATAAGGTAAAATCCTTTGGTCACAATTATTTCATTTAGTAAGCATTTCGGTGCAACAGGCAATGTAAGTCACTGCGGCCTTGGGGCATACTAACATACACAGACCATTTCAGTCAGTATGACTTTCTTGCCCATTTACTGTCACTGAAAAAACTGTCCCTAGAGTGTCTGCTAAATTACTTAGCCTTGTCAGTGAAACAGAAACCCTTTAAAAAAGTACACCCACCAACATCACTTAGTCTGATCACAGTCAATATTAAATTCTGTTATAATACTTAAAAATTTTCAGACACTGAAAAATCCATACTTAAGCCCAGTGCATGGGCAGACTGCTGTGCCCATTTGAAGCCCTGTGGAAGCCAGTGGGGCTCATGCAGGCACAGCAGGTAACCTGTATGCTGCGTAATGCAGGATCAGGGCCTATGGCATCTGGTTTTTAAGAATTGTTGAGTATCTCCTGTTCCCATTGGCTCCACTAGTAGCAGTGGGTGCTTAGCACATCTAAAAAGGAGGCCATTTATTTAGGGGCCTAACTTTAAGCACCTACATTTGTAAGATTGATACCTTAATAACAAGGATAGTTACAGAAAGAGAATGCTACACAAGAACATCTAAATCTTGTACAATAGTCTACAGGGGAAGATAGGCTCCTCAGCAGTTTTATTTTACACCACTATTACTGGTATCTTAAACTAATAAGAACATAAGAATGGCCCTGCTGGGTCAGACCAAAGGTCCATCTAGCCCAGTATCCTGTCTTCCGACAGTGGCCAGTGCCAGGTGCCCCAGAGGGAATGAACAGAACAGGTAATCATCAAGTGATCCATCCCCTGTCGCTCATTCCCAGCTTCTGGCAAACAGAGGCTAGGGACGCCATTCCTGCCCATCCTGGCAAATAGCCATTGATGGACCTATCTTCCATGAATTTATCTAGTTCTTTTTTGAACCCTGTTATGGTCTTGGCCTTCACAACATCCTCTGGCAAGTAGTTCCACAGGTTGACTGTGCGCTGTGTGAAGAAATATTTCCTTTTATTTGTTTTAAACCTGCTGCCTATTAATTTAATTTGGTGACCCCCTAGTTCTTGTGTTATGAGAAGTAGTAAACAACACTTCCTTATCTACTTTCTCTACACCAGTCATGATTTTATAGACCTCAGTCATATCTCCCCTTAGCCGTCTCTTTTCCAAGCTGAAAAGTCCCAGTCTTATTAATCTCTCCTCATACGGAAGCCGTTCCATACCCCTAATCATTTTTGATGCCCTTTTCTGAACCTTTTCCAATTCCAATATATCTTTTTTGAAATGGGGTGACCACATCTGCACACAGTATTCAAGATGTGGGCGTACCATGGATTTATATAGTGGCAACATGATATTTTCTGTCCTATTATCTATCCCTTTCTTAATTATTCCCAGCATTCTGTTCACTTTTTTGACTGCCGCTGCACATTGAGTGGATGTTTTCAGATAATAGTTGAATTTTTCACAGTTCTCAATTTTAAAAAAGGATTAAAGAAATATTTTCAGTTTAAAGGAAGCATTGGGAAAGGATGCTAGCCAAAAAAGAATTAAGCATGGTGCAGCAATTCAATTTTTTTCCCTAAATATAAGTATAGCAAATTGGTAGCTACTAGTATTTTCTTTAAAGATGCTCACGGGATGTGGGGGAGGCAAGTCAATTAGATATAAGAACACTAGATAAGAACAAAAGGGTTAGAACATTATATAGTAGTAGACTGTGGTGTAAACTGCAATGAATAATGTAACTGTTTCAATGCAGCCTTTATAAACTAAAACCAATAATCTCAATCCTTAAATTTATTTTACATAAACATAGCATACAATAATAAATTATAACTGTATATTATGCAGAATTCTCTTTAATTGCTCTGTGTTCATATTTGCCTAAGTTCAAGTGATCTACATGAAAAATGTTGCAGGAAGATTTTCCAGTTAGAGCCCTAAGTCAAAACTGGGACCTTAGGGTGAAATTCATCCTTTAGAGTATTAAAGCTATGTAACTGTTTATCTATTTTTTCCCCTTGGTGTGCCTTATGAGTTTAATTTCAGTTTATAAATCCTTTTATTTTATCTTATTTTAACATTATCATAGAAGTAGTATAATGAGTCATTTTTGAAACCTGGATTAAAATAAGGTCAAGTAGTTCAGGCCACAAGTTTAACCTATTGTACCTTTTTAAGAGGAATGTGCTTCAGAATCAACATGTCCATGATCATTTCCAATAATGTAAGAAATCAAAAACAAACTATAACTGAGTAGTAGTAATATTTTGTGCTCTCAAGGTTCCTCTGCTGACTGTAGTAAAACAATACTCTCTATGCTGTGCTGACATCATTGGTTTTTCTTATGTCCAAAATAATCAAACAGGGAAGCAAATAATTTTTTTTTTTTTTAAAGTCGAGATCCAGTAGAAATTCATGGCAAGAGAATCAGTTTAATACTTAAAAATCAGCAGAGATCCTCAGCATTATGAGCAATGGGAAGTTAAAAGCAATTAAATAATAACAAACATGATTGTTTGAGCCAAATCATTCCTGGTGTTTTTAAACATTTCACAAACTAGCTATTTTATTATGAAATGTTAATAGTAACAGTTCACCCTTGTAGTATTAATATATTAATGTTCATTGCATTTTCCAGATGACAGCGTTGCAGAAAGCCACTGGTGACACTGTATTCAAATTTGAACCATTCATTCTTCATGTGCAGTGTCAAGAGTTGCAGGATGCACAGCTTCTGGTAAAATTAGATCAACAATGTTGTATTGTTTTGTTTACATTTGTTGCTGCATAAGTAAAAATGTTGGCACCTCAATATTTTAACACTTAGAAATAGACTCAGGAGCAATGTATGTTTAATAACTGGGGTAGTAAAAGTATGTTGATGGAGAAAATAAGGATTAAGATTCTTTCTGCAGATTTTGCTGTGCTTTCTAGAAAATAAAACCACTTAAATGCACTTCAGTCTTCTAGCTGAGGCAGACTGGCTAGAGAGAGCCTGAATTATCTGTGTTGCTTTCCCTGGCCCATGGCAGTGTTCTTTAGAAATTAGTTCACTACTGACTGGGACCATTTGCTCCCAGACCTCAGCTAAGTGGATAATGCTGGGCCTTCTGCCTTTCAAATGGGGCTTTGTAGGCCTGCACAGGATCATTCTGTTCCTCATCTTCACCCTGCCTTGGTTAATATAGGGAAGAAAATCTTTCTACAAACTTTGCTGAGTTCTGCAGAATCTACATCTAAGAACATATCCATCCCACAATTGGCTTCGACTAGCCGCTATTTAAACTGGAACAATGTAGTGCCAAAAGAGGTATGAACTTCCCCCTTTGTCTTGATGGAATGGGTCAAGACTGAAACTACCATCTGTCTTTGTCACTGAAATTTAATTTAAAAGTATTTTGTTACAGTATTAGCATCTGATCCTGTAAACACTTACTAGTGATTGTGGCTCTTAATGCAGTCAGTTGGGACTATGCCCTTTAAAGCTTTTGCAAAATTGGGACCTTAACTTGCAATATAATCCACAGTAAGCTTTCAGTCTGACAAAATATGCATGAACTGCTGTTTAAAATGTTTTTGTTTCACAGCACTCGGTGGCTATAGATTCTGGATTCAGGAACTCTGGTATTACAGTTGGCAGAAGAGGTAAAATTATGATGGTATGCACTATTTTTCTACTTCGCTATAGAATTTAGCAATTATTTATTAACATGAGCACATTTTTAAGTATGTGGGAGATTTGAATAATAATTTAAAAATGACACTTTCCTGACATGGCATATCACTCTCCTCACAAAGAAATACAACCAGATCTTTTCAGGTGGTTTTCCTGTAATGAATGCACCTACTTTTTAGAGCTATTATCTCCTAATGTAATTCAAATGAATACATCTGTGTGCCTCTAGGCTGTCCGGAGTACTCATTGCTTAGAAGTTCCATTAAGTCACATGGGGAAATTGATGGTCACTGAAGAATATGTTGACTTTCTGGTACAGATAGCTAATCGGAAGATGGAAGAAAACATGAAGAGAATTGACAGGTTTGTTAGATTATGTGCATCCTGTGTCACTACATCTAAATCCAGAGAAGTGTAACATTTGTCTGCTAACCAGTAGACCAGGAAGATTAGCCACAAAAAATAATAGTAAAACAGATTGAAAATCTGATCTCAGAGGATTTTGGTATTTTTAAATTATGGATGACCCTAGAGGATCGTTTAATCATATATAAGCAACAGTATCAGGTAGTGGAGAGAAGATTTGTTACAGAGCTTTTTAAAAAGTCCATACAGGACTTCCCATTGTTGCTCCAGATATATGGCATGAATAGCACATTGAGTTCTAGTCTCAGAGTATTAACTTCCACAGCTGCATCTTCATGTGGAGTTTGTGTTTGATTAGATTTTTACAATGTTTAAGGACAGGAGATTCACCTTTTGATGAAGCCAGGAATATCTCATTTTAATCTACAGGAATTTACACATAATTTCCTAATTATTCAGATTAGAATGCACCCATTAACGTTGCTGTACAAATTTTAGTCTAAGGTTCCCAAACTGTGGTCTGTGGAACACTTGCTGGTGACTAGTTACACAGTACTGGCTTTTCTACTCATTTCCAGTTGTGAAAAACAAAAGAGGGTGGGCAGAAGAAATACAGAGCAAAAGGATACAGGACAAAACACTTAATTGCACCAAGGACAGTTAAACATATTTAGATATTTTTAAAATATTTTTCTGAATTAATTGCTGTAGTTGCCACAGGGATGTTAAAGTAATTGCAAATGGGAGTGATGATGGTGCATCTGATTATGAATAGGATTGACCATTAGACGCTATTAAGATGTGATGCAAACCATAAAAGTGTTTGAGATCATCTGTTGTGTAATTTTCAGCAATATGAATGGGACTTTCATTATACATAGGGCATAACTGTCAATTAGATTCCTAGAAGGTCAGAGATTAGACAACTGACAGAGCATGCACAGAACATATGTGCTGGTATCCCTGAGTCCCCCTCACATTACTGATCAGGTCTGCCTTTGGATTTTAGTTAGAATTATATGAAACGTTATACACGACATTTTGTGTTGCCAAAGTGTTAATGTTCTGTTTGCAGAACATAAGCAAACATAATAAATACGTTCTTGTTCCTTTCTAGGTTTTACAACTGCCTACAGTTAGCTTTGAAAACTGAACTCAGCATGAGTAACTCACCTCGTGAGATGATACAGAAGACTCATTCTGTATACACTCACAGAAGAAAAAGAAAACCAGATAAAGAGCCTGGCGTGTGCACCTCTTCAGAGAATAAGGAAGAGTCAGAAACCGAAGATGACCCAGAAGCCAATCTCAATATTTTTTTCTGAAATCTATTGATACAGGATGCCTATTTTCTAATATAGGTGTAGTTATGTTAACACAGATTGCTAGCTTTAATGATACTTCTTTTGTACTGCTCTTTATAAGAGCTTTTATACTGCTGTGCTCTAGCAAGTTATACTGTCATGAAAGTTTATGCTGAAGACAGTGTTCACATAACCAAGCAATTCAGTGTAACAGAATTATGAAATACCCTTTGATTTGCATAAAAACACCACAGAAGCATGGAGAACAGAATTACATGGACTTCTTAAAAATTATGAAATATTTATTAACAGTGAACAGAACAGCTAACAGCTTTAATGTGTACATAGGTATACCTCAAACCGTGTTTGATACATCTCTATAATAAAAGATTGATTTACTGTATGTATTTTCCTTATTTAAAATATCAAACACAAGACTAAGTCTGTGCATATGAAAACACTACCTCTACTAAAGTGTTCGTTTTTTGTACTTCCGTCTTCACTTCCTATTGATACAAGTACTCTCCCGAAGGCTTCTTCTTGGAGCAAAAGCTTTTGTATATTATTGAAATCAATCCAGTAGCACCAGAGATTAATTTAATTCATTGGAGCAGATTTAGTGCTGGATGCAGCAAAGCAGGATGCTATTAGGGAATCTTGTAGTTCCTGATCTGCCTTTGCCTTGGCACAAGTTAAAGCAACCTGGGGGGTGCTGTAATAGACAATAATGAACTTTCTGAGTTATATTTAGGCTATTAACATATATTTAATGTTTAAATAAAAAAAGAGAGATTCTTAGGCTACTACAATTCACATGCTCATACGTTTGACCATGGGGGGAAAAGTGGTGGTTTGTTTTTCATGAAGCTATAGTGAATTAGTTGATAACTCAGAATTCATTGTTTCTTCAATTATCACTTCTGTTATGAAACTTATTCAGTGGTTTCTAACCACCATGTCAGGAGAGCTGTGCTAAGGAAATGGTTTATTTGGGGGATAGTACTGCTCTGAGGTCATTGTAGTTAAGGAGCTCTCATTGTTTCCGTTACATAACCCTGGGTCTTCAGCAGATTTTAATTCTACTGGAAAAGTGTGCTTCTAGCTGAAATATGTCATATGAGGTATCAGTCTAGGGGGAAAATGTGGGGGATCTTTTAATAGATTTTAAAATAAGTCTGTTGGGGGTGAGTTTCCAGTATCAGGAATGCCAAGAAAAATAGATATGGGCCTGTGTATGTTTGTTTGTGCTCCTCTAAACTTTACTCAGCTCCACAGCTGTGCATTATATAAACCCAATGCCCAGTCACTAAAAATAATGCTGGCCCACCACCTGCTTCTGGAGTGGGGAAAAGAGGAACCAGCCAGTTACCAGCCTTCTTGTAAGGGGACTGTAAGGTGGATAGAAAGCTGGCTAGATCATCGGGCTCAACGGGTAGTGATCAATGGCTCCATGTCTAGTTGGCAGCCGGTATCAAGCGGAGTGCCCCAAGGGTCGGTGCTGAGGCCAGTTTTGTTCAATATCTTCATTAATGATCTGGTGGATGGCGTAGATTGCATCCTTAGAAAGTTTGCAGTTGACACTAAACTGGGAGTAGTGGTAGATACGCTGGAGGATAGGGATAGGATACAGAGGGACCTAGACAAATTGGAGGATTGGGCCAAAAGAAATCTGATGAGGTTCAACAAGGACAAGTGCAGAGTCCTGCACTTAGGACGGAAGAATCCCATGCACTGCTACAGACTAGGGACTGAGTGGCTAGGCAGCAGTTCTGCAGAAAAGGACCTAGGGGTTACAGTGGACGAGAAGCTGGATATGAGTCAACAGTGTGCCCTTGTTACCAAGAAGGCTAACAGCATTTTGGGCTATATAAGTAGGAGCATTGCCAGCAGATGGAGGGACATGATCATTCCCCTCTATTCGGCATTGGTGAGGCCTCATCTGGAGTAGTGTGTCCAGTTTTGGGCCCCACACTACAAGAAGGATGTGGAAAAATTGGAAAGTCCAGCGGTGGGCAACAAAAATGATTAGTGGGCTGGAGCACATGACTTATGAGGAGAGGCTGAGGGAACTGGGATTATTTAGTCTGCAGAAGAGAAGAATGAGGGGGGGATTTGATAGCTGCTTTCAACTACCTGAAAGGGGGTTCCAAAGAGGACGGATCTAGACTGTTCTCAGTGGTAGCAGATGACAGAATAAGGAGTAATGGTCTCAAGTTGCAGTGGGGGAGGCTTAGGTTGGATATTAGGAAAAACTTTTTCACTAGGAGGGTGGTGAAGCACTGGAATGGGTTACTTAGGGAGGTGGTGGAATCTCCTTCCTTAAAAACCTCTAAGGTCAGGCTTGACAAAGCCCTGGCTGGGATAATTTAGTTGGGGATTGGTCCTGCTTTGAGCAGGGGGTTGGACTAGATGGTCCCTTTCAACCTTGATATTCTATGTCTGCCATTAATAATTCTTTGGCGCTACCAGATGAGATGTCAATTGGCTTAGTGTGCTGTCCTTAGAATTTCATTGCATGCTGAAATAGCACCTCCTTTTTGGCAAGGTCTATAGCTTTTTTGCTGTTTTCATCCCCTTTGGGGGGAAAACTAAGTGGGTAGGATTTGATATCTCAGATTTGACAGGACCCGGAGCATCGCTTTTATTATTTCTTTACTTTAAGGCAATGCTTGTCAAACTTTTTAGGCTGCGTACCCCTTGCCAAATAATGTAGTCTACCGCATACCTCCATCTGAGCTAGGGTCATAATATACATATGAGTAGATTTCCAAGTCTTACTAAATAAAATGAGTTGTCTACCATTACAGGATTTTTCTTGCCTACCTCCTGACAAGAGCTCACGTACCCCAGTTTGAAAACCACTGCTTTAAGGCATTGCATAATTATGTATGTTCCCAGAACAATAGCACCAGAGACTGACGTTCACAGAAGTATACCCAGACTGATATTCATTCATCAGTAGCTGTAAAATCGGGGCATCTGGTCACCCTAAGCTGTACAGACTTCAGCAGGCAGCTCCAGTTCACCTCAAACTTTACCTGGATGGGAATGGATGTGTGTACTAGCAGCTCCATGAGCCAATTGTGGCAGGGGGGTGGGGCAGTGTACGTCTTAGGCTAGGTCTACACTACGGGGGGGGGGGGGGGTCGACCTAAGATACGCAACTTCAGCTACTATAGCGTAGCTGAAGTTGCGTATTTTAGGTTGACTTACCTGGCTGTGAGGACGGCGGCGAGTCGACCGCTGCCGCGCCGCCATCGACTCCGTTTCCGCCTCTTGCCGCGGTGGATTTCCGGAGTCGACGGCAGAGCCATCGGGGATCACTAGACGCGATAAGTCGATCCCCAATAGATCGATTGCTACCCGCCGATCCGCAGAAAGCTAGAGGAAGTGGGGATGGGGAGCAGCCCTACCAGGCTGCTCGTGAGGTAGGGGCAGTGGCATCCACAGTGCATCGGGAAGGGATGTGGAGAAGAATGGCAGCCCCACAAATCCCACTGCACTGAAAAAGAGCAGCAGGAGCCCCACACTGGATATTGTGTGTGAGTGGAAATGGTGGCAAAAGCCCAAGAGATCACTGCAGCTGGGGGGTTGACAGCTCCACAGAGAAAGGGTAGGACAGCACCCCTACAGCCTCCTCTGTGCTGGGGACAGTGTACTCTTTTGCTAGATAAGCCACTTCCATCAATATAGTAGTTATGCATCAATTGTCTTCTGCCTCAGCCATTCAACATGCTAATATTTATACAAATCTTTGTTTCCATGCTGCAGCACAACTGCATTTCTTCTTTGAAGTGAGGTAAATGCAGTCCAGCATGTTCTAGCAACTAGCAGAAACAGCTGCTTCAACAAGATGGGATATGTTCATGAATTCACATAGCTGGTGACTGAAGAGAAATCTGCAGTAGAGAGATTAGGTAAACTGCATATCATTACATGTTTAGATTTATACAACAGGCCACTAGGTGGTAGGGTGCTACACACAGTCAACACAGTGAACAGTGTTTCAGCTTTAGGACTTAGATGAAGTTTTATTTGCTTATGTGGCTAATTTGTGCCTAAACATGTTTTTTTCCTTTTTTTTTTAAAGGTCTTTGGAAAATGGCCTTGCACTCGGTTTATCAGAATGTTGTGAAAACCATGACCACTTTCTGAATTAAATGCAGTTTCTAAAATGAAAAACCTAAAATGCCATCTAGTCAGTTTGGGTATGTATCCAGCCAGTGAACATGCAGAGTTTCCACATGCTTTAAAACAGACATTTTGAACAAATATCTCCTTCTTGCAGTACTATTTCAAAGACAAAATAAAGAACTGCAAAAAATGGGGTACAACTAACCTATATCAGAGTTTAATCGCTAGTCCAAAGATTTTTATACACCTGAGAATCCCGGGGAGGCTATCTTGTGAGTTACAAGTGTTTGCTCATAACTGCACAGTCATGTAGTGTGTTTGTATTAGAAAAATACACTTAAAAGGGTTTTCATGTTATATATTGTACATTAAAAGTACTTCAGCATGTGTATATATGTTGAGATGAGGAAGGTAAATGCTTTTAGAGTAATGGAGTATTCCACACAACTATTTTAGTGCTGAGAAAAATACTGTTTTCATTACTTTCATTTTTAAATAGTATAGTCACTACAGTAACAGCCCAAACCTCTACACTTTAGTGTAGTTAGTACGGTGTTTTGAACGCTTTTACCATAAGCTATTGGTGTTCAGAAATCACTGTGGTACGATCTGCGTTCCTCTCAAATAAGCTATACTAAAAATCTATTCTATATCACTGCCCGGAGCTTGGTGAGGTGTAGCCATATTTTACACTGTCAAGTGTACACTCCTGGAACCCAATTATTCAAGTCTGTTGGAAATATCCTATAAGAAGACCCTAGAGAGACTGATAGTTTAAAGCAGGGTGCAGGGTTGTGAATAGGAGCAGGATTTGTGTTGGTATGTTAGCCATTGTCCAAAATCTTGCACTATTTTTACAAAGCTCTTTTGTCATTACAAATTCTCTTGAGGTGACATTTACCCCATGTTACAGGGCCTGTAAAAACCCCTCCGAATGATGTATAGTCCAGATAAGGTTATGCATATGGAGCATCTAGTCAGGGGGTTTGTGCAACCCCCACCACCAACACAGAAGACTTGAATGGAGGCAAGCTACAGGAGGGATTATTGGGAGCTCTGCCTTCACAGATTCAAAGCCATCACGTAGGGGACATAGAGGGGCGGAGGTCACTATTTGGGAGGCTGCACTATAGGCCTATAGTTTGCCTGTATATTGGGGAATGGATTCTGTTACCCCAAACCTCAGTGGAGTTCTACTAATATTCAGATTGAGGTTTAATGAGCTGTATTTTATTTACAACTTGTATAGTAATTTCTGCTGTATTTAGACTGCACAGTTTGTCCAGCTTTTGAGTATACACACCTGTGAACAGACTTACAAGTAGTTTGAGGCAATGGTATAGATTATGGAGGAAAATCCTCTGAGGTTCCCTGGGGAGGAAGGGAAGTCCTTATGTGCAACTAGAGAGTCCTAAACATTGGTACATTTTAATAATTTTTTAAAACGTACAGCTAGTTTTTAGTCAAAGGACAATTTCAGCTTAATATCTTGTACTTTCCAGTTTGCATATTTGATTAGTTAAAATAAATAAATGTTTTCTATGAGTGTTGCATTTGCTTTATGACTTACATATGTTTTAGGGGAGTTGACATATTTATCCCCTCCTCTAGTTTATTTTCTGCCTGTTGCCTGCAACTTTTTAGCCTACATGCCAAAAGTCACATCATGCCATCAATTTTCAGTCAGAACCAAAGCACTTGCAAGTTCTGCCTGAAAATACATTGCCTGATATGAGCCCAATCCTGCAAATACTTACATATGCAAGTAACTTCATTAATGTTATAAACCCTAAAGGAACTTTTCATGTGAATAAACATGTGCAAATGTTTGCCTTACATAAGGAAGACAGTTTCCCCTACCCTCTACTACTTTAGTCTTAATAATAAAAGTAAATCAGTTTACTGAAATTGAAAAGGTAATTGCAATTAATTTAAAGTGAAATCAATATTTTAAAATGAGGTTAAAATACTAATAATTACAGGATATCTTAGCAGTTCTCAATTTTCACTCCTACTAAAGCATTAAGCATTTTTGGCTTGGGTTTCTGTTAGGATTTATGTATTTCTTAACACCGTGACAATCATTTAAAATTTAGTCTTGATTATAAAAATTATTTGCTGCTATTAAATATATCAGATATTATATTTTTGGAAGGTCTTCAGCAGGGTTTGCTGCTGGAAATATACAATCACTGATGTAATGCAAAATTTAGTTTTATATAACTTGATATTAAAGAAGATGAGTCTAACTTTTGTTTTGTCTTCCATGAGCTGAAAATAATTCCAGGGCAGCTTCTTGTACACTTTTAAAGGGTATTGATTGAGAGGGTATTCAATTACAAAAATAAAAAGTCAGACTCGGGCAGGAAAGTGAACAATTTTTGGCTTGCAGAATGGTGAAAAATTCTCCCAGATATCCATTCCATCTGTTTAAATACATTTTTTTTAAATAAACCTATAGGAATTACTGTCTCAACTGCACTAACTGTAGTGGGATATCAACACACAAATTCCTGTAAGTCAACGTGATATTATATTCTGTTTTCAAAGCAGAGCGAAGAAAAGCAAATGCCAATATGCAGAATAAAATCAGATGCATAATTTCATTCTGGTGCAGTTTACTTATTGTAACTGATTGGGACAGATATACAAAATATGCTACTTCTGACACTATTTTATACTGTAAATACTTGCTTTGCTGTTAGTTTCTGCGTCATCCAATGGGGGGGAAAAGTGTATTTTCCTGACAGCTGATTGAGTTTCTTCTGACATGAACATAGATCTTTTCATCAAAAAGTGACAGTAATTGTATTTTTATAACTGTTATAATTATGCTTTTTTTTACTAAGAGTCCTGAAGACTAAAAATTAGGACAGTTTAACTGTTAATATCACTTTGTATCATTGGCAGACATTCCAGTTCCAGCACTTCATCACACGAACATACAAATGTGCCAGTTGAAGAATGGAAAAATATCTGAAAGATTTAAATGAAAGAAGCTGTGATCCAATACTGGTATAAGATCATCAATACATAATGTACTTTTCCACTACAGATCCTTCGATTGAAGTCAATGGAGCTGTGACAATTTACACCAATGAGGATCCATCCCTATAAGCATATAATGAGAATAGGCTTTTTTATTCTTTACATACATGGCATTCAAATAGAAATCCAAAGTCTACTTTTTAATAAGTTATATGGGAGCTGCAGTGACCAGTATAAGGAAGGCTGGATTACTGTTTTTATTCTAATTTATTTTAGTCACAACTTTACAAAATTTCACCTTTCAAGCGGAAATTCAGGATTATTCATGGATACAAAGTTAAGAAAGTGCATAAGGGCCTTCGTCTCCCCTCAAAGGCAAATTTTTGGAAAGTTTGACCAAAAATGGTTCCGCTCTATTTTGAGTAGGAGGTGAATGACAAAAATACACTTTCCCCATTTTATAAAATTATGACCTTTCAGTACTGAAATGGCTTTGGATAGAGTTGAAAATTTGTCCTGGAAATAACTCTCCATTGAAAAGTGCCTTTGAGCGAAAATGGTTTTTTTTATTTGACTGAGTTATGACCCACTAAAAATTACACCCTTTACACCTGCAATACAACAGTGAGGGGATGAAAGGTGCACAGAGACAACCTAAAATGGTCCTCTACGCACATAAGGATGGAAGAAAAGACTAAAAGGTTTTGTCCTTTTCCTATCTCTACCCACAGGAACCTGTCCCCAGAAACTAACTGGTCAGGGCTCCATAGGCTTTGGGACGGTGTCAGGCTAGGGACTGGAATTGAAAGACAGCCATTCTATGCAGCAGCATCTCCAAAAGGAAACAAAAAATATGCTACAAATACATATGTGACTTAATGTTGACTCTGTGTACCCTATGTACCCCAATATTGTAAGCAGCCTCCTTCTCTGTTCTACACCTGTGTGAGGTCAATAGACTCACAGTCATTCCCTTCTCCCCCCACCCTCTCCCTTATGAAAAAATCCTATAGAATTTCAATCCTATAGTGTTAGATAGAAATTTCTCTAAAAAGTCTTATACCCTTTCCAAGGGCCCAATTCATGGCTACCTTGTGGCAACTTTGTGGCAGCTATGCCAGTACAATGTGACCACAAAACAACCACAAGACAGGGTATTGTTGGGCATTCTGGAGTAGGAGGGCGTGTGGATGAGGTGGTCCTGTCTCCTTGGGGTTCACAAACTAGTGCAAGTCCCACAGGACCATAGGTAGCTGGGCATGCAGTAAGGAACCCAGAAGACTGCTCTAATCAGTACTGAGAGGGACTCAACTGTCCTATTTATTTTAGTCTTTCCACAATTGATATCTAGAAAAAAACGTATTTTTAATAGTCAAATACCTATAGAAAGGTTATTGTTTGCTATTAAATTTCATGGGACTTTTCCCACAAGAAGTGGTTTTCTTGGGAATGTTCTACACTTTTGCTATATATTCAATAATTTCTTTAGGTCAAGACCACTGCTTCCTTTCCAAGGGGAAAAAAACCCTGATGTCTCACTAGCACAATTCCTCAGAAACTTGACGAAGTGTGAGCTCTGAGTTTTTGAAGTAGTTTTATCCACTCTATGGGTTATTCTGCTGAAGGATGTGTTCTAGCCTGCAGCTTGCACATTACAATCTAGGCCATTCATTTTATTTCACTATGAACTGTTTCTCCGTCTCAGAGTTCTTTGGGTAAAATACACAAATACATGTCCAGTTAAGAAAACTAAAAAGATATTTATTTTCCATGTAATTTTAATACAAAAAATATAAAACCCAAATCTCTTACATAATTATTTCATTCCATAAACTTTAAATTGAGCCTTTTAGAATTTGCAGCTCACCAACAGGAATTTTTACTCATTTGGTACCTTACACTAGAATTACTTTAATTCTCTAAGCGGGTTTACCATGAGATAGTTTTCAGTTTCCTACTATCCCTTACAGAGCTCCCAACCTTGGCAATTCTGATAATATGATATCCCTTGTCTCATCTTGCTGCAAAATGTATGTGTACCATATGGATTTGTGAAGCAATTACATATTTAAGATAATTTAGAGAAAGGGCACCTTTTACCCACAGGAGGTTGTGATGTCTCAAGAAAGACAAATGGATGACTGTTTTCTTTCATTATTATAACCAAAGAGAGGTTTTTTTCTCTTTCCATTTTTTCGTTAAAAAAAAACCGGTGAAGCAGTTAGCAGGTTACTCTTATTCCTGACTGTTAATGTGGTTCAGAGTAATTTTTACTCACACTACTATGTTCAAAAGAGAAAAACAGTTCTTGTGATTTGTCTTAAGCATGCTGTTTTCTGACACTAGGGGTCATTTAAGCTTGTAGTCATGCTGTGAAATACTAAACATTAAGAGAATACAACATTTCCTAGAAAACAGCTGTACTGGAAAAACTGACCTGACCACTAATTTTCCACTAATAGAGCTGTAAATGGATCCCATTACTTTATACAAAGTTTTTCTGTCTTTTATAACACTCAGATATCGAATTGATCACAGAGTATTACTTGTATTTTAATCTGCTGATTTAAATATTTCTTGCATAACGGCACTGACAAAAATCAAGGGACATTTACAAATGAAGTGATGCCAGAGTTTTGTATATCTGATTATTACCCTCTGTAGCACAAAGTCTCTCAGTTGCATATTTTGGACCAAATTTTCTTCTCTTTCATAGAGATTGAAATGTATTTTGCTCTTCACTACTGCAAAAATTCTAATCTTATAGAAGGGTGTTACATGCTAGCACTGGTGAGACAATAATGTGATGTAGAATTTCTTGTACAATGATAGTTTTTGCACATGTTTCCTGTACTCATATTAGCCAAGTTAGTGACAGGAATAGTAGACCAGAATTTGAGTGTATTAACACTTCTGCAATGTATGTTCATACATGTTATGGTTAACGGCATATGGAATCATAGTGTGGCCCAACCTAATACATTCACAGTTATACATGGCTATTTTCATTTCATTATTCCTTGTTATCTGGATATGAATGTTCAAATTCAAGAATGTGCTTTCAAAACCCATAGTACTCTATGGTAATATTAGATTAACTCTTTATTTAATAAAACACATTCCAAGTAGTTATTTTGATTTGAGTGTTATTTTTCTGTCTTGCATAAGCTAATTCATATATTCAATCACCCAATTAAATATAACGGGAAGCTCTTTCCAAATTGTATTTATTGTTTGCAGATAAGTAGTCAGGTTTACATCCTATGTCTCTGGTTTGTGTTGTAAAGGTAAGTTATTTAAGGTCATATTAAAGCTTCCATGTTTATCTCATGAGTCACTGGAATTTTGCCATCCTCCAAAATGTACTCTCTGCTCTTTCTTTCTGTGAAGCATATTCCATCATTGTTTTATTGTGGAATTCTTATTTATCCATGGGAAATTATGTACTCTCATTTTGTCCTCGGATCACCAAAATAAGTGGTGTTTTGAGCAGAAATGCCTGCTATTACCAAAACACTGACATGTTTTGTACATTACTATCTAGCTCAGGTAGATTTGCCACAAGTCACAACTGATCTTTGTTCAGTGACCAACTGCATGAGTTTTAAAATATTTTCAACTGGGAGTCAGAATTCTAAATTGCAAAAATCGTACACTGATATCCTGAGAGACTGTGATACTCCCTGAAGCACTCGGCTCAGTGATTGGATGACATTCTTTTTCATAGTCTTGAGCCTGTTTTCTACACACAAAGCGTCTCTACAAATCACAATGGAAATGATTTTCAGAGAATTTTTGAATATCTACCGAGTATGTTATATGGCTTGAGTATATTTATTTGTGACCCAAACAGGTATCATTAGGATATTAGAAACACAGACAAATACATAACGTATTTCCTATAGGGACACATTATCAGTAAAATGGTCAATATCATTCCAGGTAAAGAAATTATCAGGCAGCCTAAGTCATAAAGTCAAAACACAATCATATTTAAGCAGGCTAGGCAGATATCTGACTACAGAAACCCCACCCACAGCCAGAACTAACTATATCAATTTTCAGAATATAGAGGATGTATAAAAACTTTCACTCAAAGGAGCAGAATTTATCCCAAAATTAAATACTTTAGAGGATATTTACTCAAAAGAAAGAACTGTTCTTGCACAAGCTTCTTGGAGCACAGACCATACTTTTTATTTGGAAAGTTCCTAGCACACTATAGGTGCTACCAGAAACCAAATAATCGTGCAAGATCTGTTGTAGAAACTCTGTTTTCTATATCTTTGCAAAGTGAGGCCCTAATCTTGATCTGGGGTCTTTGGGTGCTGCTACAGTATAAACAAACACTAATAATTAATACGTAACAGTATGAATGTTCAGTTCTTGCAACAGATCTCTTTCTGAGACGTCCTAGAAACTTTTAACATGCTGAAGCTCATTTAACATGCTAAAGCTCATTGTCTTTTTATATATTTTCAACAAACATTACTTTTCCTTCTAGTATGACATCAATGGTAATCAATCTGGTGGAAAGGGTAGAGCACCAGGGAAAAAATATCTGACAAACAGCAACTGCTTCACAACCACCCCCTTAAAATAATAACAATTTGCCAAATTGTTGGGAAGTTGTTATAATTCCTTTTCCAAATTATTACTCGCCCTTTAGATTAGAAATGAGGCCAGGGTTAGCAATCAACCATAAATGGTAGGATTTCTGAAGTAGAAGCACTTGTCTGATTGTGAAGTGGAGGCCATTATTGCCTTGATTGAGTCTTTTTTTTTTAAGCTTTCTTGATTTGTGGTTGAGAGAGCATATTCACTACTGTACTAGGAGCAATCAGAGCTTTCCCCACTCATTTTTGCTCTGCGATTTAGGGTCCACTACTTTTGCACAGCTGCCACCTTTTAGCCTCCATCAAGCAGAATATATTTTTAAGAGAACAGCTTTTTGTGTTTGCTTTTTTTTTAAAAAACATGAAAATATTTAATGTGGACTTTAATTCCAAGTGTAAAGTTTAAATAAGGTTGGGTTAAAGACTTTGTAAAATATAATGCTGACATTCCAGCTCTAAACTCACATTGCTGTGGATAAATGGCCTGCAACACCAGGAGTAGGGACAAAGGGCCTTAGCCTGCAAACACTTTACACATGTGAGTAGTCCAGTTGAGTTGAATAGGACTTCTCATGTGTGTGAAGTTACCCATGCACATAAGTGTTTGTGGGATCAAGATCTCAAGAGCTTTGCTTGATTAAGAACGGCAGAATCAGACCCAAAGCGTATGCAGGCACTCACTCTTCAGTGATCTGGAAGCTTTCATATTGTAAGTGTAAACCCATATTACAAATGCTCCCATACCTGACCCAACCAATGACATTATAATCTATTCTTGTTAGGGCCCATATGAACTCTGAAGCCAATTTAGCTAAACCCACAACCGCTTTTGAGTTATATAAGCGTATAAATACATTGGAAGCCACAAATACCTACTTTTTTCTTCTATCCCTGTTGCTTAGAAATGGCTGAATGCATTTTGCTTCAAATTTGATTTTAAAAAAAAAAGTTAATTTACAGGCAGAGACTTGGAGTCAAGGAGCAGCCTGAAATGAATTTTCATGGCCTAGTCATAACCCCTAAAGCTAGCAGTTTAGAATTGAAATGCTACCAAAACCTTGATTATAATGGTGTGACAGGCGCCACTCTAATACACAAGCCAAGTTGTGCCATGTAGTGTAATGCGATATTAGAACGGTAATATTTAATACTGTAAGTTAAATATGAACTAAAACAGGAATAAGGATCTTTTAGTTTTCCAGCTTGTAGTTCGTTTTCCCTTTGGCTTACACTTACTGTCCAAAGCTGTCATTTCTGAGAGTCCATTGGGGGTGGGGAGCTAACCTCACAACTGGGTCATATTTCTGCCCAGTTAGGCAGCTTATTCGAATGAGGTAATGGGAGACTTATGAAAAGAAATTGCTTTAAAGGAGTGAAGAATCTGTTTCAGCATTATCCAGGGACAAGCTTGTAAAAGTTGTTACTATGCAGACACACAGGGCAAGCACAGCAAAGCCAAAAATGTGGTGAATGATAAGCAAGATTCACTTTCTTAACAGCTACAACACAGAGACATTTTCTTTCAGAGCACCAACCTACGTGCTCTACTGACAGCAATCCTGGGATAGCAGTAGAGAGAGGTGGTCAGGAAGTATCATTCTGTTGATACACTTACAGTATATAGTATGTTGAGCCAAATCCAGGTCACCTTAATCACATGAGTAGTCCTGCTGGGTGTCATGCTCACATGAGTAAGGCAAGTAGGACTTGGCCTATGGAGTAAAAGACTCAATTGTGTTTTGCATAAGAAGCAAGGAAAGATATTGCATGTTCATACACTACTACTGCAAAGGAAAGTGATTGCGGCATTGTCAAATAAAAGTAAGGAGGAAGGCAGTACTGCCATCCATCTAACAAGGGATAGATGGAGCTCAGTACTAGGATGGGACATGGTTTGTCACAGTAGGGATGAGAGAGAAAGGTGTTCAAGTTATTCACGCTCACTTTCAAGGCTCTGTCCAGCTCTAGTCTCACCTAAATCTTTCCCAATCTTCTACATTCCCATTTGCTCCATACATTCTGCCCTTGTCTCTTGCGGTCTCCCTTTTTCTCCTTTGCTCACTCCTGACTCCAGACCCTGTTTCAGGTTGCTGCTTATGTTTGGAACAGTCTTCCAATTCGTGTTCACCAGCTACCCTTCCTTCTCCTCCAAAATAATCTTGAAAATCCAGCCGTTCTGAGAAGCACTCAAGGGGAAGAAGCTGCACCGCTTCCTGTGTTTTACTGTTTTGCATTGTTCTGTATTGTATCAGCATGTCCCTTTAGGCTGTAACGTCTTCAGGGCAGCTGCTCTGCTATTTCTTTGGCACATTTTACATGTCATACAGTGCCAAACACATCTGGGGTGCAACAGGAATCATTTTATAAGTGCAATACTGTTTTTGCCTCATTTACAAGAGGTGAGCAAGGACATCTGATGGACTACAAAAGTGTCAGCCTTATACCCTAGCTGTCAGGAACAACTTCACCTGGAACGGTCCCTTGAAATATGTGTTAACTCCTTAGTCTAAACAATCTGTTCCACATGGTATTTAGCTGTGACACTCTAAGTTTCCCAGACCTGAAGAAGAGCTCTGTATAAGCTCAAAAGCTTGTCTCTCTGACCAACAGAAGTTGGTCCAATAAAAGATATTACCTCACCCACCTTGTCTTGGGAACAACTGAGACAGCTGGTCTATCAAAACACTGTTGGCAGAGAAGTCACCAGCGATAAAAAGAAACACTTCGGATCAGGACTCTCTCAAGTAGTCTACTAACAAACTACTAGTGTGTGTTTTTAAATAGTAATCAGAACGTACATGTGTGTTAAACTCAATACATAATGTTTGTTTAAAGTTCAAATTGGAGCACTCGGAACTAACATTTCCTAACGTTTAAGGTTGCCTGTGGAATCTCTCCCTCACACAGGTGGGGAAAGGTGATTTTTCAAAGGCTTACAGTTCAGCCAAATTTGAGTGGATTTGCATGGGGACAGCAAAAGACACATCGGAGACAAAGGCCACCGATCCGTCAAATTTCAAGTCCCTGCTCCAAAGCATGAGGGAACTAGAGCTGTTCGAAGAAACGGTCAGAATTTTTTTTAACAGGGACAAATCAGTGTGTTTTCCCCTAGCCTTTTTCTCAGAAACAGCTGACCCATTTGGGCTAAAAATTTCCAAAGAAAAATTCACCCTGAGACAGACAGACAGTATGGAAAATTTCAACTTGAACAGTTAAATTTGGCAAAGTTATAAGCAACTAAAGCCAGAATGCTATAATGGGAAGTGTCGGCAATTTTATTAATAGGCAACAGTACCAGCTCTGCCTATAATACATGGTATATATGTTTATACCACACTATACCAACAGACATTACATCCATACCCCGGAATATACTATAGTATGTGTTATGGGTTTTATCAGAATGAGGTTGGGTGTATTACTCACAAATTTTTAGACCATGAGTAAACTATGCCAGTCATTCCAAACATGTTAAAACCTTTATGCTGAACCACATAGTCATGTACTCTATAGGTCACATGTTACAGAAAACCATCTTTAGGAATGTGTTAGAGTTTTTAGACGTTGTATTGGGAGTAGCTGTATCCCCATGTTGTCTCAATCAGTTAACATTAGATTAATTGAAGAGGCAGATTAAAAAAATTTTTTTAGAAACTTCTAAAAATTATCTACAATAACTTTGTGGTAGATAGAAGTTTCAATATCTGTTATTTCAGGCCCATCCACAGCGACAAGGAAATGCTGGATCGTACTGGGAAACAAGAAATCTCCTTCTCCAATTCAAGGCGAGGAGGGGCATGGGAGAATAGACTTTAAAGCCATGACATTTTTATACAAGGAATATAGAAAATATGTCATTGACACAGAGCTGAACCTTTCCGCTCATGGACTTCATGCAGGTGCAATTTTGGGGAAAAATTCCATGTTTTGGGAGGAAAGTGGAAGAAATATTTCCCTTGAAGATTTTTATTTTTAATAGTCTCTCTTTGAAGCTATTGAATGGGAGAGGGAAGTCAGAATGTTAGACTAAACCCTGGGAGAGATATTTTGATGGATCAAAGACAGGTGGGGTGGTCAAATTTTCATGCTAAATAAATATATACATAAATTGGTCTGCCTTTATCACATATCAGACCTCCAGAGGGGGTAATTTATTCATATTTTAGAGATGGTAGGGGAAAGGGAAAAATTCTCCATTTATATTATATATTACTTTTGGATCAGTTCTATAGCTGGTCATAAAACTGAAAAAAAATTAAAAGTTGACATTTTTTCTGGCGGGGGGGTTGGTCAAAATTCAGTTCTGAAGAAGTTACATCAAAAATTTAAATTCAAATAATTTCAACCAGTTAACTGTATGTAGCACAAGCACAAGCAAGTTTAAATTAAATTGTACATTTAATTAGAAATTAATCATTAAAAACAATAAAAGCGCATTCACCTTTTAAGTAGCTAGAACAGCTTTAGCTACACATTAAAATATACAACTGTGCATGGATTACAGAAAGGAATGAGAGCAAAGCAATATTATATGTGCATAGCCATTTTTCACAAATGGAAAAACCTAATTTTCAATAAAGTTTCTGCAGATCTCATTACCATAGCAAGCTGGCGGTAAGAGAATGGGATAAGCTTTCTCAGTCTACCCCGCATCCTGTAAAGTTAAGTCTACCACTTTATGGAGGAATATGTGTTTTGTTGACTCCTTTGAGTCAAAGGTCAAACCCACTTGGGTATAACAGTTCTGAGCTGTCATTTAACATTATCAGCTACATCTACTGTATTTTTAAGCAAAGTGAAATAAAGAGATGGACCAAGTGTATGTTTCCCAGTGCTGCAGGGAGGTAGCATGTCACATGTCTGGTAACAGAAAGGGATAACCATCTTTGTACAAACTTGACATCTATAAATTGATTACATAAGTGGGCAGTGGTGGTCCTTTCAAGTATGCTCCTTTTGTTTCAGCTTTACAGTAAAATTACCAGCAGCAGTTTACAATTAAGGGGAATAATAATAACTGCATACGCTTTCATCTGTACATACAATTACAATGAACTGCATGCTTTAATAGGATTGTGAAAAATCTGTGTTTGACCCATACAAAAAAGTAAACATTCTTGTTCTGGATACTATATCATTATCACAACAAAGAGAAACTCCTGAAATCTGATGATTTAAACATCTGGAGAATGTTAATCACTTCAAAATGACGGATGTTTTTTATTTTAGCTTTTGACAGACACACTCCTTTCATAGATAGATGATTATTTACATAAATTACATCATCAATGTGAAAAAAAAATCAGAAATAACTTCAAAGGATAAAAAGCTTAATTAAAAAGAGACTTGGACTTTTTTGTGGGGTTTTGGTTTTGTTTTTGTTTTTCTAGAAGGCAGGAAAAATACCTTTTTCCCTTGGCAAATCCTTATAATCCCTTCATGATTTTATAAATATGGAGCAGTTGTTCATTTGTGTTAGTTCATATATGGGATATTGGGGTGCCATTTAGAATATAATGCATTGTTTATTTCTATACCTTCAGTACCAGAAGTGGATAAGTCGCTGTTTATTTAACAGGATTAAAATATTTCCAAATAGGCACAGCATTTTGTTTTAGCTTAGTTCTGCTAATACTAATTTATTTAATGCTAGAAACATAGAAACCATGTGAAAATTTACAAAATACACACGGTCTTTTACTGTTCACACTGAAATCGACCGTCCTGATTGTCTTCTCTTAACCCAAGTTTTATACTACTGACTTCAACAGCATTACTCGATTGACCTAATAACTGGAGAATCAAGCCCATATGTTTATTGTCATTGACTTCCACAGGAGCAGTGCCCGTCCCATAGAAAGATAAAGGACAGTGGACTTCAGATCATGCTCTTGGTTTTTCTCCTATCCTGGGTATATGTTAGGAGAAACTCCACTGAAGTCACTGCAGTTCCACTAACTTGGGTCCGAATCAGGCCCAAGATCTCTGCTTCCAGTCTGATCCACAAGACAACAGTTCCCACAAAAAAGCAGCAGAAGTGATGGGAGAGAAGATGCAGAGAAAATTGCACTGTGTAACATCTTCAGAGGAATCTAACTGCTTCAAATATAGGCAAGTAATTGCTATGTTTTATATGAGAAATCTAGAAAAAATGCACACTTCACTATTAGGCTGGTGTGACACCTTGGTGATATAATTTCTCTGTCATTGTGCTAGGTTAGTTCATCAGATTCAAGGACAGCCTGAACTGGGAAAACTAAAGTACTACTCTATTTCAAAGTGTAATTCAAGAGCCCTTCGTATGCTTAGCTGCATGTTAGGCCATCCTGGAAGGGAGGCTGTATTCCTTCAGTGCACCTCTGACTAGTGGCGTGCTGCCTAATGCTGGTTGGTAGACCTGGTGCAATTTAACTGATCCCCTACAATTTCCTCCTACACTCTGAGCTGATCTGCAGGTTGACCTTAGACAATTTGTCTTCTCTCTGGGAGAAATGTCACCCAAAAGGAAGCTATTAAGTCAAGAAGGTAATTCTGGAAGAATCGTACACTGTATAAACAAAACTTGACCTAAGATAATTTATTTCTGGCTCTTTATAAAGAGACTTAAGCGATATGGGCTGATAAATGTTGGGATCTAAACCTGTCAATACAAATGGGAAAGAACCTTACTGTTATTTCTGAGTGATTGTCTTTGATATTAGGACCTGAGAACTGAAGAGTATTGTTAAAAAAGGGAATACTGGAGTATTTAGACTTGCAGGGATTGTGTGCTCATAGTTTCACAGTGTAAATATCTGCGGATGGCTTAATTCAAACTAAGATTTTGTTGATAAATATTTGGCCTTTCATTTCCCACCTCTGCCCCCCAATAACTGCCTTTAGAATACACTGATCAAGTGAACATCTAATACTGTGGTAAAGGCAAACATTTTTACTGCTTTGATTCTTTACTGGGGAAAGGGCATAATGTTAAGAGGCTGTTAAGAACTGGAAGCCATTTAAAAAGGGAGAGAACTGAAACACTGAAGGAGAAAAAACAACTCCTGACTTACTGCTTCAAAATCAATGGATGTTTGCAGTCTGCTTAATAATATTCCAGTTCTTTTTATTTGTTAAGATCTAACCAAGATAACTTCCCCATCAGTGACAGGCACTGAACGTAGAATAGAGTGAATATTATCCATCCTTTCATTTAAAAGAGAGCAGAAAGGCTGCTCCATTTTAAGGGTCCTCATAGTTCAGAAAATAACTAGATTACTGCTGAGAAAAAATAGGTAACAAAGCGGCTGCCCTTTCTTCATTACAAGAGAAATGAATGTTGTTATTAATAATCTTCCCTCTTCCCCACCATCTCAGGCCTGTCCCTTCTTTAAATCCTATTGCCTGTTAGTCAGTAGAGTGGGTCCCCCTTCCCACCTTACTTTATACCCCTCCTGTGTGCCCAGGATTTAGAAACATGGGAAATAAAATGGACCAAATTCATCCCTGGTGCAGCTCCACTGATTGGAGGGAAGAATTTGCCTCAATGTATATAACCTCCTCTTGCTTCACTGCTCCCAAGCACTGAATTCAGTTGTCAGCTTCCGCACCATGTGGCTCAGAGACCACCCATAGCATCTGTGACCGCTGCAAACCAGAACAGTGCTGAAAACCTGTCAGCCAAAACTGACAAGAAGGTTGGCAGGTTAAATGTAATGTATTTAACATTTTTCTAAATCGGTTCTGAAAAGAAAGCTCAGAGATCAAGGTACGGAGATTGAAGAGCGCAGAGAGAGAGAGAGAGAGAGAGAGAGAGAGAAAAGAGAAGACTGGCTCCCCCCAAGGAGGCATTGGTGTTTCACAAGGGAATGGATAACCTTACTTTTATCAGAGTAGAAGGTTTGGGTTTAAAGTAGTAAATGGGGGAAGAAAGGAAGAGAAGGTGCCAGTTTTGGTGATGTCACAAGAGAGCAGTAGCAGCACAGTCTTCGTTAGCAGCAGATTCTAGAGAAATAATGTGACGAATTCTGCACTCTTTGGCTGATTAAAATTCATCATTTGTATGACAAGTGGATGAAATGGCAATGAACGAGTTAATGTGCATGCATGCCATTGCCCTTGTGTGGGATGGAATCAGCGTTACTCACAGAGATTCTCCTTTAGCTTATGTGGCGGGTGCCTATGCTTAGAAAGATCCAGATCTATCCATGTGCCATTGTGATAGTCTGAGAGGGACCCTGCTGTGCCGGAGAGAAACAATGAGAGTAGGAGCGGGTCACAGACAGACATACTGGAACCTTTACATGTTCAAGCACGTTGTTAGGAATATATGAGACCTCCAGAAGCAATAAAAACAGCTCCCTTCCATTCCTGGTATTTATATTTTCATTAACTAAAACATTTTCAATAGTACCAAAATTCAAAGTTCAAGGAACTTTTGAGCAATATCGAATGTTTCCTTAATGACTGCACCTGGACCCACATGATCTCATTGTATACACCTACAACCAAGTTCAAAAAGCAGCCTAGCAGTTCTGTTTGTTTTCACCAGTGAAATATGAATATATGGTGGTTGACAGAAACTCAGACTCTGCTTTTTGTTTTGCTGTAGTCATGCAAAAGGATTTTGCAAAATACTGCAGGCTATCCAAGATCTGTTTGAAAACCCTGTTGACCGGAACAGGCAGGCAACTCCATTTATTGAAATTTTGACCACCCCCACCACATTGTTTCTACATCCCCTATCATCAGTTGAGAAGGCTTCCTTACTCTTTGCGCCAAAAAGAGTGAGTCTGTTTTCTGGCATTATTTGTACATCCCTCCCTCCACTCATCCCACTTGAAATTGCAAATTCTTCTCACAAGGGGTTCACTTCAGATGCTTAAAGCCAAGGATTCTGTTTCCTGTCCAATTTTTATTCCTAACACAGTACAATGAGCTTTTGGTAGTTTGAGGTCTATTTCTAGTGGAATGACTCACATCACGCAGATACTTGTACAGTTTGGCACATAACACAGACCCTCCCGTAATGAATGAGGTATTGCAGAGACACTCCAAGCACAGTGCGGCCTGGTCCCATTGACGTTTACAATAGTTCTATCTCAGCAGGACTCCAATGAGTCAACAGAATGACTCTAAGTTTACCTCACTGTAACAGAGCTTGAGAGCCTGTGTTGCAGTCCAAGCCTCAACATCCACACTGCTACTTTTAGCACACTGGGTTCGAGCCCTCCTAGCACGAGTCAGTCTACCCAGGCTGGGAGGCTCACTACTAGTGCAGTGTAGACATACCTTTATGTGACCAGAGCATTTAGGTAATGGGAGTTAGTGCAGAATGTCTCAGCATTGACTGTCTTTACCCCTCGTCTGGGGTCTTATTTAGGACAACACTTTTTCTTTGTCTAACCCAATTAAAAAGAGTTCTTATTGAACTACCTTTTGCCCTTTTAATTAAGTACATTCATAAAACAATCCTGTTTGCCAAATCCACCATCATCCTCTCTTTCTATCTTTTCACTGACAAAGGTCAGTAGAGCTAGCTGACAAAATTTTAGACGGAATAGTTTTTCCACAGAAAAATGCAGTTTTTTCAAACAAGTGTTTTGCAGGAACATGTCTACTTACATGTCAAAACATTTTGATTTAGAGCAAAAACAAAATTGGAACTGTTGGAATTTCCCATGGAATTAAAGTTCTGGTCCCCGACCATTTTTAATACAAAGCATTGAAATGCCTGGTAGGAGGGAAAAACCTAGGCCATGATCCTGCAGCAGGCACACATGTAAAAATCCCATTGAGTAGCTAAAGGCTCAGTCCTGAAATTAGTGTGTGTACACACACACACACACACACGAGGTATCAGGGTCAGGGAGGCGGGATTATCTATTCTATTTGATCTATAAATAAACAAGGGCTTCACTTCTGGGGGTCTCCCATTCCTTTAAACTTTAGGGCTTCAAATAGTCGCTCAAACTACCTCTATAAAATCCTAGCAATCTGCCCTAGCCTTGGAGTTGCTCCCAAGCTTATTAGAAGCAGACAGTGGAGCTTCATGAGTTTGCACTTTGCTCACCATTTCTCAGCACAGATTTAATAGCGGAGTACTGCACAGGGGACCCGAAGACTTTCTTATTTTATAGAATATACCAAGGAACATGGTGCAGCACTGTCAAAGGTTCCCTCCATCGCTACCCAATGAACCTTGCTTCCTGGCTAGTTCAGGTAGCTTCACAGTCACAAACACACACCAGGCTGTTTATCTTTTACCAAGGTGTGCATTTATTCCTCTCTCACACAGTAATACCCTGCAATGCAGACATTCAACAAGGTTAGGCTTCCCTGCAGTCCTCACTTCCCCCCGGCTCCCCCTCCCAGCTTCCTTCCAAGCAAGCCCATCATGTCCTGTTTTCTCCCCTTATATTTTTCCCCAACTACCTTGTTAGCACAATGATTGTCACCCAGGTGCTCACAATCCCCTAACACTGGGGTTCTCAAACTGGGGGTCAGGACCCCTCAGGGGGTCATGAGGTTATTATGTGGGGAGTTGTGAGCTGTCAGCCTCCACCCCAAACCCCGCTTTGCCTCCAGTATTTATAATGGTGTTAAATATATAAACAAGTGTTTTTAATTTATAAGGCTTGCTGTGTGAAAGGGGTCACCAGTACAAAAGTTTGAGAATCACTGCCCTAACAGAAAGTGTACAATTGCCCTCAGCTGGGCCTGCAGCCTTCTCCAGGCTGTAGCAATGTCAGTGATCGGGGTACTGCTGATGGCACCCTGTCACAAGCATGAATATCAAATAATAAAATCAGCCACACTTGCTAAGTATGTGAGCAGAGTACTATAGTGACCCCTTAGCCTTGGTTTGTTCCTTGTGTTTATTGCTAATTACTTTCTAATACTTGTCTTAATTATCTTTGAGGAATTGATGGGAAAGGCACTTACCACAAATATTTACAGTGGGTCTCCCAATTGTTAGTGTGAACTCTGAAGGTTGTATTGTACTGGAGATCGTTAACTTTGAAAAATGTTTACCCATAAATAATTTGTAACAATGTGATTAATGTGCCATGGAACAATGAGAATATTAAACAATGGCAGAGCTTTCCAGAGTTTGAAACCCACATGGAAAAAATATCTAATATAGTCCATACATACTTGATAATTGTAACTTTATGGAAGATGAGAGTTACCAAAAAACTTAGAATTCTGGATCTGGAAATGATACACAGTAATAAAATTCAAACCAGACACTGGAGATTCATAACACTGAAAAGAAATTGTACAGCAGAGATATCCATATGCCCACCCAGTATGTAAGAGAACTGCAAGAGATGCAGGTATGTATATATTCTATGAGATGGACAGATTGGCTTATTCCCATTTACTGAGGTCAGAGAACATTTGTTTCCCGTACTCTCTACCCGGGAAGTCTTCCAATAGGACTGCAGGATTTGAGTTTAAAGCCTAATATCAGCAAACTTCTCCCAGTGATGTCAGCAGACATATTGACTGAGCACAGTTGTCAACATTGCAAAAAGTTTTGCCATGGTCAGCTTTCCAAGAAAGCCACAGCTCCCCCAGTTGCCACAGGGTTATGCATGTGTATCCTGGCAATTTTTTAAGATATTGTCTTCATAATGTGTAAAAGAAAAAAACCCACCATTCACCCAAACACACACAGAACGTATCAGCAATCCCCAATCCCTCCCTTCAAGCTTATTTGAAATGTTAAAAAATGTTGTCCTTTTAAAAATGTGGCATTCTCCCCCTCCCCCGACACATGGCTCAGCCTTTGCTTCTTTCCCCAAAAGCTGCCCCCACTCCTTTCTATGCCATATGATCGCTTTCCCACTTCCTGCCCATGTCCTACCCCAATGGCTTCTCCATTCTGCATCCTGGCCAGCAGAGATTTGTCCCTTCTACCTTGCTGCCACCTTCCAGTATCTTCAAGGGAGCTCGGCAGATCTGTTTCCTACACTGGCATCTCCTGTTTTCTCTCTCATTTGGAGAAGGAGGTATCTCCATCAGGCCGGCCTCCAGGCTTCTCCCTAATGGAAGATGGGGAGGTTTGGGATGTCTTCCGGTCCTTTGGGTTCTCCCTGCTCCCGCTCTGTGTCTACCAGCCCTATTTCTCTACTCTAGTGAGTCTCACCACCCTGGCCCAGTGTCAAGGCACCTTAAACCTGACAAAGGGGCTGATGAAGATTCCTCTGAAGTAGGTAACTCAAGTGGGTGCCCCTAGCATCTCTCTACCCTTAGCACAGGGGACATGTCAGCAACATTTGAGAGCAAAGTGGGGGTGTTACAGGGCAGGGAGGGAGCATGGCAGGGGCAGGCTTGACTGGAGTCTACTCACCTGATCTCCAGCGGGTGACATTGCCCTTAGGGGACCATTCTAGTCACCACAGGTTAGAGAAGCTCTGTGGCTGCTCTAACTTGAGCCAGGGCCCAGTTTTCCCCTCAACCAGCCCAGAATCAGTAGGCATAAAGGTGATCTACAGTCATTTTTTACTTTCATCCCCTCCTCCCCCCAGTTGAACACTGTCCCTCTAGAGTGTAACTGGGATTGTACCTGGCCCCTTCCCTGGAGCGCAGTTGTGTGTGTAATGTCCAGCACATACTCCTTACATAGCCAGGCAGGAATGGGGACACTGATGATCGCACCAAAAGGCAAAGGAAAACTGTAGACCTTTGAGCACCCAATTTAAAAGACTGGGGCAGAGGTGGAGCTCAATCACATGCTCATTGGGAATGCGAGAGAGCACTCAGGCAGCAACGATCGACTCCATGACAAGAGGTCCAGTCCTGCTAAACGATCAAACTCTTATCCATTTCTATGGCACAGGATTGGACCCACAAAGCAAGTATGGACACAAGTTTTAGGGACATGATTATTGCAATTTATTCAATAGAGAGTTTAGTTCCGATAGCATCCGTCAAACTATGTGCTATTTTAAACAAGCTGTAAGGTAGATTATATTCTCCCTTTAACATGTGGGACTTTGGCTATGTAGTATACATTCGCATGAGTCAGAGCCCCAAGGACTTGGTTTTGGATTAACCTAAAGCAGAACATATACAACTGCAGCAGATTACAATATGCAGTACAGATTTTAAGAGAATAATTGTTTTAATAACTAGGCATACTATACCCATGCTTTATGTCTTTGTTTGTAGTGGGCAGTTGTAACTTTAGATCTTTTCATATTTAATATATTATTGGTTATTAAAGTATCTTTCTTCTCTGTGTTTATTTTTTTTAAATGTTGTACCAATATGGGGTTTATTCTGGCAATGCACAGAGCTGGTCAAATGTAGACCAGCAAGTCAGTGCAAAGGGTCTCTCTTTTTGGCATCCTCTGTCCTTGTCAAACAAGATACACAACCTCTGCTGATACAAAGGTTTGCAACATATCTAACAAAATGTGACTCTGGATAAGAGATGACTTCAATATACTCTTGGAGGAGGGACCTGGTACCCTATATATCTTACAGAGCCATGCAAACTTCTGGAGCACTATGTAGTAAGGTTTGGTAATACCGGATGGGGACAATGCTAGCTTGAAAAATAACCCAAGAACTTGCAAGTCTAAGTTAAAGGGAAAGAGTGATTCAATGAGAAGGTTCAGAATATCAGATATATGAAAGGTATACCAAGTATAACAACCAAGCAGGATACTATGGAGGAAAAATGGAACTGAATATTTGCGTTAACCTTTGAGGCTTGCTTCTAGATAGTCATTCTCTAACCTCAGTTGTTGACTTCTACAGCTTATGCTGGATGAATCTGCAGATCTGTGCTAGCTTCTGTTCTTCCGAAGGCCAGATAAAGAGTAGAGTAAGCAATTGTAGGGCTTAGCGTTCTTTGATACAGTTTTGGCAATCTAGCGTCATTCTGAAGATTCTACCTTTACAGCATCAGCTGGAATGTTTATATCACACATCCTGCCTGGACATGTTGATACAATTGTATATGTGGACCTGAGAAATAATGTAAGGGCTGAACCTACAAGCCTTAGCTGCACACAGCCTCACTGAAAATCAACAGGCCTTATGTGATGAGAGGGTGGAGATTGAACAAGTTATAGGAAGTAAGCCCTCCCGAGTGTGTTCAATAGACTTCTTGAAGGTATCAAGGGAAATCACTGGTGTATCATAGAAATCAATTGCTGAAGTTTCACTGCTTTGTGACAAGGTAATATGCTCCCTAAAGCAGGCTGACATGCAAAAGCTTCCCAATAGCTTTTTCTCATGTTTCACCCTAATCCTATTGTATTTCAAATTAAGTTGCAAAAGCACACGACAGTTGTTTGGTGGTGGGTCACAATTGATCAGTCAGCAGTTGCTATGGTGTATGTAATTTAAATAAATACAAATCCTAGTTACCGGTATCTTATCTTGCAAACTTAAAACAAATGTATGGACTAAAACCTGACAGAAAACTAGATTTGCTAATGCTGCCCAATTAATTCATTAACTAATGAATGTCACACATACTCTTCTAACATGCTGAAGAGCTGCTCTGGATGATTCCCTTGGTGTGTGATCCTCCTTTGCAAGTGACGGACCAAAGCCTGCAAGTCCTCATTCAGGCAGAACTCTAAGAATTCAAATCCCCTCCAGCCAGTGATTTCTGTGACACACCATTTTCAATAGCTGGGTTCAATGGGAGCTTTGTCTCACTGGCGACTACATGATTTGACTGAAAACCTGAGCAAACATTTTCCTGTGTAACACTGGTGCACTCCAGTGGAGCCAGTGGGATTGCCCCAGAGTAACTCAGCAGAGAATTTGGCCCAATCTTGTAATCAGCCTGCACTCAAAGCATGGATGGCAGCTGACACAGAGCAAGGCTTCATTCTCTAATTTGTGCTTAATAAACTTAATTTCATTTTAACTTCTTGTTATAGCTTATTATCTTGTGATGTTAGGAATCCGTATTGCATTGGCTCTCTTTATCCAGGCTCTTTTAGACTAATTGTAAAGTGTCTGCAATAAATTACCACAGAGTCTTCACCCTTTTAGGAATGCTTTCGTCTTCATGGCTGCAATTTTCCCTCTCTCTTGTTGCAGGTTTGAATCCCAAGCTCTGGTGGGATGAACACGCTCTCATTTGATGTCAAAGGTACACTGATGTTTATGCACGTGAACTGGGAATGTGAAGCTATGGTAATTTTTGGGGACACCTTCCAAGAATGAGTATCAGAACATCTAATACTGGAGATCATCCTTCCTCATGAGCCATCTCTATATATCTTAAGGAATCCTGCATCAATAAAACATCAAGAGTCAATTTTTCAAGAGTGTCTAGGGGCCGGTTTTTAAAGGCATTTGGGTGCCTAAGGGTGAAATAGGCCCCTACTGGGTTTTGCAAGAGTGCCTAGCTGCCTACCTCCCATTGAGTAGCTTAATCATAAGTAATGAATGATTTAATGTAAACTTATATAATTCTTATTTTTCTTTGACTCCTTTTTAAGGAAAAGGTGTTTTCCCTTGAATAAAAGGGAGATTACAGAGCAGTGATCTGGGTGTGACACAGCACAATCACGACTGCACAAACAAGCACAAATTGCCAAAGAACTACCCACACATTTGATGCACCTGTCCAAGTTATACATATAGAGTGAAAGAGGAAAAAGTAAAACTGTCCATTTGGTCGTTAATATTCTTCCAGCTGTAAATGGCGGAAGCCAGGAAATACAAACTCTGCAAAATAAGATCTCTCCTTGGCAAACAAGGAAGCTTCTATATAGGCAGTGCAACAGGTACTACATTAACAACCAGAAGAACCCAACTCTTCCTGCCATAGCTTCAGAATGCACTAACAGCTAGGGCCAAATCTAGCCAGCAGAACTTCCACTACCATAGAATCATAGAATATCAGGATTGGAAGGGACCTCAGGAGGTCATCTAGTCCAACCCCCTGCTCAAAGCAGGACCAATCCCCAGACATATTTTTACCCCAGTTCCCTAAATGGCCCCCTCAAGGATTGAACTCACAACCCTGGGTTTAGCAAGCCAATGCTCAAACCACTGAGCTATCCCTCCCTTCAGTGTAAAGACTGAAAGCAAAGTTATATTCCCTCCCCTTCTCCCCCTTCTCATTTGCTGGTGTAGAAGGGCCTAAATGCAGCTGAACAAGCAGGCCCTGAAGAGCCAGGGCAAAACCAGCATCGTTGGCAACAGCGATGTCAGTGGGAGAGATGAAGTGCAAGGGGCACTGTCATGGTTACAGAGTTAGCTGCACCGCTGTCTCTTCTCTGGGATCTGAATGCATCCTCTCAAGTCTCAGACTTTGTGCCTTTACCTGAAATCACACCATTGTCTCACTCAGACTGGGCCCTGGGCTATACCACCCTGTATCTCCACCATTCTTAAGGAGCAGTCTGACAGCATTTGGATCCCTGTAGTTCCTGCCTTCGGGAGTCAGCCATCAGTGGTAAACAGTGACAAAAAAGCCTTCTTATAACAAAAGTACTATTTAACAGTAGGAACAAAACATTGGGGGGGAAAGGGGGAGGATTTTAATACAACAAACATGCATGTCTATCTTACCTAAAAGCTTCCCTGATGGTAACATAGGCCAGCCCTAATTTCTTCAGACGTTCCCAGTGGGGTCCCTCTGACCCACTCTGGTTCCCCCAAACAACTACCCCCCTCTCAAGGGAGACAGCCTTTTGTAAACCCTACCATAGCCCTTTTGTTTTATCTGTGTTCCCAAGCTTTGGCCATCCTGGTCAAAGCCAGCCCTGTAGGCTCAGCAGGAACTGAGCCAGGATCCTCAGCGCCACTGGTTCTGGCATTGTCCCCAACAGCTCTCAGGTGTTTGCTGAGAAAGGGCTATCTTGAGATATTCTTTTCTTGTCTGTTTTTCCAGATAGCCCCTTAGTGAGCTAATCCAAAATACTCATTCAGCAAACATCCCAATAACCGGGACAACATACTGTATTCATCAGTTATTACAGAGCAGGTCCAAATCTGTCACACACAATAAAGAGCTGTACTCTAGGGTTTGCTAGTTTCCTGGAGGGTGGAGGAGAAACCACAAGGAAGGGGGTAAATGGCGGAAGGGAAAAAATAGATAGAGTTAATGGGGAAGAGAGACGGAAGGGGCTAGAGCTCTGGATCTTTCTAGGTTCTTATGCAGTGCAGACACAACTGTGACTAAGAACTTCTGTGCCATCCGATTGTTTATTGTCCAAAGATTTGAACATCCTGGGATGGTGGCAAGAAGTTCCTGACCCCCGACTCTGAAATTAACTCCTGCCATTGATCCATGGGAACCCAAGTCTGTTGACTTTAAGGGCACCGAGTAAGGCCCATCTACTATCTGAGGCTTTTCCCAAAGTGCAACAATTGCAGGGAAGATATTGCAATTAAACGTGGGGGTGGGCTGGAATGGGTCTTTCATGCAGATGCTTAGTATGCTTGTTTTCCATATGCTTAGAAAGTAGCCTGAGGAGCACATTTATAAAATCTACAAACAAATTAAGATAATTCAATCTAAAGGCACACAAGGAAGGATGAATGCTACCTGCAAATCAAAGCAAGAAAGCAAATGCCATAGCGATGTCCCAGGAGTGACATCAAACTACTAGTATTATCACTGAAAAATAATGAGGAATCTGCTCCAACCTGCAGATTCATAACTGTGACAGAACAAAATACCATGGTCAAAAGTGAAAAAGAAACCAAAGAGAAGCAGATGAATCAGTGCAAGTAGTGGAAACAAGCAACAGCTGTCATTTGAGCTGATCTTTACAATAAATAAATAAATAAAGTATTATGATTGAACCACCAACATCACAGAATCATAATGACATCACCACCAAAGCCACTGTCAGTGCAGCTGCAGAAGACATTACAGAACCATATCTGTGGTAGCTTCAGAAATGGACTCAAGATAAATATGGGAAGAAGCAAAAGAACATGAACAAACAGGCAAGAAAGGCTTCACTGGAGAAAACAGAACAAAGGCAGAAGCAGATAGAGTCATCTGGGTTCTGATAACTCTGCTTGCTAAACAAAACTAAAACAATGGAGTTGTTGACATTGTAATTCAGAGATCCAAGTCCCAGTGCACATTAAGATTGCTGCAAACAGTTTTAAACAAAGCAGCATGATATTCTCAATCTTGGATGAGAATGATGTTAAGGAAATCAGTGGACCTGGCAGCAGTGCAGTATTGTGACAGTGAGATGTATGGGCCTTCCATACTGAAAAAATAAACAGAGGCAGAGACTGGAGTTCTCCCATTTTCCCTTGAGTCTATGACTCTCATCCTTCATGCTGTTAACTTGGCTGTACCCTATGAAAACTAGTACAAAGCACAACTGAACTAAACTATCATCATGGCAACAGGGAAGTTCAGCAACAGCAATTAAAATACTAACCAAGAACAAACGTAGTTCAAATTTTAGACAAAACAAATTAACACTTGTATCATGCTATGAAGGTCAAGATGCACCAATTCCAATGACCTGGCAAGCGCAAGAAACTGCAGAGAGAGAAAGACCCATCATCAGGTACCAAAATTATGTATCCTTATAACAGATTTGTACCTTACCAGCATCGGGTGTGGCCATGACTCAGTTTCCCTTCCAGCCAAACTATAAAGTCTTCCTCTTCCAGGGCAACCAAAAAAATCCAAAGTAAACAAATCTGTCTTTATCCCCATCCCCTTCCCAGGTGGCCTCTACTAAGCCCTCCTGCTCTCATTCCCTGTCTTTGGGCCTTATCCCCAAGCTCTTCTCAGCATTCTTCCACAAAACTGCTGCTCTTCTCTGGGCCATTACGGAAACAAACCAAAGACCCTAAATCTTGCCCCCACCTTAATCTCTCTCAGTCTGTTGCGATCCTGGAGATGGGTGGGCAGAGCCCACCCACTACTAAAGGACCTCCCCCAGCCTAAGGGGAGGATCCACAAGGTCCAGGATCTCAATTAAGTACGGTTTATCTCTCTCAGACTGAGCACACAGCTTGCATTATATAATCCTGCCATCACATGATCTCCTTAGTTACATGATCCTGGAGTACACCATTCATCAGTCCCTCTGAACTACATCCCTAGAATTCCTTTGTTCCATGCTGAACCAGGACTGAACTATGCTTGTCCCACAGTCTCCTTTAAAGAGCCAATGCATTCATTGGGCATGCCCTGGTACAGTACCAAAAGAAGGCACTTCCCAGCCAGTCTTAACTACCAGGAGGAATTTTAGGGTGAGAGTTGATCTCTTAGATAACCAGGGTCCCAGACCATTCAGGTCTTTATAGATCATGACCAATACCTTGAATTGCTTCTAAACCCAAACAAACAGGGCAAAGGGGTTATTAGTTCCCACTGGCTCAAGCCACTCAAGAAGAGGGCAGCTGTGTTCACTACAGACAGGAGCTTCCACGTGGATTCGAGGTGTAGCTGGAAGTAGATCACGTTCCTATAGTCAAGCCTGGGATGGGAATGGATGCCCATTGGAAGGGTCTCATTCAAGAGGAATGGCCACCATCTCCAGAGTCCTGGCTAGCGATAGATGGAGAAATACAGACCATTGAAACGTCTTGTGAATTCAAGAGGACCCAGTGGCTATAAGACACTTAGATGAAAATCAGGTGTGCACCTCAGTTCCTGGAGCAGCTAAAGCTCCATCCGCTCCTTTGAATGCTTGCTCCTCCTTTGAATCTTGCCCAGGGTGAGTGACAGGCAGTTCACCCTTGATGCCAACTTGCAGAGGGCCTAAAGGGAGCATAAGGATACAGGAATCCCCAGAGTCTGGTATGTACATTCTAATTCTCCAGAAAGTGTCATGTGAGGTCTCAAATAAAAGCCAGCATCACGCTGGTCATCAATATCATTGTAAAACACATGTATAGATTTTGTATAAGGAGTTACATATATGCACTGAAAAGTATGTTCTTAAAGTCTGTGTCTAGGTACTGGTCACCAGCAAAGATGTAAAACAGGTTTTCTGTCAGACAAGAAATATTTATCTAGCTTGCTGTTTACATGTAAATTAAGCATTGTATAGTTCACAGTGGGTCTTGTCTCACCAGTCTGAAGTAATGCTAATGAAGGCTTGTAAGAACTTCAGGGAGAAACTAATAGGACAAGAAAAACAACCAGAGAGGAGAGAATGTTATCTGGAGGTGCACATCAAAGGTTTGCTCTACAATATTTGGGGGGCAAACAAGACACCCTATCACCCTTCAGTGAGGAAGTAAATGGACAGTGAGTTTGCTTTATGAAAAAGGAACTTCAACCAGGCTTAGATGAAAACACTGGAGAAAACTTTGGGTAAAAGATAACCAGAAGGTTAACCAGTTAGTTGAGTTTAGTTTCTAGAAAGCATGTTCTGATTTTATCTTACATGTATCCATTTGTTTCCAATATTCTTACTCACTATCATTTGAATCTGTATTTGTTTGTTTTTATAATAAACTTATTCTTGTTTTCACTATCAATATATCTAAGTGCTGTGTGGGATTAAGCAAAGTGCTGGTCCTGAGTTGAGTTCCTTTGGGGACCGCAAGCCTGGTAATTCTGTGAGTGTTTTGTGGATAAGGGGCTGGACACTGCAGGGCAGGGCCGGCTCTAGGCACCAGCTAAACAAGCTGGTGCTTGGGGCAGCACATTTTTAGGGGTGGCATGGCCAGCGCCAGAATGCCGCCCCTAAAAATGTGCCCTGGCCGCCCTAGCTCACCTCCGCTGCTGCTGCTGCTGCCGCTCGCGCGCCGCTACTCGCCCTCCCTCCCAGGCTTGAGAGGCGCCCGCGCCGCGGCCACTCGGAGTCTCCCCCTCCCTCCCAGGCTCTCAAAGCTGGGAGGGAGGGGGAGATCCCGAGCAGCCGCGGCGCGCGAAACGGCTATTGAGAGCCTGGGGGGAGGAGGCAGGGCTGGGATTTGGGGAAGGGGCGGAGTTGAGGCGGGCCAGGGGTAGGGGTAATTAAAAAAGGGGGGGGGGCGGCCAAAATTGTTTTTGCCTTGGGCGGCAAAAATCCTAGAGCCGGCCCTGCTGCAGGGAATGCTCCAAGGACTCAGGTGTTGGTGTGTGCCTATTGCTACACGTACAGAGAAAGCGAGGCCTGCAGAAGTCTGGAAGGCAGTGCTTGTGCTGCCAGAGGCTGGGGGTTTCAGGGAGCTGACCCGCAGCAGGCACAGATAAGATTGCTTCACGCTAAGGGGAGGTGGTGGTGAGGTGAGTCACAACTCTGGGATACCCCTGGGGAGCATCAGAGTCAATAGGATCTTACACCCAGTTTGCTGATTAGCTAAGGATCATGCTCCAAACATTCATAACCTAGATTCCAAGAGATTCACACATGAGTAGGTTGGGAGCAGACAAAGAAAAAGTTACAGTTTGTTATTTTTGGGGGCGGGAGGGGAGGTTAATTTGGGATGAGAGAAATAGAACAAAGGAAAGTATAAGATGAGTAAACAGGATAGACAGCAAAGAGTTCAGGCTGATCCACCGAAAGGGACTGAAGGCAAAGGTGGCACAGGCTTAGAAGACCAACATGACACAATTCTCAGTGACGCAGCCACACAAGTTCTAACCTTGATTTGTGTGTTCCTAAATAAGAGTTTAAAAATAAGAACAGAAGCAAATAGCTCTTTAAGATTCGAGCCTCTGGGGCAGTTACAGATAACTTATTGTAGTGTAGGGCTGTGAATGACACGAGTGATGGAATCAAAGATTTTATTTAAAATAAAATAAGTAGTTAACGCAAACAGGTATCACAATATAACCATACACTGCACAGATACTCCAAGATGAAATGGTACACCAAGGGTGATCTGTCCCTGGAGGAGAAGAATGGGTACGTAAGCCTTTCTCTAATGGTGCCTTGATGGTGGATGAGCGTGCTAATGTAAAATTAGCATACTACCCTTTTTATAATTAATTATAACAACACATCTTAATTAGCATGAAGCCTAACTTTTACCATACCTATGTTTTTGCCACCATAATTCAATATCTTCTACTTTTTCATTGGCTATTTAACATTAAACATCATCTTAATTAACATCTATGTAAATATCATTCCAATAACTATCAATATCGATAGCATTCTTCCAAAACATCCACGTTATCTAAAACACTTCTTAAAATCAAACCATGTTTACAACCAGGACTGGCTCCAGCTTTTTTGCCACCCCAAGAGGCGAAGGGGGGGGGGGGGGGAGAAAGAAAAGATAAAACCGCGATCGGCAGCATGTTGGCGACAGCTCTACCGCGCCGCTTCTTTCTTCAGCAGCAATTCGGCGGCTGGTCCTTCCCTCCGATAGGGTGTGAGGGACCGCCGCCAAATTGCCGCCAAAGACCCGGACGTGCCGCCCCTTTCCATTGGCCGCCCCAAGCACCTGCTTCCTACGCTGGTGCCTGGAGCCGGCCCTGTTTACAACAAGGTCTGGGGTTACGTTCTAACTTGCCTCTAAATTGTCTCACTTCACTCATATTTTACTAGGCCTTATTATTATTAAACCCAAATTTAGGCCCAAAAATCTATTCTCTTACATTTCAGCAAATTTCTATGTAACATAAGCAAGCATCATTTCTGTGGCTACAAAGTCAAACTGGCTGAGCTGGAGGGCCAGAAATAGCTGAGTGGACCAAAAGGCTGGAAATGGAAGCCAAGGTATCAGCCCACCAGTAAGCACTGGATCTAGAAGATAAAAAGCACAAGCCCCTAGAAGCAGGAGCCCAAGAAAAAGAGAAAGAGAGGCTGCCTGCCATAAGCATCCTTGGAAAAACAAGGATAGGTTCCGGTACTTCTCCTCTCCAAGGATCCTAGGACAAACTACATCCTAGTTACAGAGAGACTGATTGCACTGAAGAATATTTAAGCACCTTCAAAAGGATCTGCAGTGTACAAAACATCCCAGAGGACTGGAGAACGACTGTTTTGCTCTCCAAATTAACGGGTAAAGCTTTGCAGGTGTTTAATGACATGGATGTAAATGAGGCTATGAAATAAGATGGTTTTAAAATATCTCTGTAAAAAAGGTTTCAAATTACCCCAAAGGCATATTGCCTGAAATTCAGGAACCTCCGAAAGGTTGATAATTTAAGTCACAGAAACTACATGCATAAGATGGTGCATTATTTGAGAAAATGGATAAAGAGTAAAGGGGCAGACCCCCATGACAAGTTGGTAAATCTGATTGTTCAGAAGCAGCTCTTTGAGGTTTGCACTGAGGATGTGGGAACCTCTGTATTGGAGAAAATTCAAATAGCAAAAGCAGCTGCCAAAATAGGTAACATGTACAGGCCAGGCTTGTCAGCAAAGAAAGACAGTGCATCTCTAAGGCAGGAGGAGGGTGTCTGCTTCCCTGTGACCACTCTCTTGCAAGCAAAAGCCAAACAGATTTTGTTTCAGAGCAGGAGGCAGACTCCACTTTAGAAACGATAAAAGCAGCCATCCTCAGTAGTGGCTCAGATAAAGAGAACAGAGAGAGGTTCTTTACAGATGAGGGAAGGATGTACGGAGAAGCCCCAGTGGGGAAAAAATAGAAGTCCCGGGGAGACTTACAAACAAGTGATTGTGCCACTAAACATCATGTGGAGTTAATGTTATGAGCACACAACTGCCCTTTTGCAGGGAACTTGGGAACAGATAGGGCACCTGAAAGGTTAAAGCAGAAGTCGTATTGGCCAACCATTCAGAATGAGATAAAGGATTACTGCAGACTGGTGATGTATGTCAGAAGCAAAAAAAGCCTGCAGGACCCCGCAAGTCTCCCTTGAGCCCATTACTAGTAATCATGGGAGCATTGTTCAGGGTGGCCATAGATATTGTTGGGCCAATGCCCTGACCAACCCAAAAGGGACAGAAATTTATATTGATAGTAGCTAACTTTGCCACCAGATACCCTAAAGCAGTTGCTCTAATACAGAGGCTGAAACAATGGCACAGTTCACTAGATTCACCTGAGTAGGTTTTCCAAAGAAGATCTTATCAGCTCATGGGTCAAATTTCATGTCCCGGTTATTTAGTGAATTATGGACGATGTGTGGGGTAAAACAGTTGTGATCTGCTCCAGATCACCCAGAGACAAACGGTTTAACTGAAAGGTTCAATGGGACTCTCAAATCTATGCTGGGACTGTACGTACCATGAGGGCATGCGACTGCGATGTAATGTTACCCTGGCTGTTTTTTCTCTTACTGGGAGGTACCCCAAAAATCCACGGGATTCACCCTATTTGACCTCATATAATGGAGAAAGGTCAGCGGTCCCCTGGATCTCCTCAGGGACTCCTGGGAGGTGGCGGGGTAGGGGCGACCAATGGCTGAATAGGTACAAAGGTTTAGGAAAAATGTAAAGATTATGGAAAGAGTTCAGCAAAACCGCTCCGAAAGCGACGCTGCACGGAAAGTGTGGTATGACCACAGTGCCTGTGAGTGATCATTTGATGTAGGGGATTTGGTGCTGGTGTTACTCTGTGTGAAAGTGTTCACAATGCAGAACTAATGGGAAAGGCCTTCTGAAGTGGGGGAAAGGGTAAACGAGGTTACCTACGCAGTACAAAGGCCCTGCAGCCAGGTTGCTCCACAAACTCTGCCTGTAGACAGGTTAAAAGCACATCACAATCAAGCAGCCCTTGTAAACATGGTACGCTGTGCAGAGAAGGCGTCTCAGACTTCGGCTCTCATTGATCTGATGTCTGAATGCCAAAGGGAGACCTCACTAGAGAGCACTGAGGTAGGTGAAGAGTTAACCCCAGCTGAAAAGGCAGAGGTTAGGAGTGTGTTGCAGAATCACCAGCAGATGTTTTCCAGCAGGCCAGGTTTGACTCATAAAATAGTCTATAAGATTAACACTGTGGGGCCTCAACCAACCCCCAGCAGAGCATATCAGACCACCGGAAAAATGAAGGAAAAAATTCATAAGGAGATAAAAAGCATATTGGGAATTAAGATTAATAAAGGGTCAAACAGTCCATGGGCCTTTCCAGTTATTGTGGTTCCCAAGGATAGGAACGTAAGGCTTTATGTTGATTGCAGAAAGCTTAATGCTGTCATAGTTCCTGATGCATACCCTACGCCCAGAATTGACGATATGTTGGACACTCTTGGCAAGGTAAAATACCTAACTACCCTGGACATAATAAAGGCATATTGGCAAATCCTGTTAAGACTGTGAAGCACAGAAAAAAATCCACCTTCATTACTGATTTGGGACTTTTTGAGTTCAGAATGTCACCTTTTGGGTTAATACAAGAGTCACCTTTCAAAGGTTTGTTAATCAAGTGTTAGCTTGCAAGACTTTGCATGGGCTTATATCGACAACATTGCAATATTTAGCCATTCTTGGTCACATAGGCGCTGACTCCATGGGTGCTCCAGGGCTGAAGCACCCACGGAACAAAAGCCTCCCCACCGGCAGCCCCACTGATCAACTCCTCCCCCTCCCTCCCAGCACCTCCTGCCCACCGCGATCAGCTGTTCCGTGGCATGCAGGAGGCACTAGGAGAGAGGGGGAGGAGTGGGGATGGGGCGCGCTTGGGGGGGGGGGGTGGGAATGGGCAGGAAGAGGCAGGGAAGAGCTGGAGCGGGGGCAGGGCAGGGTGGGGTGGGTCCTGGGGCGGAGTGGGGGCGGGGAGAGGGTGGGGACTTGGGGGAAGGGGTCAGTGAGGGCAGGGCCAGCGACAGAGTGGGGGGTTGAGCACCCCGGAGCCCGGAGGAAGCCAGTGCCTGTGCTTGCTCAGATCATAAAAACCACTTGGGACCTGTGCTGACAAAACTCAGAGGCAGGTCTCCCAGTGAAAGTATCAAAATGTAAGATAGGAGCAGCCAAAGTCCCTTATTTAGTACATGACCTCTGTATTGTACAAACCAAGTGAGGCTATCAAGTAGAAGGCAGTTTTCCCAAGGCCCATTATAACTTTCGCTCGACTAGAGAAAGTCACTATAATGTAAGACTCACACAAGGAGGGCCGGGCTGCTCTTGCTGATAGTGCTGCTTCTTGTCAGGCAAAAACAGTGTCTGGAAGCTGGATGAGAATTTAGGGGGGGGAAATCTACAGTCCATGAAGGCATGAGCTTAAAGCCACAAAACTACTCTCCCCTCTTTGGCATACGATAGGACCTAGAAGAACATGCAGTGGAAAGCAGGTTGGATGAAAGAGCCAAATAAAAATAAAGCAGTCTTGTAATAGATTATGGGTTCCCATCTCCCACAATAAACAACACAAATCAATGGATTTTATTTATGATTTTTTCCATTATTTTGAATCAGGAAGTACTATTACCAATATTTGCACTAGATATACCTCTTAGACTCTTCCTACGTTTGATAATAACCACAGGTATTATGAATTAGTTATGAACATACATGTTCATAGTACCAATAACACACATTCAACAGGAAAATAAGATGATCAAGATCTAAAGTCACACAACTCTGTGATAAGAGACACAGAATAACTTTACCTTTCTGTAGAAAAGATGTATGTGTTTTTCACTATGGTGTGTGTGTGCCAGACACTGGATAGAGCTGCATCAGTTATGTTTGTTCTAGGGTTCCCATCTCTAAGTGACTTTGAAGACTTTAAAGTGAATGTAGCTCTTGGATCTGACCCAGCACTACAAAATGACATGAATGTTTCGTAAGGATCTGGAATGTCAGGTAACTTGTTCTGTCAACATTACAGATTTATTATTTGCTTTACTGGAATGGATCCATTGAAACCTCTCCTTGGAAAAGCTCAAGATCTCTCTGTGGTCCATCAGTCATTTAGTGTTAAATCTTCCTGGCCCCTCAGCAGATGGAGTAGGTCCAAATTACAGCAGATATGTCACAGTTCCATTGTGGTGGGGGTAGGGAGGGGTTTGGAAAGGAATGTGCAGTTTTCTGAGTGATGCAGAGTTGTGTTCCGTGGGCAGCTGTCTCTATAAGACAGTGGTTCTCAACCTTTCCAGACTACAGTATCCCTTTCAGGAGTCTGATTTGTCTTGTGTACCCCAAGTTTCACCTCACTTAAAAACTATTTGCTTACAAAATCAGACATAAAAATACAGAAGTGTCAGAGCACATTGAAACATTGCTTACTTTCTCATTTTGTCTGTATGAAATTTTAGTTTGTACTGACTTTGCTGATGCTTTTTATGTAGCCCGTTGTAAAACGAGGCAAATATCTAGATGAGTTGATGTAACCCCTGGAAGACCTCTGAGTACCCTCAGGGGTATATGTACCCCTGGTTGAGAACCACTGCTACAAGAGGCCAGGTTGAAGAGCAGATCAGGAGAGTAGCAGTGGCATGTTAACAGGTTCACAACCTGTGCAGCTCCACAGCACGATTTATTTCAGCCATGTTATTTCTACTATGAGAGCCCCAGGTAAAATAGCCAGCCAGGGAAAGCAGCAAGAACTGTAATTCTAGCAGTGCAGTTCCTCTGCACTCATAAGAATCGGTAATTTACTACTATAAGGAGCCACACTGAATAAATGAAGTCAGCTACTTGAACATAACAGGTCCAATACATGGTGCACTGTATGAGCTTTCCTGGCTGCTTTCTTGATGTATTTCTTTAAAGCCTAGTTATATATATAGGCTTCGCAGAATTTGATTTTTATTTTTTATAATTTTGATGGATAATATCAATGTTTATTTTTAAGCACTTTTTCCATTTTATTGAATTAATTTTTCAGTGTTGCACAAAACTGTTGGGGTGACCAGACAATAATTATTTCATGAGAGTAGACATTTAGATTCAAAAAGTTAAAGCTTTGGAACCATAAAATACAAATTGTCAATAGCACATGTCAAAATACACTATGGAAATATACTTAAATCAAACTCAAATAAGCTCTCAAGCAGCATATTTCGAACTTTGCCTCTCTGTAAATTTCAATTATTAACCAATGGAAACATTTTTTCTTCATTTGTGTGGGGGGGTGAAATTGACATTTACCAACATTTATCAATAAATATTTAATCCTTCCAAGCCAAGTTATATACATTTCTCAGCCATTGCTGGGGCAAGGGGAACAAGATGGCATATGCTTCTGTTGAGATTATATCCATTGGGATCACTTTTACAAAACAGCCACTTTGATGCTACAAAGAGGGGCTTTACATTTTTTAGTGACTTGCTCTTACTTACACTTGCAGCTACAGAATGGTGCTATGTAGCACAGGCTCTCCATTGCTACAACACTTTTCTTGACCTCCAACCACAGATCTGAATTAAAACAGAAACTGTCTCTCCACAAAGGGCTTGCAAATTAAAAAAAAATTGAGGCTCTTTTCTCAGATGCTAAGATTCTGCAAGATTCAAAGGCCAGCAGGATTATTCTGCTATGTGATATCTCATAGCTTTTCATATATTGTCTGCTAGATACGAACCAAAGGGTAGACGCAGGCGTGCCCCGAAGGTCTTAGACTTTCCCATTAAGCATTATTCAGGTAACGCTTCCGTTGCCTGAGTAATGATTCAGTAAGTACTACTTGCAGGATAGGACTCAGAACCAAACTCTGCTCTCACTTACCCTGATTTGCACCTGTGTACCCTATTCTGTGGAGTTATTCCTGACATACAGTGGTTTAAATGAAATCAGAATCAGACCTTTAACCTAGTTGGATCACTCTGTGATTATATAGTATCCTCTCGTTCTTCAGTTACATTTGATGTGCGTTACAAATGCTCCCTGTTAGTGTTTGAGTTCTATGAAATTTGTAATTGTTCCATATTTATGAAAACAAGGGTTTTTTTTAAAACAAGAGATACAATGGGCTAGACAAGTTCCTGTTGAATAGTTTGCTGGCCAGAGACATGGGGGCTGATTCCCCACCTCTTTGCACCTTGCATAGTATTTATACCTGTGCAGTCTCTGCTCGTTCTCCATAAGAACATAACATAAGAACGGCCGTACCGGGTCAGACCAAAGGTCCATCTAGCCCAGTATCCTGTCTGCCAACAGTGGCCAATGCCAGGTGCCCCAGAGGGAGTGGACCTAACAGGCAATGATCAAGTGATCTCTCTCCTGCCATCCATCTCCATCCTCTGACAAACAGAGGCTAGGGACACCATTCCTTACCCATCCTGGCTAATAGCCATTAATGGACTTAACCACCATGAATTTATCCAGTTCTCTTTTAAATGCTGTTATAGTCCTAGCCTTCACAACATCCTCAGGTAAGGAGTACCACAAGTTGACTGTGCGCTGCGTGAAGAAGAACTTCCTTGTATTTGTTTTAAACCTGCTGCCTATTAATTTCATTTGGTGACCCCTAGTTCTTGTATTATGGGAATAAGTAAATAACTTTTCCTTATCCACTTTCTCCACATCACTTATGATTTTATATACCTCTATCATATCCCCCCTTAGTCTCCTCTTTTCCAAGCTGAAGAGTCCTAGCCTCTTTAATCTCTCCTCATATGGGACCCGTTCCAAACCCCTACTCATTTTAGTTGCCCTTTTCTGAACCTTTTCTAGTGCCAGTGTATCTTTTTTGAGATGAGGAGACCACATCTGTACGCAGTATTCGAGATGTGGGCGTACCATCGATTTATATAAGGGCAATAATATATTCTCAGTCTTATTCTCTATCCCCTTTTTAATGATTCCTAACATCCTGTTTGCTTTTTTGACCACCTCTGCACACTGCGTGGACATCTTCAGAGAACTATCCACGATGACTCCAAGATCTTTTTCCTGACTTGTTGTAGCTAAATTAGCCCCCATCATATTGTATGTATAGTTGGGGTTATTTTTTCCAATGTGCATTACTTTACATTTATCCACATTAAATTTCATTTGCCATTTTGTTGCCCAGTCACTTAGTTTTGTGAGATCTTTTTGAAGTTCGTCACAGTCTGCTTTGGTCTTAACTATCTTGAGCAGTTTAGTATCATCTGCAAACTTTGCCACCTCATTGTTTACCCCTTTCTCCAGATCATTTATGAATAAGTTGAATAGGATTGGTCCGAGGACTGACCCTTGGGGAACACCACTAGTTACCCCTCTCCATTCTGAGAATTTACCATTAATTCCTACCCTTTGTTCCCTGTCTTTTAACCAGTTCTCAATCCATGAAAGGACCTTCCCTTTTATCCCATGACAGCTGCAGGTCTGAGCAACAGATCTCGCATTTTCTTTAAAAACTAAGGGTCCTTATTTGCCCCTTGGTCTAATGTAGAGCTCTCACTAGTGTCAATGGAAGTGAAAACTGAAGCAGAACGAATCAAAAGTATGCCCTAGCAGAGTCTTTATTAATCAGTGCGTTTGACTGTACAGGGCTAGATCATCACAGCATTTACTCAGCTTGACAAGGGAGTAAGAGGGAGAAAGGTGCTGCTAACATCTCTTTGGCCCTGCTCTTGACTCAGCTGAAGTGGGAAGAGAACGGGCTACTCACCTGATATTCCTCCCCATGAGGAGGGGTTAGACTAGAGGATGATGGGGAGTGGAAGGAGGCCTAGTCCCACCCTCCCTATTTGCTGGCCAATGTAGCTGTCTGGGTAAGAAAAGAGGCACACCCATGAAAAGAGGTGAAGCAACTCCCTCCCTCTCCTCCCTGAGCAAGGAGAAAGCAGGGCAGGAACTCTGGGCCACAATTTGTCTGCTCTTGGGACAGTGCAGCTACATGTCACCCCTTATACATGGAAGACTCTAAAGTTACAAAGCCCATTATTGCTAACAGTGTGTTCTAGCAATATCACTTACCTCGTGTTTTACTGCTACGTTAAAGCACATTCTCCCTGTGCTTGTTCATATACGGGTCACAGTCAAAGCAATAATGGCTGTTATTGCTGGGAGTTTTAAATATAATGATTCTTAGTAGACATTCTAGTGGAAAATCCTCACTTCATTCACTAGAAAGGGAAATACATACTTTCTCCTGCAAACGTAGGATCACAAGAATCAGAGACAGAAAATGCCACTCCTCTGTCAGTGCAGGATTCTTAGCTTCAGCATAAGATCTTTTTAAATATACAAACATGATTTCATCCTTACCAAGAATTAAAGGCAAAAACAAGAGGAGAATATTTAACTTATGACTGTTTCAATCTACAAAACAAACAATACTGATCTTCATTCTGCAGTTAACATGGGAATGTGGCACTGAATTCTTCTGTTGCTTAAGCAGCATAAATCTGTATTGCACAAACAACCACTATACAGTCTCAAAATAAGACATCTATGCATGCAACTGGAAAATAACATCAGGCCGTAGCTAAAACTCTACATGGAATCTGAAGTAGGTATTCTTACACAGACATGGGAATCTGGGATTTGTATCTGCATCATTTTGCACACTTAGATCATTGTTTAAATAATTTGAGGATAGATGGTGGTTTCCAGTGGGATATCATGGCTTAGTTCTTTGAGTGAGAATGTTCAACTGGAGCAAACATAAGTAAACTGTAAGAAGAGTTTCCTAGGTGTATAAATAAACATAAATGCTAACACAAACAATTATGTCATCAGATTATGGCAAATGGAGCAGACAATAGCTTGTTGCATTGTCTCATTCTTCCTATAGGGAACATTATGACCTTTGGGAACATAATAAATCAGCTCCTGATGACAATACATGTAAATGAGAGTACAGATGATTTTGTGATTATAGCTGAGGCCTAGGATTTTGGAGATTAAGGGTCTATCCCTTGCATTCCCATAGATTCTCTGTGTGATCTTGGCTAAATCACCTACTTTTCTTGTGCCTCACTTTCCATATCTTTAAAACAGGCAAAATCTTATTTACCAACCTCACGCTGTGCCCTGAATTTAAGGAATTTTTGTAATACAGTTTTAGATCCTTCTATAGGAGGGACTATAAAAATGCAGTGTCTGATCATTAGTGGGATATAAAATAAAACGACACCTTCTTTATAATGTAGTGCCTCATCCTTTTTGTTATTAAATGAAAGACACAGAGATAAGCTATATATCCTAATGTTCTTTTCAACTCCATAAAAAAGGAGCAATTGTCACCACTATTATAAATCCCATTTTGGGGAGTTTATAACTTGATTGTTTTAAACTGGATTAAAATTATCAAAATCAATTACCCGTTTTTAATAAGAGAAACAAAGAGCTTTAATTTTGGAACTTTCAGACAGTTTGCGACACTTTAACCTAAAACAAGTGTTACCCTTCAAAATGAAATTCCACAGGTACTTAAAACTTCCTAATGAACACTGAACTAAGCCCTTTGACCAAAATGTTGACTGGCAATTCTCATTTTTAATATCCCTGTTAAATATTTGTTTCAGATTTCAAAAGACACTGGACAACTAAGAATAACTTAAAAAGAGGGCGGGGCATGAAAATTACTTTTCTCCTGCAGTTTATTCCTAGATTTCCCTGGAACCATTTATCTGTATTATGGTGGACACATGCCTTCTTTTTAATACTGCCTTCATCTGAAAGAGTATCTTCCAGGCACCACCCTTCTTCTTGATTTAAACTGCTTGGTATACACCAGGGATCAGCAAGCTTTGGCACGTGGCCCATCAGGGAAATCCACTGGCGGGCCGGGACAGTTTGTTTATCTGCAGCGTCCGCAGGTTCGGCCGATCACAGCTCCCACTGGCCGCGCTTCACCATTCCAGCCAATTGGGGCTGTGGGAAGTGGCACAGGCCGAGGGATGTGCTGGCTGCCACTTCCCGCAGCCCCCATTGGCCTGGAGCTCCAAACTGCGGCCAGTGGGATCTGCGATCGGCCGAACCTGTGGACGCTGCAGGTAAATAAACTGTCCCATCCCGCCAGCGGATTTCCCTGATGGCTGCGTGCCATGCCAAAGGTTGCCGATCTCTGGTATACACTTTTGCTTTGGAGTATAAAAAATAAAACACACCTCCATGCATTTTTCATCTAAGTACTACTGCCACATTCCTCACTACCATATCTGTGCACCTACCAATAAAACTAACACCACCTGTATAAAAAGGCCCACTTGTGAGTCTAGTTTCCTCCTTCCTCCCACTAAGGCAGCTAGGGGAGGGTTTTTTAAGTCTTATTATTCATCCTCCTCTGTCTTCTTCCTTCTTCCCTGCTGTTATTATTGCTTTGGCGGTGGTGAAAATGCTAAGTTGAAAAAATTATTCCTACCCATCAGCCACAGGGTGTGCCTGTTTACCCTCTCCACAATACAAAACCAAGAGTGTCTGGGATGATATTGAAAGACAGAGATTAAAAATGCTAAAAGGAAGAATTATTATTTTTACGCAATGCATAATTAGCCTGCGGGCCTCATTGCCAAGAGCAGCATTCAAAAAAGGATTGGTCATGGATAATAAGGAGATCCATTAGATAGGAAAATCTTTGAGTGTTTTAGTTTTGTTTTTTTTAAATATGGGGAAATAACCTTCATGTTTCAGAGCACAAGCCCAACATTGGTGGGTGTTAGAAAGAAACTTCCCCAATGGGCTACTTATTCCATAATTGTCCACTGCAGGTTTTATTACACGTTCCTGTGTAATAGTGCTGGCCACTGAGAGAATGGACTATTTGCTCTGGTATAGCAACTGCTATTCATCTATGATTACGCTCCTCCCATGTCTGGTAACACAGCAAAGATTGTGCTTCCTTCCTTCACAAATATTTACAGAGTAAGGGCTAAATCCTGAACCCCGTCCTCAGTATTTACTTTGTCCTTATTCAGGGAAACTCCCATTGGGAGTAAGGGCTCTCAGGACGAGATTTTTAAAGGTATTTAGGTGCCTAAAGATTCAGTTAGGTGCTTAGTAGGATTTACTAAAGTAGCTAGGTGAGTTAGGTGCATAGCTCCCATTGATTTCAATGTGCTTTTGAAAATCCCACTAGGCACCTATCTGCAGAGGTGCTGGAACAATTTGTATACGGGGGGTGCTGAGAGCCATTGAACCAAACTGTAAACCCTGAATATGATGGAAACTGCTCCGAGCCAGGGGGTGCAGCAGCACCCCCGCACCCATAGTTCCACCACCTATGCCTATCTGTGTTGTTTGGCACCTACATACCTTTAACGATCTGGCCGTCGATAAGCGCCTTCTGCAAGTTACCATCTCACAGGACCAGGCTCCTGATGTCCAAAGGCAGCATATCTAATTCTTCTTACCATTCTTGTTGTTTCTTATTGAATGTACACGTAAATAACACATGCTTTCATTTTCCACACCATCTTTTACTCATTACCTGGCAAAGGTAGAAGCCAAAATGCTGCCATGTCAGTGTTCTCCTTTTCAATTTAAATTTCTTGAGAGAAAATCTGGGATGAGATCCATGGCTAGGGCTCTGTTAAATAAACCAAAAAGCTATGCATTTTCAAAATAAATCAGAGTAACAAGCATACAGTGAAAGAAACTGTCATCAACCTCCAGAATCCCAATAGCCACAATGAGAACAATCCCCAGCAGACACTACCTTTGAACTGCTTTAAAAATAAGCAAGCAAGCTGCAGGCAATAAAACTAAAATAATTAATCAATATCCCATATAAATGGACATCCAAGGAATAAGTCAGTAAACACACACGCACGCACCATGTTCTACTGCAGCATAGAAATGTGTAGCTAAAAAATTCACCCATATGTTTTCTTCTTAACTGAAAGGTAATGATGAGGAAGTGCTGGATGGCATTATCAGACTAGGACAGCTGAATTTTAACACAGGTATATGAAAATTATTAAGCCCGACCTTTCATCTGCACCAATGGATTCTCAGCTGCTGGCAGAATCATCGTAGGGAAAAGACCTAGGAGCTGTTGTTTAGGGCTCAGAGAAGATGGCTGCCCAATTCCTTAGGTACTTATTTGGCTCCCATTACCATAGTATCTGAACACCTCATAACTTTTAATGTATTTATCTTCACAACACCCCTGTGAGGTAGGGAATTACTATTATCCCCATTTTACAGATGGGGAACTGAGGCACAGAGAGACTAAGACCCAGATTCTCAAATGTGTTTTAGGTGCCCAATGGGATTTAGGAGCCTATGTACCTTGGGGGATCTGGGCCTAAGTGAGTTGCTCAAGGTCACACAGGAAATCTGTGTCAGATCTCCAGAGTCCCAGACTAGCCCCTTCATCACTGGGATATCCTTCCTCTTCAGTTATTAAGTATCAGAGGGGTAGCCGTGTTAGTCTGAATCTGTAAAAAGCAACAGAGGGTCCTGTGGCACCTTTAAGACTAACAGAAGTATTGGAGCATAAGCTTTCGTGGGTGAATGCCCACTTCATCAAACGCAAGTAATGGAAATTTCCAGAGGCAGGTATAAATCAGTATGGAGATAACGAGGTTAGTTCAATCAGGGAGGGTGAGGTGCTCTGCTAGCAGTTGAGGTGTGAACACCAAGGGAGGAGAAACTGCTTCTGTAGTTGGATAGCCATTCACAGTCTTTGTTTAATCCTGATCTGATGGTGTCAAATTTGCAAATGAACTGGAGCTCAACAGTTTCTCTTTGGAGTCTGGTCCTGAAGTTTTTTTGCTGTAAGATGGCTACCTTTACATCTGCTATTGTGTGGCCAGGGAGGTTGAAGTGTTCTCCTACAGGTTTTTGTATATTGCCATTCCTGATATCTGACTTGTGTCCATTTATCCTCTTGCGTAGTGACTGTCCAGTTTGGCCAATGTACATAGCAGAGGGGCATTGCTGGCACATGACGGCATATATAACATTGGTGGACGTGCAGGTGAATGAGCCGGTGATGTTGTAGCTGATCTGGTTAGGTCCTGTGATGGTGTTGCTGGTGTAGATATGTGGGCAGAGTTGGCATCGAGGTTTGTTGCATGGGTTGGTTCCTGAGTTAGAGTTGTTATGGTGCTGTGCATGGTTGCTGGTGAGAATATGCTTAAGGTTGGCGGGTTGTCTGTGGGCGAGGACTGGCCTGCCTCCCAAGGTCTGTGAAAGTGAGGGATCATTGTCCAGGATGGGTTGTAGATCACTAATGATGCGTTGGAGAGGTTTAAGCTGAGGACTGTAGGTGATGGCCAGTGGAGTTCTGTTGGTTTCTTTTTTGGGCCTGTCTTGTTGCAGGAGGCTTCTGGGTACACGTCTGGCTCTGTTGATTTGTTTCTTTATTTCCTTGTGTGGGTATCGTAGTTTTGAGAATGCTTGGTGAAGATCTTGTAGGTGTTGGTCTCTGTCTGAGGGGTTGGAGCAGATGCGGTTGTACCTCAGCGCTTGGCTGTAGATGATGGATCGTGTGGTGTGTCCGGGGTGGAAGCTGGAGGCATGAAGGTAGGCGTAGCGGTCGGTGGGTTTTCGGTATAGGGTGGTGTTAACGTGGCCATCGCTTATTTGTACTGTGGTGTCTAGGAAGTGGACCTCCCGTGTAGATTGGTCCAGGCTGAGGTTGATGGTGGGGTGGAAGCTGTTGGAATGGCAATATACAAAAACCTATAGGAGAACACTTCAACCTCCCTGGCCACACAATAGCAGATGTAAAGGTAGCCATCTTACAGCAAAAAAACTTCAGGACCAGACTCCAAAGAAAAACTGCTGAGCTCCAGTTCATTTGCAAATTTGACACCATCAGATCAGGATTAAACAAAGACTGTGAATGGCTATCCAGCTACAGAAGCAGTTTCTCCTCCCTTGGTGTTCACACCTCAACTGCTAGCAGAGCACCTCACCCTCCCTGATTGAACTAACCTCGTTATCTCCATACTGATTTATACTTGCCTCTGGAAATTTCCATTACTTGCCTCTGATGAAGTGGGCATTCACCCACGAAAGCTTATGCTCCAATACTTCTGTTAGTCTTAAAGGTGCCACAGGACCCTCTGTTGCTTTCTTCAGTTATTGTTATTATTTTAATTACAGTAGCCCTTAAATGCCCCCAACTGAGCTTAAGGTCCCATTGTACATTGCACTAGGGACTGTGTTAACACACAAGCTCTGCCTCTAAAATGTTTACAATCTAGAGAGACAACATGGACAGAGGGAAAACAGGCACAGACAGTACTCAAGTTGCATAGCACGTCAAGGACCTAGCTGGGATTAGAGCCCATGTCTTCCGGTTCCCAGTCCATTATCATAGCCACTAGATTCTGCTGCCTCCTCGTGCACAGCAATGGCTAGAAAAGCAAATAGGATTTTTTATTACATTAAAAAAGGGATAGAAAATCATATAAATATATTCTAACATTGTACAAAATGATTACACACTCTCACCTGAAGTTCTGTGTTCATTTGGAAGTTGACATCTCCCTAGCAGGTAGACAATGGGGTGCTCTAGGCTGTTTTCCCAAGTTTCCTCACCCAAACTATACCCCATGAGCATCTCGAAGTTCAGAGGTACCTGACCTCTTTGCAGTTCATCTGAGTTTTCTCTTTACCCGAGATGATTATGCACTGAAACTTCATACCTACAACCCTGTACCCACAAAATAAATCAATTCCAAAAAATATGCACAATCTAAATGTGACCATTATAGCCACCAATTGAAAACAGATCAGTTTCCTGCTCACAGATCTACAGCAGTGAAAAACCGCAACACACTAAGGAACACAGTGAAATGTTCTGAAAGAACAATCTCACACCAACACTCATATGGAAAAGATTTTTCAAAAACACTGCAGTTCTGCATAGCCTGTACAATACATAGCAAAGTCACCATAGCTCTTGTTAGTCATGGCATCCTCTGTAGAAATTCAATCCATTCAGCATTTTAGATTCCAGACCCTTATTTGAGTTTCCACACTTGGTGTTTAAGAGCAAATGTTAACAGATCACAAAGGAAGCCATTTGCAGCGAACAGCAAAAGCTGTATTGGTCAGACAAGAACTATGCTACAGATTCTTGAGCACCACCTACTGGAACCTTACTGACTAACTATTTACATGTACACAGCCAGAGAGCACACTTGTAACAGTTGGCATTTTATAGGAGTGAGGGGTTCACGGACCTTTTCTATGGTCTCTGTTGTATCGAGATGATTTATATGTACTGTTACAACATGTGTTACTTTCAACATCATCCAGAGATGATGATGATATTAATGCCATGTGTGTTTTCTCTGTTTATCAGTGTTCCTTATGAAATCAAGGGCTTCTCATTGCTATGGGCCAGGGCAGCATGGTGTACAATGGACCCCGCTGTTAGCAAAGAAAATAACTCATGAGCTCTACAGTTACACACCCACAAAATATATATACACAAGAGGTATTACAAATCCTAACTTACAACAGGAGCCAGCCTAACCTGAACCCAGCCAGAAATCATTTACCCTGACACAGCTCAGCCCCCCAGCTCTTTCCCATTCCATATCCGACGGTTACATGCCACTATCCACAGATCTCACCAGAACAGGATATTCCCAAAGACTTGGTAAATGGGTATCATGAAAGTTCAAGTTGCATGAGAATGGCCTTAAACAATCCTACTAGAACAGGCCATCTACACAGAATTTGTACATTGCTCTTGGGAGAAAGTAACTCTCATGCAGGAATAACATAGCATCCTCACAGGATTTCCCTCCTTCTCCTGGCTCCAAACAGCCTCATGAATGCACGACTTCCTTTCTAAGAAGATCCAGATAGCGGCTGCTAGTCTCACCGAGATGAACATGTTCAGGTCAAGAATTCTATCTTGAAGACACACCCTCTAAAGCAAACTTGGCTCTCCTCTCTCTCAAAAATTTCTTGTTAAGTGAAACTGACAAAAGATTCCTTTTATGCATGTAAAGGATGTTAAAGAGGAGGGCAAAGCAAAAGAAACTTAAAACTTAGATAAAGTTATTCCAAAGTTCTGCTAGAATGGATTTTCTAGAAGATGATCTTTCATCAAATCTACATTTAGAGTAAAAATCTTATTGCTAAAAATGACTTTGGGGATACTGAGCAAAACTGGACGTGACATCATTTTAATCAGAAATGTAAACCTTTTGGTTTAGGAGGAAGAAGAGGGTTACCATTAAGATTCTAAACCTGTTGGAGCTGCAGTAGATATTCTGCGCAGAGAGACAGAGCAATGATCCAAAACAAAGGGTCAAATTCAGACTGGCTGTAAGTGGACACAAGTGCAATGAAATCAATGTGGTTGAGCCAGGGTTGAATTTGGGCCATTTTAAAATAAAAAAAATTAAACTGCGTGGACTTGAGCGGAGGGAAAGATCAGGATCCTTTGTGGTGTTTGCATTTTGCATTTGTAAGGTGTTAAGATGCCACGTTTTTGAACAAGCTATGAATGCCAGGACAGGTGTTTATAATGTTGTTGTAGCCATGTTTGTCCAAGGATATTAGAGAGACAATATCCTCTGGGTGAGAATATGTTTTATTGGACCAACTTCTGTTGGTGAGAGAGACAAGCTTTTGAGCTACACAGAGGTGGTCTTCAGGTCAGGTATTTGGATAGATAGACCTAGATTTCTACAGGCATCTCTCCTATTATTATTATTGTTTGTATTATGGTAGCCAGGGCCCCATGATGCTAGACACAATACAAAAACAGAACAAATGCCAGGCTCTGCCCCAAAGAACTTACCATCTAAGTAACAGTGCAGCCAGATCACCACCACTTGAAAAATGGTTCCTCAGCTCCCTGCCTTTGGCACTGTGCAGAATCCAGCCTTTCCAGCTGTTGTCATGCTGACAGCTCTTTGGGATACACACTCTAGGAAGAGATTTGATTATTTCTGCTTTCAAAGGCCCCAGTTCAGTAAAGCAATTAAGCACATGCCTAACCTTAAACACATGCTAAAGTCCTATTGAAGTGAATGTGTAAAGTTATGCACATACTTAAGTGCTTTCCTGAATCACAGACCAAAGCAGGAAGGTTGATTTCTGAGGGGAAACAAATAACTTTGTCTCCTTCTATTTTATCAGCCTGCCCTTTCTGCCAGTCCCCCTTGCCCACCCCTGCTTTCACCAGCCACACACAGGAACATGTGTTGGCTTTATCCTCCAAGGGATGGAGCAATGAGCAGGCTCTCCTTTGTGGGCCTGGGAGCTCCAGAAAACACAGTAGCTCCTGGTACTTCTGCTGGGACAATGTGACTGTGCGTCATCCCCAACGCAGGCTTGTGGCTAAAACCCATGTGTAGCCTCATGGGCATGAATTTAATGCTTCGTTATTTTTGATGTGCTTTTATCATTTATTTATTATGAATGACTGCAGAGCACCCCAACAGCTTTGATGAGGGTGAGGAGGCACTGTGAAAATAAAATGAACCCCTTCTGCTTGAACACTGAGAGTGTGAAGCTTCCGGTGAACCTAACCCTTTGGAGTACACCTGCACTCTTAGAGTGACCCTTAACATGTTACTTGGGGATGTAACATTTGCATTAAATTCCCCACTCCACCAGACAGTCAGATAATAACAGGTACAGAGAGTAGGGGCAGAGGAAGGTTAGAGAGTGGGAGGAAGTAGCTCGTGAGTTTTGCTAGTTGAACAGGGGACGTCTAGTGAGAAGAAACATTATGTACTGCTGCCATTGTAACATATGGGTGAAATTCACCATTGGGGAGAAGGCTGTCTCAAGTCCTATGCACCTATAAAGTGAGACTGAAATGGTGTATAGGCCTTGTGCCAGCTTTATATAGAGGGATTAATTCATTATATTCATACAAGGTGAAATTCAGTTCATTATGGGCCTGAAGTCAGTGAGAGTTCTCGGTATGGTGACACGTGGTTTTTCCAAAATGATCATCTACCATCAAATTAATTATCAAATCATTATCCTAATGTTGGCAGGTTTTAAGGTGTTGAAGCTTCAAAGTACATTTGGGGTGGAGTTTTCAAAAGTGCTCAGTGTTGGGCTAATTCCACTCCCATTCAAATCCATGGTAAAACCATTGGCACAGCCACTGGTGAAATCATTAACTTAAGTGACATCAGGGGTAGGCCAGCCTTGAGCTCCCTTGAAAATCCCACCCATATATGTAAAACAGTCAGTTGCTCAATCACTCTATGCACACATATCTCATGGCAAATACTTAGACTCCCACAGTCTCGTATGGGGCTTTTATCATTAATGTATCAGATTGCCTCAGGATGGCGGTTTTCGGGCTCAGATTTCCTGAAGAATACTGCACTTATTTCATATAATTAACTATTGTTTTCTTTTGTACGAGTCACTGACCTGAATCATGCTTCCAGATTTTGTGATATCAGTATTAATGATGGTAACAAACTAGTAATGTAAATTATCAGGAAAAGAACAGACAGCAAAATCTGGTCAGGACTTTCCCAATGCACATCTATTATTACTGTCACATTCGCAAAGCAAGCAACTTCCATGTTGCTCTGCGCTAGTCAGGAATACTGGAATAACCATTTGTTAGACTTCACTGTTCACCAGTTGAGGACAAACTCATACTTTAGAAAAAACAGCAAATCTCGTACACAGTTATCTTATATCAGAGAGTTAACATCTGTGAGCACTGGGTTGACTGCTTTTTTTCTTGAAATTAGTAACAATATGAAGATAGGATTGGTGAATTGTCCTCTAACAAAACAGATTACAGTTATCTAATATTTTTAAGATTATACATATTGTGCATATATAGGCACACACACACAGACACAAATGTATATGTTTGTAAAGTTAATTATAAATCTGAATTAAATTGTAAAACCTGAGCTCCACAAAACACTCCTACCTCTATGATAAATTTAGCACTCCAGAAGCTCATGAGTCCTACATGATTGTTTTCTACAAACTGAAATCACAGAAGAAAAATTTCTCAAGGGGTTGATTTCTAATGCTAATTTTGATTTCTAATGCTTACAATAAATTATTTTGACCACATTCTGAATTTTGGGCTGCCACAAATTATCCAAACCGCATTGCTGGGATAAAACACTTTAAAACATAATTCCTACAGAGTGTTTTGATTATTTTATACAAATTAAACTCAAACAGCAAAAAATGTCACAAGGGAAATTCTTGTGTGGTTTAAAGCCACATAATCTGGTTTTAGCCCTTGTCTTTGCCTTGAATTTAAAGCTATACTCATTACCTTGAAACAATAAACTCAAACTTTAATATTTCTATGGGGAATTCAATTCAGAATGTTGGCAACATCCCTTGTGCAATATTACCCACAGATCTAGGTGATTTTATACAGATATGAGGTACATGTAAGGCAATGCCAAAGCCTTAAAGATAGCACAGGTATATTTCATTTTACACAGAGACATCCAAATGCCAGGCTGCAATGGCCTCCCATCACATTGTTCTGGTACATTCTAAATCTTGCTGAAGCTTGGTATACTGGGGACCAGTCAGCACTGCGGACATTTTTTGTTTCAAAATTTAAATAAAAAGTTGTCTCCCTTAAAGATACAGGAGTGTATGACACAGGGAAATTAGTCTGCGTGAGGGATTTTGTAAAATAAGATTTGTTTGCTGCCATATATTTTAAACCTGAACCATGCAGATCTATGACATTCTACAGTGATTGCCTATTTGGAGGGAAAAACACACACACACACACACCCCCGCATTGTTCTTGGGTTTTCCACAAAATTTCTTTTTCTTAGGTTTGTACACTAAAATTATCTTATCATCCCAAAATGTAATTTAATTAAATATGACCTCTGGGACATGCACTGGCCACTGTTACTAAGCAAGCCAACAGCCTACAGTTGCCATGGCGCAGTATCCAGGACACCATCATTTCCCCATATATTTAGAGCAGGAACCTTTGTAGTATCTATTGGAAAGTGCTGACTACTGAACAGTGCCTGTTATCTACTGAAAACAAAGAGGTGCTGCCAGAGGTGAACACTCAAGTATATTTTCAAAGTCTTGTTCAGCAGTCTGATTAATTTCCAAAGAAGTTTCCTACACACACCTCTAAAGGGACTGCAAAAATGTAACCTGTGCACCATTAATGTGTATCATGTTACCCATAAGGGACTCAATGATCACAGTATAGGCTAGTACATGCAAAATGAATAGCAATATCTACCCACAATGGGAGAAATCAAGGACAAGCTTCTCTTTCCAATATGCGGATGTCTATTACAGATCACCACAGTTAGAGATGAGAAAACAAAATCTTTGGATCACTGAGGTTATTCCATTGCCAGGGCATGGTACATGTATATCCTGCATGCAAAATTAATAGAGATTTTGCCCTGACGGTGGGTGATCCCCTGGAAGTTTGCATTTCCCTGATTTTGTCAATCTATCACAAACAATATTACTACATATGTTTTTTACAAAAACAACAAGGAGTCTGGTGGCACCTTAAAGACTAACAGATTTATTTGGGCATAAGCTTTCGTGGGTAAAAACCTCACTTCTTATGTGCTTGTGTATTGTGATACAGAGTGCCTGATACAGAGCTATACAATATTGTCTAAGGGAATAGAAATCACTCAGATTGTGATTTGAAAGCACAAACCTGAAAGCTGAGGACATTATTTAATAAGTGAGGTCATTTTTATGTTCTCAAGGAAATATTCCCTCCAAGACATCATGCTTTCCACATTCAAATCCCTCCTAAAGATTCATTACTTCCATGATAACTACAAGAAGTTAACCAACCAAACTACATAGTCACACACAAAATATCGTATCTTACAAATCAATCCTGATTTAGGGCCCCAACCCAGCTCCTATTGAAGTCAATGGAAAGACTCCAATTGTTATTAGTAGGAATTGGCTCCAGTCTCTAATGTGGTGAGGTTTATGCTCATGGTTCCACCCTGGTGAGAAAAGAAGCTGTGCAGAAGAGGTATTCCCCCAGCAGTGGGGTGAGGATAACTGATAAATGTGCATACTGTGTATCTCTTTGTGTAAGTTACAAATCAGCTTGATATATGTTATAAAGAGAAATGAGCTAATACCGCAAAAATGTTCTGCCAATGTTCACACCAATAAAAAATGAAATTGTTTTGACTGTATTCAGACTCCTTTTCGGTTCACTTTCTATGAACAGTTTAGTTGGTGAATCTACCAGTGGGAATGGTCAGACACAGCTGCTTTTAAGCAAGAGTTGGGACAATATAGACAGAAAGCACATTCTGGCTTCATGAGGGGAACACTTACTCCCAAATCCTAATTTAACCGTTATCTTGTTGGTTCTGAAAACAGAAACAATGCTGTGCAATCTGTTTGTCCAGCCAAAACTTGGCAACACAGCTCATATTACTGACAGAAATGATTTGGCAAATCATTTCTAACAACGGATAAATTGAAGAAAATCACAATTTACCCATAAACAATTTGCAAAGAGAAAAAAAGGATAAATTCATCAGATCAACTAACTGCTTTGCTTGTCTGCTCGGTCCTAATTATTAACATGTTATTAATTCATTTGAGGCCAGACTGTGGCCCAGATTGTGCAGCTGCATAAATCTGCAGGTAGCAGCATGGGAAGGTGATCAGCCTACATGATGCTGCTAAACTTCCCCTCACCTGCAAGTGGGAAGTAGTGGGTGGGGCCTTATCTCACCCCAATGCACTAGATAGCATAGCTAACCAGAGTGACATGGGCAGTATTCTGTACCACGTATAGGCCTAGTGCCGGGCACTTCCCCCACAGAACGGGGGGAAACCAGGAGGCAACTCATAATCTGCTTCCAAGACTGCTCCTGAGGCAGCACAACATCACACTGGCCCTAGCTCATGACAAAGCCCTTTGGTTTTTAGACTTACAAATTACACATGAAAACAAATTGTACTTAGGCCAAACCTATAAGAAGCAGTGTATGTATAATCCTACCCCACTTCACATGTTTCTGCCATTAACAGCACAAGATTGGATCTGATTTGACAGTAACACTTCCTTGAATTGGCTCATGAATGAAATGGTGCAAAACAAATGCAATCCGTTTTTCTCCCTTCCTCCCCATGTATAAAGCTGTGTTTGAGATTTTATTTATCAATCTGCAAGTGAAGCTCTTTAAATTCAACTTTAATGAAGAACATGTTATCAAAAAAAGAGAAAAGAAAAGGAAAAGAAAAGAAAAGTAGTAAGAACATATGGTTTTTAATATAAAACAAACTTTTCCTGTTTTCCTTTGGTATTTTAGCTTGGACTCTTTTGCCCAGCTGTTGTAGAGTTTCTCACTTACACTGTTGGCTGTAAGTACCAGGGCCGGCTCTAGGTTTTTTGCCGCCCCAAGCAAAAAAATTTTTGGCTGCCCCCCGTCCCAGCCCTGGGCTCCTCGCCAGACTCCCCTGCTGCCCCAGCCCTGGGCTCTTCCCCCCCACCCACACCCCCTGCCGCCCCAGTTCTGGGCTCCCTCATTCCCCCCCACACACACCTCCTGCCGCCCCAGCCCTGGGCTCTCTCCCCCCCCACCTGCACCCTCCTTCCGCCGCAGCCCTGGGTCACTGGTAACTCGCTCCCACGGCAGGTCATTCAGCAGGAATTTTAGATGTGCACAGAACACAGACAGGATTGGTTCCCATATGGTTACAGAACCGCAGTAAAGTGGAACAATTTTCAGCTTGTGTGACTGGAGGATATCTGGATGCATATTATAAGACTGGTTTCAGAGTAGCAGCCGTGTTAGTCTGTATCCGCAAAAATAACAGGAGTACTTGTGGCACCTTAGAGACTAACAAATTTATTAGAGCATAAGCTTTCGTGGGCTACAACCCACTTCTTCGGATGACTGTCCTACATAAATGAAGAAAAGTTGAGGTGCCTTTATTATTCTTTTGTTCCTCTCTTTCTTTCTATGGGGAATTTGCCAATGCAATATCACTGTCTTCCTTTTAAACAAACAAACAAGGCAATGGCTGTTGAAAATAGCAATTCCAGTCCTAATAACCACTGGGAAGCATTTCTTGCTCAATTTTATCCTACTGTTTCTACAGCAAGTTACAGTGGGTCAGTATATTTGATTTGGGAGAAATGAAGTAACAGCTGCCCAAACTGAGCTTGAGCACTCCTGAATTTTGAGGTGTTCAAATCTGGAAGGCAGGTGCTGGGGGGGAGGGGGCTGTGGCTCTGCGGGGGAGCACGGCAGCATGTATGCAGCAGTGTGTCTGGCGCTACGTGGAGCCAGACATGCTGGTCTGAGTGGCACGGTAAGGGGGCTGGGGGGGTTAGATGGGGTGGCGGTTCGGTGGGGCGGGCAGGGAGAAGGGGGGGGTTAGATGGGTCAGGGGTTGGGGGGGCAGTCAGGGGACAGGCAGCGGTTGGATAGGCATGGGAGTCCTGGGGGTTTATCAGGGGACAGGTAGGGGGTGGGGTCCTAGGGGGGAAGTTGAGGGGGGGTCTCAGGAGGGGGCAGTTGGGGACAAGGAGAAGGGAGGCTTAGATAGGGGGTGGGATCCTGGGGGGGCAGTTAGGGGCAGGGGTCCTGGGAGGGGGTGATCAGGGGACAGGGAGCAGGAGGGGTTGGATGGGTTGGGGTTTCTGTGGGGGGCAGTCGGAGGGAGTGGATGGGGGCAGGGTGGGGCTACCCTCCCTCCCCATGGAGTGTCCTATTTTTTGAATGTTAAAATATGGTATCCCTACCTTCACAGTGCAGCTCTCCATTCACTGCAGCATGAGGTCTCAGCTACCTCACTCCCTCCCCCTCTTTCCTGTTGGTAATGGCCAAGGGAATGCTGGGAAATGTAGTTCTTTCCCTGCTCCAGGGCTGGCTCTATAGGCAGGGAGCTAACCAAGAACTACAGCTCCCAGGGCCCCCTGTTGGTTCTCAGCTCCCATGCTGGATCCCTGCCGCCCCTGCAAATGGGCTGCCCCAAGCACGTGCTTGCTTTGCTGGTGCCTAGAGCCGCCCCGGTAAGTACTATCCTCCTGATCCCCTCACTCGCTTGATTTAAGTAGGACTGTCCATGTGAGTAAGTAATTCAGGGTTTGGCTGGCAGCATTCGTTTTAAACCCTTTTGCTGACCCATTCCTGTTTAACACATGGCTAACAAGGCCCAATCTCACACGTGCTGCTGCAAAACAATAAAATAAACTTAGGCCTTAGGTATCCTGCAGCGTTATTAGAGTCTTTGAAATGTTATGAGTAAAACTTAAATAAATAAACTCACATTGTGGGCTACATCCTCTAGGTCTGAGCTGGTTAAGTGTCATGGTGGGTAATGTAGAGTGTACTTAGAAATCGTGTTTTAATTCCCTCCATGTGAGCAACGGCTGATTATAACACACTGTCCTCAAAACTTTACCCTACCTTGTTTTATTACTATCCTCCCTTTTTGCTGTTTATTTAAGGTTTGATCCTTTGCCATTGTCTTTAGTGAAAGTAGGACTGAAAATCATTGCTAAGATAATTAATCCTCTTCCATGTTTGTTTGATTTTAACTTCTTGGGCCAGAATCTCAGCCCAGTTCTGTCTTCTTTGAGCCACTTGAGCAGTACAGAAGAGATGTAATCTGGCCACAGCTGGCCAACTGAGAATTCCCCCTCCTTCAGGGAAATTCTCAGTGGGTACAAAGCGGGCAGAGGAGGCTCCTACATCAAATGTTCCTTTGCCCTGACATCATAGAGGTTGTGGAGTAGACAGGGATGGGATGGGACAGGCCTCCCCTGTGGTAATTCTCAGATGGCATATGGCCCCTTACGGATCATAACAAGCTGTCATAAATTAAAGCAGCCCCCATGGTGCTCTAATGTACATCAGGGCCTGGGTAGATTGAGAATGAGACAGCTGTAATGGGCTCCTTGACATCTCACCCCACACGGATCGTATCTCGGCATAGGAGAAAATCTGGCCCTTTAAACTCACTATCCAGCCATAACGATCTTAATCTGGTTTGGCCTATGTAATTTCTATGTGCTAGCTATCTTGTGACTCAAGCTATCTTGTGACTTTGGCAGCCACAACCCCATCAGTAGGGTGTGGAAGTGCATTACCAGTCAGCACTGGCCAAGAGCATTGAGCCTCAGGAATATTGAGGCAAACAGAATGCTTCCAAGGGTGCTGGGAGCACACTCTGGAGTATTGCCTTTCAAAAGGGTACAGGGTGCAGCTGCCCCTTGAGCTGGCCTCCATACCCTAGCACCTACCTAGCTATGCCACCTTTGGGCTGAGAAACACCTCATACCCCACGCCCTGACATTCCTGCTTCCTCCTGCTCTCTGCATCTCCTCTCGCTGCTTTCCCCCTTGGACACACATGCAAGAGAAATCAGAATCTGGCCCACAGCTTGGGAGGAAACCCTGCAATGTGTACTAATTGGGGCAGAGGTGAGTATAGGTGAAATCCTGGCCCCAGTGAAGCCAATGCCAAAATTCCCATTAACTTCAAGTGGGCCAGGATGTCACACCTTAAATCATTAGGGAAGAGCCAGTCTGTTTCTCTGGGGCAGGGAGGAGAGGGTATGTGCCAAAGCGCCCAAGAGAAAAGCTCTTTGCACGTTGCAAGAGAACTTTAATAGACCAAAAGTTTGGGAGAGATTCTAACAGAATCCAGCTGCATCATTTCGTTCCCACTTACAGCCACTCACAGGGAATCAGAGCCAATAGGGAGGGCAGGAAGCCTTTAACAATGCCCAAGCTCAGGGAAATAGAATTCTGCCTACCAAGGCCAATGAGTCTTGGAGAGAGAAAGCTAACCCTGGAAGGTCCATCAAGGAAAAAAGAGCTTAGAACTGGCTGTTTTTCCATGAATTAAATATGCAATGTATTTAATTAACATTTTTAAGTGCAATCTGATTTATTTTCCATGGGGAAAAATGTTTTCATCAATAAAGGGTTCTGTTTTGTGAATCTTTCTAAACTTTTGGAAAGTATCTGAAATAATTTTGCACTGGTGATTTTGAGAGGATTCATCCTGACCAAGGTAATGGTGGTATGAAGAACAGAGCATCCACCCCATTCACAAGTTCTTAACTCCTGGCACCCCAGCCCTGTTCAGAGACATAGAGATTATTCTAAAATCTTTTCTTGTCAATCTGATACTCATCTGGCATTCTTCTTAGTTACTACCACTAACAGTCACCAAAGCACTGTATTGACACAGTGCAAAAAGCCACCCATGTAGTGATAGCAAAGAACCTCCTATGAAATCAATCACGTCAGATATAGTATGTCTGTATCAGACACCATGGTGAGGAGTGTGGTATAAAATAACTGGATAGACAGATTGACTGAACATTTCTCTATTTAAATTTTCTTTATGTTGTCTACTGTGAATGTTCTATCCTGTATGTTACATAGAAGCACAACATGGTATTACTCTCGGACTCCATTTTTCGTATACAATAAAAAGTTAATTCTATCTAAGGTGCTAAATGCCCCCCGCCCATACCATATATCTGAGCACCTCTTACTCTTCAATGTATTTATCCACACAACACCATTGCAAGGTCGAGGCATGCTATTATCTCTTCAGTCAAGAAAATGTTGAACAATTGTTAGCTAAATTTTCTAAGGATTCTATATATAGTAAGGAAAGAGCTCCTAATGCACTTTGCCCTAGTTTAATCAGAGAAACTAAGGACCAGATCTTCAAAGGTATTTAGGTGCCTAAAGATGCAGTTAGGCACCCTGTAGTAGGGCAGCTGCCCCACTCCTGGAGAACAGGGGTTAAAACAGCCAAGCTAGGCTGAATGGAGAGGCAGCCACAGCTGGGGTAATGCCCAATTAGAAGACATCTGGCCCTATAAAAGGGCTGTGAGCCAAGAGCTGGGAGAGTCTCTCTCTTGCTCCGGAGAGAGAAGGACCTGGCTGCCTGGGAGCTCAGGGAACAGAACAGAACAGAACAGGGCTGGGGGAAGGCAAGAGAAGCTGGTGAGCTCCAGCTTGGTAAATCCTCAGGCTGCGGGCCTTGTTCAAGGCCAAAACAGGTACTGGGGTTGCAGAGGCTGCAGCCCGGGGTTAGGCAGCGGTGGCTGGTCCAACTCTCTTGCCAATGATAAGTGGCCATGACAGACTGCAGTTTGCCCCAGTGAGCGGGGGCTAGATGATGACTGGCAGTGCCACTGAGGCAAGGTGGGTTTAGAGGGTTGAGAGTTCCCCTGGGAGGGGAGACCCCATGTGTGGGGGTACTTCAGGAGGCAGAACCCTGAGGAAAAGGGCACCGGGGTCTGGGAGGGACACGGGGCTTGAGGCAGGTGAGACACCGGCCTGCAGAGAGCACTCCAGGCTGGACAAGAGCTAATTCCCAGGGCGACCAGCAGGAGGTGCTGTGCCAGTGAGTCTCACTTTGCTACACACCCACAGTGATTTTCAAAAGCATCTAGGTACCAAAGGGCTTTTGAAAATTCCACCAGGTATCTGTCTGAATCTTTAGGCACCTAACGACCTTAGAAAATCTAGTACTAAAGGGTAGTAGTAGTACAGTGCAATTGGACACTCACGGCTGGCCCATGCCCGCTGACTTGGGTTCAGGCTAAGGGGCTGTTTAATTGCAGTGTAGATATTTGGACTCTGGCTGCAGCTTGATCTCTGGGACCCACCCACTGTCCAGGCTCTAACCTGAGCCAAAATGTCTACACCAGTGGTTCCCAAACTTGTTCCGCCGCTTGTGCAGAGAAAGCCCCTGGCGGGCCGGGCTGGTTTGTGTACCTGGCGCGTCCCCAGGTTCGGCTGATCGCGGCTCCCAGTGGCCGCGGTTCGCTGCTCCAGGCCAATGGGAGCTGCTGGAAGTGGCGCGGGCCGAGGGACCATCCTTCCTCTCCCTTAACCGTTACCTGTAGAGATCAACAACATTGCAACATCTGTGCTGAGCGACAAATCAGTTCTTTTCATTCATCTCAAATGTGATGCATTTGTGATACCTTCAGGCTGAGGCTGTTCTCTTGAAAGCGGCCTTGGAGAGTGAGGTGCCTAATTCCTATTGAAAGTCAATGAGAGTTGGGCTCTCTAAGTTGGGTGTTGGGTGTCTAACTCCCATAGACACCTTTGAGAATCCCAGCCTAACACTTTCATCACATTTCAGATCAGTTCCCAAATGCTATTGCTGTAGAGGAGATAAGTTTGGGTTTGCTTGTTCCATATTCGAGAACAAAACAGGCAGATAACCATGTTTTGCTGTGAGGAATGGGAAATGTTGCAGAGGCAGGTGGCCAAATTTCTCCATTAATAGTACTTTAGTTAAAACTTTCACCCATGTTACAAAAGTCCTTATTGTTTAAAAAACTGCCACAACTTTTGTTACTCTGTGGGCAAAAACCTGCCCTAACTAAGAGTAGCCACGTAAAGGCTGAGAAGAGGGAAGGGTGTCAGCCCCACACAGGAACCCTGAGCAATCCTTCTTACACAGAGCAAAGAGGCTGGAAGAGAACATGCCCCCACCTCTGACAGGGCTGCAGACCACTGCATAAGGAGAGTGGAGCTGGGTTTGTTGATACACCCTTCCTCCCTGGGGTGAATCCACTGGGGTTCCCCTGGCACTCAGAGTCCTGGTAACTTATCCTTCCCTGATGCGGAGAGGTTCCAATAGTGGGGAAGAAGGTGTCTTTGGCTTCTTTCCCCCAGGTCCCCATGTGTACCCATAAAAAGGTAAAGAGCATTGGAAATAAGCACTGCCTGTCTAATCTAGTCTAGGTATTCACACAGTACCTGATCATTTATGTGCTCTGTATTAGAAAAAAACATGTACCTTAAAGAAATTTGATATTGAAGTGAGCCAAGTGTTTCTATGGCTATAAAAAGTTAAATTACGTTTTGGACCACTGAGCCACGTGCATCATCCCAGCCCTTTAGTTTAAGCAGCCCAAGGACAGAAGCCTAGTCTGGACTGATGAACATTCTGATGAACAGGTGAGCTCAGATCTGAACCTTTTAACATCAGATAAAAGCAGCAACTTGACTGCATTCAGTTTCTGTCTGTTACTTTGCTCTGGGAAAGATGAGGAAAGTGAATAGATGTGGAGTATGTTTAGAGTTTCAGCTTTTCCAGGATGATGAACCCTCTGGATATTAAACCTCCCAGCTTCCTTTCCCAGATTGGGAAAGGACCCTTCCTCATCTTAGATATAATGACATAGGACATATGTTTTTATTGTGTATATATGCACCGGAGAAGATGTACCTCTTTACATGTGTATGCTATGCACATACCCCCACAAAATACTTTAGTAAACAGTGTGCACAATATATTGTGCATATTGAACTGGATTCCCTGCCACCCATAATAATCAGTACTGGATGTTACAGCAAAAGCTATGAAAGAATGAAATAAAAAGAGAGACAGAGTTCTAGAAGGGATTTTTTTGTTAACCAAATGTACTTTAGCACTGTAGCTATAACAAACATTTGACTTTCAAAGTCAGTAAATCTGAAAAGCTCAGAATAGTATACAGGGACTTAGCCAACAAAAGGATCATAAAGTTAAAAAGTCTCTGTTAATCAATGACAAATCTAGTACTTGTTGCTACAATTACAAAGATAATAGTTCCTTTATGTCAGTGCCTTTGGTTTTGCAGCTGTAAAATAGCTTTGAAATTCAGCATTTCAAGTAACAGAAATTAATAGGAGGTCATTTCTACCAGAGAAATTTTAGGGGCCCATCCTCTCTAATCATCATTAAAAAACTAAATCCACAGGAGAAGAGGCACTTTACTGATTGTCAAGTGGAAGCTATTATTCATTTGATGAAGCTCTTGGCACAGTGCCATTTATTCTGCTGTAGAGCCTGCTGGTTGCTCTACTTCATCTCATGCAATCAAGGTTGTTTCTGCCTGCCAAGAGTTATTTATAGAGTGGGGGGGAGGGGGGAGCCACTATGTTCTGCTTCAAAACAACTTTCAAACTTTGTCAGTGAACAACTGTTTCCTTACTTCCTGAGTGACTCTTTTATTTCAAGCCCCAAATGTAAGAAAACAAAAGTACGTTCCTAGATTTCATATGCCCTCAAAACATAGAGATGAATCTAATGCCACACACGTTTCCATGCAAAATCATCCGATTCCTTTGGATTTAGAGTTCACTTAGCCACAGACTTGTCAGAATGTAGGGTTGCCACCTGTCCAGGTTTTCCTAGGCTCAGGGCCGGCTCCAGGCACCAGCCGAGCAAGCTCGTGCTTGGGGCGGCAGATTCTACGGGGCGGCATTCCGCCAAATCCTAGGGCGCGGACGCTTTTTTTTTTTTTTTTTTTTGGTTCGCCGATACGGCTGCCCTGTAGGGGGCGGCGGCACAGAGGAGGGGAGCACCCTGCTGGGAGCAGGCTGGGCGCTCCGTCTGCCCCAGCCGGTGCCAGGTCTGTAGCAAGCCCGGCAGGGCAGCCCGCGTCCTTCCCTCCCCGCCGACCCGAGCGGCGCGGAGCCCTCCCGGCAGGCAGCGCGGCGGTTGGGGCCGCGTGGTAAGCTCCCTGCTGAAGCCCTGGCCACCCCCCTTCTCTCTCTCCCCCCCGCTCCCTCCCCCTCCCCCCCGCTAGCTGGGGCACGTCTGCAGCGCAGGGAGTCCCCTGGCTCCAGCCGCCCCGCAGGGTTGTTTTGGTTTTTTTTCCTGCTGTGCCGCTCCGGCCGCGCCGCAGTTTTTTTTGTTTTTGTTTTTTTTGCTTGGGGTGGCAAAAACGCCAGAGCTGGCCCTGCCTAGGCTCATCCCTTTTTTGAGGTAGCTGTCCTGGGAAATGGGTAAGGGTACTCAGTACACACTGCCAGCTGCCCAGTTTTATGGACTCATTAAAACACTGGATGTCCTGTTTTTTTGTAGCTCAGAGAAGGGGTGCTGGAACTAGGGGTGTGGCAGCACCCCCTGGCTTGAAGGGGTTTCCATTATATACATGGTTTACAGTTTTGTTCAATGGCTTTCAACATCCCCAGGATAAAAATTGTTCCAATGCCACTGCCTCAGAGATAGCAACCCTATCAGAATGTCTGGTCAGTTTTGCAGCATTTCAGCCATGTTGGATGGAGATTCATTTACTCAGCAAAGGGGTCTAACAAATCTTTATTATGGCAAAACACTTGGCAAGTGGTGATCAATTATTCACAGGTGAGAAAATCATCAGGATGATCTCATCCCGGTTGCCTCCAGCAACAGCCAATACAGCTTTAACCTTCCTTTCTTACACAAACTTATTTATAACACTTTTTATCTCTTCTTATACATATGTATTGGTTTTTCATTTCCACATTAACTCTCCTCCATCAGTGCAGGTTTAATGTTAGTTCAAATGGTCTTTTCTAGCTTTTAATTACTTTATCTTATCTCTTTCTCACAAACATGATTACTCTGCAATTTCTTACATATACACAGTTCCGCTTATGCTGTTAAATGTTATCAGAACAGACTCTTAAAATTCACAGCACATGTCTGTTAGGCCTTCACTCCCAACAAGCCAGTTACCTGTATTCCCCATAAATATCCACGTAGAGCATGAAGATGGAATACATGTCCTTTGGGAGGGCCCCTCACAGTACATGGATCCATGTGGTATGTTTGCACATAGGGGGTGTGAACACCCTTTGCTCAGGGGAGGGGACTCTGAGGCTGTTCCAAATCAACCAACCTGAAGGTCGGCATTGGGACCGGGCCATGGATGGAGTCAATGGATTTTCACTTACACAGAAATCAGAAGCTAATGTAGAGAGTGTTTGTGCTAGGGGCAGATGGTGAATTTCACTCTCAAAGCCTAATGCACTACTGCCTAATTATTTACACCTGTGCAAAGTGAGTATAAATGCTACCATCCTGGTCTGCTAGGATTTTATACCCATTCTGCACAGGTGTCAATGATACAGTGGCGAATCAGGCCTTGAGGGCTTGTTTCTGATCTCACGCTGGTGGAATGACACCCACGTAAAATCTGTATGTGAGAGGCCAAAATCAGACTTTTAACATTCAAGTGCTGACTTTTGGATTTGTTTTTAAAAACAAATCCAAGTAAACCATAGACTGATCCAAACAGAGAAAGGGGAATGTTACACCCTGCATCAATAAAAGTGTTACAGGCTCCTGGGATCGATTCGTCAGCATGGAACTGGCCAATATTACATTATCTTGGCAAAATTCCAGTTTATACAGTTCATTAAAACAGAAAGTGAATCACAGCCATTATCATTCTTGGAACCATTGCTAATCCTCCACTTTTGGATCTGTAGTATTTTCAGAAATATCAACAGTCCCTTTTAAACAGTTTTGGAAGGTCAGATTCTGATGCCTCTACTCATACTGAGTAGCACTTTACTCCACAAGTGACCCACTGATTTCATTGGGACTGGGAGCACTCGTGAAGATACTATTAAACATGAGTAAGGGGATCAAATCTGCCCCTAAGCTGCCATCTGCTGTCTAATGTTCCTGTTTTGAGTGGACAGTGGTGCAAAGTAGGGAAACAAATTCCAAACTGGGCCAAATTCACGCATGGTCAGGCAAGGCATATAAAGATGCAAAAACTGAAATGACTGCTAGGATTTTAGAAACGAACTATATAGACCTATTGGCTAAATAGAGAGCTGATTGACGACCCTGCTTTGCTGGTCAAAATATCAGGCACTGAACAAAAAAGTGAAAATGCGCTCTGAACTGTTCATCTTCAATCTCTTATTTATTTTTTGATTGATGCAAAATTTGAAATAGATTAACAAATCTCCAATAAAACAGAATTTGTTAAAAATACTGGGAGCCACTAAAGACTAATTGCCATTGCTAGATTGCTATGTAATCTCTTCAATAAAGAAAATGTTGAACAATTGTTAGCCAATTTTCTAAGGATTTTATACATAATAAGCAAAGTACATTAGGAGCTCTTGATTTAACAAAATACCCTGAATTATGCATTTGTGTAATGACAAGTACAGTAGGCAACGTTTATACAACCATGCAAATTGTATGTAAAAATCTAATTTGCACATGATGAAATATCCATTTTCCTCCATATATGACCCATGAGATAATTCTAGGGTAGAATATACAGTAGGTACTACATCTGCTATGCAATAACTACAGGGAATCTTGGTCAAAAAGGTATTATTCTAATAAAGACTAGCAAAGTCATTGTTCTATCTGGAATACAAAAGCAGATGGGAAAATCATGTGTGGTTTGAGGATTATTCATCTGAGTTGGTTTTCTCATTGGATGGCATGCCAAACTCTGGACACCAAAATGCGTTATGCTGAATAGCAAATACCAATCATTAACTTTCCTGTGGTTTAATAATTATACCTCTTCCTTGGGATATGATTAAGCCTCACACAGCATCAGAAAACAGAGGGAATTATACCTATATGCCTCGGAGCTGAAAGTAAGTGAATGTGTATAGTACCAAAAAAAAAAAGGAGGATCAGATGGCTGGATGTATATTTCTGAGGTCTGTGCAACAGTGCAATACATGAATGCAATAAGAATAACAGCATAATTACCGCATGTAATGGCATTCTCCCCCCCCACACACACACACACAGAATGGAAATGCAGCATGGCATTACAAAAAAATAAAAAAAATAAATGTGAGGGAAACCTAAAGCAGCACAAAATGCAGAAACATAACCCCACACTGTGAGTTCTGGCCCTCAGAAAAGCAGAGCTGCCTTTTCTCAAAAGCATCTAAGCCATTATTCATCCAAATGCTGGAACCATATGTATATCCCTCCTGCAACACATGGAAAAGGATACCTGCATTGTCTGGCAGGAGGCGCTCTTTTTAAAAGCTAAATACAGATTGGAGTGTATGGAACAATCCATTGGGCCCTTAGGACAAAAGTCCTCATCACCAACTTATACCCTAAAGACTAGAAAGGAAAATTGAAGACAGGGCACTGAAAGCTCAGCAATTTATATTCTGCTTTGCCTTATTTGGCTTTTAATGTTATATTGTCATACAAGTTTCCAGTCAACAGGGTACTGTTACATTACTTAGTGATTAATGTGATGCAAGGTGGCATGAAGAACAACAAAAAGAATTTTATAGGCTCAACATTAAACAAAGGGTCTGTTCGCACACCAATTGTATACAACTGCATGAATTTCACTGGAGTTACGCCTGGTTTACACTGGTGTGAGAGGAAAATCAGCCCCTCTTTTCCTCTATTTGTCTATAGTCCAGGTTTGTGCAGTGCCTAGCACAATGGGGCCTTGGTCTTGACTGAGGCCTCTAGGAACTACTGTAATATAAATAATTAATAAAATAATACAGCATTGGCAGCAGCAGTGCAATCTTCCACTCTCCGCTCCAGTACCAACAGAAGAACCCTGGCCTGAAGGCAGCACCCCAAGCATACCTCAGCCGGCATGCTTAGTAAGTCCACGGCATCCTTCTGAGACTGACAATTATCACTCGTTGTGGTGGTGGTTATTGTATCTCAGCTGGGATCTGGAGTAAGCTTATGTCAGATAGGTGTTTATTTAAGTGAATAAGGCTTTCTCTCTATTTTAAACAAAAGAAATATTCTAACAGCTAACTCTCAATTTTGGATTTAAAAAGAGAGGTTATATCATTCATCTCTTGTAGTGTTTTGGTTTCACCTGCCTGTTGTTAGATTTCAGCCTTGTCAGGGGAAGAGCATTGGCAACAGTTGATGGACTTCTCCGTACAAACAATTCAGAAGAGAGTCACAAATGGAATCAAAAAGTAACAAACTAAAATAGGTAAAGTTTGAAGCTGTAGCTTCCCCTTAAAGCCATCTGGATTCAACAGACACACCATAAAAGAACCAAGCTGCAGAATGTGTTTCCATGTAAGTTTCCTGCTCCTCTCTACCTACCAAGTTACACAAACTGGTTCTGCTGCCTCCTGTAGCTTCCTACAGTGACTGTGTTGGGAGGGGAAAGGAAAAGAATCAGTTCTCAAATCATTTGTAAACATCAATAATAGGCCAAAGAGGTTTGGTAAAACTCAAGTGCATTCAGGATCAAGAGAACAAATTCATTGACTTCAATGGAGTTGTATCGAGGATGAATTTGTGACAAAAAGTATTTTGATAACCACCTAGACTATGACCTTAGCTGATGCCACCATAGGTTTCTGGACATTCCTGGAACCACTGCTGCTGAAATTGATGCTTCTGGGAAGACTGAGGCAATGCTGTTAGGGTAGGGTTGCTTTCCCTAAACCAAGTAGTTCATTCCAGAGCTGGCTGGAAAATGGTTTGCGTTACAGAGAAAAAATTACACAAAAACAAAAAGTGTTTCATTTTCTTTGAAGTTTTTCTTTAAAATCTGTTGGGTTTAATTTAAAAAAAAAAAATTCACCCCACCCACCCATACGCACGACGACAGTGTTTCAGCTTCCAGCCAAAATATTTTTGCTTTTCCATTGTTTGGTGACAATCTAATTTGGTTTAAATGTCCAATTTGACAAAAAGACTATTTTTCATCAAAAAACAAATGAAAAATTTCAACCCACTCTGGTTAATTCCCTGCTTAGGCCTTGTATAATGTATGGGATAGAGTAATGAGGTGGGGTTGAGGACTCAGTCAGGCTCTTAGAGGGAATACTGGAAACTCTCTACTGCCAACTACTGGCTAGTCAGCAGTGGAAAGGAGAGCCTGAGAGAGAGCAGAAGCCCAGACCCATTGGGGTACAGGGCTAGACTGCAAGCTAAGTTGGGGGTGTCTGTTTCCTGGTTACATAATATCATTATGCTCATGTTTGGTCATAGAATTGTATGACTGGAAGGGACCTCGAGAGGTCATCTAGTCCAGTCCCCTGCACTCATGGCAGGACTAAGTATTATCTAGAGCAGGGGTTCTCAAACTTCATTGCATCATGACCCCCTTCTGACAACAAAAATTACTATATGACCCCAGGAGGGCGGACCAAAGCCTGAGCCCACCTGAGCCTCACAGCCCAAGATGGGGGGAGGGGGACAAAGTCCAAGTCCCACAGCCCAGGATCGGGGGGGCCAAAGCCCGAGTCCCACCGCCCCAGACGGAGAGGCTAAAGCCAAAGCCCAAGGGGTGTCAGCCCTGGGTGAGGGGCCTGTAACCTGAGTCCCGCCACCCAAAGATGAAGCCCTTGGGCTTCGGCTTCAGCCCCCAGGTGGTGGGGCTTGGGCTTTGGCCCCCTGGTGGTGGGGTTCAGGCTTTGGCTTCGGGTCCCAGCAAGTCTAACGCCAACCCTGGCGACCTCATTAAAACAGAGTCATGACCCACTTTGGGATCCAGACCCACAGTTTGAGAACCACTGATCTAGACCATCCCTGACAGGTGTTTGTTTAACATGTTCTTAAAAAAAAAATACCAGTCCACTCAAAAGACCTTCAAAAATAAAATCTTGCTGAATGAAAATGCCGACATATCTCTGTGGCAAACCTGATAGGGATTTTGGTCTCACTTGGGAATAAATCGTAAGACAAAGTTTGGGGGTTTTGTTTTTGGTTACTGTTACTGAATTTGCTGATCCATTCCACCAGCTTACATTCTGCCATATTATTTCTGGCAATAGCGCTGCCATGTCTAAATATCAGCAGCCCTATTCATATGGAATAATCACTACATTATTTACAAACATGGCAGAGGCAACACCACCCAGAGATCCTGTTACCAGGCTGGCACATCCTCCTGTACAAGGTTCCCTTTACGAAGGAAATATTTTACTATATGCTGATGTATGTGGACACTAGCTGTGAAAGACCTGCAGCATGGCAATGGAGAAAAATGCTGTGTAATTAAAATGACTGTATTCATACATCGTTTAATTGGTGTTAGTGACTGCAAGTGCATTGAGATTGATGGCCTAGCGGAGACACGTTAGCCCTTGGAACTGATACATCCCCTATGTGATTTAATTTAAACATATGGGAGTTGTGCCTTTGTCTTTAGAACCACTGATTTCCACTTTACTTACAACGACAAATAATTGCTTTGTTTTGTTTCATTTTATTCCATCAAATGTCTGTTGTTTTCAGTAGTTAGTTACCTCAGAAGCCCAGCATGCCTGTGATGCAACTGGGGACAAGCTTACAGTACATACAAGGATGATAATAACAGGGTTACTCATCTATTGAGCTGTTTAGTTACACACATTTCCCTGATCAATTGGGTTTGTTGGCTTTGTTTGTTCTTGGTGACAAGCTATTCAGGGGCTTCCTTGATCAGACCTTTAAAGATGCTGCAAGGTTTTTTTTTAAAAAGAGGACAGGGACTTCACAGTTCTGCTGAGACAGATCATTTTCCATTGATGCCTTGGGAAACTTTATCTTCTTTTTAAAGGTTCATGGTTCCAGAGAGATGGTATCTTGTGAGGTTTTTCTGAGGGGCTGTGATGACCTGCCCCAACCCCACTTTAAGAATTGCAGTATTTAACAAGGGTTTGTAAGGTGCTCTGCCTCGGGGGCTCTTGGTCTCACTTGGGACCAAATCCCCTCTTATATAACTAGCCCAAATAAATAGGCTGGGCATAGATGTGCTCCACAGGAGCCATAATCCTGTTCACTGCTTTCACTCCTACGTCCCCAGAAGAGAGAGTCATCTCTCACTTAGTCTCAAAAGAGTCATCTGTCTCTCATCTGCTTTCTTTCCTCATTTCTGCTGTTTCTCTGGTGTCCAGCCCCTGAACTCTTTGCCAAGCCCTACAGCAACCACAACAAAAAGGAACAGAGTTCACTTTCACATACAAACATCAAGACAAGGCACAAACCATCAGAAGAGAGTCTGGAGGGACAGCATTTTGCATTAGCCACTTACGTTTGCCTCATTACTACCAAACTCAGCACTTCACATTGCTACAAACAATGTACAACTCCAATGAGTGCATAAAGAATTGAGAGGGCATTAAAACAAAAGGCAAGAGGTGAGTGAGAAATGGGAAAGGTAGAGTAATAATGAGAAGAACAGGAAAAGAAGTTCAAGAATTCCCTGCAGTCCAGCAAGCAATTTTCTTTTCTTCTCTACGAGGACCATCTTTTCATTTTATGTGTGGACAGTGCCAAGTACAGTGTAGCTCTGATGCCTAATTTGGGCCTCTAGGTGTTATCACAATACAAAACAATCAATAATAACAACATGCCCATGCATCCATTTGATGTTTTTGAGAACAGTGCTGCAAAATAAAAGATCAACATCTGCTGTATAATAATCTAGACTTTAATTTAATAATTTAAATGGGGAAAAAATCTGTCCTACCACTCCAGGCCACCCCATTGACTTTGATGGGTTTTTCTCAAAATCAAGGAGGAATTTGATCCCTTGGGCAATGTCTAAGGTTTCCGTACAACAAAAGTGACAATTCTGCAACTGTTACACAAGGAAGTGCAATATGTTTATGATTTGCTCTGCTCTGGGGAACCAAAGAGCAAACTCTAATGTGCATGCACCTGACGGTGAGAGAGAGTTCTCCAGGCATCAAAAATAGCTACAAAAAGTAAGAAGAGAAGGAAGTCATGGAGTTCTAGAGAACTGATCCCTTAGAGGAACTGGAAAATGACATAGCCTGAAATATCCTATTTGATTTCCTTGGCCCCAATTCAACAAGGCACTTAAGCACATGGTGACTTTAAGCATGTGAGTAATCCCAATTATGTCAATTATTTTAAATATTATTAGTATTATATACGGTTGAATAAACTGAAAGCCAAACAAAACTGAAGTCAATGAGAACACTCAGATACTTAACATTACATGTGTGCTTAAGTCACTTGCTGTACTGGGGGCTTTATCCTTGCCAAAAACCAATTTAGTAGATTTTGCTTCATTAATCTTAAAAAAAAAATCTTCCAAATATTTAAAAGAAATAGATCTCCTTTTGCTGCAGTGATCCCTGCCTCTTGTGGGCTGCAGAACAACCATTTCAAAACAATAATAATCAATTCTACATGCACCTTGGAGCTCACTACTTCTCAGATGCCCTTCTGCTAGGCGCTCAAAGGGAATTACTGCAAATGTAGCAGCTGACAAAAGTATTTAATTATTTCAACACAGAAGTTTAAGATGACCCATGTAGAAATAGATACATAGACAATCATTTTTATAAGCAATAACATTTATACATTAGCCAAAAGGGCTCTCGACAGTAGGTAGTTTTAGGATTGGTTAAGCCAAGGCTCATTTTTAATAAGCCACTCCTTGGGTAAATCTACAGTAAACTATGGTAATGGCCCACAATAGAACAGCTCACAATAATAGAACTATTAATGATTTGCATCACAGTAACACACATAGGACCCCCTTTGCGCCAGGTGATATACTTGTACGTAGTAAGATACAGTCCTTATCCTGAAGAGTTTACAATCTAAATAGAGAAGACTGGTAAAAGGAGGAGGGGAACCAGAGGCACAAAGAGGTGAAGTGACTTACCAAGGTCACACAGTGGGTCAACAACAGAATCCTTTTCTCCTGAGTCTTAATCTACTGCTTTATTCAAAGGACCACACAGCCTCTTTAGATCAGTGGTTCTCAAGACATTCATCATTGTGGGCCGCATATGCAGCCCATGATGTGTACTTGGGCCGCAGGTTGAGAACCACAGCATCCCCCTCCCCTCTGCTATGCCCAGCGCTCCCAGCCCAGAGACCCCTCCACAGAGTGGGGCCAGGAGCAGAGCCCCAGCAGCAGGGCCGGGTAGCAGGGACCCCAGACCTCGTTGTGTGAGCCCGGCGGCAGCCCTGACCCGACCCCGCCACCAACCCCAACCCCTGCTGTTTGGGGCCAGGCGGCATTCCCGACCCCAGACCTTGCTGCAGAGGGCCGGGCAGCAGCCCCAACCTGACCCCACCACCAACCCCGGACCCTGCCGCAGGGAGCTGGGTGGCAACCCCAACCCCGGACCCTGCCACGTGGCAGCCCCGGCCCTGGACCCCGCAACCGTTTAGCACACACTGTGTGCTAATTGGGCCACATGCGACCCGTGGGCCGAGGGTTGAGAACCACTCCTCTAGATAGTGCCTCTGCTGAGTTTATGCCATTATTTTACATTCTTGTACTATTTTTGCTATGACAAACCATTAATTCTAGCCATTTGTGGATGTTTCAGTTCCCATGAGGGAGTTAAGGGCCATGCTTTATCTTAAGGTTACTGAGAATTAAGGAAACAACTTAATGTCACAGGGCTTAATGTCAAGGACTGTGGAGATAATCTGCAAGAGATCTGAGCTGTTTCCAACACAAAAAAATTGCCCTTTTCTTTTAAAGGCTGCCCAGTATTTCCATGTTTGGTGTGATTACCTGGTATTATTACTGAATCATTAAACTATGCTGGAGACCTGGGAAGATGCTCTTTATGGTAGAAATTACTAAGGACAGAATCCTTCTCCTTTACATTTAACATGGATGGGAGATCCCGTCTCTCCCAACTTGTATTTTCATATTTACTTTCCCCAATCTATTCTAAGAGGCTGATCCTACTTCCGTTGAAGTCCATGTTCAAACTCCCATTAATTTCAATGAGGCAGGACCACATTCTGATGTTGTGTATTCCCATTGCATTTTAGAAGTTACAGAGCCACTGGTTGTGCTTCCCATGTAACTATTGTGTTGCTAGAGAAAAAAGGTCAAACGCCACTGTCGCCTATGTGCACGTAGCTCCCACTGACCATGGGAAGGCAGAATCAGGCCCTACTCACTTTACTGAGCATCGAAAGCAATGGCCCACATACATGGCAAATGCACAATTTCCTTTGAAAAGCACATTCTGCAATTTGTGAACTTGAAGGCTCTTGTTCTGATAAGCTCACCACCATTCGCTCCCCTCACTTGTGACTGAGCAAAAGAAGTTTTATTTCAGAACAAAACTCCAAATTCTGCTTGGAATAAAAACAAAGAAAACCCCATGTACTGTAAACAATAACTTTTTGGGCAACTTCCATAGTTACACGTAACCACTTGTTTCATGCAGAGTTAGCTTAAAGCCTCTTGAGAGAACTAATATGCAGCATTTGTGAGTATGGATACTATCATGGCTAAAACAAAACCACTGTAGTCATATAGGCCTATGACAATAAGAATGAAAAACTGAATTTCAGGGAATACTAGGGATGAGACTTATCCTTACCAGTCAAAATTTACAAAGCATTCTCGGCACCAGAAGTTTTTTCTAGCAAATTCAGGTATTAACATAGAGGAAATGAGGGAATCACTTGTAAATTTCAGCATTTTATGAACACAGGATTTTTCAGGGATGAAAGGAATGATTTGTTCTGGCCTGCATGCCAAATCATTGCTTTACATGCACACTTTTATCCAGCCTTATTGGTTTGACAAAGGTTTGCTGAGACAAAGATTCTCCTCTTCCCACAGGATATGTGTCATTACTTTTAAAACTAGTGGGGCCCAATTTTTCCCTGAATTATACTTGCATAATCGCACTGATGTCAGTGAGATTGCACAAGTGTAACTCAGGGGAAATGTGGCCCAGTGCCTGCCCAAAGAAAGAGTGAACTTTCACACTTCACCTCTCTACAAAGGAAAAAGGACTATAAGCTGTCTAAAATCCTACCTGCCACATGGGGCCACAACAGTGGTACCCCTAACCCACCCAGCAATATCGTCAATCTATCCAACTACACACTCAGCCCAGCAGAAGAGTCTGTCCTATCTTGGGGACTCTCTTTCTGCTACGCTACATTGACGACATCTTCATCATCTGGACCCATGGGAAGGAGACTCTGGAAAAATTCCACCACGATTTCAACAGCTTTAACCCCACCATCAACCTCAGCCTGGACCAATCTACACGGGAGGTCCACTTCCTAGACACCACAGTGCAAATAAGTGATGGTCACGTTAACACCACCCTATACCAAAAAGCCACCGACCGCTATGCCTACCTTCATGCCTCCAGCTTCCATCCCGGACAAACCACACGATCCATTGTCTACAGCCAAGCACTGAGATACAACTGTATCTGCTCCAACTCCTCAGACAGAGACCAACACCTACAAAATCTTCACCAACGTTCTCAAAACTAAGATACCCGTACGAGGAAATAAGGAAACAGATCAACAGAGCCAGACGTGTACCCAGAAGCCTCCTACTGCAAGACAAGCCCAAGAAAGAAACCAACAGAACTCCACTGGCCATCACATACAGTCCCCAGCTAAAACCTCTCCAACGCATCATCAGTGATCTACAACCCATCCTGGTCAACAATCCCTCACTTTCACAGGCCTTGGGAGGCAGGCCAGTCCTCGCCCACAGACAAACCGCCAACCTGAAGCATATTCTCACCAGCAACCACACACCGCACCATAACAACTCTAACTCAGGAACCAATCCATGCAACAAACGTCGATGCCAACTCTGCCCACATATCTACACCAGCGACACCATCACAGGACCTAACCAGATCAGCCACACCATCACCGGTTCATTCACCTGCACGTCCACCAATGTAATATACGCCATCATATGCCAGCAATGCCCCTCTGCTATGTACATTGGCCAAACTGGACAGTCCCTACGTAAAAGGATAAATGGACACAAATCAGATATTAGGAATGGCAATATACAAAAACCTGTAAGAGAACACTTCAATCTCCCTGGACACACAATAGCAGATTTAAGGTAGCCATCCTGCAGCAAAAAAACTTCAGGACAAGACTTCAAAGAGAAACTGCCGAGCTTCAGTTCATCTGCAAATTTGACACCATCAGCTCAGGATTAAACAAAGACTGTGAATGGCTAGCCAACTACAAAAGCAGTTTCTCCTCCCTTGGTGTTCACACCTCAACTGCTAGAAGAGGGCCTCATCCTCCCTGATTGAACTAACCTCGTTATCTCTAGCCTGACTCACTCTTGCTTGCATATTTATACCTGCCTCTGGAAATTTCCACTACATGCATCCGACGAAGTGGGTATTCACCCACAAAAGCTCATGCTCCAATACGTCTGTTAATCTATAAGGTGCCACAGGACTCTTTGCTGCTTTTACAGATCCAGACTAACACGGCTACCCCTCTGAGAACTTTCATTGAGGCGCTTGGCACCCACCATTCGCAGCAGTTAATTTAACAGAGCATAAGCTTTCGTGGGTGAATGCCCACTTCATCAGACGCAAGGCCTCACCCACCTTCGTCACCCACGAAAGCTTATGCTCCAATACTTCTGTTAGTCTTAAAGGTGCCACAGGACCCTCTGTTGCTTTTTACAGATTCAGACTAACACGGCTACCCCTCTGATACTTTCCCTTTTCTGTCATTTTGCCCCCAGCTTCCTAGGGGATTAAGTTATATAAATATTGACTGGAAGTGATAAATAATGAAAATATTTGTCATTTTTGCCGCCTTTGGCGTTAAGTTTTCGCTTCAAGGTATAAGATTCCTGTTTCATTAAATATGTTCATAGCAGACAAAACAAATGGAGGAATAAAAGATATATTTTTAAGTGGAGATGGTGAAGTATGCCAGTATTTATGAACAATCCTCTATCGCATGGTAATATCTATGTCCATTGAGTAAATGAGGAATAGAATAACACACATTACAGGGGATTACACAAATGAGATGGATCAGTCTTCCTGAGATTGTAGCCTTCTGATCTTTGCGCCCTGAGATACCTATCGTTACATTCCAGGATTCTCGGATGACTATGCTTTGAAAGAGTGAAAGCATGCATTTAATGTCCCTAGGGAGTAGTTTCAGCAGGATGGATGCTTTCATTTTGTAAATTTCTTCTCCTGAATATGTTTAAATTAAGAACTATTTCTCCTTAGTTGTGCTCTCTGTAGAATTACTTAGAACTGAGATTCAGCAAATCTAAGAATACAGGGTAAGATTTTCAAAAGTGAATTAAGAGGAAGTCTCATTGACTTTCAACAGGACTTTGTACTCAGGTTATTTGGATGCTGCTGAAACCGCTCCCTCCCCCCATAAACTTTAATTCTACCTGGGACATAGGAAGGCACCAAAAAGCCTAGATACTATAGAGACTGGAGCTATATAGATACCTAAACTAGATATTGGTCCCCATTCTACTGTGGCTTCAGAGAGTATAAACCAGCAAACAATTTGCCCACATCTTAAGTATCTGTTGTTGGACTATGACATCACTGTGCTTCACATCACTAAGAATCCAATCAACATGTGTATGAATCAACAATGGAATGACTCAACTGTGAAATGTGTCTAAAACTTGAAATAGCAGCACATAGTATCAAGATGGCCTCATGTCACCCATCATTAGAAAATAAAGGAAAATACACTGTTTGTATTTATGTGAGGTGGCGAGATTCCTATAATCTCGGAAAGTGCGGGCAATCCGCATCAGCAGGAAAAACAGGAGAGTAGAATGTTATTCCTATCATTAAGAATAATTAGAGGTTTCAAAGCAACCCCCTCAGACCTCAAAGCTCAGAGGTGTTTGGATCCAGGTTTTTGGTTCTGCTCTTCATTAAAAAAAGAAACCATTCACGAAATTCTGATCCAGACCCAGGTTCTGATTTTAGACACACACACACATACCCGCCCCCGTGAGTGTTTGGATTCTGGGTCTGGCCTAACAAAGATCAGAAATCCCCACCTATAAGGAATTCAAAGACTAGAGGCACAGGATCACAGCTAGCTCCTCTATTCAGCCGCAGTTATTATACAAGGGGCTGTGGAGCTGAGGTCAGAGAGGAATTTCTCAGTGAGCACAAATTTTCATGAATAAGACAATTACAGAATGTATTTCATTTGGGTTCATTGCACACTCCTTCCATATAATTTCTATGATTGTGATGTATAAATTACACAGAGTGCTTCAGCATGTTGGCTCTGTGCATTTCCTCCCTTTTATGTAACTGTATGGAATAATCATTAATTAAGTTTCATTAACGATTTTTTGAAGGCACAGTTAAACAGAGTCATTTAGATACCATGATTTCACAAGGGTCAGGTGCTATGATGGAAATTTCACTGTGAAACCAGTTTGTAATTTTTCTTTCAGATTTTTAAGAGATTCAACACAAAGGGCCAGACTCTGTTCTGATTTACATTAGTGTAAATGTGGAGTATCTCCCTGAAGAGGTGTTATTCCAGATTTACACCCACATAAATGAGATAAGAACCAAAATTGTATCATCTTCCAGCCTCAGGTCCACATTCAGGAAAGTTCTTAAGCATATACTTAAATCCATTTCTAGTCAGAACAGCACTTAAACATGTGCTTAGGTCCCATTGACTTCAATGGCACTTAAGCATGTTTTTAATAGCCCTTCCCAAATAAGGATGCTTTGCTGAGTCAGGGCGTCAGTGTATAACATACCTTGAATCTGACAGATTTGTCTGTGTTTCATTGATACCATTTTCACATTCCTGTCTCTATTAAAAACAAATCTCTGGAAAATGCAGTGGAGATAGTGTGAAAACCAAGGTAACATGGAATGTGTATTGTTCCCATCTGGCTCCACATGGCATATTGACTACATTGTCAAATGAACTGGGCCAGTGAAAGAGCACTGGGGATAAGAGTCAGCTGCAAAATATGTTTGTTCAGCTTATCTAAAATGAGACATGTGCTGACTCTAAGACACCCACAGTCTCTCAGAAATGTAGTTATCTCAGAAGTGACACACTTCCAGTTGATACAAGCTAAATCAATGAATTTAGCAAACTGACTGAGGCCAACAGCTTCGAAGTAGCTAATGATGTGGGGTCAAAGGGTTCAAAATCTATTCACATGGCAGATAAATTACTCATCCAGGTACTCTTATTGGAGTCAAACAGTTAACAGTCTGGCTCATAGATCATATGACCTACATCTCGCAGGTGTTCAGATGGTGACACTGTTGCTAGGGCCCAGAACCTCAGAATAGTTGGTAAGCCCTGTAAGGTCATTCTTGTAAAGGGGCTATCTGTGGTTATGGTGAAATGCAATCAACTACCATGGAGCAGAAACAGCATCTTCCAGGTCTAGCAAAGTTTGAGAACAGTTTATTCCTAATCTTTAAAAGGTCCTGATTTTTTTAATCATCTGAAAAGATGAAACACTGGAAAGAAACACTGGGCCTGAGTCTCCTCTGCATTGCCTCTTATGTAGTCACCATTCACACCTGTGCAAAATGAGGGTTGAACACCATCCCCAACTCAGAATTCTCCACTCACTCACACAGATGGTAACCTCCTGTCAAAGTGTTTTAATAAACACTATTAATACCCAACTTTTACACAGAGCTTTTCATCCTTCCATCTCAGACTGCTTGGCAACAGTTTCAGTTTTTCTATAAAAACCTGAAAAATTTCATAAAAATTGGACATTTCCCACAGAAATTTCCATTTTGATTAAAAAGCTTTTTTTGGACCAAAATATGTTCTGAATTAAAAATTTCAGCTAGTTCTGCTCCTGAGTCTCTGCCTGGTGCCCTATCCACTGGGCCTTCTGATAATTTTGAATAATGACCACCACTAAAAATATTGATTGTATTATATGGTATAAGGATCGCTTTACTTTTTCCACCTCGAGTTCAGGTGCCTATTACTATAAATCTCAGAAAATAAGTTTCTCAAAGGAAAATCCCTTCAAGAATGAATAGTTTCACCAATATCCTGAAAGCTCTGGTACCTTTCTAAACTTTAGTGTATTAAAGTGCCATATGCCTTACCGTGTCTTAAAGTGCCAATGTATATCTCTAGGATATGTGGTAACATACAGTTTAGCAAGAGAATCAGTAGGTCCACTAAACTACCAGGGAATAAAGAGGACAACTCAAAAATAGAATAAGGCTGCTAAAAATTTAGCCCTTTAAATTTAAAGTCAGACCCCAACCCTTTTACACAGCAAAATGTAATTAGTGCAAATGATGGACCAAGACAACAAAATCTATAGCAGGGGTCGGCAACCTTTCAGAAGTGGTGTGCTGAGTCTTCATTTATTCACTCTAATTTAAGGTTTCTCGTGCCAGTAATACATTTTAACGTTTTTAGAAGGTCTCTTTCTATAAGTCTATAATATATAACTAAACTATTGTTGTATGTAAAGTAAATAAGGTTTTTAAAATGTTTAAGAAGCTTCATTTAAAATTAAATTAAAATGCAGAGCCCCCCGGACCAGGACCCGGGCAGTGTGAGTGCCACTGAAAATCAGCTCGTGTGCTGCCTTTGGCACGCGTGCCATAGGTTGCCTACTCCTGATCTATAGCAAAATATGAGCACCAGTGTGTAGAGAACACACAGTTTAACAGCATATTATCTTTAAATATGAGATAAAGCCAACCAAATGGATTTTTGCTAAACTGAAAATAAAAAAGCCCAATTGTACTATGCAACTATCATGCTAGTTTTAGCTTGAAGTGACCTTTAAAAAAGCAATATTACTAATCCCTAAAAATCAGATATTCTAATTTATGATCTTAAGATAGGTCATATGACAAAATGACACTTACTTAGGCCTGGTCTACACTAACCCCCAAATTCGAACTAAGGTACGCAACTTCAGCTACGTGAATAACGTAGCTGAAGTCGACATACCTTAGTTCGAACTTACCGCGGTTCAGTCGCGGTCCACACGTGGCAGGCAGGCTCCCCGTCGACTCCGCGGTACTCCTCTCGCCGAGCTGGAGTACCGCAGTCGACGGCGAGCGCTTCCGGGATCGATTTATCGCGTCCAGACCAGACGCGATAAATCGAACCCGGAAGTTCGATTGCCAGCTGTCGAACTACTGCGGTAGTGTAGACCTGGCCTTAGTCTTATTCTCACTCATTTCTTCCTTTCTTAATGGTAAGAATATTATGGGGAAAAGTCTATTGAGGGCTGAGAAGATTAATATCTGCTTTTGCAAGGTTTTATCTTCCTCCCTAGCTTAGCATCACAAACAGAATGTACAATTTGGAAAGAGAACAGTGAGATGAGAGAGAAAGGAAAGGACAGGAAATGGGTGCCAAAAACTTTGCCATCCCAAGTTTCAGTCATCAGAAGCTTCCTGGAAGTCTCAGAGAACAATTGTGAGAACCAAAGGCTCAAACTACCAGACTGTCAAAACTTTCTACTTCTTGGTGTTCTTTTAAAGACTGAGACCCAAGTAAGGGTAAAACCATTGAATGCCCAGTTCCAGAGCATGATCTACACTGTCCCCTCTCCCTCTCGAGTGGAAGAGAGCACTGTTCAGGTGTATTTCACCACAAGGTGCAGAAGTTGGTGGGATATTGATTGTAGCACCATTCCCCCTACCATAGTAGCCTACAGAAGCTCTCCTGTAGGAACTTCAAAGGGATCAAGATCCATGAGCCCAATTTCCACCCTCCACGCCCCATTGCTTTGCACCTTGTATAATCATTGACATCAGTGCAAAATGAGTTCTATCATTCTGATGAGGAAGCAGTTCTGACCCACTTTGCACTGGTGGAAATCAAGTCTCTGGAGCGCAAAGCCAGAGTAGCCTCTCTGACATTCTCCTCCCCAGGCCATGGGTATCCATGTGGATATCTGGGCCTATTTCATTGCTGCTTTGAAAAATTAACTTGGGCTTCCTTTCTGCAGCCATCTGGAGAAGTCGATTGTATAAGCACAGCCAGCCAGATCCATCCGTGGTGTAATAACTCCATTAACTTCATTGTGCCAGTTATGGTACTTACTAGGGAAAGGGTGGAGATAGAACAGATAGATCATTCCTACTGTACACACTGAATGAGCCCCATCAGCCATGGAGGTGGGAGATGCAATGAATTTAAGGTGAATAACGATCAGGCAGAATAGTGAATATTAGCCTTGTTTCCTCTGCACAGCACTTGGATTTTCTGAGCATTCAGAATACAAAAAGCAAGGTCCTGTACACCTTAACCTGATTTTTTGCATTTATACTCTGTTAGTTTCTTACAAGGATTTCTTTGACTCCCATCCCAGTGGTGCTGGAGCCATTGCAAAAATTAAACAAACCGAGTTATCGGAGCTTTGGATGGATGCCCTTGAGCATGGAGCTTGTGTTAAGCCAGAATCTGGCCACCGCACCCTGACAGTGAAGTAGTGGCCATGCAATGGTCACTGGTGGTGCTCCACAGCCTGGTCTGGCTGGGAAAATAACTCCATCCTCTCAATCACTGTGGGGAACATCTGTGTAGAGCAGAGGCTGGGGTTTGGTTAAGAGCCTGCCACGTGATTACTGAGAAAGGGACCAGCCGTGTGCTCCAGTACCTATAATCCTGGATTAGGGAAGACCTTTGCCATACCAAGTTATCCCCATGCTTCCAGTTGCTCTTGCATTCGTTAACATTTGCACTTCCTAGTTAATTGTGGCATGCGAATGGCAGGCTGCACAGATGTCAGATGTCATGATCTATCTGATGAAGAGGTCCCTGCCTCAGGCTGTTTATATATGACCTACCAGGATTTCCTGCTGCATGATGAAATAATTAGGGGGCCCTCACACAGAGAATAATGTTGTGAGGAGGTTGCAGAAGAATTACATTAAAAAATATCCTAAGCATTTTCCTTATCTGTTGTATAATCTTCCAAGATTCTTTATATACATCTTACTTGTTAGTTTTATTTCTTTTAAAGCTCATCATGTTGTATGCTAAAAGATGGTTTCAAAACATTTAGCAGTATGTTTTCCTTTATGCTCACATTACTTAGTGGGAATAGTGGCATAAGACACAGGAAAAAAGGAGGTAGGTTTGTTTGTTTTAAATAGCATTGCTTTTTGCCTCTTGCAGCAGCAAACTCTAACTCATGGATGGTTTAGCAGAAGTTGAGCTGATCAGCAAGGAGAATCTGATTTTTAAAACCAGATTCATTTTTTTTAACCGTTCAAGGGTATTTTATATATATGAGGTATGTTCATTTTAAAAAAAATATTGATCTAAAAAAGTCTCATGTTCTATACATCAGAAAAATGTAAAAAAAATAAAAAAATAAAGAAAGAAAGTATTTTCCTTATAGGTTTTCAGGCAAAACTTAGACACCTGAGGACAGATTTTGAATACATATACCCTGATGTAAATCCCATGTAACTGAACTGACATCAGTCGAGTTACTCTGGATTTAGACTAGTATAGCAGAGGTCAGAATGTGGCCCACACTGGGTGCAGAACTTCGGAAAGCAGCAGTTCTGTTTGGAAAGGTTGCTTGATTACAGATAGGTCAAACTGGGGTGGGAGTAACATTAGGAGCAGAGCCCTGAAAATTCCACTATTTCCTTGGCCCTGGAATCCACTCCTTGCCAAATCTTAAGCTAGTATAGAAAGGGCACAGGCAGTTTCACCCCTATATCATCATATTCCTCTCTTCGCTATGGGGCACTGCTCTACAGGGTCGCCTAGCACAGCCATACAAGCAGATCTTCGGGCTGCAGTTTAGCTGTATTCTTTCTGCTCCTTCTTTTCACCAGGAAGAGCAAGAGGCACAAAGCAGCAGTAGTGGGGCCCTGCAGGGCTGCAGAACCTCCAAGATGCAAGACTTCCCCGGCCACATCGCTTCCTGTCCCCAGTCTGCCCCTCCCTCCTCTGGCTCACCCCTCCTCCAACCACAGCCTGCACAAACATTTGTGATGGGGGTTGCTATGGAGGCAACTGAGAGCGGGCAGAGCCAACAGATTGGACCCCTAAACTACTGCTGTTCATCAGGGGAAGTTTATAGTCCCTTTGCTCAAAGGGGCCAGCAGGTAACTGTGGCCATGGTCCCATGTATGCATTCCCAACATTACCATACTAAAAGGTTTGAGTTAAAGAAAAGGCTCAAGAGAACTTTAATAAATGGTTGAGCTCTTACCCATCTTTAGTTATTCCTTAGAAATCTGTCCAAGGGCCCAAAACTGAAAGCTACCCTTTCAGTACCCTGTGAGATACTGAGACCCTCCACTCCTACGATCTTCAATGGGAAATGCTTCCCAGGGGCAGCTCCCAAGAAATGCTCAGTCCCTGGGGGAAAAGGCACTCAGCTTTCTTTGGGCCAAATTCCGATACTGCTTATGGTGAATAACATTTCCCTCCACAAATAGTCCCACTGGTGTCAGTGGGGCTGCTTGTGGAGTAAGGTGCTACCCAACATGCTGGGTCCTTTATAAGCAGTGATATCTTTGCCATGCAATTCATCACTCCAAACTATGAAACCAGCTCAAGCCAGACTCCTATCATCTTCCCACAGCCCCTCTGTTTGTGTGAGCTCTTATATGAAAAAAAAATTCATCTATCTTACACTCAGGATCCTGCAGATCTTACTCATACAAGCACTTCCATTGAAATCACTCGGAGATTTGTGAATGTTCAGCAGAACTGAGCTGCCGATAAAGTTTTGTAAATCTGATGCAAGACCTGGCCATCTGACAGGACCAAGTTTGTCAAAATCCAACACATTAGGAAACTGCTTTCCCTGTCTGAAAACAAGAAGTGAGAACGTTGTTTGTTAGCCTGAAGTCAGGCCGTGATGTCAGTAGAAGCTATTTCTAGGGACCTTTTTAGTTTTTCTTTAGTTCTGTTAACTCCTTACACTAGCAATGAAGTGAAGAAGATTGTTCTGAGTTCTTTCAGGTTAGGCCCTGAGGTAAATTACCAGGCTAGTCTCTTCACCTTCCTGTTATCCCTACTAGTGACATAATTATTGTCAACACCTTTGTGCTGTCTCTTTCACAGCTATTATATTGTTTGAATAAATATTTACATACTCCTCTATTTTCTCTGTTATTGTAGTGCTAAGGGCCAGGAAATGGCATTCCTGTCCTATTTAAGAACACTGAAATATTAATTAAACCTTGGAGATTTCGTTTTACTTAAAAGAAAAAGAAATGACAATGAATTATTTAACTGGGCACTAATTTCACTCTTTTGCTGTATTTGGACTTCATTAGCCTGTAGTACATAAAGAACTTGAAAGTTTGTCCTTCACTTAGAGTCTTTGTCAGAAAAAAGGGGAAGAGTAGATCAGTCACAAAAGTATCAATAAATGTTTGCAAATCTTTGTACGTCATTACACAACAGGGATAGTCTCAGAAAAGTGCAACAGTAAATAAGGATATATGAAGAGATACAGGCATGATAAATTAACAGGTAGAACTTATTTCCTTAAAATGTTGCTATTGTAGCATGAAGTGTCAGCAAGATGGCAAGAGTATATATGCTAGATAAAGACATAGGCTTCAGGCAGAAATTACTTGATGAAATTCTATGGCCAGTACTACACAGAAGGTCAGAGAAGATGATCATAATCGTCCCTTTGGGCTTTAACATGTATTAATCTATAAACCAAAGAGCGAGGTTACACCTTGCCTTCCTTAATAAATGAATCTCTAGAGCATTTGCCCACTAACCAGATTAGCTGTCCTGAAGGGGTGAGCAATCGGTGTGAATCTAAAGAACGGGTATATTTTTTAATATCACTTCAGACAGTTTAGCTGTGACCTAAACCACTTTTTATTGACCTAAAACTGACATGTAAGCATTTCCACAGCCTTTCTTGCAGTTTCACAGTAACATGGTATTAAGGCTTCTTAGATCTTAGGACACTGAGCAGACTCTCTTTTCAATGTCTTGAATTCTACAAATATTTCTATTTTTCTTTGACCTTTGATGCATGGTAGTGGACTTTACTATTCGGATAAGTCAGGTAGCACCACCATGACAACACCCAATCCCTTCTCTGTGGTTAAGAACAAGAAGTGCCTTTGTTTCCTTACCTGGGCTTCATAAGTCTATTTCCAACATAAGTCTCAAATAACAATTCAGATTGTTCACAAGAACCTTTCAAAGGCTGAGTAAACTGAATGCCTTGGCTCATCTCCCACAAATATTTCAGGTGCTCCAGATTTGACTTAATGTAGATGATCTGATTTTCAGAATAGCAAATAAATATTCATGGTGGACCAAGTAAGGGGAATGGTAGCAGGTGACCCAGACAGACCAAATGGCATGGAAGAAAACAGATATGCAGCAGGGATCTTACATGTAATGTACTCAGTGTTTTTCACAGTTAAGAAAATCTGCCTATCTGGTGCAAGGTGAGAAATGAAACTAGTGTCTCCCTGAAGGTGTTTAAATTCACTGATATAGACACGGAATACAAACCCAACGTTGATACAGGATTTGTCCTAGTAAAATCTAGTTAGTAACATGGCAATCCATCTTTCTTGGGCTCCATTTTGATAGGGTCACTTCATTCATTTATCAAAAATTCAAGCACAACAAACTAACGTTTCTCCTAATGTACCTGTTTTCCCAGAGACCCTGGCAGCTTTTCAAGCAACATCTGATTTACACTTAAGAATGTATGTACATACCGAGCGAGAGACTGGAGGGACAGAGAATACAAACCTTCAGAAAGAATATTGCTTTATGGAATTTTGTTAGTGATAGGAGCCCTGAATATGTATAGATTAAATAAATTAGATAAAAGAGTTTTCCTATCATTTCCTATAGGTACCTTAGAAGGCCATAAAACATATTCAATTTGGGACATACTTCCCTTTTTAGCACAGTATACTACAGGGGTCGGCAACCTGCGGCACGCGTGCCAAAGGCGGCACGCGAGCTGATTTTTAGTGGCACGCTGCTGCCAGCCGGGGTCCCGGCCACCAGCCCTGCTCAGCCCACTGCCTGCCTGGATGAATGGAACCCCAGGCTGGCAGTGGGCTGAGCGGGGCCGGCAGCCGGGACCCCGGCTGGCAGGAGAGTGCCACTAAAGATCAGCTCACTGCCGGTCTGGGGTTCCGGCTGCCAGCCCCTTGCCAGCTGGGTTCCGGCTGCCGGCCCCTATAAATGTAAAATGTATTACTGGCACTTGAAACCTTAAATGACAGTAAATAAATGAAGACTTGGCACACCACTTCTCAAAGGTTGCCGACCCCTGGTATACTGTCTGGTTGATATAGGTCTGACTATTCACAATAACAGAAAATAACTCATGTTTTGATAGTAGATTTAGCTCTTTTCCTCCAAGTCTCTGGAGAAGAGCTTCTAGGCAAACATACCCTTTGGGAAGGGGGGGTTTAGTGAATTCCTTAGGAGTCTATTATAAAGTGTTTTTCCCTTGCAATGCCCACATTATCTAATGTCATTGACTGGGTAAACATGAAGCCCTCCTTTTTCAGCTCTGTTTCTTGGAGAATGGCTTCAAACCCAGAGACATATCTCTGCACTGACCATCCATGAAATGTGTGCTCAAATCATGTCACAACATGTCTCGGTCTTAAGGGGGCAAATAATTACAAACTACAGTGTTAGAATAGAATCTTCTTGAAAAACATGCAGCTGATGGGCTATGTCAAGACTTGACACACCACAGTACATCAGTTGTATTGTATTACTTGGCATGACACGCTACTGAAACAAGCCAGCATGAAGTCACAAGTCATCTGGAATGTCTGATTGGAAAACATGCTGGAGGAAACACCAGTTTGAAACAGGGAGGAATTCTTTTTCTGTAGAAGGAAAACTTTTTTCTATTCATAAAATAATAAATAATAAAACTCAACATTAAAAGGGAGCACTTAATCTTCTAAGAATTGTACCAATATCAACTAATTAATCCTCACGCCACCCTGCACAATATCACAACAGAAGTCAGTGCCAGAGCCAGGATTAAAACTCAGTGGTTTCTGGTTCTCAGTCCTCCTCTCAACCCACTAGATAACACATTACACCAGCACCTCTGAAAAATAATGTTGCAAGTCACCCATTCACCACCTTTAAAGGTGCGTAGGTAATAATTATTCATCAAGGCTTCCTGCAGATATCTTCCTGCTAAATGAAAGGAGAAGAGGTAGTGATAACTTCCCCATATCTTTAATCAAGAGTAAACACTTTGCTGCCTTCCTCATCAAAACAATATTATATCCCAGTATGCTAATACTACAGAGAGCCTGCTGCTGACGCAGTTTAAGTTCCTTATTCTCCTCATACTGATGGAGAATAAGAAAAATTAGCAGGGCAAGAAAATCCTTCCAGATCATGCAGTTGTACACTACCACCACAACAGACGAAAGGCTGCCTATCCTCAACTACAATGTACCTCAGAAGGCAGCCACTCCTTTCAGCAAGGGGAAATCAGCAGTGATATGCACTGATGGAAGGCACTGCTTCCTCAAGTATCAATTTAGCACAGCGGGGGGAAGAGAAGCAGAGGCAATATGCATTTCAAAGCAGGAGAAAAATTAAAGAGAGGAAGAGAAGGGATGGATTTGGAAGTGAGGGTAGGGGTGAAAAGTAACTATAGTGACAGAGATGAATAAATAGGAGGGGTGGGGTGATAAAGAATGGGAAGTGGGGCTGAGAAGAAAAACAGTCAGAGGGTACACAGTAAAAGCAGTGTAGGAGCAAGATCAGACAAATGGGAACACAGAGAAGAGGGACGGGCCAAACTCAGAGGTGACATACAAGATGGTGTAAGCGAGACTCCTCACACTAACTAGGGGCCTCTTCCAAAGCCCACTGTAGTCAGTGGGAATTTTTCCACTGACCAAACTGAGCTTTGGGACAGGCCTTCAGTTTCCTTACACTCAGTCTCTCTTAAACCTGCAAACACCCACCCTGCCAATGTTTCAGAACCTAAGATGGTGCAATATAGGTGCTGCAGAGCAAAGGGAGGAATAAGCTAAAAGCATTTGGAAGCTATTTTAATTTTCAACTTCTTCCCAGCTCCTCAGTGTGTCAGTTACATCAGCTACTATTATCTTCTCTGGGGAATATCCTGGGGACACAAAGAGGATGACATGCTTCCTCTTGTTCTAACCCATCCTGCCCATTCTTCCCCATACCCACTGGGACGGGTTCGATCACAGAAACCCCCTGGAGACTGCCACCTGATGTGCTGAGACTACCTCTGAGCCTGTTTTCCCTGCCAACTTGGGACTTCAAAACCCTGTCTTGTTGAGCCAGACATGCTAGCCTGCTGCAAACACAGAACCAGGTCTGAACCATGTCCCCCAAAAGCTGCAGACTTAACTGAAAACAGCTTAAGAAGTGCTCCTGTCTCTAGCACCCAGACCCCAATGGGATCCAAATCCCAAATAAATCCGTTTTACTCTGTATAAAGCTTATACAGGGTAAACTCATAAATTGTCTGCCTTCTATAACACTGATAAAGAGATATGCACAGCTGTTTGCTCCCCCAGGAATTAATTGTTTACTCTGGGTTAATTTATAAGCAACAGTGATTTTATTAAATATAAAAAGTAGGATTTAAGTGATTACAAGTAATAACAGACAGATCAAAGTAAGTTACCAAGCAAAATAAAACAAAAACATGCAAGTCTAAGCCTAATATAGTAGGAAACTGAATGTGGGTAAATCTCACCCTCAGAATGTTCCAATAAGCTTCTTTCACAGACTAGACTCCTTTCTAGTCTGGATCCAGCAATCACTCACACCCCCGTAGTTACTGTCCTTTGTTCCAGTTTCTTTCAGGCATCTCTTTGGGGTGGAGAGGCTATCTCTTAAGCCAGCTGAAGACAAAATGGAGGGGTTTCCAGGGCCTTTTATAGTCTCTCTCTTGTGGGCGGAAACCCGTTTGTTCTACTGTGCAAAGTCACAGCAACAAGATGGAGTTTGTAGCCACCAGGCAAGTCACATGTCCATGAATGATTCAGCTTTTTGCAGGCCGACGCCATTGTTTACATGTTAGTTTGAACATTCCCAGGAAAGCTCAGATGTGGATTGGCGTCTCCCAAAGTCCATTGTCAGTTAAGTGTTTCTTGATTGGGCACTTACGGAGAATAGTCCTTTCTCAATAAGCTGACCAAATGCTTCACTGAGGCTACTTAGAATCAAACACATTGAGATACAAGTATATAGCCAATGTTCATAACTTCAAATACAAAAATGATACACACATACAGACAGCATAATCATAACCAACAAACTACAACCTTTCCATAGACACCCCACTTGACCTCCTCTGTACAAGACCTGGTGCAGCCATAGGACCCTGGTTGCAACAATGATCTATACAGTCACAGTTCAGGTCAATAACGTCACATCCACCCAATCTCCACAGCGCCCCATCACAGGCTTACCAGCATCTCAAAGGCAGCTACGTCTGATCCATTCACAGATTTAGGGGGCAGATTCTGACCTCAGGCATGGGGAATCATGAATTCCTATCTAAGGATAGTCTAAATTTCAAACCGTTTAATCTAACCCCATTTCAAGAACCACCCACAAAGGCAAGCAAATTGAGAGTTTACACCCATAGATATGAAAACCAAAAGTTGGTAAAAACTTGTAATACATTACTAGTAAGACATGGCAAAACAACATACCCAACCTACACTCACCCAGTGTAGCTTACACCATCTTCCGTGTCACCTCCTAGTGACCAGCAGCTGCTCCATTAACCAAGCCTCATCCATAGGCAAAAATAAATTCAATAGTTATGAAAAGTCCACTCAGGAACCTCTGAGTACAGGTAGGAGAGTTAGAGCAAGAGAGATCCAGGTACAGGACAGAAATGAAAGGGAAGATGCTGCCCTGTTTTGGTTCTGATGGCCTTCATGGAGATGGCTGGCCAATAGGAAGGCACTGGGCCTCCATTGTCTATGTGCTTTGGAAGGGGACCACTGGGAGAGTCCTAATGTAAATCTGTCTGGGGGTGTTAGTTGCTCCTTTGTTGCCACCGAAAGGCCAACTGTGGTCATCTCCCAGGCTCACAACATATTTCAGTAACACACACATAGCAAAATTCCGTAACTTCAGATACAATTGTAACACATACAATTCAACAGAATAGTAATGTTCAACAGATAATGACTTCTCAAATGATACCTCACAAAGCATACTTTGAACAAAACATATCATCCTTATATCACAGTGGTGAATATGGTGGTTCCAGGGTGTTATTTTGAGGTACAGAGTGTCACATGTACCTAACCTATATGTAACTACAGCTTTACAAGATCACCACAGGAAATATGTTCCTGGTGGTCTGTGAAAGGGTGCTGTTAGCAGCTACAAATAGAGCCTTTTGGAAGGCAGCACTCTGGTCACTTGGAGCACCCTGGGTCCTGGGTGTGGTGAGAGTAGGAGTGGGCTTGGAAAGTGAGAAGGGATCACTTGCTCCTGCAGAGAACCCAATGGCTAATGAAGTAATTAGCTCACCAGCTCAATAGCTGGGAGAAGGCACGCAGCATAAGGGCTTGTCTACATTTAAATTACTTCAGCGGCATAGCTGTGCTGCTGTTTTTGCATCGCTCTAGCACTTGAGTGTAGACACTACCTACGCCAACAGGAGGGAATTCTCCCATTGGCCTAGGTAATCCACCTCCCTGAGAAGTGATAGGTAGGTTGATGGAAGAATTCTTCCACTGACCTAGCGCTGTCTACACTGGGACTTAGGTCGGCAGGGGTGTGGATTTTTTACACCCTGAATGATGTAGTTAAACCAACCTAATTTTCTAATGTAGACCAGGCCTAAGGGTATGCCTACACTGCAATAAAATATCTGTGGCTGGCCCATGTCAGCTAGCAGGCTCACCGGCCTGGGCTGCAGGACTATAAAATTGCAGTATAGACATCCGGACTCGGGCTGAAGCCCAGTCTCTTGGACCCAGAGGTGAAGGTACCTTGTGAACTGTATATGCTGTTTAATTCACCTAGAACACTTAACTGCCAGGTTTCCAGGAGCTGAAGGAGAGACCTGTTCACATGGTCCAACTGATTACATATATTTTAAGGATAATATTCAAATATTCTGAATGTGAATAAGATGGAACATGATCTCCCTTGCTGCCCACTCCCTGTTGTTTCTGTGACTGATTATATTATCTCCTAGTTTAGTTTTAAGTTATTCTTAGTTTATTTCATTCACTACATTTCTAAGCCTTTTCTTGATAATCATTTTATTCCCTTGTCTTCCTTTCCTTTGCCAACAGCTGACCTGGCAGCAAGCCCAAAACATTGTAAATGACAAATCACTACCAGATGAAGCTATGAGTTTCACACAGAATATTTCCTCCAACCACAGAACACTTTGAGGTCCAATAAAATTACTGAAGTTACTGAAAATTACACCCAGATCAATCTTTACCTCGAGTCCTCATGGTGGGAGAAAACCATTCATGCTAATTCTCAAAGCTGTGAATTGGATAACGGAGTTAATGAAACCCCGGGAAAGATGCAGGTTGAGGGCCAGTTACAGCAGAGCAAATCCACAGTGACTCCTCCCATTACAGATTTATTCTTGTTTGTCACTGGCCTCAAGTGGGAGCAGGAAGTGAAGGGCCCTCTGCTCACAGACACCCAGAGAAGCAAAGGGCAAAATGCCCTGCAAGGATCAGCAAGCGCTGGCCATAGCATCCTCTCTCACTGTGAATAGGCCGGGGAAAACCCCTCCAAGCTAACTCCACATGGACGGGGCTCAGCAGGGTGGTGCTTTTGAGCAGGCAGAACGGGAACAGAGCCATGGCATGTTCCCCAGCAATCCAGCAGTTTGGGCCAGGAAAAAATAAAAAAGGCAGAAGTTATGCCTTTGAATGATGATGATGAGTGCCCAATTAGCAGCACAAAGTTTCACATCCCCTGTGAGCCCACAACTGCCTAGTCTCAGAGGCAGCAAACTCTGTAAAATCCAGACATCTCCCTGAGCCTTTCCCATGGGTGAGTCCACAGGAGTGTCCTATGTGAGTGGCCCAAAATTATCGAACAAGGGATTAACATTTACAAAGACATTCTGATTTTTTGCTGAATAGACAATCTGATCCAAGACGGTGGCATTTGCAATGCCCGAGATTCCATGTGGAGCGTTCCTATTTCTTAGCATAATTCTATAGCAGAGAGTTCTGAAGCTTTACCAATTTTATGAGAGATACAGAATGATAAAGTGGATGTAAACTGAAACCATGGGGAGTCACATAATGTAGTCTGAAAAATGCATGGCTCTGGCTGTAGCCCAGTGCTAAATAAGGCCAGCAGAAAACTAAACAAAGAAAATACCCTGTAAGTAATGTCCCTCTGAAATCTTTGAGATGAGCAAATGTTTAAAAGAAAAATTAGAGAAAGGAAAAAACTCACTAACAAAAGTGTTATTTGGCTGCAGTTTTGTATACCCTAGATGCCACATAGCATGTTTTTCATAATAGCTAGAAAACCACTCCCTAAAGAGGGTGTTGTTTGATTTTGTGGGAAACTTTATAAATGATTTAACTGTCATATATACAAACACGGAATATGCAGAGTCTGTCAAGCTCACTTAACTGTTTTCCAATTCAATCCTCACTCACTGGATTCGACATTCGTAAAGTGTGATTGGAGGGCAGAACAAATTGGTGCAACCCAATTACTGGGTGTTTGGAAACAGTTTACATTTAGGCTCATTGCCTTTCAGGCTATACAGAGGTTAGGGGCTTGCCTGTCCAGGCTACCAGCTTTGCAGGAGTTAATACACTTGCAGCTCCCCATTGGGGCTGCCACTCAGCCCTCCAGCCTCCCCAGACAATATACCAACGTGACTGTCACACGTTTCTACTCTTAGTGTGTCATAACTGAAAATGTTCCTAGAACAGGAAAATGTTATTTTGCTTGATGCTAACCGTTTATATTGAAATCACGTGCAGCCTTTCACAGAAGGACAAGAGTCCTAAATTTCATGAGTTAATAATATAGTGCTTTTCTTCTTCTTCCAAACCTTTTAAAAACATGGATTAAGCCTCACAATACCTCTGTGAAGGGGTAAATATTACTTTCCCTTCTTAAAGAGGGGGAAATTCAGACACAGAAGTTGAAATGCAAGCACACCTTCACAATGGCCAAATTAATAGATACATCAGAGAGAGATTAGAATCCTCATCCATCAGCTCCAAAACCACTAGCTGCTGCCATTTGATGTAGGATAACTGCCTTAGCTACCCATAATAGCAGGTACTCAGTAGACCGTGGACTAGAGCACAACATCATTTCATTCACTCATATCTAAGTCCGTACATGGCAACTTTCCCAAAGCCACAGAAGAAACAGATATCAAAGCCAGGACTAGAACCCATGACTTTCTGGCTTATAATCATGTACTTGAGTGATAGGAATGCAGTGAGTTTTGCTTTGTTCATCTAAAAATGCTGGTTTTGCTTATGTATTTCAATAGCCTCAGTGGGAGTTCTAGATATATTAGAACCCCAGTGCTGAGTCAGGGTTGATCCTGCATAGTTTTCAAGGTGGGAGGTCACACTGAAATGAAAGTGAGGGCCCGACTTTTGACAGCCAGATTCCAGCACTGGCAAGTGGGTAGGAAGTCTGAGAAAATAACCACAAAAAGCCTAAATCTGGCACTTTGCTCAGATGTTACTTTATTACCGTCTGAGTGACCGTTCTTTCAGGAGATGCTTTTTCTTTCTTTAAACTGCTTTGAAGGTTCGCATCTCCTGAGAAATAATTCTACTACATCATTTATAGATCTACACAATCTTGGGCCTTCTCATTTTGCAGTCCCACACCCTCCCACTTCAGCCTAAAACCACAGGCCGGCCCAGGGCCACCCAGGGCTAGAGCGGAATGAATTCCAGGCAAATTCCACAGCCAGCCTGGCGTTTCCTCCAGTGCAGAGTAGTACAGTAAATGGTTATAATAAGCACGGCAGCATCAACAAGCTCTGAGTGTTTTGGACTGGGAAGTACAGCACTGACATTTCAGTGAGCTGGTCGATGGAGGTAAAGGAAACTTCAAAGGGTCACGTCTAGACGATACTTTCCTGTCTCAGAGAATCGCATGCAGCCTCGGAGAGGAAAGAGAAAGGAGGCCTGTCAGGCCTCATTGGCCATAGGTAATGGTACAGGGTAATTTCTTCTGATAATGTCACCAAAAAAGGAAATCCTACAGACTAAACTCATTAAAGTCTCGGGGAAATGTCATAAGGAGAGTTCTGTTTTTGCAGGCAGGAGGACAATAGGATTGAGCTTGTCTTGAGGAAAAAATATGTTGTGACACAGAGATTTATGCCTTTTAGAGGTTCCCTTTTAGATAGATTTTTAGCTCTTAAAATCTAACATCTCACGCCCCAGTCAGAAGCCACATCTTTACCGAAAGAAAAAAAAAGCTGCACCTTGAAAGAGAAAAAAGGAAGGCGGATGGCTGCTACTTGGAAGCTTTTGAGAAACTTCACATCATTTGCACTATTTTACTGAAGCAAGTGACTTAATACATTGCACTTTCATGAAGGCCTGTTTCAAAGTCCACTAAAGGCAAAGAAAGTCTTTCCATTGACTTTAAAAGGCTTTCGATCAGGACAAAGCATGTCTTAAATCAGAGAATCTCCAAGCACTTTATAAATGCAGAGGAAATAAACCCCACACACCCCTCTGTCCAAGGGAAGAATTATTTTACAGATAGGAAAATAGAGGCACAGAGAGGTATAGAACCAAATTCTGCTCTGCTTTGCATTAGTGTAAGGCTGAAATAATTCCATGAAGTTAGGGGGATAATGATCCCAGCTTTGCACTGGTGTAATGAGAGCAGATTTTAGCTCTAATTTGTAATTTGTCCAAAGCCACACTAGTGTCTGGTGGAAGTATGAATAGAACTATACCCTGACTTCCAATCCACTGCCCTGTTCTAAACTTAATGTATTTTTATAGCTTGATATAGGGCTTGAGGAGAATGTCTATGTCCCTACTCTTCTGAATGTATAATACTGGGGTGAAGTCTTGGCCAACTGGAGTCAACAACAAATCTCCCATTGACTTCAGCGGGGCCAGGTTCTAACCCCTGATATTTTGTATGTTCTTAATGTAAAATGATTTTAAAAACTATAGAGCAACTGAAATGAGATTAAGCCACAATCTGTCCATGTTTATCTGCTAACCTTCAAGAAATTCTCTTGTAAATTTAAGCCCAAATTTTCCAAGAGATTTATGTCAATATTTAGGCAGGCAAATCCCCACTTGTGTGTTCACACGTAACCCAGCCCTGTATTCACACATGGTGGGGGGTTTACAGACTGTGCTTGGGAACACCCACAAGTGCACGTGTGATCAAAAATGTGGGCGTCATGCTTGAAAGATTAAAAAACCTTGATATTAGAGCTGGTTGGAAATCTTCCAGTGCAACATGTTTCTGTCAGCAAATGCCAATTCGTCAAAAGTAAAATTGTTCACAAAAACATGTTGCCATTAATGAAAATTCATTCTGAAATGAAAATTGAAAGCATTTTGATAAAGGTGAAACATTCGATTTCACACTTTTCAGAATGGACTGTTTTGATTTTCCATTTCAAAATGACTTTTCATTTTTATTGATTGATTGATGTATTGATTTATTTTATAATTAGGCTTGGAAGGATGAGGTTTTTATCAGCAAGTGTTGATAAACATCAATTTCATCATACACACACAAAGTGATATCAAATATTTCCATTGATTATAATCAAAATTTACAGACAGGGAAAGTAAGAAAAATGCTGCTTGAGAACTTAGAGTTTGATTTAAGGATATTTACTTTGAATATTTTGACATCTGATGTTGACATTGTGTGTTTTAATTGCCATAAAGCTTTAACTCAGTAAATCTTAACATCTACTATCATTAAATAATTATTGTCTGACCCCCACCATTTTCAGACCTTCCATAGTTTCCCACAACTGTGAAAATTTAAATCAATAAAAATAAATAAATGTTTAAAAATAAATATCTATATATTATCCACTATTATAAAGAAAATAGAAATTGAATTCTGCCAAGCCTATTTAGAATATCAATAATAGAAAATAAAGAAAATAAAATCAGATCAAAACATTTCAATTGGCCTGAAATGATTTTTTCCCCCAAAATTTTAGTGCATGGAAAATTTTAATTTTTTTTGTTTTCATTCTGTAATTGAAGAAATTTCAAAATTATGAGACTCCCCATAATGAAGAGTCCAGTTCCCGCACAGCTGTACTTCATATCATTAATGCATCTCAGAGGATTTTCTGTAACATATTCTAAAATATCGACCTAAACATTCAATTTCAGGGAAAAAAAACACATCTGTATTTCATTGGCATACAAGTGTGTTTCCATTAGAAACTCTTAAAAATCTTCACAGAGAGGACCGAATCTTGCAGCCATTATTCAGTCAAAATCTCCCACTGAAATCAATGGGGGCTCTGACAGACCAAAAACTGCAGGATTTAACTCATAAACAGGGACAACTTAAAAAATATTATAACATGTACACTTTCAGATGTAGTTGTGAAACGTGTAATCAGATTTTGAACAGCATTTAAAATGTAAATACTGTATTATATGGATTGAACCACTTGGCTAAAAAAAATTTATTGGAAAAGACACCTAATCCTGAAGTAAAATATAAGGTATTCTAAAATACAATCAATTAAAACATTGTGATTGTTGTCGGTCTACTTCCACATTGTAATTCAAGAGGAATATTTTAACTACAAACTGGCCTGTTGTGTACAGAATAAGTCAAAAAGTGTCAAAATATCCTAGATTCTAAATTCTCTCTGGCCAAGTAAAACAGGTATATGTACATATTTTAAAAGCAGCATAAATATAGATTTAAATTGTACAATCACACACCCCATTTCTCTATGGGAAAAGAACCATTCCAAGCATCCTATTCTGACTTACTGGTACCTTACACATATGTGTATGCCAGAAAAACAGCATACAGACACGTAGTGTTCTAGTAGTAAGGAGTGAAAGATGCTCACTCCAATTCTGGTTATCCTGAAAACACAAAAAGAGCCTGTTCCAAAATTCTTCTATGACAAAAATCAAGCATGCACTCAAGGATGAGATGTAGATATTGGGTGGGATTTTCAAAAGCACTCATTCAATGTTAGCCTAACGCTGTTCCCACAGAATGGTAGGGCTCCATTTGACTGCAGTGGAAGCAGAGTCAGGCCAGCATTGAGTGCTCTTTAAAATCGCACCATAAAGACTTAAAATATTAGAACACATTTTCCATTCAAGGCTATGAAACTGGATAATGAGCTGGACCTCCAACCCACTGAAACTCAAATGAGAGTCAAGTGACAGGAACAACAATTAGAGGCACTAGAAACTAAGTAGAGAACTTTTAGTTTGGGTAACGTTCCATGCGAATGGCAATGGGCCCAGTCCTTTTTCCATCAAAATCAATAGGCTCTTTGTCTTCAGTGTGAACAGGATAAGACCTAATTTGAGGCCGATCCAGGTCTAAATTAAACTTTTCAGAGGCATGTTACAGATTGTTAATCTCTTATATAAGGCACAAACCTGCTACCACTGAAGTCAATGGCAAAACCTCTATTGCATCCAATGATGCAGGATCAAATGCTGAATACATGATGAATTAAATGGCTCTGAAAGGCATTTTATAAAATCTGTCCCCAAGATGGTTTATTAGTTTTGTAAATTGCACACATATAATCTTAACATAACCTTTTCCTTTAGTGTACTAATTTCAGAGGAAGATATTATTCAGTCCCTCTTAAGCAGGATCCATTAACTTTTCAAAGCCTTCCCTAAAACGACTGCTTTGAGTGAGGAGTTTTAAATGGTAGGAAGTGTGTATTTGCAACTCAGAATATATTTTAAGTATCACTTCTCCTGTTTTCTATTTGATCACATCATTGTGTCTTTAAAATGCTTTTCATCAAATCCACGTACTTGTGCTTAATCGTGTTTAGTACCAGTCTTCAGCAACAACAGAAAGGAGGTACGTGAATGGACAAGTCCTGCACCAGTGATGAGAATAGGAGTTTTGACAGGGATTTCAAAGGAAGGAGGATTGGGCTCAAAAGGTCCTGCAAAACAACAAGAACTCTCCACTCATTGAATGAGACTAGAGGGTACTCAGCACCTCAAAGCATCAGGGCTTGAAGGATTAACATGAAGCCTAACTAGTAAACACCTGATCTTTACCTGTCTTTGAAATGACATATGATTATTTGTTAATGAGTGTATAAAAATGGCTCTTGAAAATGACAAAATGACAAATACATTTTGTTGTCAATGAGAATTAGTTTAAATTAAAACACAGATGTAGACAAAATTGCCTTATTTTAATTAACTCTATACTGTACTTTTCTGCAGTGGGTGCAGACAGTGACCAAGATCAAATCCAATTGCCAAATGAAACTAATGAAAGTGTATATATTCTCTCTTTCTCTGCTAACATTTGTTGATTTTCAATTACATAAGGTTTTATGTTGTCATTAGAATTCTGTACATAACACACCCACCAATAGCTGGTATTAGAAAGGAGCTGAATCAAGCTCCCATTCAGATCAATGGGAGTTTTGTGATTGCTTTGAATTGCAGCCAAAGCAGGGCTTATGACAGATTATTATCTTATTTTCTTAAAATAACACCCAAGAATAATTCTGGGTTCAGGTTATAATATACACTTTTTTTGGCCTTGATTATTATTAATGTTATGTGTCTCATACTAAGATTCATGACTCCTGCTTTAATTTATTTCCATCTGTATACTTCTGCTGTTAAATAAAAAATGTATAAAAATAAACACAGTATTGTTAGGTGAATCTTAAATCCTTTCTTGTAAATCCTGATCAGGAATCTAAACATCTAGATAAATAAATGTTCCTTACAGCTCAGCTGTGAGGTGCTTAGGACCCACCACTCCCATTGCTTGCAATGGAGCAAATGGTGCTCAGCGCTTTTCAGGATCAGGCCTATAGTTAAAAACTCACCTAACAACTATTATCAAAGGCCTGTATGAATAACACAGGTTCATTATTCACTTGAAATGGTTACTGTATGAAGGCCATAACTTTACTACACTGCACACTGTACATGAAGACACACTAGCCTGGGGGAAGGAAGTTCTGACAGCTGTACAAAAAAGGGTTCTTTGTTCACCTATCCTGACAACTCCCTCTTTTTTGTTATTCATAATTCTGCAGGGAAACCCAACTAATTCAGAGATAATGTGCATTAGTCACTTGTTATGCACCTGCAATGTATGTTTAGTGTTGTACTGAAACATAATAGACACAGAAACATCTATCTCTCTACTGAATGAGTTTTTGCCCATCAGGGTAGCAGCTAAATGCATAAATACATAGATCCTGTCATAAGGAGGGTCTCAAGAGAGACAAGCAATAGAAAAAATGAATAGCACTTTTTGTTCAATATCTTCATTAAAGATCTGGAGGATGGTGTGGACTGCACCGTCAGCAAGTTTGCAGATGACACTAAACTGGGAGGAGTGGTAGATACTCTGGAGGGTAGGGATAGGATACAGAGGGACCTAGACAAATTAGAGGGTTGGGCCAAAAGAAATCTGATGAGGTTCAACAAGGACAAGTGCAGAGTCCTGCACTTAGGACGGAAGAATCCCATGCACTGCTACAGACTAGCAACCGAATGGCTAGGCAGCAGTTCTGCAGAAAAGGACCTAGGGGTTACAGTGGACGAGAAGCTGGATATGAGTTGACAGTGTGCCCTTGTTGCCAAGAAGGCTCAATGGCATTTTGGGCTGTATAAGTAGGGGCATTGCCAGCAGATCGAAGGATGTGATCATTCCCCCCATTCGACATTGGTGAGGCCTCATCTGGAGTAGTGTGTTCAGTTTTGGGCCCCACACTACAAGAAGGATGTGGAAAAATTGGAAAGAGTCCAGCGGAGGGCAACAAAAATGATTAGGGGGCTGGGGCACATGACTTATGAGGAGAGGCTGAGGGAACTGGGATTGTTTAGTCTGCAGAAGAGAAGAATGAGGAGGGACTTGATAACTGCTTTCAACTACCTGAAAGGGGGTTCCAAAGAGGATGGATCTAGACTGTTCTCAGTGGTACCAGATGACAGAACAAGAAGTAATGGTCTCAAGTTGAAGTGGGGGAGGTTTAGGTTAGACATTAGGGAAAACTTTTTCATTAGGAGGGTGGTGAAGCACTGGTCTACACTACGAGTTTAGGTCGAATTTAGCAGCGTCAGGTCGATTTAACCCTGCACCCATCCACACGACCAAGCCTATTTTGTCGACTTAAAGGGCTCTTAAAATCGATTTCTGTACTCCTCCCCGGCAAGGGGTTTAGCGCTAAAATCGACCTTGCTGGGTTGAATTTGGGGTAGTGTGGACGCAATTTGACGGTATTGGCCTCCGGGAGCTATCCCACAGTGCTCCATTGTGACCGCTCTGGACAGCACTCTCAACTCAGATGCACTGGCCAGGTAGACAGGAAAAGCCCCGGGAACTTTTGAATTTCATTTCCTGTTTGGCCAGCGTGGCGAGCTGATCAGCATAGGTGACCATGGAGTCCCAGAATCTCAAAAGAGCTCCAGCATGGACCGAACAGGAGGTACTGGATCTGATCGCTGTATGGGGAGAAGAATCCGTGTAGGCAGAACTCCGTTCCAAAAGAGGAAATGCCAATATATTTGCCAAAATCTCCAAGGGCATGATAGACAGAGGCTACAATAGGGACACACAGCAATACCACGTGAAAGTTAAGGAGCTGAGGCAAGCCTACCAAAAAACAAAGGACGCAAATGGTCACTCCGGGTCAGAGCCCCATAGATGCCGGTTCTATGATGAGCTGCATGCAATTCTAGGGGTGGCCCCTACCACTACCCCACCACTGTCCGTGGACACCCGCAAGGGGGGAGTCTCACGCAACAAGGATGAGGAGTTTGAAGATGAGGAAGATGAGGAGGAGGTTGAGGATAATGCACAGCAGGCAAGTGGAGAATCCCTTCTCCCCGGCAGCCAGGAACTGTTCATCACTCTGGAGCCAATACCCTCCCAACCCTCCCAAGGCGGGCTCCCCGACCATGATGCTAGAGAAGGAACCTCAGGTGAGTGTATCTTTGTAAATATAATACAGGGTTTAAAAGAAGCGTGTTTAATGATTAATTTAACACGCCAAGCCATGAGCAAGTAGTCTGGAATCATTGCAGAACAAAACCTTGCAGCGAATGGGCCCGGGCTTTGGCTGTTTGCCTTTGGCTGAAAATAAATCATCCCCGCTGTTAGCCACACAGTGGGGGAAGGCCCGTTCATGCTGAGCTGTTCGCGTTTGGCTGACAGGGATCTTCCCTGATAGTAGCCACGTGGTGGGGGAGAGGGGTGAAGCGATCATCCCAGAGAATTGGGGCGGGGGGGTTGGATTGTGCTGCACATTCACCCTAAAACTGCAGCCCCTCCTTTTAAATGGACAACGCAACGGGCTTTGCTTGGTATGGGAAAGAAGGGCGCTGCTGTTTGAAACCGTTCCCACATGTTATGAAGGTTGAAGAAGCCAAAACCCCTTGCCTTACCATGGCTGCCTGCAAGCCGAATTCTGTTGCCCAGCCAAGCGTGTGTGATGTCTCACACCAAACCAGCAGACACTCAATATAAGAGGCAAAATGCGACCTTGTAGCAAAAGCACATATGCTATGTAATGTGAATCGCTTGATTCAGTGTGAAATAGTCTTCCCTTTGTTCTCTAAAATGTATCATTTTAAATACTACTCTCCCTTTTTTTCCTCACACAGCTGCAAATGTTTCTACGCTCCCCCTATCATCTCCGTCAGAGGCTAGCACAGATTAGAAGGCGAAAAAAAACGCACTCACGACGAGATGTTGTCAGAAATCATGCAGTCCTCCCACACTGAAAGAGCTCAGCAGAATACGTGGAGGCAAACAATGGCAGAGTCCAGGAAAGCGTTAAATGAACACGATGAGAGGAGGGAGCAGCACACTGAGAGTAGTCAGGATGCAATGCTGAGGCTAATGGGGGAGCAAACTGACATGTTCAGGCATCCGGTAGAGCTGTAGGAAAGGCAGCAGGAGCACAGACTGCCGCTTCAGCCCCTGTATAACCGCCTGCCCTCATCCCCAAGTTCCATATCCTCCTCACCCAGACGCCCAAGAACGCGGGGAGGGGGGGAGGCTACGGGCACCCAGCCACTCCACCCCAGAGGATTGTTGAAGCAACAGAAGGCTGGCATGCAATAAGTTTTGAACTGTAGTGTGGCCTTGTCCTTCCCTCCTCCCCTCATCCACCACCCCACCCGGTGCTTCCCTCCTCACCCACCCCTCCCAGGCTACCTTGCGAGTATTCCCCCTATTTGTGTGATGAATTAATAAAGAATGCATGATTTGGAAACAATAATGACTTTATTGCCTCTGAAACTGGTGGTTGAAGGGGAAGGTCGATTGGCTTACAGGGAAGTAGAGTCAACCAAGGGGGCGGGTTTTCATCAAGGAGAAACAAAGACAACTGTCACACTGTAGCCTGGCCAGTCATGAAACTGGTTTTCAAAGCTTCTCTGATGCACAGGGCTCCCAGCTGTGCTCTTCTAATCACCCTGGTGTCTTGCTGTGCGTAATCGGCTGCCAGTCGATTTGTTTCAACCTCCCACCCCGTCATAAAAATCTCTCCTTTAGTCTCACAGATATTGTGGAGCACACAGCAAGCAGCAATGACAATGGGAATATTGGTTTCGCTGAGGTCTAACCTAGTCAGTAAACTGCGCCAGTGAGCTTTTAAACGTCCAAATGCACATTCTACCACCATTCTGCACTTGCTCAGCTTATAGTTGAACTGCTCCTTACTACTGTCCAAGGTGCCTGTGTATGGCTTCATGAGCCATGGCATTAAGAGGTAGGCTGGGTCCCCAAGGATAACTATAGGCATTTCAACATCCCCAATGGTAATTTTCTGGTCTGGGAAGTAAGTTCCTTCCTGCAGCTGTTCAAACAGACCAAAGTTCCTGAAGATGCGAATGTCATGCACCTTTCCCGGCCATCCCACGTTGATGTCAGTGAAACGTCCCTTGTGATCCACCAGTGTTTGCAGCACCATTGAAAAGTATCCCTTGCGGTTTATGTACTGACTGCCAAGGTGGTCCGGTCCCAAGATAGGGATATGCATGCCGTCTATTGCCCCACCACAGTTAGTGAACCCCATTACAGCAAAGCATCCACTATGACCTGCACATTTCCCAGAGTCACTACCCTTGATAGCAGCAGCTCAGTGATTGCATTGGCTACTTGGATCACAGCAGCACCCACAGTAGATTTACCCACTCCAAATTGATTCCTGACTGACTGGTAGCTGTCTGGCATTGCAAGCTTCCAGAGAGCTATCGCCACTCGCTTGTGAACTGTGAGGGCTGCTCTCATTTTGGTATTCTTGCGCTTCAGGGCCAGGGCCGGCTCTAGGATTTTTGCCGCCCAAGGCAAAAACAATTTTGGCCGCCCCCCCCCCCCCATTTTTTAGTTACCCCCCACCCCCGGCCCGCCTCAACTCCACCCCTTCCCCAAATCCGCAGCCCTGCCTCCTCCCCCCAGGCTCTCAAGCCTGGGAGGCAGGGCCGGCTCTAGGCACCAGCTAAACAAGCTGGTGCTTGGGGCGGCACATTTTTAGGGGCAGCATGGCCGGCGCCAGAATGCCCCCCCTAAAAATGTGCCCTGGCCGCCCTAGCTCACCTCCGCTGCTGCTGCCGCTCGCGCACCGCTACTCGCCCTCCCTCCCAGGCTTGAGAGCCTGGGAGGGAGGGGGAGAAGCGGCGCCCACGCCGCGGCCACTCGGAGTCTCCCCCTCCCTCCCAGGCTCTCAAACCTGGGAGGGAGGGGGAGATCCCGAGCGGCCATTTTGCGCGCCGCTGCTCCCCCTCCCTCCCAGACTTGAGAGCCTGGAAGGGAGGGGGAGAAGCAGCGCCTGCGCCGCGGCCACTCGAAGTCTCCCCCTCCCTCCCAGGCTCTCAAACCTGGGAGGGAGGGGGAGATCCCGAGCAGCCGCGGCGCGCGAAACAGCTGTTTCGCGCGCCGCTGCTCTCCCTCCCAGGCTTGAGAGCCTAGGGGGAGGAGGCAGGGCTGGGGATTTGGGGAAGGGGCGGAGTTGAGGCGGGCCGGGGGTGGGGGTAATTAAAAAACGGGGGGGGGGGGCGGCCAAAATTGTTTTTGCCTAGGGCTGCAAAAATCCTAGAGCCGGCCCTGCTGGGAGGGAGAGCAGCGGCGCGCGAAACAGCTGTTTCGCGCGCCGCGGCTGCTCGGGATCTCCCCCTCCCTCCCAGGTTTGAGAGCCTGGGAGGGAGGGGGAGACTCCGAGTGGCCGCGGCGTGGGCGCCGCTTCTCCCCCTCCCTCCCTCCCTCCCTCTCTCCCTCCCAGGCTCTCAAGTCTGGGAGGGAGGGGGAGCAGCGGTGCGCGAAACGGCCGCTCGGGTTCTCCCCCTCCCTCCCAGGTTTGAGAGCCTGGGAGGGAGGGGGAGACTCCGAGTGGCCGCGGCGCGGGCGCCGCTTCTCCCCCTCCCTCCCAGGCTCTCAAGCCTGGGAGGGAGGGCGAGTAGCGGCGCGCGAGCGGCAGCAGCAGCGGAGGTGAGCTAGGGCGGCCAGGGCACATTTTTAGGGGCGGCATTCTGGCGCCGGCCATGCCGCCCCTAAAAATGTGCCGCCCCAAGCACCAGCTTGTTTAGCTGGTGCCTAGAGCCGGCCCTGTTCAGGGCAGGGGAAAGCAAGTCACAAAGTTCCATGAAAGTGCCCTTATGCATGCGAAAGTTTCGCAGCCACTGGGAATCATCCCAGATCTGCAACACTATGCGGACCCACCAGTCTCTGCTTGTTTCCCGGGCCCAGAATCCATGTTCCACGGCATGAACCTGCCCCATTACCACCATGATGTCCAAATTGCCAGGGCCCGTGCTTTGAGAGAAGTCTGTATCCATGTCCTCATCACTATCGTGATTGCGCTGTCGTCGCCTCCTCGCCTGCTTTTGCAGGCTCTGCACATACTGCAGGATAATGCGCAAGGTGTTTACAATGCTCACAACAGCAGCGGTGAGCTGAGCGGGCTCCATGCTTGCCGTGGTATGGCGTTTGAAGGAGAGCAGGAAAGCAGAGTTGCAGCGGAATCGGTGGATTACGATGGATGCCACGAGAATAGATATTTATACAGAATGATGATAGGACCTGCAAGATGGATTCATGGCACCAGGAGAGCAGGAGATCAGACTTGCAGTGAAAGCGGTAGAGGACGACGGTTAGCACCGTGCACATTTCCCGAGGAAGAACACACGTTCCCGGGAGCCCGTGACAGACAACATGGAGAAATTCACTATCGAGGCAAGAGCAGCAGAGCAGAGTTGCAGCGGAAGCAGTGTATGATGACTGTTAGCAGTCCTACTGCACCGTCTGCTGCCAGCAGCATCCAGAACACAACAGCGGCAGTGTCGGTGAGCTGATCTGTCGGTGAGCGGGCTGCACGCTTGCCGTGGTATGGCGTCTGCACAGAAAAAAGGCACGAAACAATTGTCTGCTGTTGCTTTCACGCAGGGAGGGGAGACTGACGACATGTACCCAAAACCACCCGTGACAATGTTTTTGCCCCATCGGGCATTGGGAGCTTAACCCAGAATTCCAATGGGCGGCAGAGACTGCGGGAACTGTGGGATAGCTACCCACAGTGCACCGCTCCGTAAGTCGATGCTAGCCACGGACACACTCTGATGACTTAATGCGCTTAGTGTGGACATACGCAATCACCTGTATAAAATCGATTTCTAAAAATCAACTTCTATAAAATCGACCTAATTTCATAGCATAGACATACCCCTAGGGAGGTGGTGGAATCTCCTTCCTTAGAGGGTTTTAGGGTCAGGCTTGACGAAGCCCTGGCTGTGATGATTTAGTTGGGGATTGGTCCTGCTTTGAGCAGAAGGTTGGACTAGATGACCTCCTGAGGTCCCTTCCAACCCTGATATTCTAGGATTCTATGATTCTATGCACACACTTGTCAGTGCAGAAGAGGTGTGGGGGGGGGGGTTGGTGTCGATTGGGTTTTTTATTGAATATAATGAATTATAGCACTTCAGTGGCTGAGCTTACAGTGAGAAGCTCCACAGAACATATGTTTTCGGTCAGGATTTGAAAGAGGAAAGCTTTGGAGCTCATTGCAGTACAATGGAGTGTGTGCAAACCCGAATGAAGGGTTGTTGCACAAACATGGCATCAACACCAGAAATGCTGCCCATTCTCACCCAGAGATGGAGAACCCCTCACTTTCTGCCTACATCGATCCAAAGTGATGTTTAATGGGTATCTCCCCAGCCCCCAACTCTGACAGGCAGAAGAGACCCCTGGCAGAGCCAGCAGCAATGCTTTGGATCCACACTTCAGGATCACCTCCCCATCAGTCACTGGCCTAAAAGTTCTGATCACGCTACAAAGGAAGAAAGACATTCAGACCAATGCCAGCATAATAGACATGATAATTGAATGAGTACATCCACATACTAGGGAGGCAAACATGTGAGATTACACAGGCATGCACAACAGGGCACCATGCCCACCTGCTATTTCCTGCATCTCCCCAAATGGCCTTAATAACGAGTGTGGGTGGGAGATCTCCTTACTATCTGCCCGCATGCTCCCACCAAGCCATCGCTTTTAATGAGCCAGCCCATTTGTCAGTTTCACAATCGTGTTGTCAATTGGACCCCAGTGCTTCCACGAATCGTCCTGTGTCCCCTACAAGAGAAAATGCCATGGAACAGCTGGGCTGCCCTCTTGCTGGAGGAATGGTTATCAAACTTGTGCCTCCCACACTCCCATTAGCATAGTTGTGGCTAGATGGCCACTGCACGTATTAGCAAATTTATTAATTTGCAGCAGTATTCGTCATTCCAAACTTATCTTAGTTACTCATTCATTATGGGAATGATCCCTTAGTGATAATGACTCCCTTGTAGGTCTTTAGGGATAATAGCCGTCTGGTCAGAATCCATTCCTCCTCAATGCAATATCTAGTCATAGGTTTCATAGCCGAATAGTACTTTTCATAGCTCCCATCAATGAATGGGTTCCATATGTTCTGCTCTTTCTCGTGCCTCTGAAATGATTTAGCTCTGCAATAAGACCGGCACATCCCATAATACACTGACATTGAGACAAAACAGCTTATCATATATACTCCTATGCCAGAGCTTGGTGCACATTCATCTATCTGAATGTCTCAAAAAAATGCTAGCACAAAGCTGCCAATACACCAGATGGAATGCAGCTAAGAAAGGATAAATGTACCTTCCATTTCTGAACTCACTGTGATTTTGTCTAATCAAAATCCCAGGTTCCCAAAATAACTGTGATATTTTTGTCTTAAAATTGGAGATGGAAGTTAATGCTGTGTAAGTGCCTGACCCAATATCCTTTGGAATCATTGAGAATCTTTCTTCTGTATTCAATGGAAGCTAGATTTGGCCCTAAATGAGAGCATGACTTTTCCCCACAGTATATTTACTAGTGCTTTGCCCAGTCCCTCTTAAAGTGTCCCAAGTGATAGCATTCCTCCCTTTCCTTGGGAGATTCTTTCAGAGAGTGACAGAGCTCACTGTCAGATGGCCTTTCCTTATATTCAGACAAAGTTTCTTTTCATCTCATTACTACTACTTCTCCACTCGCGGTAAGCTACATAAACAATTCTTCACCAGCCCAGGCATCTACACCCAGATGGTACTAAGGAATAGCAAGGCAGAGAAGTGCAGCCTTGTATAAAGCTTTGTTCAGCTACTAGCCGGAGCTGACTAGTTTTTAGAATGTTTATTTACAAAAGTTAAAACAAACACTTACCCCAGCAGTTTCCTGTGTTACTCTCTTCTCCCCAATTGTAATGCTGAGTTGAAGCAACAAAAAAGAAAGTTACATTTAAAAGACCAGGTAAAATGTCACATATTTCATAAGGGCTCACAGCTTTAACATTCTACCTCAAAGAGAATGGCTTCAAACTACTTCCTGGCCCAGGTGTACATAGTAAAAACAAGGGATTGCATGACCACATGTGGAAGTTCTACTGAAAACAATGCATCCGATCACGCTAACAACCCAATACTGCAGAGACTTAAGCACAAGTAACTTTGCTTAAGTGAGTCCTTCTACTGAAGTCAACTCAGACAGGTAAAGCTACTCACATGCAAAAGTCTGTAGAATCAGCCCCCACGTATGCAGTGTGAATTGTAGATTTAAAATAGTCATTCTCTCCACATTATTAAATAAATGTATTTAAATATTCCTTATTGCACTCGGGCTGGGTGTCAAGGGAGCAGGACTGGGCCCCTACTTAGGACATCGATGGTTAAGGTATTTCAATATATTGCTTTTGCACAAAGCCACTGTCTGTCCAAGAATTAGAAGTCATTTTCAGTGTATTTTAAATCCTGATCAATGTGCTCTTCTTATATGTAATATTCCTAAAGCCACTGTAAACAATAAAAATAAAAACTTTAACTCCTTCAACAACTGCTAGGTATAAGCAGGCAGCCAACGAGAGCTGCCCTCAGGAGTTGCAGGTGGTTTCCCCTTATCCCTTCCCCCTCCCGGGAATATTAGAAATCCTTTCCAAATATAAAACACTGCCTACAGTGTCAAACACATTGTCTGGGTGCTTCATCCTCCTACAGAACCACACACCTCAGGCCCAATTTTCCTCATTTACATGGGTGTAAGCCAAGGTAAAACCATAATGAGAACAGTAAGATCCTTTTTTTTTCTACCTTAAATACACTCAAAAATCAGAACTAGGCACCTGCCTGCAGTCTGCCCACTTTTTAAAAGTATTATATTGTGTATTAAATTAATACAGCATTGTGACGGGTTGGATCACAGAAACCCCCTTGGGAGCTGCCACCTGATGTGTAAAGACTACCCCTGCTCCTGTTTTCCCTGCCAGCTCAGGACTCCAGCACCCTGTCTTGCTGAGTCAGACACTCCTGTCTGGCTCCAACACAGACCCAGGGTCTGAATCACTTGTCCCAAAGCTGCAAGTTTACCTGAAAACAGCTCACAGTAGTGTGCTTGTCTCTAGCACTCAGATGCCCAACTCCCAATGGGGTCTAAACCCAGATAAATCCGTTTTACCCTGCATAAAGCTTATGGAGAGTAAACTCATAAATTGTTCGCCCTCTATAACACTGATAGAGAGATATGCACAGTTGTTTGCTCCCTCAGGTATTAATACATACTCTGAGTAAATTACTAAATAAAAAGTGATTTTATTAAATACAAACAGTAGGATTTAAGTGGTTCAAAGTAGTAACAGACAGAACAAAGTAAGTCACAAGCAAAATAAAATCAAATGCGCAAATCTATGTCTAATCAAACTGAATACAGATAATCTCACCCTCAGAGATGCTTCAGTAAGTTTTTTCTCAGACTGGACACCTTCCAGGCCTGGGCACAATTCTTTCCCCTGGTACAGCTCTTGTTCCAGCTCAGGTGATAGCTAGGGGATTCTTCATGATGGCTCCTCTTCCCTCTCTGTTCTCTTCCACCCCTTTATATATCTTTTGCATAAGGGGGGAACCTTTTGTTCCTCTGGGTTTCCACCCCCCCTCACTGGAAAAGCACCAGGTTAAAGATGGATTCCAGGTCAGGTGACATGATCACATGTCACTGCAAGACTTCATTACTCACTTGCCAGCACACATATATACAGGAAGACTAACAGGTAAACACAACCATCTGCAGACAATGGTCCTGGTTAATGGGAGTCATCAAGATTCCAAACCATCATTAATGGCCCACACTTTACATAATTACAATAGGCCCTCAGAGTTACATTTTATATTTCTAGTTTTAGATACAAGAGTGGTACATTTATACAAATCAAATGATCATACTCAGTAGATTATAAGCTTTGTAATGATACCTTACAAGAGACCTTTTGCATGAAGCATGTCCCAGTTACGTTATATTCACTTATTACCATATTTTCTCTAAAACGATCCCAGTTACATTATATTGACTTATTATCAAGTTTTTATAAAACCATATAGACTGCACAACGCCACAAGCATCATTACATATATAATACTCACAGAGGCATAAACCTTTTAAATACATCTTCCTACTTGTTTATACATACATAGATTTTGATGGTTGTAGCCGACAGGCATCAGAGTATGGAATCTTTTTCTCCTGGCAATTCTGACCAACATACACAGTAGAACCTCAGGCCTGGTCTACACTACGTGTTTAGGTCGACTTTAGCAGCGTTAATTCGAATTAAGCCTGGACACGTTCACACGACGAAGCCCTTTCTTTCGACTTAAAGGGCCCTTTAAACCGGTTTCTTTACTCCACCTCCGACGAGGGGATTAGCGATAAAATCGGCCTTAGGGGGTCGGAATTGGGGTAGTGTGGACGGAATTCGACGTTATTGGCCTCCGGGAGCTATCCCATAGTGCTTCATTGTGACCGCTCTGGACAGCACTCTCAACTCAGATGCACTGGCCAGGTAGACAGGAAAAGCCCCGCGAACGTTTGAATTTCATTTCCTGTTTGCTCAGCATGGAGAGCACAGGTGACCACGCAGAGCTCATCAGCACAGGTAACCGTGATGGAGTCCCAGGATCGCAAAATAGCTCCAGCATGGACAGAACGGGAGGTACGGGATCTGCTCGCCATATGGGGAGATGAATCAGTGCTAGCTGAACTCCGAAGCAGTAAACGAAATGGCAAAATATTAGAAAAGGTCTCCAAGGCCATGAAGGACAGAGGCCATAACAGGGACGCACAGCAGTGCCACGTGAAAATTAAGGAGCTACGGCAAGCCTACCACAAAGCCAGAGAAGCAAACGGAAGGTCCGGGGCAGAGCCGCAAACATGCCGCTTCTACGCGGAGCTGCATGCCATTCTAGGGGGTGCAGCCACCACTACCCCAACCGTGTGCTATGACTCCCTCACTGGAGAAACACACAGGGAAGCGGGTTCGGGGTACGAGGAAGATGAGGATGGAGATAATGTAGATAGCTCACAGCAGCAAGGAAGCAGAGAAACCGGTTTCCCCAACAGCCAGGATATGTTTATCACCCTGGACCTGGAACCAGTAACCCCCGAACTCACCCAAGGCGTGCTCCCATCCCCTGAGGGCACACAGGGGACCTCTGGTGAGTGTACCTTTGTAAATATTACACATGGTTTAAAAGCAAGTGTGTTTAATGATTAATGATTAATTTGCCCTGGCAATCGCGGCCAGTACAGCTACTGGAAAAGTCTGTTAATGTGTATGGGGATGGAGCGGAAATCCTCTAGGGACATCTCCAGAAAACTCTCCTGGATGTACTCCCAAAGCCTTTGCAAAAGGTTTCTGGGGAGGGCTGCCTTATCCCGTCTGCCATGGTAAGACACTTTACCACGCCAGGCCAGTAGCACGTAGTCTGGAATCATTGCATAACAAAGCATGGCAGCGTATGGTCCCGGTGTTTGCTGGCATGCAGACAACATCCATTTCTTATCGCTCTTTGTTATCCTCAGGAGAGTGATATCATTCACGGTCACCTGGTTGAAATGGGGCAATTTTATTAAGGGGACATTCAGAGGTACCCCTTCCTGCTCTGCTGAACAGAAATATTCCCCGCTGTTAGCCACGCGGTGGGGGGGGGGGGGGGTGAAGTGATCATCCCAGAGAATTGGGTGTGGGGGGGAGGGGAGTTAGTTGGGTTTGTGCTGCATGTTAACCCGGAAACCGCAGCCCCTCCTTTTACATTGCAAACCCATTTTAAATGGCCAACCCAACGGGTGCTTGGTATGGGAAATGAGAGCGCTACTGTTTGAAACCATTCCCACATGTTAACAAGGTTAAAAAAGCCAAAAGACTGTGTCTTACCATGGCTGCCTGCAAGCTGAAATCTGTGGCCTGGCACTGCGTGAGTGATCTCTCACACCAAACCGGCAGGCCCTCAATATAAGAGGAAAAATGCGACCTTGTAACGAAAGCACATGTGCTGTGTAATGTGAACAGCAAAATTTAACGTGAAAGAGTGTACCCATTGTTCTCTAAAATGTGTCTTCTTTAACCACCTCTCCCTTCTCCTCCACCAGCTGCAAATGTTTCTCCTTCACAGAGGCTAGTGAAGATTAGAAAGAGAAAAAGGAGGACGCGGGATGACATGTTCACAGAGCTCCAGATGTCCTCCCACGCTGACAGAGCACCGCAGAATGCGTGGAGGCAGTCAATGACTGATTACAGAAAAGCACAATATGAACGAGAGGAGAGGTGGCGTGCTGAATCGCGGGATGAACAGAGCAAGTTGCGGGCTGAAGATGATAGGTGGCGTCAGCTTGCAGACAGAAGGCAAGAGTCGATGCTCCGGCTGCTGGAGCATCAAACTGATATGCTCCAGCGTATGGTTGAGCTGCAGGAAAGGCAGCAGGAGCAGAGACCGCCGCTACAGCCCCTGTGTAACCAACAGCCCTCCTCCCCAAGTTCCATAGCCTCCTCACCCAGACGCCCAAGAACACGGTGGGGTGGACTCCGGCCACCCAGTCACTCCACCCCAGATGATTGCCCTAGCATCAGAAGGCTGGCCTTCAATAAGAGTTAAAGTTTTAAACTGCAGTGTGTCCTTTTCCTTCCCTCCTCCCCCACCCATCCCGGGCTACCTTTGCAATTATCCCCCTAGTTGTGTGATGAATTAATAAAGAATGCATGAATGTGAAGTAACAATGACTTTATTGCCTCTGCAAGCGGTGCTCGAAGGGCGGAGGGGAGGGTGGGGTGGTTGGCTTACAGGGAAGTAGAGTGAACCGGGTGGGGGGGGGGCGGAGGGTTCATCAAGGAGAAACAAACAGAAGTTTCACACCGTAGCCTGGCCAGTCACAAAACTCGTTTTCAAAGCTTCTCTGATGCGCACCGCGCCCTGCTGTGCTCCTCTAACCGCCCTGGTGTCTGGCTGCGCGTAATCAGCGGCCAGGCGATTTGCCTCAACCTCCCACCCCGCCATAAATGTCTCCCCCTTACTCTCACAGATATTGTGGAGCGCACAGCAAGCAGCAATAACAATGGGGATATTCTTTTCGCTAAGGTCTGAGCGAGTCAGTAAGCTGCGCCAGCGCGCTTTTAAACGTCCAAATGCACATTCCACCACCATTCGGCACTTGCTCAGCCTGTAGTTGAACAGGTCCTGACTCCTGTCCAGGCTGCCCGTGTACGGCTTCATGAGCCATGGCATTAAGGGGTAGGCTGGGTCCCCAAGGATCACGATAGGCATTTCAACATCCCCAACGGTTATTTTCTGGTCCGGGAAGAAAGTCCCTTCCTCCAGCTTTCGAAACAGAGCAGAGTGCCTGAAGACGCGAGCATCATGTACCTTTCCCGGCCATCCCACGTTGATGTTGGTGAAACGTCCCTTGTGATCCACCAGGGCTTGCAGCAGCATTGAAAAGTACCCCTTGCGGTTTATGTACTCGATGGCTTGGTGCTCCGGTGCCAAGATAGGGATATGGGTTCCGTCTATGGCCCCACCACAGTTTGGGAATCCCATTGCAGCAAAGCCATCCACTATGGCCTGCACGTTTCCCAGAGTCACTACCCTTGATATCACCAGGTCTTTCATTGCCCTGGCAACTTGGATCACAGCAGCCCCCACAGTAGATTTGCCCACTCCAAATTGATTCCCGACTGACCGGTAGCTGTCTGGCGTTGCAAGCTTCCACAGGGCTATCGCCACTCGCTTCTCAACTGTGAGGGCTGCTCTCATCCTGGTATTCTGGCGCTTCAGGGCAGGGGAAAGCAAGTCACAAAGTTCCATGAAAGTGCCCTTACGCATGCGAAAGTTTCGCAGCCACTGGGAATCGTCCCACACCTGCAGCACGATGCGGTCCCACCAGTCTGTGCTTGTTTCCCGGGCCCAGAATCGGCGTTCCACGGCATGAACCTGCCCCAGGAACACCATGATTTCCACATTGCTGGGGCCTGTGCCTTGTGAGAGGTCTATGTCCATGTCAATTTCCTCATCACTCTCGTCGCCGCGCTGCAATCGCCTCCTCGGCTGGTCCTGGTTTTGCTTTGGCATGTCCTGGCTCTGCATATACTCCAGGACAATGCGCGTGGTGTTCATAGTGCTCATAATTGCCGCGGTGATCTGAGCAGGCTCCATGATCCCAGTGCTAGCTATGGCGCCTGGTCTGAAAAAAGGCGCGAAAGTAGTATCTGACGGACCAGGGGAAGGAGGGAGGGAGGGAGGGAGGGGCGAGTGACGACATGGCGTACAGGTACAGGGAATTAAAATCAACAAAGGTGGCTGTGCATCAGGGAGAAACACAAACAACTGTCACACAGAATGGCCCCCCCCAAAGATTGAACTCAAAACCCTGGGTTTAGCAGGCCGTTGATTTCACGGCGGGAGGGGGAAGCTAATGAATACAGAACAAATCTATTTTTTACATCTTAAGACGACGGTGCAGCATGACTGATAGCCCTCGGCATCTTCTGGGTGCTTGGCAGAAAATACTGGGCGCTTGGCAGTTAGTGTACTAAGACTGATAGCCACTGCAGTATGACGACGATGGATACCAGTCGTAATATACTATCTACTGCCAAAAGGCAAGGGGCTGCTGCTGTGTAGCAATGTAGCCCCACGTCTGCCAGCCCCACGTCTGCCAGCACCCAGATCGCCCTCGGCCTCTTCTGGGTGCTTAGCAGAAAATACTGGGCGCTTGGCAGAAAATAGCATACTACGACTGATAGCCATCATTGTCAAGACAGTTCGATAGGACTGAGCATGTCTGCCCAGGTGCCCATGATTGACAGCCACTGCAGTACGATGACGACGGATACCAGTCGTAATAAACCATCTACTGCCAAAAGGCAAAAGGCAAGGGCTGGTGCAACGCAGCCCCACGGCTGCCAGCACCCAGATCGCCGATGAAGGCTACCAGTCATGCTGCACCGTCTACCGCCAAATGGCAGTTAGCTGCTGCTGCTGTGTAGCAATGCAGTCCCACGTCTGCCGGCACCCAGATGACATATGGTGACGGTGAGCTGAGCTGAGCGGGCTCCATGCTTGCCGTGGTATGTTGTCTGCACAGGTAACCCAGGTAAAAAGGCGCGAATCTATTGTCTGCCGTTGCTCTGACGGAGGGGGAGGGGCCTGACGACATGTACCCAGAACCCCCCGCGACACTGTTTTGCATCATTCGGGCATTGGGATCTCAACCCAGAATTCCAATGGGCGGCGGAGACTGCGGGAACTGTGGAATAGCTACCCATAGTGCAATGCTCCGGAAGTCGATGCTAGCCTCGGTACTGTGGACGCGGTCCGCCGACTAGAGCACTTAGAGCATTTTATGTGGGGACACACACAATCGGCTGTATACAACCGATTTCTATAAAACCGGCTTCTATAAATTCGACCTAATTTCGTAGTGTAGACATACCCTCAGAGTTACGGACACCTCAGGAATGGAGGGTTTTCATAATTCTGAAACGTTCGTAACTCTGAACAAAATGTTACGATTGTTCTTTCAAAAGTTTACAACTGAACATTGGCTTAATACCGCTTTGAAACTTTACTATGCAGAAGAAAAATTCTGCTTTCCCCTTTTTTTATTTTTAGTAGTTTACGTTTAACACAGTACTGTACTGTATTTGGGGTTTGGTTTTTTTAGTTTTTGTTTTTTTGTCTCTGCTGCTGCCTGATTGTATACTTCTGGTTCCAACTGAGGTGTGTGGTTTACTGGTCAGTCAGTAACTCTGGTGTTTTTAACTCTGAGGTTCCACATGGACTCCGCCTGAGGGTCGAAATGACAGTCTGGACCTATACATAGAATGCTTCCGCCGACGTGCACAGGCAGAAATTGTGGAAAAACAACATCGCTTGCCTCATAACCTAAGTCGTGCAGAACGCAATGCCATCCACAGCCTCAGAAACCACCCTGACATTATCATCAAAGAGGCTGATAAAGGAGGTGCTGTTGTCATCATGAACAGGTCTGACTACCAGAAGGAGGCTGCCAGACAACTCTCCAATACCAAATTCTACAGGCCACTTTCCTCAGATCCCACTGAGGAATACACTAAGAAACTGCACCATCTACTCAGGACACTCCCTACACTAACACAGGAACAAATCAACATACCCTTAGAGCCCCGACCGGGGTTATTCTATCTACTACCTAAGATCCACAAACCTGGAAATCCTGGACGCCCCATCATCTCGGGCATCGGCACTCTCACTGAAGGACTGTCTGGATATGTGGACTCCCTACTCAGACCCTACGCCACCAGCACTCCCAGCTATCTCCGTGACACCACAGATTTCCTGAGAAAACTACAGTGCATTGGTGACCTCCCAGAAAACACCATCCTAGCCACCATGGATGTAGAGGCTCTCTACACAAACATCCCACACACAGATGGAATACAAGCTGTCAGGAACAGTATCCCTGATGATGACACAGCACAACTTATTGCTGAGCTCTGTGACTTTATCCTCACGCACAATTATTTCAAATTTGGTGACAATATATACCTCCAGACCAGTGGCACCGCTATGGGCACCCGCATGGCCCCACAATATGCCAACATTTTTATGGCTGACCTGGAACAACGCTTCCTCAGCTCTCGTCCACTCACGCCCCTTCTCTACCTACGCTACATTGATGACATCTTCATCATCTGGACCCATGGGAAGGAGACCCTGGAAGAATTCCACCATGATTTCAACAGCTTCCACCCCACTATCAACCTCAGCCTGGACCAATCTACACGGGAGGTCCACTTCCTAGACACCACCGTACAAATAAGCGATGGCCACGTTAACACCACCCTATACCGAAAACCCACCGACCGCTACGCCTACCTTCATGCCTCCAGCTTCCACCCCGGACACACCACACGATCCATCGTCTACAGCCAAGCACTGAGGTACAATCGCATCTGCTCCAACCCCTCAGACAGAGACCAACGCCTACAAGATCTTCACCAAGCATTCTCAAAACTACGATACCCACACAAGGAAATAAAGAAACAAATCAACAGAGCCAGACGTGTACCCAGAAGCCTCCTGCTACAAGACAGGCCCAAAAAAGAAACCAACAGAACTCCACTGGCCATCACCTACAGTTCTCAGCTTAAACCTCTCCAACGCATCATCAGTGATCTACAACCCATCCTGGACAATGATCCCTCACTTTCACAGACCTTGGGAGGCAGGCCAGTCCTCGCCCACAGACAACCCGCCAACCTTAAGCATATTCTCACCAGCAACCACGCACCGCACCATAACAACTCTAACTCAGGAACCAACCCATGCAACAAACCTCGATGCCAACTCTGCCCACATATCTACACCAGCAACACCATCACAGGACCTAACCAGATCAGCTACAACATCACCGGCTCATTCACCTGCACGTCCACCAATGTTATATATGCCATCATGTGCCAGCAATGCCCCTCTGCTATGTACATTGGCCAAACTGGACAGTCACTACGCAAGAGGATAAATGGACACAAGTCAGATATCAGGAATGGCAATATACAAAAACCTGTAGGAGAACACTTCAACCTCCCTGGACACACAATAGCAGATGTAAAGATAGCCATCTTACAGCAAAAAATCTTCAGGACCAGACTCCAAAGAGAAACTGCTGAGCTCCAGTTCATTTGCAAATTTGACACCATCAGATCAGGATTAAACAAAGACTGTGAATGGCTATCCAACTACAGAAGCAGTTTCTCCTCCCTTGGTGTTCACACCTCAACTGCTAGCAGAGCACCTCACCCTCCCTGACTGAACTAACCTCGTTATCTCCATACTGATTTATACCTGCCTCTGGAGATTTCCATTACTTGCATCTGAAGAAGTGAGGTTCTTACCCACGAAAGCTTATGCTCCCAATACTTCTGTTAGTCTTAAAGGTGCCACAGGACCCTCTGTTGCTTTTTACAGATTCAGACTAACACGGCTACCCCTCTGATACTTGTATATCTGATGTAACTCAATGGGAACACTAGAGATTAATTTGGCTACCTGAATGATCTTTTTCCTGGCCTTCCCAACATTCCATCTAATTAATCTTTATAACCAACATAATTCCTAGTCAGGGAGTCTAGTTAAAAACTTCTGCTGTTTAATGGGTGTAGGGTCCTTTTAATAAATAGCTAATGGAAGTTACACCAGCATGTAGGGCAGGAAATTAGCTAGGGAGAGGGCTCTGACCACTTCTTCCTAGAGATTAAATTAATCTGCCCTTTAACATGCCTCAGAAGAATAGCCCTTCACATCTGACATTCTGTCAGAAGATTCCAGAGCAGGGTTGGTATTAAGTAGTAATATATATTCTAAGAAAATGTCTGTTTGTATCTTCATTATGCAGGTAGAGTAGTAATCAGAGGAACTGAGGAATTCTGTCAAAGCTCTATATGACAGCCAAGGTTTTCAAGAGTGACTAGTGATTTTGAGTGCCTCAGTTTTAAGATGCCCAATTTGACACACGTTGTACAGGACTGATTTGCAGAGGGTGGGCTCTCTCAGCACTTTCTCAAGGCTAGGCTTGTTTAAGGTCTCTCATATGGGCACCCAAAAATTGAAGCTCCCAAAGTCATTAATACTTTTGAAAAAATTGTCTGAAATATCTGGCAAGTGCAATCACAGCTCAGAGGTGTCAGTTTGTTCAGTATATAATGTTCCTGCAAACATGTCTGACCATTGATTATGGGAAATGGGGACCAGGCAGGCCCAGTGAGGTCTGTTGGCTCTCTTGCCTGATTATGGCAAGCAGAATCTGATCCCCAAGACAATATAGATAATGTTATCTGAAAAAATATTTGCTCAGGTGTGGGGGAGGGAAGTATTGTTTCATTAAAACAGGTAGACCCCTGTATCTGCCCCAGGCTGCATTTGGCTTGGCATTCAGAGGCATAATGCAAATGAAAGAGAGTCCTGTGAAAGATACAGAAAAAGCTGCAATACTCTGCAAGTCAGCTCATGCATAGAGATAAGAAATCAAGTCACCATCAAATGCCAACTTGTCTATAGTTTTGACTTTCCCCCCCCAAGATTCTAAGCCTAGGCTAGAAATAGTCCTCTACAGAGCTGCTTACATTTAACCTTGGCTATTCCCACCAATAGCTCATTTTCAACTGGTTTTTGCACCCCCAGCACCCCTAGTTCCAACGCTCCTGCCAGCGGTGCAAGTAAGCCGGTACGCTCAGGTACGCCGTACTACTAAGACGTTTATTGCCGGTATGCCATACCAGAAAGACACATTTTCAAGAATGAATTGTAGAGCCCTGCGCAGATACAAATTTATACCCATGAATGTGGATATCCGCGGATAGAAATCAGTATTGTGGTGCTGCCACTCCCAGGAACTAGCATCCTGCACTAGCAGCACCTCCGGTGTGGCTGTACCGCCCCCAGCCCTGCCCCCAGCCTTTCCACGTATTTGTGTCCCCTGTCTGGGGTCTGTACAGCCCTGCCGGAGGACAGGGCTGGGGGTGAGGCTGGCGGCGGTACAGCCGGGCCAGAGCTGCCGGCGTGAGGCACTGGCTCTTGGGAGCGGCAGCCCCATGTTCTACTTCTTTTGCCGCTGCAGTTCCCCGGAGAGCCCTGCAGGTCAGCGGATACCAATTTCTATCCGTGGATACCCGCATCCACAGGTATACATTTGCATCCACACAGGGCTCTAGTCAGGGAACATTTTTTGTGACGGGTGGGCAGGGGGTGGTACCATACCAACAAGAGTTAAAATCTACTTGCACCACTGACTCCTGCTGAGACACCTACAAAGAAGTACTAATGTGGTTAATTAAGTCTAGGTTTAGCTCATTCCCACCTTCCCATCTATCCCTCTTCCTGGGGCTCTGTGTTTTCCTTGCTTTTCTTTAACCCTCCCTCCTCTCCCCTGCAGGTGCTTCTCTTTCCCTCCATGATGCAGACTGATAGTGTTTTCCCATGGAGTGCTCTGATGGTGAATAGTATTGTTATGATTTACTCCAAATCATGGACCAGGACCCCATTGTGCTAGGCCAGGGGTGGGCAAACTTTATGGCCCGAGGGCCATATCGGGGTGCGAAACAGTATGGAGGGCCGGGTAGGGAAGGCTGGGCCCCCCAAACAGTCTGGCCCCCACCCCCTATCTGCCCCCCCACTTCCTGCTCCCTGACTGCCCCCTCAGAACCCTCAACCCATCCAACCCTCCCTGCTCCTTGTCCCCTGACTGACCCCCAAGCCCCTATCCACACACACACCCTAACAGACCACCCGGGACTCCCACGCCCTATCCAACCTCCCCTGTTCCCCGACCCCAGACTGCCCCAGAACCTTCGTCCCATCCAACCACTCCCTGTCCCCTGACTGCCCCCCCCTGGGCCTCCACCTAACCCCCCCCCACCGCCCCCTTACCATGCCGCTCAAAGCAGCAGGACCTCACAGCCCCACTGCACGTGCGGCAGCATAACTACGGGGGAGAGGGGGCAAGCCTCCCCGGCCAGGAGCTCAGGGGCCGGGCAGGATGGTCCCACGGGCAGTAGTTTGCCCACCTCTGCGCTAGGCACTGTACAACATAGAACAAAAGACAGTCCCTGCCCCTAAAGAGTGTAAGACAAGAGACAACTGGATACAGACAGCCAGATGGAGGAGCACAAGGAAACAATATTGACCAGCATCATAGGCAGTCCCTACCCACATTCTTCACCAGGCTATGTAATGATGAGAGACAGTGGTGCCATAAATATATATGTGTGAATTTATCACTGCAATTATCCCTATGGCCATAATATAACAGCCCCAGATTTGTTCATTAAAGGCCTACTCTAGTAGCAAATACCCCTATGCATACAAAATGTAAATGTATACACATCTCATGTCTTCTTTATACAAACAGGCATTTTAACCGAAACAGATACATAGCAACCTCAGTTGATGAGATCAGATAATAAGCCATTATCATCCTCAGAAATGGAGCATCCTCCTGGCTCAGTTGCTAATTTGCTGTGTTAACTTAAAATCCTAACAGGTCCAAGGCCCCATAACCATGACCACCACTTACCTTAGTTGCCAAGGAACCTGTGCATTTGTGTTTTATGCCGAGGTTGTCCAGACAGAACTCCAAAAATGCATATGGAGATTCGTTTTGTGGTAAGAAAATGGCGGGGGGGGGGGGGGGGAGGAGTGGAAGAGAGTCAAGATTTCCATACCCTGCAGAGTCACAGGTACCCTGAGTAATACCTACATGGCACAAGCCACTGTGCAGCAGTTCTCTCCCATGTGAAGGTTAGAAATCAGTCTCCAGCAGTGCGCCAAGTTCCTTGGGGCATTGTTCGCCTCTGCAGAGGCTGGGAGTTGTGGGACAATGGGGTGGAGTGGTCAGACGTTTTAGTGTCCATACAAAAGGCTCGGCTCGGCTCATCCCAAACCATGGGGAAAATCATAGGAAGGGGGGGGGGAAATCTGTGGGAGCTTTCCGTGAGCAAATCTAGAGGGCATCGTGTGGCCCAGGCTATGCACATGTATCAATCTGAGCCAGGGGAGACATGGGGTATTACCGGAATGGCTACATCATGTCAGTTATTTTAGCTATTACTCAGGCAAGACAGAATAATTGAAACCAGACACATGAGGATCCGCAAGGCCGTCCTGTACTTGCATGTCAGTAATATCATCGTCATCCCAGGGGATTTTAGGGGTCTCGTTTCAGGCTGAGACACACATTGCCTTGGGATCCCTCTCCCCGTCCCACAAGACACCGCAGTGGCTGCAGAGTTTTCTAGCGGCCCTGTGTAAACCCAAGGCTGAAATGAGCACATGCGGCAGTGCCCAGGAAACTGGGTGTGCGCAGCTCCTGCCTGCCGGCGGCTGCACGAGGCGAGGCGCGTGTTGCACAAACAGCGGGGGTCAGCGTTTGCTTTTATTTGTGCCTCGGTAGCAAGCCGGGCCCCCTCCCCTCCCCATTCCTCCGAGGGGCAGGTAGGCTGCGCCTCCGCGCTCACACCATCCAGCCGGGCACAGCACGGGCTGCCAAGGGAGCAGCTGAGAGAATGAGCGCTTGTTCCTGCCCTCCCCCCGGTTATCTTAGGCCGATGGCAGGAAGGTGGAGCTCACGGTCCCATGGTCAGTGGAGGAGATACTGGAGCCGAAGCTTGAAGGGGCAGACACGTGAAACCTGAGCTAAGCCCCTGAGCCGTCGGCCTGACGCACCTGAACCGTGGCGAGAAGCGGTCACCCCCACCGCTCTCCCCTCAGCACAAACAAGGAGATGCCGCCCGTAGCTCCCACGTGCATGGCAGAAGCTCCACAGAGGAAGGCTAACGAGCCTAGCTGGGCTTTTAGAAACCAGTATGAGCTTTCTAGTTGCACCTTCCCGACCCTGGCGGAGTCCAGTGGCACCACTCCACGGGGCAGAGCTCAGCGCCCGAGATCGCCCACTGCCGGGTCCCTGCTTGGAAAGAGCAGTGGCTCCCGGGGGGTCTCTTCTCTTTCTTAGGCTACATGCTCAGCGTCCCATAACAGCGAGGGATTCCGCCCGGCCCTCGAGCACGACAGAGCAAGTTCCACTGCTGGATCCTGGATTTCAAAAAAGCTTGGTTCTTGGTGGGCCCTGGCTTTTTCAACAGAAGTTCCCATTGAGGTCAGGATTTGGCCCATCTGGCTCACACAGCACTGTGAAATTGTCCTCACCTTCACTGCTGCAGCCCATTTCCACTGAGTAGATTTCTCTTAAAATCCAAGGTGGTTGTTTGAGTGATTATTAAGTTTCACTTTAATAGGCCTGTCTCCAAATATTTTTCTTTAGACATCTTTATTATTTTAATATTGTTTCCTTCCAGCAAGCACTCAGTGTAATTGCTATCGACTTGTGTAAATGCATTGCTGAGGTCTGTCGGGGGAATAAACATATTCCATTACAGTTTATTGTACAGATTCTGGTCTGATGGGTGGGGAAAGAGGCTTTAAAAAGTGAAGGTAGTTGGCCAACGTTCAACTGGGCATCATATAATGTTGGCAAGTTTTTTTTTTCTTAGCCAGATGAGTGTAAAATCTTTCTAACACAACAGCGTATGTTGAACGCAGAAGAGATATCAGAAACACATGTGACCAAAGTAACAATAGCAACAATAAACTGTAGGATGTACATTTAAAAGGTTCCCACTGCCAAAAGGGAAGGGGGAGGAGAAGAGGAAGGAGAAAGAGAGAGAATAACAAATACATTTCCTTATATCTGAAATGCTACTGAGATTTTTCCAAACTCATTTTGGCATGTGAACGTTTTCCTGTGTGTCACCATGAGTATTGCGATTTAGGAGCCAAGAGGGTGGTCAGAACAAAGATTTTTTCCCTCGTATAAATTGCTGTAAATAAGAAGCCCGTTATTTTATAATTACTTTTCTTGCTCGTGTATAATTTAGTCAAATTGTCATCATGGTGAAATAGCTGTTTACATTCAAAGTGTGCACTTTAAAGAAAGAATAATCTAAAAAACCCTACGTAAACACATACAGATTGTTCGTATGCTGCTACTGCAGTCCCTTTATGTTATTAAAAATGTCTGGCGTGGAAATATGCTAACACTGCTACCTGAAAAGTATCGAATTGTACAATTACATGAATTGTACCAATACTGAATTTCCCTGGCATAGTACATTTTAGCATTAGGGATAAAAAGCCCACCCAGGCAGGATATTATAACTGCAAGTAAAACCATTGCATTTAATATAAACACAAACACATTGAGTGATATTGTACGTTTGATTCCCCCCATTCACACACACTCCAAAAAAAGCAGTTTATCTCAAGACAGTAGTCATTATAACGTACTTTTTTTCGCTACAATGAGCCAAGTGAAAACATGAAATTATAATCACTACCCTTTGTACAGGGGAATTTAGGACAAAATATTCTGAAAACATACTTTATTTTGTAGCGCTGTAAAATTGTTTAAAAACTAGGTACAAAAATGTAATCAACAATAAAATCAAACGGTACAGCAAGAGAGAAAAAATACTTCTATTTATATAACTACTTTTGTACAATTATAGTTTATTTCTTGTCCATCTCAGTTTTTACGCCGATAGCTGCATTGTTTACATTTTATTTCTTGTATTTTTTAAAAAAAAACTCTTTTCTGTGACTCAGTCTCCCTTTCTTTCTACGTCCCTGCTGCTATCTACTTCTCCTCGCTGTTTCACTGAAATCATTTCTCCGGATTAGGTTGATATAGCTGCTTTAGTTTGCATCCTCTGGTTAAAAGTCTCACACACATACCAATAACAAGCTAATGGTAAATGCTGTTGATCTCAGAGATGATCAAATTGGCAGGATACATAAGGAAACTGACAACATTCTGCAGCTGTACGGGTCACTCTCAAATAGATCTAAATAGTATAAAGCCCTGTGAAACCGACTTGACGTTAAACTGATCATTAATAATCCACCTTCAGGAGCTGTGGCTGGGTCAGGGCTTTCTCCCGATTGTGCAGAGCCCCTGACACTGCACAGCTTTCAAGTCTGCCTGTGAAAAACAAAGGGGGTTTGGAAAGAGGCAACGTGTCCCGCTAAGTTAGAGCAGCAGGGCTGGAAAGTCCTTGAACTTCAGCTGTTCCAGCTGTCGTGATTTCATGTCTTTGGGACCAGTATTTAGATCTAGAGACAGGCAAGGGAGGTAAGACACAGGGGCTATTCTTCATCCTCTATCCACAAGCACTGAGGTGATGCCGCTTCCACCCCCCTCGGCGCGGAAGTTGATGAACCCGGGGCAATGTATGCAGGCGAGCGGTGCGGAGCAGGGGACGCGCCAGGGACTCTGCGGACAGGTCTGGGACGCGATCGCGGGGCTTTCCACGGGACTGCAGCAACATGGAGCAGTGGAAACACTCACGCCTGCCTTGACCTCAGGCTCCAGCTCCACTACGTGTCCCACGTAACTTATGGCATTCTGGCCCTCTGCCCTGGGCTCGCCGGGGGGCGATTAATGCTGCCGAAAGGCAGAACGAGACTTGCTTATTGCTCGCCGTTTGTTCAAATAAACATCGTCCCTACCCCTTCCCTTCCTGAGAAGGTAGAGCGAGCGCCAGCCTCTCCGGGCGCACACGCCGCCGCAGGGAGACAGGGCTGCTCTCACACAGCCACATGCGCTTCCCGGGGCAGGGAATTATTCCTCTCTGTTAGGCAGAGTTAAGGCCTCGATCCTCCAGGCAAACCCACATCTCAGGGAGAGCGTTGCCAGCAGGGCAGGGGAGAACCAGCAGGTAAAATGAGGATTTTAAATCGGTCCCGGGTTTCATTTTTTTTCTAGGGTATTTGTTAGCCAAGAACCTCTCACCCTCAACCCAGGCCCAAACGCACCCCTGAGATGCACTGAAGGAGGGGAAAGGTACAGACGCTGTTCTCGAGTGTTCCCCTGGGCTGGGATTAGAGGGTTTGGAAACCTCGTGGGATGATTGCAGTAAGAATTCCAGTTCCCATCCCTCAGGAAATATTTCCATTTGTCAGCAGCGGTCTCCTGCCAGCGCGCAGTGTTTATTCATCACATAAACAGAGGTGAATGGGATTAAGGGAATAGATACGATACCTCAGGGGAACCTTTCAGAGGCCTTCAGGGTGTGGTTTCCCGGCTCTAGTCCCCCAACCCTAAAGAGTTGTGGGGGCTAGCTGTATTGATTATGCGCTGTACCTTCAGCCCCCCTCGGCAGATTTACCTGCTCTTCAAGTTTGTTTTAAGGAACTTCTGAAAGGTGATGCACTTATTTTTAATATAATGCATTACAGTGTCATTACACAATCCCCAACTAGAGCTTCCTGGGTTGTGAACTTTTATTCTTCCATTAAACAATAAAATGTGAGCACACGCCTAAGAGATTATAATAAAAAAGTGTCCTTGCATGTGAAGGGTATGCAGCCGGGCATTTAAAAAAAACAAACCCACCAGCAGTAGCTGTTATCTATTTTTTATATCCAATAGGTCGGGGGAGGGGAGGAATACTCCTCCATTAAAATCATATTTCGACTGGGCCTGTAAATTTCACTCTCTTTCTAGCACCTGAGCCGAATGAATTTCACTACAACACAGCATGGGAGGACATTAAAACCCATATGAAATTCCATCTTCAACTGTCCATTCAGATGCTTAAACTACTTCATTCCCACCCTGTTCACACCTCCTTCTCTCAATACTGGAGCCATCCAAGCTACTGGTGCAGTGGCTGGAGGAAAGCACATTCCAAGGCCAATAGCAGTACTGGCTCTGGAACTGCTTGCTGTCTCATCTAATCCCAGGACAGACACACCACCCGGATTTACCTGACCAATCACACGTAAGCAACACAAACAGAATTCAGAACACTTAGGATCAAAATAGCCACATGTTCCCAAAACCCCTTCGACTGTAAACTAGAGAAAGTAGCAGCCTCTCCACCGCTACCCTACAAGAGGAGAACCTAATTTCAGCAAATCAATTGTTTGCTGTGAATTAATTGCTCAGCCCTGGAAAATAAATTTGCTGGTAAAGCAAAGGGCTTGTTAAGCCAGCACAGCACAAAACACTTAGTAGCATGACAAACTCCCAGTTACTGACAGGAGGGTGGGGGAGGGAAGCTTGCTGTAGGGTGGCTCTCCGCTACTTCTGCCAGACAGCTGCAAGAGGGAGGAGTGACCTTGTGGCCCTGTGAATTGGACCCACTTGGTCCTCTGATACCAAAGGAACCTGTCCTTAGGACTCTGCCCCCCTCTTCCCTAGAAAGAGAGATGGTGGACAATGAAGGGGTGGATGGCTGACACAATTTTACCAGCTATCCTAAGAACATAAGAATGGCCATACTGGGTCAGACCAAAGATCCATCAAGCCCAGTATCCTGTCCTCTGACAGTGGCCAATGGCAGGTGCCCCAAAGGGAATGAACAGACAGGTTATGATCAAGTGATCCATGCCCTGTCACCCAATCCCAGCTTTTGGCAAACAGAGGCTAGGGACACCATTCCTGCCCATCCTGGCTAATAGCCATTGATGGACCTATCTTCCATGAATCTATCTAACTCCCTTTTGAACCCCTTTATAGTATTGGCCTTCACAACACTCTCTGGCAAGGAGTTCCAGAGGTTGACAGTGCATTGTATGAAAAAATACTTTCTTGTGTTTTAAACCTGCTACCTATTAATTTCGTTTGCTGGCCCCTTGTTTTTATATTATGAGAAGGAGTAAATAACACTTCCTTATTTACTTTTGCTATACTACTCATGATTTTATAGACCTCTATCATACCCCCCCCCCCTTAGTCGCCTCTTTTCCAAGCTGAAAAGTCCCAGTCTTATTAATCTCTCCTCATACGGAAGCCCTTCTATGCCCCTAATCATTTTTGTTGCCCTTCTCTGAACCTTTTCCAATTCCAATACATCTTTTTGGAGATCCACATCTGCATGCAGGATTCAAGGTGTGGGCGTACCTTGACATTAGTATCCCGGGGAAATGTCCAAAGCAGCTGAGAGCATTTGACAATGTTAATGCAGCCACCTGGCGGGCCGCCTAGGGCCCGGCCTCGGAAATCACTGTACGCTGAGAGCTCCTGATACTGCCAGGTGAGAAGAGAGACTCGCAAGATCATTCAACAGCCCCGACAACTCTGCCTGCCTATCACCTGGCCGGGCCGGAGTTCACACCAGCCAGAGAAGAAAGAGTTCATGGGAAGAAGCCCTGCTAGCTCGTTTTTTCCCTGATAGAAAAGGTCACCTGGCAGCCAAGTCACGTGTCAGCACGCTGGCACCATGGAGGGGAGAGGCTACTAGGTTTCATGGCGAACAGGTGCTGCTGCCCTCAGCCCTATCTGCTTGCAGAGGAGCAGGAAGACAATTCGCCGGGTGGAAGCTGCTCTTGCTTTTCACTAGATTAACTCCCCTAGAACAGGAAGAAGTGGGCATTGCTTAGCATATAAACGTCCCGGTGCAGACACCTTTTCTAAAGGGCTAATGGGCAGCAGGACTAGGGGAGGGGAAACACAGAGGCGCTGTGAGAGTTTGGGATCTTTGCTAGTATTTATTCTGGAGTTCGGGACAAGTTTTGCAGGCCTGCCTCTGACCGCCTCCTTAAATCACCGCACACCCTCACCCACCAGCGTGGCCAGTTAACACTGCTATTGCAGTAACTTTGGGAATGCTAAGACCTGATGGAGAAGTTACCGCCAGGAAATCTCGCCTTTCGCATGGCCCAGCACTAATTCAGCGCCTACGAAGCGCTGATGTTTTCAAAATTATTTGTATAGAGTGGTAACTTCATCTCCCTGTCACAGGTGGGAAAACTGAGGCAGAGAGGCGTACCCAACGGCTCCAGAGCAAGCCAATGGCACAGAGGAGGATGCGGTCATACAAAGGTGGGGTTGCTACAGTCAACCCCTTGTCATTATCTAAGTCCCTCTCCCGGCCATTATAGAAGGTGACTTTCCGTCGGAAAGGATAGAAATATACTTGGGTTTGCACAAAAATAATTCCCTTTCAACAAGACTCGAGAGAAATATACCAGAAATACTTCTGTTCTTAAATGAGGTCTATCCATTATTCATGATGCAGTCCACGTTATCCTTGCTCATTTAAAACCCATATGAAATTCCAGCAAGTGAATAATTATTCTGCCTAGTCTTCTGATACTTCACTCCATCCCGGTCTGTTGCGAGACTGTGTGATTTAGAATTAGATAGAGCCCACCAAGAGTTAAAACGCATGATTTTAAACAAAGCTTTAATTAGCAACAGAACAAACAGAAGCTCACATTCATTTTTAAATACTCTCCAAGAAGACAGACTATGCAGAGCAACCTCAAATATCACAAAGACCACACAAGGTACATTAAAGTCTAAAACAGCATCAGGATCAGTTCTTCTTTCTAGCCCGGAGTGCCTTTCCTTTCTGTACATTAGCCACCTACTGAGTCATGTCTATTCATTACCATCCATCTCCTCTCTGATTCTTTCTTTTGAAGCATACCACAGCGCTATTTTAACGGATTTTTAATGCCAGCTTTCACAAGTTGATTGTAATGTCATGTTAGTTTCCAAAGAGCACCATTTTTTCATGTGTAAAATAGTTTCACTGTATAAAATTTTAAACAGTAACATCTAATATGGTTATAATTACTTTGCATATGGCATTAAAAGTAGTCTTTTTTGAGAAACGTGTTAATCTGTTCTATATGCTAGTATCAGCTCTTTAAAACGATGAGTCTGGTAAAAATCTTTTTGTTCAGCATTTTCTTCATGCTGTATTTTATCGCAGAATATTTACGAAGTTTCTCCCTATATGCAATTGATTAACACTTCCACCCACACACTTCCTGGCATTATTTCTGAATGCTCAGCGGTATAAGAAACCGACTAAATCTCTCCCTGCCCCCACTGACTTTCCCCCCCTAAATTCAAGGGAGGTAATACTCTCTCCTTTTAGAGGCGATCCCCTCCCCCACCCCCGAACTAGTATGATTTTACGTTTTCCGTAGAATCACAGGAGTTAAAAATGAAAACGATGCATTAGGTTTTCCAGCCCATCACCCGGCCAATGAAGGTTTTTGTCCAGTGTCCGTTTCTCTCTCTTTCCCAGACAATATTAATCAACAATTTCTATTGACACTCAGCCTAAGAGTTCCTTTTATGAATTCTATCCGGCCCGGAGTTTGGTAGGTATCTCTTCTAGATACACTGTCCTTTTATGATCAATAGCATAGAGAACTGATTCACTGCCATCGGATTGGTATTTCTCGAATGTTTGGGGGAACTGCTTATGTTCCTGCAGGTAGGAAACAGTAACAAGGTAAAGTCGGAAACTCTCTGCAATCTACACGTCGGAAAGTTTTTAACTGTTCAAAAAGCACCGTTGCAAGTGTTCACTAGCGTTACTAAGCGATGCACGTGAAGGGAATGCGGCGGCTCCGCTGAGATAAAGCTGGGGAGTGACACACAGCACTGAATGGGATGAACAAGGGAGGAGTCCCGGACAGATGTTTATGCACTCCCCATCTCCGCCCTCCCCAAATCACAGCATTTCTTGCCTTTTCCCCCTCAGAAACACCTCTCTCGCTACAGCATTACAATATTCAGCTCAGCTGAGATGTTCAACTCTTTTGAAGGATCATGACTATCACTATAACCGCCCTATATTACCTGTCAACCATTTGCATTAGTTACAAGGCTAGTTTTTTTTCCCTTTTGACGCTTTTCGGTGACAGAAAATGCACCCTCCCCCCCACACACACGCCCCAAGGTCTGCTAAAACGTCCGTTCTAGCTAAGGCATTATTTCCCGATGCCTTTGATCATGAATTGTAATATCACTTGGGTTATGTGCAGTGCTTGCAAATGAGTTTCTGCTATGGGAAGACATATGTCAGAGAACAGAAAATTGGAACCACTTTCCCAACAAGATTAACAATTCAACCAGAAACATGTTGAGAGCCACCCTTAGAATTCCTCCGACATTCGAAATCCTGGCCGGTCTACACTACAGCCTAAACGGATACCATTAAGTTGCCCAGGAGTGCGAAAAAGCCCCCCCACGCCCTCTGCGGCAAAAGAGCAGCAAACAAACTAGACTGAGTTGAACATGGTCCTTCTCGTTAGTCTTTTTTTAATATCCGTGTAGAATTTAAATCAACTCCGAATAAATAAAATACATTCACATTTTTTAAAGCAAACCAATGTAACCGTGTTTTTCTGTCCCAAATAACGTGTTCTAGACAAAGAAGTTTCTGTTTAGCAGCCCCATATTATATACGATACTGCATAGGGGGACCGTCTTTTGATATAGCACAAAATGTTTTACTGTGCTCTGAACAACCTGACACTGATCAAGAGAAAGAGAGCGCTCTTGAACCTGTCTCTCTCAATAAGAATTTATCCTACTGTAACGGAATTAAAATATTACATTTTAAGCTCCCGGGGCTGCATTCCAGAACCAAAATGAGATGTAGCGAAGACGTTTCCCAGAGCCTAGGTCTTTTTATCTTGGCAATTCAAAGCCATTCCAATAGATGCCAAAAGGTGACAGTGCATTAATTCAAAGAAACAACAAGAAGAAGGGGGTTGTGCGGAACAGGTGATAAGAAATCATTAGGACATTGGAAGCCAAGAAACTTGAATGATTGAGGTGTTTCTAGCGGTAAGTGCTATTGACATTCACGACTGCGGATATCTTTAAAAAAAATCCATGGATAATAATGACATACAGGGAAATCTATTTTGCTCTGGAAATACATTGCTAATTGCTTCTGCACGTTTGAAAAAAAATCTGTTTGAGAGCAATGTATGTACTGATTGTGTTGGCTCCAATTTCTGATATTTTTCTCTCTCTCAAAAAAAATGTATAGTTTTAGATCAAGCTAACCTCCAGTTCCCAGTGAGGTGCAACAAGCACATAAGGGACTATTCCTTCAGAGTGAAGAAAGGACATCAGACAAGTAAACACAGCTTACTCCAAGCACCTCAAATACAGAAGGGGACCTGAGTTGAAGCAAAATTCCTTCAGACATTCTAATGTCTAAGATCGACACCTCATTTCCCTCGATGACGTGCCGTTTTCGAGCTCCTCAGAACAGATGCTTGTTTTGTATCGAATCATTTAAAACAGATTATAAAGTCTAATGCCACACAGCAGTTTGTAACAACTTGGGGGGAAGGGGAGAGAGGGAAGGAAGGAAGGAGGGGAGGTCCTGGCATGCTAGGATCAGCTCAATAATTGCTTGCACCTTCAGGTTAAGTTATTTTCAGGACCCAAACATGTGGTTATTCCCTGTGAGGAGCAAATGTAAAATGCTGCCTAGTCAACTTAGTGGGACCTCACTACTTCAATTATAATTTGCTAATTCAGATTTATTGCCTTTAAATATCGAGTTTCAAGGGACTACCATCAATGCAGGCTTAATTTCATCCCACTGATGAAGGGGGTTTATAAAGGTCCCTGCGGTGAAAGCCAAGGGGGAAAATATCAGTTTGATGCTTTCGCTAAGAATGTCAAGGTGGCACATACATTATTAGGCGATTACACGTTACGGCTCAGCACTGTACAATTATATTGTGCCTGCCTGCATCCGGCAAGATGGGCTCTGTCCTTTCATGCCCTCCGCTCCCGGGGTCTCCATCAATGCAGAGCAGCCGAGTGACTCTACCCGGAGCATCGTGTGCCAGTCCTTAATTCGGGAGAGCCCGGGGACAGAGGAGCACTCGTTTATCTTCCCACGGGACTAAAGTGCCCGTTGCTGAGGTTATGGTGTTTGGGGTGGATCTCCTCCATGCACGTGTAAGAAGGTATTCTAAGGGCAGCCTCGTGTATTATATAGGTGCAGATCCATTTATTACATACAACCAAGGTACTATTTTTCCAGCTTGGAATAATTCTCATCAAGTGTACTTCAACGCGCGTCTTGATTGAAAATCCTCTTTCCAGCAAGGGTAGAGGAGTTTCCTTCTCTTTAATCTTGGGACCTAAGCCTTAGTGACATTGGTTTAGAAGCTATAGATAAACCAAAGGACCCCTAAAGGCCATGGAAAAAATGAGATTCGCTTACAGAGCCTAAAAACTATAGAATAAGAGGGGAGCTGAAGTCAAACGCTTTGGGAAATTTAACTTCCTAGGAAGCAGGAACCTACCACCTATATTACTTGTTTAGATTTCTATTGTGTGCTGTCCTAACATGAAAGTAAATGTAACATTTAGTGTAGCCCAGTCACATCAGAGAGATAACTGGCGAATCCGCAGCACGTGAACGCCTGGTAAAAGTGGTCTCACAACATCATTCTGGTGGCAAAGTTGCCCGACAAGTCATTTGTAAAGCGAAGGTCACATATAAAACCGATGTTTGTTTACAATGTAGACATAAACGATTAACTCAACCTCTACTCCCAAACTGGCAGGTATTTTCCAAAGGGAGTTGGTATTTTGAAATCCTCCAGCATTAGTTGTCCCCTTCAAAATAAGTAAATACAAATCTAAATATTAATATACTGTATATTTCAAATCATTTTATATTGTAATTGAGGGAGAAAGATGAGGGGAAAGCCCCCCTCTTTAATTCCAAATCTCTGAAATTAGAGAAACCAACCTTTCCTGGAGCTCTTCGGTAGGCTTTGTGCTCCCCTCTCGATTTTAGTTTGCGAGCAGAAGTTTCTTCATCCTCCGTCTGAATCTGTAGAGAGCTAACGACACTTCAGGATGATTCTCTGGACAAGGCATTAGGCGGAATGTTTAAATACACAGCCCTAAATTCTGTTCGAAACCCTAGCTCCAGTCCTCCAGCTCTCAGAGTTCAGCAATTTCGGGTGGCTAGGCTTTCTATCATACTAACTGTCATAAACCTAGTCATAATAAGAAAAAAACACTGTCTGCCTTGCTGTCTTTCCGAGTTTACGCTGCCAATAGCTGACATGGATATTAGGATTAGGTTGAAAGCTAAACTCTTCCTATCTAAGGTCCGATCGGGTTTAGAGTCGATTTTTGTCCAAGGAGAAATCTCCTCGGGCCCGATCTAGGCAAACATCTTTGCAAGTGAATGAGTAACTGTAGCCAGTGACTTTCTGAACTCAATGGAAACTATCCACCGGTGTGAAAGTTATTCAGGTATTTAAGATTTCGCAACATCGGTCTGTAATCTGGATAATATTTTCAGAAAGCTGGGGGTGTGCATTAAGCAACAATGTTGACGAAGTTTATCTCCTCGCAGGATCTCTTGAAAATAAGAAGACTCACCCTATCGTCAGAGAAACTTGCATTGTATCCAAATGTATAAACAGCGAAAACAGCCGCTTGTAGTCTGTTTTACATAGCGTTGACAAAAATGCCTTGCATCTATACATTTACCTTTAGACAGAACTAAAACAAAACAACGGGAGAGAGGAATGGGAAAATAAACAAAACTTTAATTAAAACCACATGGATATGATTTAGTTAAATACCTACACAGAAGCAGACACAGAGTATTACCTCCTCACCTGCAAGTTGCAGAAGTTGTTGCTTTATTCTAATAAAAGAGTTCAGAACGCATCGGTACTATTTTGTTTGGTGGAACTCTATGGGGATTGTCCCTAGAATCATAAGAAAAACGCACAAATAATCTACACAGAATCATTTACCGATTAGAATCACCTCTAATTTTTCAGAAACTCTCTGGGTAGTGGACAGCCAACTCACAACAGGCTCTGTCCAGGTCAAGATAAAAGATACGGACGCTAATTAGCAACATATTTTATTCTTTTAGGCTTGATTTCAAAACTACAGCAATGCCATAAGCTTTAGGCTGCTCAGATGTTCCTTTTTTTATCTTAATGAGAAAGGTTTTAATGATAGGAACTTGGCGATATGGGTAAGAACAAAAAATAGCTAGGTGGTTTTAGAATTTGCTGCGTTTCTCTGGGCGAAACAAACATATCAGGCTTCGGAGTTCAGTAGAATAGATAAAACCTACAGTTCACGCATACTCTTGCTTTCCCTGATATTTGTCTTCTTTGTTAATACAGAAAGAGGTGTAACCCGAACCTTTGTTTAGGTTTGGAGGAGAAGCTGTGGCAAACGATGAAGACTGAGCTTTTAAAAAAAAAAAAAAAAAAAAAAAAAAGTTAGCGGTGCCTGTTTTTTTTTTTTTTTTAAGAGCAAAAATCTGGAACAGGTTTGCTTGTAACGATAAAGATCTTAACATGTATAGAAGGCGGGTTTTACACAAGGAGGTGAGGCTAGAAAGCCAGCAAAAGGCTGCGAGGTTGTTTTTTTTTTTTTTCTTTGCGAGGTTCCACCCACTTGAAAACAAAACTTTTTTTTCTGAAGGGCCTCACACCAGTGAAGTTGGGAACAGGATCTTAAGAACAGCCTTGCAAGTAGTGGCAACATACGGGCCTTGGAGTCTTTATTTTTTTCCGCCCTTTAAAGGTGCTTTTGTGTTTTCTCTGTCGGTGGAAGCGCTGCCCTTTCTGGAGTTGGTATGTGATAAGAGGTCCTAGCAGTGCCATGTATTGGAAGAGCGATCAGATGTTTGTGTGTAAACTGGAAGACAAGGATATTCCTGCGCTTGGTATTTCCACTGAGAAGGTGAGCTGATCCTAGGCAAAACCCAGAAGCGCTGCCGGGAACGCGAGTGGTCGGTTTTTCAGAGATGTAGGCTAATGTTACCAACCTTCGGGCTACATAATTTTTCGAGTTTCTTTAGACGTGGCAGTGGATTATAATTTGCGAAGCACCTCTAGATAGCTAAAGTGTACCGCCAGGAAGGAGGGGGGGGAGAGAGAGAATTGTTTAGCTTTTATACCCACTAGGGCCTTTAAATTAGTCTGAATAAATGAACATTCAAATCAGCACGATAATTTGAACACTAACGCTGTAAACTGATACTAGTACTCCTAATTTAAGTCACCAACGCGGTAAAAGCTGGTTATATTAAATAGACCATAGTTTGGCAAATGTGTACCCACAAAATAGAGACCGAGCCTTTAATATACCTATATGAGTGAGCGCGAGAGAGAAATAGGCTGTGACTATATTAACTTGCCTAGGAATATTTAAAGTATTCAGGAGCTCGCGGTTATTTTATGACCAGAGCAAAACTTCCATTTTTGGTTAAAAGTTCAAAAAAAAAAAAACCCTGTGAAAATAGTAGTTTTGATTAGGAAAATTATCACGCGTAGTGAATATTCAACGCTTAGGGATTTTTAAGCAATATCACATCCGCTGATCTGTAGATTTTGTATATACGAAGATTTAACCTTTAATCTTTACTTATTTCATTTTAAGGAACCAAAAAGTGGATGTTTCCCCCCTGTAGCTATAGTGTGATTTCAGTAAGCTTGGAAAACTAGGAAGTAACTGCGGGGTGTGTGTATCAAAACAATCACGCACATACACACACACACTTTCCGAAACGCAACGTGTACGGTAGAGCTGGGAGGATTTGTGTAATAGCGCTCCCGATTGTATTGCTTTAAAAAATGTTGACCCGCGATTGAACAAAGGTGCGATTTTTTTTTAATGGCACCAAATTAAATTCAGCTGGATATTTTCCATTATTCGATCCGCTTTCTGCACCAGTTAAAAATAATCCTTTAGGAGCTCAACTGTTGTCTCTTATTGAGCTCTTAAGTGGCAATTTACACCTTAAAGAAACGAGTGCAAGTCACTGGCGGCTCTAATTGTAGCAAGTTTACCAAGAGCCGCTGGCTCCCTTGACTCCGAAGCATTTTCATTCAAAGCGTCACTGGAACAAACACCAGGCTGCTGAAATCCCGCTGTAATTAGTTTTCAAGTGTCCCATTAAAGCTCTCTCCCTTTGGGGTTCTCCAGCGCGGGGGCCGCTGTGCACGGCCCAGCCGTGCCCTTTTAATTGCAGTTATTAAAGAAATAAGCCCCCCCAGCCCGGCTGGAGGAGGAGAAGGGGGGAGGGTATTAACCTCCTGCCCCCACCCCGGGGGTCAGGCGCGCTCCTAGGGCACCGGGGGCGCACTCGCGGTGGGGCCAGCCCGGAGCTGCCGCCACCACCACCCCCAATAGGAGCCCGCGGGCATCGCCTCCGGCTCCAGGTGGCCTCATCAGCCCCCCGCCTGGGGAGGAGGAGGGGGGCTGTGGCGCGCTCAGCTCTCCCGTTTCCCCCTGCAGTTCCCGGGGCTCATGGGCGAGGAGTGCGGGAGAGCGGCGGCCCTGGCTGGGGGAAGGCGGCGGAAAGGCGCCGGGGAAGGGGAGCTGGTAAGTGACGGCGCGGCGGGGGCTCAGGGGCTGGGGGGAGAGGGCGGGGCGGTCCGAGCGCGCTAACAGGCCCCCCACTCTCCCCCAGGTGAGCCCCGAGACAGCAGGGGACGAGGACTCCTGCTCTTCCTCTGCCCCGCTGTCCCCCTCCTCCTCGCCCCGGTCCATGGCCTCGGCCTCCGGCTGCGCCCCCAGCAAGTGCCTGTGCAGCAGCTGCGGCCTGGAGATCGTGGACAAGTACCTGCTCAAGGTGAGTGAGTGCGCGCCGCGACCGCTGGGCCCCGCCAGCCTGGCCGCGCAGGGAACCGGGGAGCTGCAGCGCCGCCCCCAGCTAGCTGGAGTCCGAGGGCGCTGTTGGCTTCAGCAGCGAGCCCTCCCCTCTTGAACCCTACCCGGCTCCAACTCCTTAGCATCAGCTGCCTTGCCTGCAATGTCCTCCGGGCGGGGGTCGCCTCCCCAGCCTAGTGAAATAGGGGAGACTGGCTGGCCGCCAGGACTTTAGTCCCCTGCGCGTTCGTTCACCCCATTCCTCTCCCAGGCTCGCGTTAGACTGGAGGCGAATGTAGCCCCCCTCGATTCCCTTGTGTACAAAGCGCTGGGGAGACCAATGTGAGAGGAACACAGATTGTGTCCGAAACACCCTGATTCGTTTCATCAGAGTATCTGGCTCTTGCAAACTATTGTGTGGGATCCCTCTTTAGCAACGGGCTGCTCGCACTTCAGGCTCGGCAGCAGGGCTGGTAATGCGGAGAGCGCTCAGTGAATAATTTCGCTTCCTTCTTTTAAAACCGCCTCCTTCTTTTTATAATGGTTCTTGGGGGATTGCTTCTTTCCCTCCCGCTCCTGTCCCCGGTCTATGATGCAAACCTTTATAGAGCCTTAGCGGCAAGAATACAAAGCCTTTTCCATTTGAAATCATATCAGGAATTTGACTCAGGAGACTATCGACTTTTTTGCCTTTACTTCAAACAATTCACCATTTGTATCTTATGATCAGCAAAACCTAAAACACTGAGTTCCAGATTCTTTGCCCTCCTATCTTCACCTTGAACTGTTCCATTCTGGAAAAGATAACTTTTGCTAGCAGTCTATAGTTAAATTTGAAAACACTAAAATACTGACCTCTCTTTGTTTTTGCCACCACCATGTTAAAATCCAGTATGTTCATTTTTCATGGTTTCATATATTGGCCATTTCAAATTGCATCTGTCTAAAACTGCAAAATAATACCCGGGTCCGGTGAAATGCTGGCCCCACTGAAGTTAATGGCAAAACTCCCATTGATATAATTGAGTTATCCCTGGTGTCTTACAAAAAATAAATGTTTAACATTTTGTGATATGAAGTATTTTAAATAAGCATAATTAATTGAATGGGCAACTCCTATTGTTGATTCAGAACTAGTTCTGAAATTACATAAAAACAAGTACATCAAAAGCACATGGCTGCTAATATGGGAACCTCTGTGAGTAAAATGCCAAACAAACTGCTAAGTACCTGTATTGTGAAAGTACCAGGAAAAATGAATCATACACTTTGATTTCAGTCTGACTAATCAGTAACTGGTATCAGAGGGGTAGCCGTGTTAGTCTGAATCTGTAAAAAGCAACAGAGGGTCCTGTGGCACCTTTAAGACTAACAGAAGTATTGGGAGCATAAGCTTTCGTGGGTAAGAACCTCACTTCTTCAGATGCAACCCTAATCAGTAACTGTTAGAAAGGGAGTTATATTATTTTGTATTAAGTGTTGAGAATTTACAGTATCTAGTACAGAACAATCTCTCCATAAGCCACACTATTTATATATGAGTTTTACTGGTTTCACTTCAACCACAAATACTGGGGTGCTTAATTCACAATCTTGTTCCTTGTTAGTGCAGCTGGGTTATGCAAAGTACAGTAATCCCTCATTTAATATCTGTGGAGCTGCACTACCAAGCATACTTTGTAAGTGATGAATGACATGTGGGTAATGTGGTACAAATCACCAGCCACTAACCTGAGTTTGAATAGGATTTGTTGAAGAGAAAACCAATGGTCTGAACTTCATGGAGTTTAACATGCATATTCACAAAGTGAAATACCACACTATTGGTGATCTCTACCCACAACTTAGGCCTTGTCTAGAACAGACAAAAGGTTGTTTAGCAAAAATATTTCAAGTAATACCATAAATGTGGGAGCACTGAGTGTAAATAGAATTTAAAGTCTTAAAAATGTGTTCTCTGCTCACAGTTGGCCCTGAAGTTGCCCACAGTTGGATTTGAACAGGGAGCTGCACAGATATGGAAGTTCTGTACAGTCTATCTGCATTATGGATGACTTAATTTCTGCCTAATGACATTTGCCTCGTCCTTGACACACATTCTATACAATTGTTCCTCGTCCATACCCCAAAAATACTGGCAGCCTGGGCATTTTATTTTCCGATATTTGTCCCTGATCCTGCAGACATGTATGTTCTTAACATTACATGTGAGAGCAGTCTCATTGCAGCCAATGGGACTACTCCCATGTGCAAAGTTAAGCATATGAGTAAGTGTTTACAGGAAGTGGGGGGCTTTAGTTGAAAGGCAAACTGTTGATGCTACTTTGAGAGAATTCTAGAATTAAGTGTTTTGGGAATTCCAGGAATATGTTGCCTCAGAAAACACTTTCTTTAAAAATAAGTTAGTAAGCTGCTCAGGCCATGGGCAGTTTCTTTTTCCTGTCCTGTATTATGCCAGTTACATTGTCAGTAGCTAATAAAAAGACATTTTGTGCATTTTGACATTCTAAAGGGAAAGTTGCTTTTCAGAAGTGTTCTCGAGCTATAGAAATAAGTTAAACCTCTTGGGATGGTTTAGTAGCTTCTGTAGCAGGAGAAGGAGCTACACTGCACTGGAGCAGTATTACCAGTCTCAATTGTTCAAAAATCATGAGTCAGACCTTAAAAGATCAAGGGACTGGTTATGAAACCTGTTTTTCATTTGCTGTCTGGGTTAGAGCCTTTAGGATACACTTGGGTCTGGGTTAGAGGCTTTTGGGTGCACTCGGGTCAGGATATCCTGCTTTTGTCCACAGCCATGAGGGTAGACAATTTACCTATCATTTTTAAAAAAGTCACTTAATCACTTGACTCCATAAGCTCCATAAATAAACAACCACTTACCCAACACTCTCAGAATGTTGTCAGAACAGTTAGCACTGCTCGAGGCATTTTACATTTCTTTTCTCTTTCTACACTTTCTGTTCGCCCTTTCAATTCAAACGTTATCTTGAGGGTTGGAGGGGTAAGGGTAGGGGATATATATTATATATTTATGCCGCTTTATTATTCATTGATGGGTTTAGATAGAGGGAAAAGTAGCTAGAAAAGAATGTCTTCATCTTTACTTCTACTAACACTAGTAAAGCCAAAACCATTGTTAGCAATAGTGGGAAATACTTAGTACAGACCATTTTCCTAGAGACTTGGTTCAGCCCAGATGCTTTTGTTCCACTTCCACTAGCAGTATAACCATTTTCACCTGGCTTGGGAGGATCAATTGCTGACAGCCATTATCAACAGGGCAGTTTCTTACCATGGACAAGGATATTGAGAGGTGTAGATCAGCATTAAATTGTGATGTTCTAATAAATCTGTTAATTTGTTTTGTTTTTGTTTCAATAAAGACTGCTGCCAATATGATTATATATTGAGAGAGAATGCTGGACAATATGCAAACAACTTTATATTTTAGTATAATAGGCTGAAATTTTTCTCCTCAAAACATCCTTCATATGCATACATTATTTTGTAGGTTATTGTGATAAGTCAACTATGACTAGGGTGACCAGATGTCCCGATTTTATAGGGACAGTCCTGATTTTTGGGTCTTTTTCTTATATAGGCTCCTACTACCCCCCTACTCCCTGTCCCGATTTTTCACACTTGCTGTCTGGTCACCCTAACTACAACTCGTAAGGCAGCATTCTGATCTTTGACTAAAGACACAACGCTACTTATATCAAATCTGCTACTCTGCTGCATGTAGCAAACAGATTTTGAAGATCTCATTGTTTGAGGCATCTGAGATTAGAATCTGGCTCTGAGAATGAACATTTCTGATCTAGTTTGTTGCTTGGTTGCCACTTTCATTAAAATGTTGTATTATCCATAATGTCATTACTTACTTTTTATCATAACTGGGAGTCCTTAACATTCAGTGTTGGTTTCTGACCAAATTAATTTATTGTCCTTGCAAATATTAAATGAGACCAATGTAGAAAATCTGTTCTACACTTTATCAAATAATAAAAATGCACAATACTAACATTATAGACAAACAACTTATGTTTCCAAAACACTTTAGATAGACTATTGATAATAAAAATTTATAGAGCTTTTCAGAATTGTTGACAACCTACTAGTCACTTTCTGTGACTAAGGGTACGTCTACACGACAAGTGCTACAGTGGCACAGCTGCAGTAGCACTGTAGTGTACACACTTGCTACACCAACAAAAGGGGTTATTCTATCACTGTAGTATTCTTCCGTCAACCCAGCTGCATCTACGGGTTAGGGAGGAAGAAGGAGAGGAGTAAGATCAACTTAACCACATCACACAGCACATGAAATTTTTCACAGCTCTGAATGACTTAGCTAGGTTGACCTAAGTTTTAGATGTAGACCAGACCTAAGTCAAACCGCATTATAGATTTTACATTAGGACTTATTTCCATTGTTTCTATAGTTCAAAAACTGCTTTGAAAATCTTAGCCCATAAACTTAATTACAAGAGTGCAGACTCAACTGGTAAAACAAAGTTGAGATGTAATTCGTGGCTTGTTTTGTTTGGCAAACGTTCTCTGCACTTAAATCTCAAAGCACTTTATATATCAATTGAATTTAGCGCTTTCTGTTAGTCGCATCTTTTTTTGCGGATAGGGGAACAGACAGAGGCACAGAGGTTAGATAATTTTTCCAAAGTCACTTGAGGCCAAATTGTGCTTTATTACTCAGCTGGTGTGAGAGCAGAACTAGGCATAAGATGTCCATGTTGGTGCCAGAAACAGAACCCAGATCCCCTACATCCCATTTTTATGCTTTAAACACAAAACCACAAAAGCTCGTACTGAGGATCTCTATTAACTTCAAGCGTAGTTCTTAATTGACATAGATGAAATTTGGAACATTATTTTATAGAATCCTAATGTGTTGCCTTAAAAAAATAAATACAAACTTTGATTATGTATGGTATATGCTGATAGTCTGTGGTACATATAAGAGTATGGACTTTTGCCTCCCTATTTACATAAATCAAAAACACTCCTTCACAGTTTGTGCTACCAAATTGGTATGTCGTCTTCTTTCTCCCTTTCATAGGTAAATGATCTCTGCTGGCATGTACGCTGTCTCTCGTGCAGTGTTTGCAGAACCTCTCTAGGAAGGCATACCAGCTGCTACATCAAAGATAAAGATATTTTCTGCAAACTTGATTATTTCAGGTACATCATATGACTCTTAAAAATGGAGCTCATTTTTCTGGGGCAACAAGTGAATGAGACACCCGGACGTTCACTGAGGCTGGTATTTAGGTTGTCTTTCACCTTCACTATTTTCAATAGTCATTATGCACCAGAGCCTCAATTTCCTTAAGAAAGGATTGGGGAAACCTTAAGCAGTTTCTCTAAATGTAATGACATCATAATAGTTTGTAATATATTATTTATTTAATGTGCCATGTTGTGTATAATAACTTCAGCATTTATGGAAAAGATCCCTCACTGTTGAGGCCCATGAGGCAACTAAACTATCCACAATAGAAGTCTGCAATAATACAGACTCTAAAGTCATCAGATTAATACTTTCTTTTAATAGTGCTGGTTCAAGATTACAAAGTAGAGCTTTGATGTTCTATTCCAAGAAAAAGTGGATAGAATTCCTTGTAACACAAGCAAGACCCTTAGAACACCATAGAAAAGTATTAATTTTTTAAAAATCCTATTTTACTGTTTTGTATCTCCATGCAACCTGTAAACAGCATGTTCCCATAATTATAATGTGTTGATTTATGAACAGTTGGTTTCGGAGGTGTGGTGGCATGCAGTGCAAGATTAGGGTATGATTCTGTGAAATATGGATTATGTACTGGCTTCAAAGGGAATTGAGGGGAATTTGCAATTGACAAAATCAGGAGTGGAGTCCTGGCATCTTTTCGAAGTCAATGGGAGCTTTGCCATTGACTTCAGTGGAGCTAAGATTTCACCGCAAATCCAAAGCAGGTAGGGAATATTCAACCATGAAATAAACTGATCATCTGATGACCGCTGTAATACCAAAAGAGAATAATTTAAACAAAATAGTAATTTAAAATCCACTGATGGGTGCTTAGCCCTTTTGAAAAAACTAGGCTAGTTGTTTAGGTTTCTTGGAGCCTCAGTTTAAGCATCCATTTTGGAAGATATTGGTGTCACATGTAATCCTAAAGAATAAATATCCATGCTTATAATATATGTATTCTAGTCACTATTTCCTCTTGAAAATACAGTCAGATTTTGATGGAAAAATATTTTATCTCCATACTCTAGATAAAGTTGGATATTTGAAGTTCTTCTAAAGATCATAACAAAATTAGATGCTGTACTTTTTACCCCTTGTTATTTCCTGGAATCTAATCTCTTTCCCTCTAGAAGCTTTCTAGATCTATTTTCTCTGTTTTAACTTTCAGTTAGCAGTTGAACTAAGACCCAAATTATTTGGGCAACGTGGAATATGTTTGGATAACTGGGAGGTCGTAGAACACTAGATAAATAGGACAGGGAGACAGTTGACAATGGATTAAAAGGGGTATTTAGACAGTGGTGGGGTAAGTGAATATTTGATTCCACTTCAGTGATTAAATACATTTTGCCCCCTGACTTAAGGAAAGTATTAAATTTGTAATTGGACTGTAGCCCTGTTTTTAAAACAACCGGATGCAAACTTTTAAAATTGCTTTCCAGAAAAACAACGTAAATTCTACCGTCATCTAACCAATGAACAGAGTCAGTGCACTTACTATGAATCCCATGGACTGTTTCCCCATCAAATTGTCACTAATTTTCCTAGGGTGGTGGTCATGTTTTAGATGATTATTTCTGTGACTTAGCCTTTTGTTTTCCCTTCTTTGCCGTAGGCGGTATGGAACCCGTTGTTCTCGTTGTGGTAGGCACATCCATTCTACTGACTGGGTCCGAAGGGCTAAGGGAAATGTGTATCACCTAGCATGTTTTGCCTGCTTCTCCTGCAAAAGACAGCTTTCCACTGGAGAGGAATTTGCTTTGGTTGAAGAGAAAGTCCTTTGTAGAGTACATTATGATTGTATGTTGGACAATCTAAAAAGAGAAGTTGAAAATGGTAATATGCTGCTTTTATTAAATTCCTAGTTTGACTCTCATTTAGCCTTAACTAAATTTGCTGCTATTTCATCTTCTTCTTTTATAAGAAAAGCAGTACTCTAGCTTTATTAAGGATAAAGGTGCATGTATTTCAATTAATGTTCAAACTACCCAATATATGTAACTCTTTCATTATAATATGTTCAAGTCACTTTCTATCATTCTGAAGAAAGCAAAGTAAAATATGTCTAGCTTATCCAGTTGGTCTGAGACATTGTAGATGTAATGCTGGACCAAATCCTGCTCTCCCTTATGTCAGTGAAATCTGGATGTCCATGGAATTACTCCAAATTAATACCAAAGTCATTTTGAATAAAACAGGACCCATTGTACAATTCCATAATAACCAGCTAACAAACATTAGAAATCTTTTCCAGAGTAGTGTGACTTATGACTAATATCATTCTGAATCATCAATATACAGAATTTCTTTTTCCACATCAGGGAATGGGATTAGTGTGGAAGGAGCATTACTAACGGAACAAGATGTTAATCATCCGAAACCAGCAAAAAGAGCTCGGACCAGCTTCACAGCAGATCAACTCCAGGTAGAGGCAGCATTGTGAGCACTGAAAACTGACAGTTCAGATATGCATAAAGATTTTATGCAATGAATGACTGCAAATTGATATAAATATAGTTACATATGAGCAAACTATTCTCTATGTTCTAAACTATTTAACAAATTATCAAGACATGGCATATTTCTTGAATACTTTGTTAGCTTTAGCAGTTTAATATGAAATAGTTACTCCTCTAGCTTTTTTTTTGTTTCCTTCAGGGCAGCTAGTAATTGTGCAAAGTGGAAACCAAAATGTTGATCTAGTATGACTGCTGGATGAAATCCATTTAATCAGACATTTAGATCACTATGCATAATTACGGAAAAGAAAAAATATCTTCAGAATTATGTATTATGAAAAAATATACAAAGGAAATGTACTTCATATGCCTTCTCAGGACACTAGTGTGTTGGATTTTTAGATTTCATTATACCACCACAATCAGCCTTTTAATGACCATCAAGATTGTGTCCTCAGAATTGGAAAGTATTATGTTCACATCAGCATAAACAGGAACTCTCAGGTTGGCTTCAGTCAAATTAACCCGTCCTTATTTTATATGGCGAGGGGGGGGGGGGGTTGGAATAATTGAACTACTTTCTGCTGGTTTGTCTTTTGTGGAGGAAGGACCAATCTCTCTCTGGTATGCTTAAGTATACTGAAGATTGTAAATATATGTGACTTATAAAACAAGTATTAATGACGACTGTCAAATGAATATTCCTTGCTTTTTCTCCCCACCCCCTTAATAAGTGACTTTTCCAAAACATTCAGATCTTGAGACTACCTATTAAAGCATATTCTCCTCTATATTTAAGAGTGGAATGTTGGCTTATTTTTCAGAATCTTCATTTCACTACTCAGCGCTAACTGTTTTAGGTCAAAAATATATTTTCATAGAGAGGGTGGGGTTGGGGCAAAGTTAAATACTGAAAGAGTGTATTTGAAACTTAAGCAGTGTGAGAATATCATGGTCACAATTTACTCTTTTGGTTTGGACATACTGTATAGTATGAAGCATTTTCCAACATCCCTCTATACCAGCTCAGTCAGTGGATATACTTCTTATGATGAAGAGATGGGAGACTCCGCATGTTGTGGGGGCTGATGAATCAAAACTCTTGTGTGGTCAAGTCTGCTCTAAAGGGGGCTGGCTGGCTGAATCTCCTCTGTCACTAGGGCTTCCTCCTGCATCATGATTGCCTTGATTATGGCCCACTAAGATTTACATCTTTGGACCTAGTCTCTGATGTGAAGTTGTTCACTGGTCCCTATCCCCCATGAAAATAAATAGCTTTTCAGTCATGGAATAGTTCCGATCATTTGATCTTTGAGGAAAAACCTGATTTAGCCTTCTCAAGATAAAATCTATGACCAGTGTCAACCCAATCATTACAGGGGTAACAGCAGGAATAGACTCCAGCTCCTACAGGCTACAAAGGTGGCATCCCTTTGTGTCCCATTTCATATTTGTGCACATGGTGTAACACACTCTTTCCGTTTTTCATTCTGGGTCAGCACTGAACATTTAGGGCCTTGTCTTCTGTGGTGACTACCAGAATCACCAAGACAAAATGGTAGTCCTTACTGTGTCTCTCCTTCCATAGAGCCATTCTGTCATCCCTGACCTGACTGATGGATTGCTGCAGGTAGAATCAGAAGCATATATGTGCCTGGTAGAGAGTAGGATGCAGTCTTTTCTGGGAACTCTGGGTGACAAATTGAAGCAAATGATTGAGAATCTTTTTCAGCTCAGTAATTCATGTGTCTCAGGTCAGGTCTGATACTTAGGTCAGCAAGATGTTTCTTTTGCAGACTCAGTTTCTGAAACCGAAGATGCAATTCAGTTCCTTAACAGTGCTTTACTGTTATAGTCTAGTGTGTTCTTATTGGTGGTTTGGATTTCTTAAAGAAACAGCCTGATATAGTGTGCTTGGCAAGCTTTTTACATGTAGCCACTCTTAAATTTGGCTTCTCTGCTGCCTTGATCTGAGCTCTGTCTGGCCAGCCTATCCTCCTTCCCTGGCAGTTGTAAAAAGAGTATTCAGTAGGAATTGTCCCTAGAGTGGCCCAATAGAGTGGTAGTAGTGGACATGAAGCACTTAAGCCAAGACATAGTAATGTGGCTGTTGGCTCTTGGTGGAGACTGGTCTTTCAGTCTGCTGTCAAAAACCCACTTTGCCATTTCTGCCCCAAGTTGAAGGAGTAGGCAGTGATAATCCAAACAGAAGTGCAATATGTAGATTGTATATATCAGCAATGTGGGGGAGGAGGGAACAAAGAAGTATCTTTTACTCCTTGGCAAGAAGAAATTTCCCTTCTCTTGCTGCTATTCAAACTTCTAAGATTCTGAAATCCAAAACAACTGGCAGAGCTGGAGCCAGAACCCACCAAGAAAATAGGAATTGCGCTAATCAGCGCACCTTCTGAATTGCCTCAGATGAGACCTTTAAGCCCCCTCTCAGGTTAAACTGATCGTATCCTACTTCCTTAAGATGATTGAGAGGAATGTTCTTCAGGTTTCAGGGCCCATTAGATTTAGGATTGAATGACTTTTGCTGTCCAAGTCAACCTTAGCGTACTTTGCCCTTAACCTCGATGGGCAGAGCCTTTTTGAAGATTGCATTTTCTAAATTTAGCATTGTCCTTGGCTTCTGGAGTTAATGCTTCTTTCTAAATCACCACCTCTACCTTAGATATGATCTTTTGATCTGGGCTCAGATTGTTCTATCCCACCAGGCACCTGGTCCTGCTTGGTCTTTCCTCGTGGGTCAGAAAGCTTCCCCCTGGAGCCATGAAAGAACACATGCAGTGTTATCTTTATATCAGGCATATTAAGGCTTCCTTCTATCTAAATCGAAAGAACTCTCTAAGTTGGGGCATTCACAAAGGATCTGACTTTCTAAGAACAGCTTCTAATGCTTCACCATCATCTCTGGTTTTAAAACTGCATTGAAGCAGCACATGGTGGCAGGTATAGATAGCTTTGTCTCCTATTCAGAATAATTTGACAAGTGCTTCTATGGAGATTGTGGATGTGGGGAATGGTTCTCTTCCAGAAATATGTAAAGCAACTCCCTGGGTGTGTGTTGCATACCCTTTTATATCACTAAAGAGACCTGATGTGGGAAGCCTCTAGAAACGCATTTATGGAAGTCTAGGCTTATAGATGTTGTAATCCATCCATCTGTTCTTCTCTGGTACCCACCACATGCCTGTTTTGGAATTGGAAGGTGCTTTTCAAGTTCACGCTCAATAGGCAGAAAATTGAGAGGTAGTATTCTCGATCAGCCTAGGCATCCCACCCTGCCATCTCTCGTGTTGGTGAAGATGGGACTAATTTCTCCCTTAAACGTTTTTATGGAGTTTTAATATGAACAGAATAGAATTTTTAATGCTCAGGAAGTCTGAAGAGGTTCATCCAGCTAACTGCCTTTATAGGAGGAATAACATAGTAATTGACTCTTACGTAGTGCTCTGTATTCAAAGCACTTTACAAACTTTGACTTCACAAGAGCTTTACTTTTTTCCTGTTTCCATCTGCTGGTAGGAGGACTTATACCCACAATATGGGCTGGCATATTGGGACATGGAGAACCCAATTAACAAGTAAGAAACTATCTCTTTTTTTCATATAAAACTCTGAGTGACAGAATGGGTTTTTATTTAAGACAAACTAGAAAATAGCTGCTGATGTAAAATATTAGCTCTGTAAATTATGGAATAGATTATGGAGCTAAGTCAAATTATGGAATAGATTCAGGTTTATAGCTTTGGTTTATGAAATCTTAGAGGGATGGGTGAATTGTTATAGCAAAACTGAAAATTGACTAATATATGGTAATATCCAATGGGCAAAATCATTCTATCTCCACAACCAATTTAAAAGGTAATATGTATAAACCAAAGTACTTTATCAATAAAGTCTCTTATGCTCTTATTCTCTGGGTTCTATTGTTGTTCATACTCAAAGCAAACTCATTGGCAAATCTAAGTGCTGGTGTGGGTCAAATGGAGTGGGTAATTATCTGTATCTAAAGTGTTGGACTGGAGAATATAGTCAAGGTGGTATTTGAGGGCTATATGATGTAGTAAAGAGGTGATTCTGTTTCTAAGGCTGTCCTAAATCTTGATAAACCATTTCTGCTTTGGATTCACCTCTACAAGATGTCAACGAGCTTCTTGCGTGAACTGGAGAGCTAAGAAGAGAACCCGCTAGTTTAGACTGCATCTAACCTACAAATGTTCCCTTACACATATGAAACAAAAGTGTGTTATCTAGCAGTACCACACCGATTTACAAACTGTCGTCCATGCAGAACTAGATGGTAACAGGCTGACCCTTCTTATTGTTTCTAAGAGAAACAGAATACATGGAAAGGGGACATTAAATGAATATCTACATTGGGGAGTGTGATTACCTTGCCTCAAAAAAGACACAACACTTGTGGGCCTCTTTTGTACCACACTTCTCAATGGAAGCAATTGCTATAGTTGCCACTGGAATTTTATGGTACTATTCATAGGAGAGGAGTTGGTCCATGATATCGGAAAAGAGAGAGGAAGTGGTCCATGAAACACTCAGTTTGGTCCATGCTATGAAAAAGTTTGCAAACACAGACGTCCAGTTTTTAAAGGGACAGTCCCCTTTTTTGGGGACTTTCTGATATAGGTGCCCATTTACACACACACACACCCCCCGTCCCATTTTTACCAGTTGCTATTTGGTAACCCTACATACATGGCAAATGCATCATTGGTCCCCAAAGTCCAAAAATGAGCAAATTTAGATTTTCCTTTCTGCCACTACAGAGTCACCAGCAAAAGGCCATGCAGTTTCACTTTGTTAGATTAGGAAAATTTTCACACCTTTTATAATTGGAGTCCTTTCATATGGACTCCAAAGTGCTTTACAAACTACACCTCTACCCCGATATAATGCGACCCGATATAACATGAATTCGGATATAACACGGTAAAGCAGTGCTCCGGGGGTCGGGGCTGCACACTCCGGCGGATCAAAGCAAGTTCAATATAACCCAATATCACCTATAACACGGTAAGATTTTTGGCTCCTGAGAACAGCGTTATATTAGGGTAGAGGTGTATATATAGTTTGTCTCTGAGCATATGAATCATTTACCAGCTACAAAAATGCAGTCCTTCTCTAAGGGTAAAACAGAAATGCTCAATGATGCACAGTTTAGGACAGAAAGTGAAAATTTATTTTCCAGTTGAAGCTAATGAAGGAATTTAGGCAAAATTAGAATTTAGTCAAGACACAAGTTAAACTGACATCCACTTTTGCAAAAGATGCCATTCATTTTTAATGACAAATGATCAGTTTTTCAGTTTTCAAAACATTGCACCATATCACCCTAATCCTATGCTGAGCTATGTCTGGCATTGCTTAGTGAGATTAGCCAGTAGTAGGTCTGTTATATGCAGCCTGTGTATTATTCAGAGATGGATTAAAGGTAAATGTGGCATAAACTCAGGACTTCAAAATTACATACATATTTCAGGGCAGCTGGAAAAGGATTAAGTGGGGATCCTCTTTAGAATACAGGACCTAGATTGATTGGTCTTTTTGAACCTGTCAACCATGGAAAGTTCATTCTGTGCCCCATTATGTATTCACTGGTCTGCAGTTTATACACTTTATCTAGCAACAACATTTAAGTTAGTCTGCAGTGAATTCTCTGCCATAATCCCTCTCTAGTGCAGTTGTCATACCTGCATTTCTCCCACCACTACTGCAAACCAGAACAAAGAAAAATGCCTCTTCCAATTCTAAGTGTCTGAATGTGGCCATTTTATTACTCCGAGTAAGAGATTATCTCTGAAAATGATGATTTTAAAAGGATAAACTGGGACAACATGCTTGGGGGTTAAAGAGCATTATTCCCTTACACTGATGAAGGGATATGACCATGAATTTGAGAGAAGCCTGTAATATCTGATTTGCTAGCATTTACAGTACTTAATTTTTTTAAAAATCAACCTTTTACCTTTTCAGGTTATGCAAGCACAGTTTGCTCAAGACAACAATCCAGATGCACAAACGCTCCAAAAACTGGCAGAAAGAACAGGCTTGAGCAGGCGTGTGATACAGGTGACTGTACTAAAGTTATTTCACTAACAAAGTCCAAGTTATACAAAATCTGAGTTACTCAAAGTGCGTAGTACTGCAAGTAAGAAAATTGCTAATTCCTTAGTTGGAAAGAGATCTAATCTGGTAGTTTAAACATAACTGCAGATCAAATCTTTCGTGCAAAGATTGTTTAGAACACTCATATCTGTTAGACGAAAAATGTACTGTATGCATCACATACTTTGGGTGGGGGATACAATATACAGACACCTAAATGAGTTTTATGTTTAAAAAAAAAAGTCTCTTCAATGAATACGTTATGTTGATACGAAATTTGCTAGAGACAAAAATGAAACTTATTGATTTCATTTTCCTGAGCAAGATTTAATTGCATTTACTCACTTTCCCCCAAAGCTGCTGCAATACATTGTACAAACACTGACTAAGATTTAGAGGACATCTACTGATCAACTTCAATATGGGTCCTGAGCTAAAACCTATCCTCATGCTATCTAAAACTTAAAGGAAGTTCAAATCCAGAATCAAACTTTGTGTCTGGGGGACCCCCTTCATTAAACAATACCACTATGATCCAACCATAGTATAAGGGCTTTCCTTTCTCTTTTCACTCATCCCTGGGTTAAAAACTTCACAGAATATTTCTATAAGAATGGCTGACTTCTATAATCCCTGGCTAACGGGTTCAAACTTCTAAAAAAATGGAGGCTAGATTACTTTAAAAAAAAATCCAACCTGGCATACCAAGAATATTTCAACATTCTTGTCAGCAATGTAATGGTGATCTAGTCACAGTTCCGTGTGCTCTGTGACACTGACACTATAGTTCAGCTGAAGCTGAATTCAAACTTGAGGATTTTATTAAATTAAATGTCAAAATTAAATACAATCAAACATGATTTATATTTTGCTCCTTTTCAGGTGTGGTTTCAAAACTGTAGAGCACGCCATAAGAAACACGTTAGTCCTAATCATTCATCGACTGCTCCTGTCACAGCAGTTCAGCCCTCTAGGCTGTCTCCACCAATGTTAGAAGAAATGGCATACTCAGCATATGTACCCCAAGATGGGACAATGTTAACCGCTCTACATAGTTACATGGATGGTAGGTACAGTAACTTACTGTAACTCTCTTCAGATCTAAGTACAAAATTATCAATGCTTTCTTTAGGTGAAGCAAGAGGATTTATCAGGTAATGTAAATAATAATATAGTAAAGAAATCTGACTATCACTTCTCATTTCCAGTATTCTCTCTAATCTCTCAACACCTATTACTAGGGCCCTACCAAATTCACAGTCCATTTTGGTCAATTTCACGGTCATAGGATTTTAAAAATTGTAAATTCCATTATATCAGCTATTTAAATCTAAATTTTCACAGTGTTGTAATTGTAGGGGTCCTGACCCAAAAAGAAGTTGGGGGTGGGGTGGGTGGCTGGGTCGGTGTCACAAGGTTTTTGTGTCTCTGGTGTGTGTGTGGGATGGGTTTGCGGTACTGCTATACTTACTGCTGGCTGGGAGCTCAGCTCTGAAGACAGTGCTGCCACCAGCAGCAGTGCAGCGGTAAGGATGGTATGGTATGGTATTGCCACCCTTCTGCACTGCTGCCTTCTAAGCTGAGCTCTTAGCAGCTGCCACTCCCTGGCCACACAGCTCTGAAAGGAACAGCGCAGAAGTAAGGGTGGCATGGTATCATATTGCCACCCTAACTTCTGCGCGGCTGCTGGCGGGGCATTGTCTTCAGAGCTGGGCACCCAGTCAACAGCCAGCACTCTCCAGCTGCCCAGCTCTGAAGGCAGCGAAGAAATAAGGGTGGCAACACTGCAACACCTCTAAAATAACCTTATGACCCCTCTGCAACTCTTTTGTGTAAGGCCACCCAATTTGAGAAACACTGGTCTCCCCTGGGAAATCTGTATAGTATAGGGTAAAAGTAAATAAAAGACCAGATTTCCCAGGGGGAGACCAGATTTCACGGTTCATGATGTGTTTTTCATGGTGGTGAATTTGGTAGGATCCTACCTATTACTGTAGCTGCTCCCTTTGTTATACTAGCATAGCTGAGGATTTGGATATAAAGATCACTGTGTACTTTCTACATCAGTGGTTTTCAAAGTGCGTGTTGCGACCCAGTACTGGGTCATGGAATGGAAGGCACTGGGTCGCGGCGGCTCTGGTCAGCACCGCCGACCAGGCCGTTAAAAGTCCCGGTGGCGGTGCTGCCCGGCTAAGGCAGGCTAGTCCCTACCTGTTCTGACACCGCGAGCAGCCAGCAGCAGATCCGGCTCCTAGGCGGGGGGCCCCCAGGTCTCCGTGCACTGCCCCCATCTGAGCACCAGCCAATGGGAGCTGGGGGGGGGGGCAGTGCCTGCGGGCGAGAGCTGCGCAGAGCTGCTTGCACGCCTCCGCCTAGGAGCCAGACCTGCTGCTGGCCGCTTCCGGGGCGCAGTGCGGTCCGTGGTGCGAGGACAGGTGGGAAGCCTGCCTTGGCAACCTTGCTGTGCTGCTGACCGGGAGCCACCTGAGGTAACTCCATGCCCTACCTCCATGCCCCAATCCCCTGCCCCAGCCCTGAGCCCCCCCCAACCTGGAGCCCCCTCCTGTACCTCAAACCCCTCATCCTTGGTCCCACCCCAGAGTCTGCATCCCCAGACCACAGCCCTGACCCCCTCCTGCAGCCTAACCCCCTGTCCCAGCCCAGAGCTCCCTCCCACACCCCAAACCCCTCATCCCCAGCTCCGTTGGGTCATGGGCATCAACAATTTTCTTCAACTGGGTCACCAGAAAAAAAGTTTGGAAAACCACCGTTCTACATAATAATAATGCTGGTGATGAGAAATTATATTAAACACGCTTGATTTGTTGCTGTTAATTTAAAAATGTAATTATTGCTCATTTTTAGTTAATCTTAAATGAAAAAGTGTTTACTCTAAACATTTTATTTTCCAATTCAGGATTTTTAGACACTTTTAGTTTGGAATTTGTATTTGAAGACTTGAAAGGAGAACTAGAGATTAGTGGAACATTTAGCAACTTCATTGCAGACTAAGGCTCTTTCCACACTGGCATACAGAGAAACCTGGCTACTACAGTGATCTCCAAACCAGGTCATAGGTGCTGACTTCCCCTCTGCCCAGTGAGTGCTCAACCCCCGCCCCTGCACGGCCCTTGCCCCATCCCCATTCCACCCCTTCCCCAAAGTCCCCGCCCCAGCCCCAGCCCCGTCTCCATTCCCCCAAGTCCGTGCCCTGCCTCTTCTCCGCCTCCTCCCCAGAGCGCAACGTGTCCCCGCTCCTCCCCCTCCCTCTCGAAAAGTTCTAAGCGCTGCCAAACAGTGGTTAGGCGGCGGGGGGCGGGAAGCGCTGGGAGGGAGGGAGAGGAGCGGGGATGCGGCACGCTCGGGGGAGCTTCGCTGCCAGTGGGAGCGGAGCACCCGCTAATTTTTCCCCCTGGGTCCTCCAGCCCCGGAGCACCCATGGAGTCAGCACCTATGAACCAGGTTACCAAAATCTAGTTCCAGTTTGTAATGTAGGCTGGACTTCAGTTGTTTCAACACCACACAAATTTGAACCATGTTTGTAATTAGGTTAGGGAACAATTGTATTGTAACCAGGTTTCCTGAGATGGTTGCATCTGCCATGTAGACAGGATCCGTCTGCTTTCTTCCCAAGCTGCAGAATAATATGCATGGATGGAAATGGCACTAATAGCTTGTGACCCAGAATGAAGAAGTTGGAAACAATTGTAATGCCATTAAAACTGGCTAGATCCTGTAATTGTGCTAGAGCAGTGGTTCTTAACCAGGGGTGTGTGTACACCTAGGGGTACTCAAGTCTTCCAGGGGGTACTCAACTCATCTAGGAGTGTGTGGCTTTTTGTTGTTGGGTTTTTTTTTTTGGTGGTTGTTTTTTCCCCCCCAACTTGAGGGTTGCAGCCCACAGGGGGTCATGGGATGGGTTTTGGTGGGTTGCAAGTGCAGGGTTGGCATTAGGGGATGACAAGCAGGGCAATTGCCTGGGCCCCACAAAGCTAAGTTACATGTTTCAGCCCCAGGCGTCAGAGCTTTTTCTTCAGACAAGGTTCATAAGTGAAAAACCAGTTTAAGTATCACACTGAAATATAGTATTTATATTGCAGTCTATTTATAATTTTACGGTAAAAATGAAAGTAAGCAAATTTTCAGTAATAGTGTGCTGTGGCACTTCTGTATCTTTGTCTGATTTTGTAAGCAAAAGTAAGTTTTTAAGGAAGGTGAAACTTGGGGCATGCAAGACAAATCAGACTCTTGAAAGGGGTACAGTAGTCTGGAAAGGTTGAGAACCACTGTGCTAGAGAAGAGCCCTTGCTGAGGTTAGTGAAATTAGTGCAGCTCCCTTGTGGCACAGTCATCATAGTACAGTGTCCTTTTTTTTTTTTTTTTTTTACTAGCTTGCAATGTTTTCTACTTTCAATGTAGTTGACCAATAAATCTTTCTATTTTTTTAGCTCATTCACCTACAGCACTTGGACTCCAGCCCTTGCTACCCCATTCAATGACACAACTGCCAATAAGTCACACCTAATTCCTTTCTTTCAGGGATAAAAGCTAGTAAGGATGTACTCTTAAGAGTCATTTATTGTGTATTAAAATATCGTTGAAAAGATATTAATGTAAATTTTTTATTTAACATCCAAAGCATTTTCAAGACCATTTTGCTGCCCAAGTACGTAAGTATAGTTGGCCTGCAAGACACTTTTATGGATTCTGCATAAATAACTATATGTTGTTTACAAGGCTTATTAAACACCTTTTTTGTATTGTCTGGAAGTAGTCCACTCTAGTTATGTATTTGTTAATTTATTCATCATCAAGAGCACTTTGCCTAAAAGAAAGGACTGATAATTGTGCAAAATGTTTACAATTCTTTGTGAAATTGTAGTTTATCATTAGTTTGTATCTGTAAGTTATTGTTATAAAAAGTATTACCTGTATTTGAGTTATATACAGCCTATACTTTAAAGCTTATGTCTGTGAGTTGGCAAAATAAATTTCATTTGCAAATATTTTCAAAATGAGCTGAATAAACCCTCTGTTGCAGCCTGCTAAACGAACACGTAATTGTTTATGGTTGAACTATGAGTAATTTATAAAGGATAGCATAGTTTTAATCTTCAATTTTAAGACCAGGCCTCTTGTACAAGTAGGCACATTAGACCTAAATGATGGAGTTAACTTCAACCTTCCCCAGGATTCTGCAGCAATGTCAATTAACTTAAAAAATCTTTTGATAAGCTTACATTGTTTGAAATATTTCAAACATATTCCACAAAATGAAACTATAACTAATGCATATCTGTACCGCAGAGCACAATACTGCCCAGGATCTTCTGTGGAGAGGGGAAAAAATACTAGGTAAACATTTTTGGGTGGGGAATGAAGAACGGTTCAAAACAAACTTCTCAGACCATGTGTGAAGTAAATGAGAAACAGCACAGACCCTATAATCTGGTTTAGGAGGAGGATATTGCTGAAGCAGCTCCTAGTGTTGACTTCAGTGGTCACCATCAGGGCCGGCACCAGCCCAGCAAGCAGGTGCTTGGGGCGGCCAACGGAGAGGGGCGGCACGTCCAGCTCTTCGGCGGCAATTCAGCGGCGGGTCCCTCACTCCCTCTCGGAGCAAAGGACCAGCCACCAAATTGCCGCCGAAGACTGAAGCGGCGGCGGTAGAGCTGATCACGATCACAGTGTTTTTGTGTGTGTGGTTTTTTTTGTTTTTTTGCTGCTTGGGGTGGCAAAAACCCTGGAGCCAGCCCTGGTCACCATCTCATTGAAGTGAAATGGGGTTAGCTTCAGAAGCTCACACCCAAGTCAAAAGGCTCTGGGGAGGGGGAATTCGCATTTGCTGCTGCTATTGTTTGAGCAACTGTCTATATGCAAGGCTAGAAAAATGATTGCGTGGATGCTGGCAGTTCCAGCAAGACTTCAAGCTTTGCAGAGCAGCCATTGCCTCCTGCAGGCCTCCCCTTGAGCATGCAAATTATGCACCCTGTTCTGCCACTAGTTTTGGAATTTCTCCAGCTGGCTACCATCTTTTTGTCTGGTAGAATTGCTGAGGAGAACTCTCCTCATAATTCAAGCCCTCATTATGGCCTGGACTGGAAAGTACTTGATTCCCTGAAAGGAGGTCTGGCCTTTGCAGTCACTGGTGTTCAGTCGCCCTTACTGCTATATTCTCCTCATTCTGGAAAGATCTCCCCCTTGCTGCTTCCTGCTATTGGAAGGGCAGTAATGTGGGAGCTGTGGGCACAAAAAATTCACAAAACTTTTCTCTGTGGGAAGAAACAGAAACCTTGAAAAACTCTTCATAGACACACTTGTCCTTCCTTCCTTTGCCTAGTTTCTCCCTATCCTCTTTCCTGCACCCACCTTAAACCACTACTCACCTACCCTAAAACAGTGCATTATAGAAAATGTCATGAAGTTGATGCTGTGTAATACAGACAAATCATGACCCATAAATTTATAGTATTCAACATACCAGTTTTTAATGTTAAAAGGGAGTTATGCTTTTTTAAGGTGCAGACTTTTAACTCTTTTGCACAAATACTTCAACTGTTTGTGTTAATATTCTACTTCAGTATCTAAGAAATTGAGGACTTGATCCTGCACCATTGAATTGTGCCGGAGTAGGCTCTGAGCACCCAGTGTTTTATAGTCACCATACAGACAAGTGGAGGGGAGAGGAAAAGAGTAATTCCCTACTCTGAAGATCTTGCAACCTTAATCCAAATTACAGAGAGAGAGAGAGAGGCTTGCAAGTTTGTTCTAAGTCATCTATCCCTTGTCAACTTTTTAACTTAACTCCCTGCGTAGCTGCCAGTATTGTGATTTGTTAGCTAATCTCAACGTATTGTCCCTTGGAATTTTTTTTGTCACTCTTGACTTTATTAATCTTAAATATTTAACCCTTTTGTATTTTCTTAAACTCTTGGCTATTCTAGAAATCCCCAAAGAAGCTGAAAAATAACTTAATAGACTTTTCATAAACAATATTTTGGTAATTTAATCTTTAAAAATGTCACATCTGTAGAATAAATCAAATCACTAGTGCAATTTAAAAAACATCTTCAGTTTCTTTAAGAAAACTTTGCCCTAGTTATCTCTAAATGGTTCTGTTTAAACAGGAAAGACAAACCAAAATGGGTTATTCCACTTGGTTTAGCTATGCACATAGAGAGCCTTCCCCCAAAACAGTGACATCTAGTGACAGAAAACTATAAAACCAGATTTGCTACTTGTGAGGTTAATATATCATACTATTGGGTTTTTTCCCCGTCAGCGTGTGTGTATAAACTTGTTGTTAAACTGATTCACGCTAGACTTCAGGTTTATATTTTTGCTGCTTTAGACTCATTTCTCTCCCCCCCCCCCCCCCATTGGTTAAAAAAAAAAAAGTCTCACTTTTCAGTAGATAAAGCGGACACTACGATAGCTCTTTACCACTTAACAGGGTCCGATGATTTGTTCTCGCCAGCTCTCTACAGTGAGTGTCCCCAACATTAGGCCACACTGTACTCTCTCAGTGGGCATTTCTGCTTGCAGATGAGTGGCCTTGGGTTGCAGTAGTAAGGTGGAAGTAGTTCAGGACTGAGGCTCTGAATAAAATGATATACCTGTATCGAACATCTACTTTCTTGAGAATAAGACTTCTCTCTCAAACTGTGGCAGAATGATAACTTTAATTGCCTCTTCAGCCCCCTGCCTTTCTTTAAGTGTTGCCCTAGTAGGCATTGTTTTAACTAATTTAATTTAATTTATGGAGATATCCTATCTCCTAGAACTGGAAGGGACCTTGAAAGGTCATCAAGTCCAGCCCCCTGCCTTCACTAGGAGGACCAAGTACTGATTTTGCCCCAGATCCCTAAGTGGCCCCCTCAAGGATTGAACTCACAACCCTGGGGTTAGTAGGCCAATGCTCAAACCACTGAGCTATCCCTCCCCCCAGCTAAACTAAAGCTACCTTTTACAGTGAAATTGAGCCAGGAGTGAAAGTGACAAATTCTGCACCAGGCTCCAACTAAGCATGTATGCAGGGTATAGTACATGTGTGAGCTTATGTCTGTTCCCAGGTAGTTCTAGATAAGAGGAATATAGCAGGTATCTGTGTGCTTCAATCAACACTTTTTGGAAATTTGTGCCTTTGCAGGGTAAAGAGCTCTTCTACTTCTGGTGGCTGAAGAACTAAAACTGTGCGTCAGACAAAGTATATCTAACACAGACAATATTACATTACTCAGATTACTTGGAATTTTATATCCCCAAACTGTGGAGTATGTTTGTGATAAGAGTGCACGTTCCTTGAAAACAATGTACAGATTTTTCCAGTAAATGTGGTTCTAATCATGGCAGTGCAAACATATCATAGCTTCACAAAGTGCCTGCAGGATTGATCCCTACTTTATCACATGCTTTATCTATTCTGGTGTTAAATGAGTAATGCACTGTGCCCTTGCTGCTCAGTGACTTCTCTTGGGAGACTATTCTACAGACCTTTTGATTTTTCTCAGAATGAAGTCTATTGTAATATATTCAACCTACTTTCTCTCTTATCCTATTATTCATTAGTCTTCTCCAGGGGTTCTCAAACTGGTGGTCATGACCCCCCAGGGTTGCCAGGGTATTATGTGGGGAGTTGAGAGTGGTTAGCCTCGACCACCAAACCCTGCTTCACCTCCAGCATTTATAATAGTGTTAAATATAAAAAATGTTTTGAATTTATAAGGGGTGGGGGGTCTCACTCATAGGCTTGCTGTGTGAAAGGGGTCAGCCATACAAAAGTTTGAAAGCGACTGGTCTACCCCTTTTGGCTTATCAACAGTTAGTCACCCTCCTTGGGGAAGGTCATTACTGTATTTCACACTTGGTCCTGATTTAGGTAAACTATATGTTCCACTCTCAGATCAGGGATGGTTTTAAAACTGGAGTTTTATTAAACTTAAAATAAAAACCCCACCAAGCACCTTGTACAAACCCCAGTGCTGCTGAATCTCTGACCACCCACCAAACTACAACTACATCCTGCTTCCCCAACTGTCCCCTTTGGCCTCCAATCCTTAAAGGGACCGACTGCTGGCATTCTTTATGAGAGCTACACTACCCCCTCATAAATGTAAAGTTGGCCTGACATAGCCATTCATAGATTCTAGGACTGGAAGGGACCTCGAGAGGTCATCGAGTCCAGTCCCCTGCCCGCATGGCAGGACCAAATACTGTCTAGACCATCCCTGATAGACATTTATCTAACCTACTCTTAAATATCTCCAGAGATGGAGATTCCACAACCTCCCTAGGCAATTTATTCCAGTGTTTAACCACCCTGACAGTTAGGAACTTTTTCCTAATGTCCAACCTAGACCTCCCTTGCTGCAGTTTAAGCCCATTGCTTCTTGTTCTATCCTTCGAGGCTAAGGTGAACAAGTTTTCTCCCTCCTCCTTATGACACCCTTTTAGATACCTGAAAACTGCTATCATGTCCCCTCTCAGTCTTCTCTTTTCCAAACTAACCAAACCCAATTCTTTCAGCCTTCCTTCATAGGTCATGTTCTCAAGACCTTTAATCATTCTTGTTGCTCTTCTCTGGACCCTTTCCAATTTCTCCACATCTTTCTTGAAATGCGATGCCCAGAACTGGACACAATACTCCAGCTGAGGCCTAACCAGAGCAGAGTAGAGCAGAAGAATGACTTCTCGTGTCTTGCTCACAACACACCTGTTAATACATCCCAGAATCATGTTTGCTTTTTTTGCAACAGCGTCACACTGTTGACTCATATTTAGCTTGTGGTCCACTATAACCCCTAGATCCCTTTCTGCCGTACTCCTTCCTAGACAGTCTCTTCCCATTCTGTATGTGTGAAACTGATTTTTTTCTTCCTAAGTGGAGCACTTTGCATTTGTCTTTGTTAAACTTCATCCTGTTTAACTCAGACCATTTCTCCAATTTGTCCAGATCATTTTGAATTATGACCCTGTCCTCCAACGCAGTTGCAATCCCTCCCTGTTTGGTATCATCCGCAAACTTAATAAGCGTACTTTCTATGCCAATATCTAAGTCGTTAATGAAGATATTGAACAGAGCCGGTCCCAAAACAGACCCCTGCGGAACCCCAATCTCTCGTGAGACTGATTACTTGCTCTGCTCCTAGATGTCCCATCTCTTCATGATGTTCTTAACATACTTGCTTTTGGGATTTTCCACATAATACCAGTTGATTTCTTGACTTGGCTTTCTGAGGAAATAGACTATCTTTATCCAGGTGCAAGAGATGCCTTCCATGTGTAACTCTAGCACCCTCGTAGCCAAGATGGAGTCTGCTCTGCAGGCAGCCCTGGCTAAGAGAGCGCGCGCAGGAATGCAACAGGAAAAAATCCCTTTCACCCCAGGGGCACCTGTTCCAACCCCCCCCCCCCCCAAGTGAATACGCCCACCCACAGGAAAAGTACAATAGATGTAAGAAAGGGAAACATTTATTTACAGAGGGATGAGAGGAGAAAAACAACAAGGGGAAATATAGGGGGAGCAGTAAAACAGGGTTGCATCCAAGCCAAGGCCCAGTGGAAGCGCAGTCTGGAAGGGCAGACACTGAGCAATGTGTCTGCACGCAGAGTTCAGGAGTCCTGAGCAAAGTTCCAGTCCAGTGGTGAGTCTTGGGTGCTCCTGGTTGTCTTCTGTGCCAGTGAACTTTCCCCAACAAACCCCTCCGGTGCCCTCTTCTGCCGCTCTCTGCAAAGCCACACAGAGTGACCACCTCCCTACTTAACTAGCTAGCAAACCTCCCTCCTTGTTCCCAATGAGAGTCACAAGCCCCAGTACTTACAGCCTCATGGAGCTCTGGGCAGCAGTGATACTGGGTCCACCTCCGGCCTGTCCTTCTTGGGCGATTCCTCCCTGGCACAGTGCTCCTGTCCTGGGGTGTCCCTGATCGGCTGTCCTGTCCTTCCCAGGTTTCAGGCAGGTTCTCTGCTGCTTCACTTTGTGAGGGCCTGCAGGCTGCAGCCCTTCTTTCTCTCTGGAACTCCAGAGTACCCCCTGGAGTTTCCCTCCTTACTCCCACTGCTCTCCCTCCCCCCTTAGGAGAAAGATTTAAAGGGGCCATGCTCTCTAAACCGCACGGGGTTACACATGCAGCATGGCAGAGAACTTACCATTCTCCTGTGTTCTCTTGGTTATTAGGCTTGTGCCCCAAGGACTTATGAATAATTTTAGCAAGAGCCAAAACTTGGTTTTGGGCTGCCAAAATGTCTTCTCATGGAATAGGACTTCTGCTAGATGTAATGGCCATGGAGAAGCCTTCTACTACGAAAGGGGTGGTAGTAATAGCTGCTAAGATAACTTGCCATCTCCTTCTACATCCAAGAACTGATCATTAACAATCTTTGCTCATCTCCTGTGTGCATTCTGTCATTTCTCCATATTAAGAGGCATTCTGGATAAAGCATCTGCCTCCACATTAGATTTCCCCTGGACAATATTTCACTTTGAAATTAGTCAGCTAACTCTGCAACCCACCAGTGTGCTGTGGCATTCAGCCTTGCAGAGGTGAAAAATATAGGTTGAAAGCTTATCACTGAAACTGTGCAGAATTTTGCTTAGTAGAGGTAATCAACAAAATGTCAGTTACAGTCCTTTTCAGAGTTAGACACGCCACCTTTCCTAAGTGAAGGTGATAATTTTTAGCTGGTATTCTTGATCCATAGCCAATAGCAGAAGTATTTCAAAGTGGACTATGGAACTTTTAGTGCCCAGTAGCAGGGTCCACGCATCCAGTTAGTGTGTGGCAAACTGCTGCATTGTAGATTTATAACCTGGCTTCCTGTGCTTTAAGTCTCCATGTAGACAAGCTCTTAGTTGACTTTCCTGACTTGATATAAGAATTAAGACTGTACCTAAGCCTTTATGGGAAATATCTACATGTAGGATAAAGAGTAAGGCAAATTTGGGATAGGCTATTGGTGGCCATCCTAGGCAATCAATCAGCTGCTTTAAAACTCTTTGGTGTTGCTCAGTCCAGGTATCTGTCCAGACCCTGCTCTTTGTCCTTTTGGCTGTTCAAATTTATCTTTGACCTCCAGCTCTTCACTATTTAAATATATAACAAACCACTTAACTAAAGTAAAACTTCTTTTAGCAGCAATTGTACTGTACCCTGGCCCAGAAATGCTCAGAGTTTTCTCTTAAATGCTCATCCTTTACCTGTTAGATGAGTCCTCCTACTTCCATATGAAGGACCTCTAACGTTCTACCAGCCATAGTGCTTGCAAACAATTATTTTTTCCCTTCTGCAGCTAGAGAAAACTTTATTTTCAAAATCACTTTTCTGTTTGCAACATCTTCTGGCAGCTTTTTCAGGAATAAACTGTAACAACCAGGTTAGACTTAGAGGTCAGATCACTTCAATTCAGCCTCCATGGGCTGACTTGCCGAATGTCACACTCCCAGACCAGAGCTAGTTTAAAAGTGGGGTTTTATTCAACTTAGAATCCCAAAACAAACACATACAGCTTGCACAAGGCCCTCTGCTTCTGAATCCCTCCCAGCATACATTACTCTCTCCTGCTATTACCACACCCTATTCCCTAGAACTGTCCCCTTTGACACCCTCCGAGGACTACCAATCATTAAAGGGACAGAGCACTGATCAATCTAAGCCTGACATTTCCTTATGAGTGCTATATATACATTTTTTAAAAAATCCTCATTCCCTTAGGGTGAAAACCTGCTCCTCTCCCATTCCTCTCTGTCCAACACATGCAAAGGAATCAGTCTATGAAAAGCCAGGGGGAGGCTATGAGGGACTTGGCAGCTCCTTGCTCATCATTAATCTTGGCTCCCAGCCAGCCCACTGTAGAAGTGTTAAGGGGTGGTAGGCAGCCCAAGGGTATGTATGGCTATTGGCCACAAAACACATGTTGTAGAGGGAGCGGGTGGTTGAAAACCGCAGTTGCTACTACAGCGCACATTCAGCAGTTGGGAGCTTGACAGGACCAGAGTCCTCTTTAAAGACTGGAAGAAGTGTTGCTTCCCTTCCCCATGTCCAGTGAAGGTAGAATGAGTAGTAATCAGCTTAATCTTCACCAAAGGAGATTTACATTAAATATTAGGAAAAACTAACTCTAAGGATAGTTAAGAACTGGAATTGGTTGCCAAGGAAGGATGTGTAGTCCCTGTCACTGGAGGTTTTTAAGAACAGGTTGGACAAACCCTTGTCAGGGATGGTCTATGTCTATGTATACTTGGTCCTGCCTCAGTGGAGGAGGCTGGACTAGATGACCTAACGCAGACCCTTCCAGACCTACATTTCTATGATTCTATGTCATTAATGTAAGACAGCACCAGCCTATGTATTCTTCTCTCCCTGTTAGCACACACTTTTTGTAGATTCCTGTTCCCATTTACTACCTCTCCCATGCCATTACTCCACTTTCCATGCCTCAAACATCAAAGGAGTAGTCCACAAGTCCCATCAGCTACTTTCTGCCCCTTCCCCTAGACACTGTAGGACAGCTCCTGGACCTTAGCCCTGGGCATGGATCCTCTCCCAGAGGAGTCAGAAGATGAGAGACACTGGGAGGAACCCTTCTGCTGAACTGCTGGCTTCATTTCCTTCCCCAAGTGGAGCTTGTTCCTACAGCAAGGGTCTGAAACCAGGAAGAAAAGGACTCAGGTGAAAGAAACTGATAAAAGATTTAAATAAAAAAAACCATTTAAATAAAAAACCTCCAATTACTTTATTTACCCAGAAACCTCCAGCTTGTACTGTGCTCACACACAGTGCACTGCTTATAAGTGAATGCATTGAGAATATGCCTTACACTTACAGCTATCTTCTGACATTAAATCAGATCCAAGGATAAACATCTCAACTTCTCATTTCAGAAATCCTAGCTACAAAACATCCATCACAGCTAATCCATTTCAGGCAGAAGCTTGAGTGAACAGTGAGGCTTTGCATTAGGCCCTGAAGATTAAACTCTGGGCTCTGGAAGTTGGTAAATCAGATTTCATAGTCAGACTGCCCACTAAGAAAAACCTGTTACAAGCCATCAGATGTTTAAAGCCAGGCCCTATTAGCAAGAGCACCGCTGCTTACACCTTAATCATGGGGACGGTGCACAGAAGAAAAACATGCAGCTAGACCCTAAATCATACAAACTGTGCAGATTAAAAAAGTAATCAAGGTTTAAATTGCCAGTGGAAGCAGACAAGGAGCTGGTATATACTTTAGAGCATTTAAGTGATATGTGCCCTATGGCCAACCCTGCTAACACTTTGAGCCAGTGCTTTCTGTATAATGAAGCCTTCAGGTGCAGTCCCATGGGATTCATGTTACAGTAATTCAGTCTGGATCTCAAAGGTGTGGATGACCCTGATAAGATCCACATCAGACAGAAAATGTTGTAATAAATGCAGAAACTATTAATATTAAAGGCAGTTCCAGCCACCAGGCACACTTCCAGTTTATTCCAGTAAGCACAGGTCCAGACATATCCCTAAACTGTGAACCTGATTTACACAGGAAAGACACACCTGCAATAAAGGGGAAGGCACCATTCTTGTCCTGCTTTCCAGAACCTTATCCATCCAACCAGCATCAGCTCAGTGTTATCTGGGTTAAGTTTAAGTCTGCTTCCTCTCTTCCAAATTCTAACTTGTACAGGCATCAGGAAAGCACCATCCAGTTCTAATGAAAATGCACTATAGCTGAAGTGTGGCACATGAGAAAAAGTGCAAGCAAAGGGCATTATGGCAGATAAGCAGAGTTCTGGATCACAGTCACCAAGGGCTGGATGCATGAATGGATTGTCATCAAAACTTAAGAACTCTTAACTTTTTTTTTTAAATGTAACAAACTTTATTACAGCAGAAATTGCCTAGAGGGAATTCTGATAGAGTGAAATGCCACTTAGACTGAAGAGGCCTAAACCTGAACAAATCTAATACAGAAACAATAAAAAACAAAAATAGACCCTGGTGCGCCACAGTGCTATTTCCATATAGTCAAGTTACAGGGCAGGACCTCACTGCATTGTCGAACTATCAAAGTGGTTCAGGAATTTGAACTGGAGCCATAAACCTCTTTTTTGGTACTGGTGTTTAGATACTAAATGCTCCACGCCTGTCCTTTTTGTATTAAGAGGGATATGCAAAATGTTTTGTTGAGTACAACACATTTCTGTTATGGGGAAATAGGCTTCTGAGCCCAAGCTTTCACTTTATCCATTGACCCACTCCATGGGGGGACTCACCTCTATATTCTAAGGTGAACATTTTACTGAGGGCCTGCCTACACACAAAAAACACACTGCTTTAACTATATCAGTATAGTTCAAGTGGTACAACAATCATACCAGTATAAAATATGTTTATACTCATATGGGAATGAGAATCAGCTATACACTAGTATAAGGCATGTTTATACAAGTATAATTGTGTCCATATTAGGGATTGAACCAGTATAACTATATTGAAAAAAAAATCATACCCCTAACCAACAGTTATACCATTGCAAAAGCTGTGTGTGGAGCCAGACATCTGTCAGCATTAGTGAATGGGGAACATTTAACTTTCATTGTGGGTGGGGCCTTTGTGTGTCATGGTTGTACACAACTCTGTTGTTCCGTATTTGGCAATCCATACAGCACGTATTTGTGTCCGTAGATATCAATCCTGCTCCCATTGAATTAATCAGTATCAGGCTCTTAGACTGCAAGCTTCACAAGGGATAGTGACTTGCTTCTCTCTCTCAGTGTTGCTTTGGTATTGTAAAGCACCTACACATTGATGGCACTGTATTAATAACAATACTTAGCACTAACACAGTCCCATAGGTCCATAGCTCAAAGAACTTTACAAAGGAGCATCCCCATTTTTAGTATTGCTGGCCCCACACAGGCCACGAAAATCACAGACTTGGCTTAAGAATCATGAGATTTATAACATGAATTTGGAATTCTTTTTATTTGCCTTCTGGTTTGTGAATCTGTAGGGTGCATTTGCTTATGTTTAAGCTTCTTTCTGCAACCATGAGGGCTAGCATATGGGTTTTTTTTAAATGAAAGCTGAGATTCTTGTGCAGTCTCTTGATTCCAACAGCTGGGGCCTTAAAAAAAACTTCAAATATTGCAAGACTTACCAGAAAGTTGCCAGAAGTGGCGACACTGCATTTTACAGGTGGAGAAACTAAGAAACCAGAGAGGTTACGTGACCTGCCCCCAAAACAATCACACAACAAGTCAGCAGCAGAGCTGGGAAAGAACCCAGAACTATTGGCTCCATCTTGTGTCCTATCCACTGGTCTGCACCGCCTCCCTATTAGGCTGACTTAAATTCCTCTTCTGCATGAAAACTGCATATTCCTCCCTCAATACAACCCCCCCTCTGACTTTTCCCCATCCCACTCTAACAGTTTCTCCCTGTTCGGTATATATATTACCATGTGTCAGCTATAACTGTTTTGGACATTGCGATCTAAGTTTGTTTTTTTAAAGCCCTCCCACAACATCTCAACAGGAACTAGCCCCAACCCCTAAACAATGATAAACAGCTGCCATCACAAACCACACCAATATTATTTCCCAAGTTGTCCCCATGGGAAAAGAGCTCCTACCCTCCTCCAGACAAACCCTGTTACCAAAATATGATCAGCTTAGAATAAGTAACAATATGCCAGCATGTTAAAAAAGTGATGATTTTTTCCTGGTTTAAATTAAGCCATTGCTTTTAAGAAAGTTGTTATATTAAAACTGCACAAGAAACTGTTTTGAGTTTTAATACAAGTTAGTAGGTCAGCCAAGAAAACTATTAACGTGAAAATATCATTAGAAATGTAATTCAAACAGCATGCAAGATTTAGTTTGCTGAGCATAAGAGCCACTAACAGCCATGCGTTCTGTACATTCAGAAGCAATCAGTAGAAGTGCCAGCAATATGGAAACAGGAACTTTAAAGGTAGTGTGGCAAAGAGCAATTGACTAGTTATAAAAAAATACTACTGCTTTCTCTGCTGCACATGTTTCAGTTAAACCTTCTAGGGTGGACAGAACCTTCCAAAACTATTTTTACACTTGCTGTGTGTGAGTCAACATGTTAGCTCTATTTCTTCAGAGTTCAAAACCAAAACAAATCTTGTTATTTAACAATTATAGGGAAAGGGAAGGGGGGAAATGATGCACTATGCTCAGTATTCTAGACTAGGCTTCAGTGGTCTTGAAAATATTATTCCATATGCAATCCAACACACATATTGTTTTTCTGTGTTATGAATTTAATGTAAAAGTTGAGTGACTCCAAAAATACATGTGGGGTACACTCACCAGAGGCTGTGAGGTGTCCTCTTTGGAAGTACTTTTCTTTCTCCGCTGTCCCCCTTTCTGTTACTGGTGAAAGAAGATGACAAGGCAGATGTAGCTGTCATCACTGCAATCACTGGAGCTTTAATCCATTTTACAGTGACATTTTGTATCAAAACTTTAATCAATTACTAGCTTATAACATATCATTTTATCCCATTAGCACTTCTCAAGACCATATGGGAAACTGTTTACAATCCCTCTTTAATGAAGGCTGCACTTTTATGAACATTTACTGGAATCGCCAGATCCTAAAACAGAGTTTAATCCTGTGAGGCCTTGAGTGTCCTCATCTCTTCTATAGGAGCTGAGTGTTTGCAAGACAGAGGCCTTTGAGAAAGATTCTTGAGGGGCTAAGGGCAGTTTTTTCTTCATTATAAATTATGTGCTCATATCTAGTGTGGAATAAAAAAAAATCTGTTGCAGTCTGACTTTGTTTCCATAAAACATCAGGTTTTACATTTGTCAGTTTTCCAGTTTTTCTACTGACGGTGCACTTGATTAGTACATCTGTTTCTTTTCTTTAGATCTTTGTTAGTGGAAATATTGATTTTTATTAAAATGACAATGGTAGAACTTCAAGGACATACATTTTTATATTAATATGGTATGTACAGTGGCATAGTATACTGTTTTAATGTTTTATTATTAATTATAGTTTGTAAAGTGAATTTGGATCTTTCAGGATTAGAAGTATTATAAAATGTAAAACAATGCAGCAGTATTAAACTCTGAAACTCTACTGTAAATCTATGGGGGAAATTACCTTTTAAACTACATAGTATGATCTTCAAATTGTCTAGGAGGAGTTTGTCCAGATATCTTTGTAATTCACTGAAATGCTTGAAAATACAGTCTATGAAATTAATCTCTCTTTACATGTGTGAAGTTATAAATTTCTTATCATTATAGCTTGTCGTTAGTTTCAGAAAGAGTAATTGAAACATGCAACAAGAGACAAAATAGTATTAAAGCTTTCAGAATGGAAATCTACTTCTGTAAACTCAAATGCCAGAAGAATCATTAAATATTACTATTGCATTATAATGGTTAAAATGTTTTAAGTGCCATAAGGGATTTCACAACACAGAACATCTGTGGGCTTAATAGTAAAAATTCTTCATGAACTATTGAAATGCTTACTCAAAAATTGTCTTAAGGAATTGTAGCTGTATAAAGTATAAATAAACAAATAAATAAAAACAAACAAACAAACGACAGAAGGGGGAGAGTGACTTTTGAGGTTATCATTTGGAACAAATTATACATCAGACCTTCCCCTGAGACTACTTAGATTCTTTTCCAAATGGTAAAAACTTGGACTCATTCAGGCAGCAAAATTGAAAGAGATCACCGGCAAAGCCAAACCAGCAGAAATGAGAATTTGGGAGTTCATGAAATGAAAATTGATCCAAGACAGGAAATTGACTTGGGCAGATGTGTAGAAAATGATGGCAACCAGAAACTGCATTATACAGTGCTGTATAAAACAATCTTTTCCTTTCCCTCCCCAAGCTATCTGCAGACGCGTAGATTTCTGGGAGGGAAATAACCCTACATCAATGTGCATCTGTAAAGTAACAGGACAAAGCAAGCCCGGGTAGTACATGAGAAAGATCAGAGCAAGACAAAGGCAGATGCAGTAGAGTACAGATGTGTTTTGATCCCAAATTTAGGACCAAATGCTGCCACGCTTATTCCACAAGTAGTCCCATTGTAAGAGGATTGCTTGTGGGAATAAGGGTAGCAGAATCAGGCTTTTAGTCCACCTCTGCAACCAGCAAATGAAAAGGGAGTCAAGCAAAAGTCTTTACTAAGGCCCACACAAAGCCATGCCCTAACATTGCTATGCAAGTCAGTAAGGACTTTCCCCCTCCTTCTGCAGCCTGCAGTAGGGCTAGCCAGATCACAGCTCTGGGGCTTGGGGAGCACAGAGACAGTGTGCAGATCCTCCTCTGTAGGAGTGAGTCGGCGAGGAGTAAGACAAGCCATATCTCTGGCTCTGCCATGTGCTAGCAAGGAGAACTGGCTAGCAATGTGGCGGGGCATATGCTGCACCCCACAAATTACTGAACCTTGACCCCAGCAGAAGATGATAGGGAGTGATGCTTCCCCTGGGCAATATGCACTTAGTGGCAACTAACTTTGCTGCAGAAATACGATCACCAGGGAAAGCCTGCAGCTCAGAACATCAGTAATCTAGAGAAAATGAGTCTAGGCTTTAAAAGTCATCTGGACATGGATTAAAGTTTCTATGGCCTGCAGCCAATGATAGATTTAAATATAATATGAATGTTAAGAAAACTATGTGATATATAAAACTCATCAGGCTGAAAGTCTGTTTACGAGCATGCTTTAAAAGGAAGAAAGAAGGCAGATTTGCAGTAAATTTGAAGTTTTCTGATGCAGGACAAAACAACCAATAGCCACAGCCAGTTCTGACAGACAAAAAGATGCTGATGTAGTTCAAAAAAAAAAAGAGGCAGATTTAATTAAAAATAACTCTGTACATATGGGGGACCAGGTCTCGTTCTCTTTGAAATCCCCTAATGATAGCTTGTATATTACAAAGGCACTCTTTCAGCATCTGAATCCAAGATGACTGATTACATTGGGCTCTCCATCAGCTGAATTCAGAGATGATGGATAATATTGTGCTTAAGTATACATGGTGTTGTATTATTAATTTATTATTATTATTATGCTCAAAAGTCTCCTAGGTGCTTTAACAGAGCAAACAAAGATGGGGTCCCTGACCAAGTTCATAACTTTCATGCTTTCACAATGTGATGCAAGAGAAACCATGGTTCCTTTTCCTAGACTCTTAAAAGCTTAATGACAGCATCTTTCATCTCTGCCGGCCGGGTGTCATGGGGTCACCATTCCCTTCCTCAGCTTCATAGGCCAGGAATCCTTGGGGCTAGAGCTATAGTTACACTAGAGAGTTTACAGCAGCGCAACTGCACCAATGCAGCTGCGCTTCTGTAAACTCTCTAATGTAGCCGCTCTAAGCCACCGGGGCAGAGCTCTCCATCAGCTTAACTACTCCAGCCCCCACCAGCAGTGGAAGCTACGTTGGCAGGAGAAACTCTCCTGCCGACATAGCACTGTCCACACTGGTGCTTATTTTGGTGTAACTTATGTCGCGCAGTGGGGTGGTTTATTCACTGCCCTAAGTGACATAAATTATGCCAACGTAAGATGTAGTGTAGACACAGCCTGAGTAATCCCAGGGATCCTCTCATGTACAGATCTCCTCTGTTCCATTGGAAAGAGGAAGGGACAGAAACCTCAACAGCAAGTTCTTGCTGCCCTCCTGGGTCTCCACATGGGACGTGGGCATGTTAAGGATCTAAGTCATGCCCCCACCTGCCCTAAAGAGTAGTGGGAAACTGCCTTAAGGGGAAGTACTGGGGGCAGCATAGCCAGGGAAGCCCTAGCTGGCTCCAAAGCAGAGTTTTCTTTGCCCTAAGCCCGCTCTTGCATGTGGAGGAATTTAGGCCTCAGCCCCTTCTCTCCTTGTTTGTAGCATTCATGGATCCTTTTTTGGGCTTGTGCTTCTACTTCTGTGGTTAAAGGGGCACTGGCAACTTGTTGTTTGTGTTTCTAAACTCACTGATTTAAAAAAACCACTCTTTTCTGGGGAGGTCCTGTTTAAGAAGAGTTTCATAAGGGTTTCCAGCTCACCTCTTTCTGTTTAAAAGGATCTTTAGTGCAGACCCAAGAGCATGACCACCAAACTGACTCCTGCCTGCCTCTCTCCCTTTCCTCTCTGAATGCATGGCTGCCTGCTGCCTCTTCAATTTCAGTTTGCCTGCTTCTGTTACTGGTAAACACCCTGTTGGAAAGGATAAGAAACAACAGACACCTGACTCCCCCAGAGAAGCACATGGCAGTGATGATGTCATCATACCAGCAACTGACCAACAACACAATAATGCTGCTGACTATGCGCAATGTAAGCACATTTTTTTAAAAATGCTCTACTTTCTTTCAGTTAAAATAACTTAGGAGTTGCCTGGAATAGATAAGAACGTTTTCAGATGGAGGTGTGACTTTCAAATTGAAACAGTCCCTTAAAATGAGAGATGGTGTAAATGTGAATTAAGAGCCTCTGTGTGGCATACAAAGGAGGGAAGAGTAACACGGCATTTTTGATTTGTTATTCAATAATCAAATTGTATCAGAACATACTCACTCTTTTTCCGATAAAATGTTTCTTGCTGACATCTTTTACTGCCTAGTTTGAAATCCCATTCACAAGAAAACTAAAAATCTTTATGATCACTGCTTCTCCAGCCTAACCCATACCAGATTGCAGGGATGCTCAGCTACGTGTCTTTCAACCATTAGTGATTCTTCTCTGATTCTTTCCACTGAATAAACTCAGGGCTTCTGTAGTAACCCTGGCCCTAGCACTAGCACCTGCTGCAGTTTCTACCAAGAGAGGTGGTGTTAGGGCCTGCAATGGTGATGCAGCAGCATAGAATGGTGTCCTGGAGAGAGACAGCCAATGAGAGGGCAGCTCGAGCTGGGGGAGAGGGCTTAGCATCCACTCCAAGGAGGCAGTGGGAAAGCGGTCAGAGAGGTGATAAGAAGCAGTGCTGGGGTAAGCCAAAGGAAGCTGGACCTCAAAGGGCAGTGTGCGAGGAACCTGGCCACAGAGCGGTGGGGTGGACCTTTGGGACACAGACAGAAGGAATATAGTTTGGGTGCCCGGGGAACTGGGTGAAGAGCTGTTGTTCACAGGTGAACCTGTTGGGAAAAGGTCTGGTTATCATAGCTTCGAAGCAAAGGAGCACCATAAGCTGGAGAGAGGTGAAAGTAGGACAATTGGGCTGAAGCTGGAGCCTGGAAGAAGCGGAGCTGATTCCCTCTTGGGGTGAAGTGATTCAGTGGAGTGTCAAAAACTTCTTTTATTGTGATGGTAAATTACAGTTTATTATTTTCCTGAGAAAGTATTTGATGCTACTATGTTATTTATATTCTATTATTATTCATATATTATTGTTCCTGCCAAATTTCTGGCTTTTCCTTTATAAAGTTTAAAATTGAAGGTTATCTCCACTGTATTGTTTTGCCTCTTCCTCCTCACTGTCAGCATAGCCTAGCCAAGGCCTGGGTTGCTGCACTTCAACCTAGCCACATCTCAAAACCAGGCGCTTCCTGAACCAAAACTCAATTTTTGATACTTAGACCTCCCTGGTGCCTTCACTGTCCAGATCTTTGGTGTTATCCTTGACTCTGAACTGCCTGCTCTTCTCTCTGCTCCTGCATCTGTAATGAGCCACTACCTCCTCTACAGAAATGCTAGTGTGCTTTGATACATTGCCTCTGCTAAAATCCAGTTCGAGACACAGCCCATCCCTTTTGAATTATGCCTACCCTGTTTCTCCTTCCCTGCTGGGAAGCACATGATTTCATAGCAGGCAGTACATGAGTAATAATGTTGCTCACGTGGCAGAGTTCTACTTTCATCTCTAGCACGTAAACTGTGCAAAACTCAGAGACATACAACTCCAGAGTAAAGCCTGTAAAAGCCAGAAGAGAGGAAATCATATTTATTTTTCCCATCTCTAAACTTGTAGTTAGTTGTTCTATGCACAGTGCCAAAGACTGAGGCCCAGAGCCTGCTCTCAGCTGGTATAAATGAACAAAGCTCATTGCCTTCGGTGGTGAGGTGCCTTTTTACACCAGCTGGGGATCTGGCCCTGGATTCCTCTGTTTGGCCAGAAAACAAACATGGCCCAGGCAGTCGTATTGGCAGCGTCCTCCTCCTACAATGTCAATGTGTCTCAGCCCGGACTTGGAGCAGGTAAAATGGTGGTTTTAGTCTCCTTGCCTATTTAGTCCTTTGCCTCCTAGCTGCGATGGTCACCTAAGGTTATGCTAATCAGTACCTGCTGCGATAAGGGATAGTTCTGAGATGGGATAGTACTGCTATCCACTAAGGACTTGTACATCAAGACCAGAGAAAATATTACTATTACTATCTCAAGCCAAGATACAATTTATAAATCATGGTCTCAGCTTAAGAACTAGATAGTGTGTGATATTGCTGATCCTGGTTAAAGAGCAATTTCCTGAGGTACCATCTGTAAAAGTAAAAGCACATACATGGCCACTGTTGCTGTTCAAGGATCTAATCCTGCAAACACTCACTACCAGACCTGTTGCTTACTGCCAAGAGTCACGGGAACTACTCACCATGGTAAGCGCTCCACCTGACAGTAAGTGTGTGCAGGATCAGGCTCCAGGCTTGCGCTTTAGAAGAAAGTCTATCTGAAGTGTTGTTTTAATGGGCAGAACAGCTGAAGTGGTGAGTTAACGTAGATCTACCAGCTGTCTTTAGCATTTGTGTTTCTGCTGTAATTAGCAGCAGAGGCTGGTGCCCAAAGTGAGTGGTGGAGCTGGGGCTGGCAATTAGATACCATTGCTCTATACTCCTCCCCACACAGGGGAGGTGGAGGGTCTGCCACAGCTCCCCACAGCTGGGGAAGGATTTGGGGCCCTTGCCCTTTGCACAACAGCTTTCTTGCTGCAATTGTTCCCCTCCTCCTGAAAATGAGCAGGCAACCCCACACCCTACCTATGCCATGCACTTGCTCCCCCTTTCACCTCCCCTCACCAAGTCACAGGCCCCCCTTGCTTTCCCTTTCCCCTACCACATGCTACTTCACCAAGACACAGGCCCCCCACCTTCCCCCTTTTCTCCTTCATGAGAGGCCCCTACCTGCTCACTCTTTGAAATCCCACACTAGCCAGTCTCTGCCTCGCTCCCTCTGCCTCTGCTTTCCCCTGCTGAGCCCCTGGTGCTGCTCCTGAGGTGGGGGAGGAACTCCAAATTGAGGCTGCTTTGAGACTGAGACTTTTAAGTGCCTTAGTCCCAGAGAACTAAAAAGACAGTCTCTGAGTATGTGCAGCCCTTGGCACTGCTCTAGACGTTCAATGGACGGACGACACCAGCGCCTCTTGCTGCACTCTACTCAGGGCACTGAAGGGGCTAGAACACTGGAGGAAATTTATTTAAAACAGTAAATGCATCATAAAATGAAGCACCTATTTGGCCTCTGTGAACATACTGGATGCCAGAGTCCCTCTCTCTCTGGCCCAATGACTAGAGCCCTGCAAATCTGCTGGTATCTGCTTTATATCCACGGACTATTTCTGCAGATAGCAGCGCGGATAAAGATACAAATTTTGTATCCGCGCTGGGCTCTGACGGTAAGAGCCAGGTGGGCAGCGCTGAGGAACCACAGCACGGATCCTCCACCTACCCTGGGGGGGGGGGGGGGGAGTCTGGGGAGCAGGGACACTGGGCGGGGGGCTGCTCTCAGCCCCCCCCCCCCCCCTGCACAGGCAGGTGGAGGGTCTGTCGCGGCTCCCCACAGCTCCCCGGTTGGGCTCCATGCTGGCGGGGCAGTTAGAGCGGGCAGGCAGCTGTGGGGAGCTGTGGCAGACCCTCCACCTGCCCTGGGCAGGGGGCCTGAGCAGCCTTCAGGCAGCTCCACAGGTCTCCCCCCTCCCCCCAGCCAGGCCAGTGTGGAGCCCAATCGGGGAGCCATGGGAAGCCACGGTGGACCCTCCACCTGACCGTGGTGTGTGTGTGTGTGGGGGGGGGGGGTGGGCGGCCCCCTGCCATGTTCCCACTCCCCAGGATCCCCACCTGGCCGAGAGCAGGTGGAGGGTCCGCGATGCTATGGGGGCTCCCCACCCGGGCTCTGGTGGGAGGCATGCCTCGGAGCCTCAGCCCAGCCCCCAGTGTAGAGCCCTGCAAACTCACGGATATCTACGCCCGCGGATGAAGATATCCACAGATTATTTTTGTGGATTGGATGTGGATACACATTTGTGTATCCATGCAGGGCTCTACCAATGACTGTCCAGTCCATTTCCCGTGCTCCATTAATTATGCTATATGGAACAGCTTCAACCAGAGAGACTGAGGGGTATCAGACTATTCCATAGCTCAATGGCTAGAGTATTGTCCTGAGAAGTGGGAGATCCCCTACTCAAAGCCATTTGCCCCCTCAGGGGGAATGGGGGGTGGGAAAGGGAGTTGAACCGGCGTCTTACACACCCCAGGCAAATGCTTCAACCATTGGGTCATAAGTTAGGCAGCAGCAGCACCTGCTCTTCTGGCAGCTAGGTTTTGAATGGGGCCTGCTCTGGTAGGTGTGAGCAGAGGATGTGTCTCTACAGGATCAGGCCCTGCATGTGACATAGGTGGCCAAATACTTATCTTCCACCTCAGGTTGCCAACATTGTATTTCAAAAATAAGAGACTGATTTCTTAGCACTCCAATCATAGAATATCAGGGTTGGAAGGGACCTCAGGAGGTCATCTAGTCTAAGCCCCTGCTCAAAGCAGGACCAATCCCCAACTATTTTTTTTTTTTGCCCCAGACTCCTAAATGGCCCCATCAAGGATTGAACTCACAACCCCGGGTTTATGCAGGCCAATGCTCAAACCACTGAGCTATCCCTCCCCTCCAGCCTCACTCCACCTTGTGATATTATTATAATATTATTATTAATAATTACTACTAAGCAGTTCTCACCTACATTTACTAGGGGTATTTCTTGCTGCTTTTTGCAGCACTCATCAACTCCCAATCTTGTTGTACAGAGCTGGAAAAAGAAGGGACGTCGGGGGTGCTGGAACAATTTGTATAGTTGGGGTGCTGAGAGCCATTGAACCAAACTGTAAACCCTGAATATGATGGAAGCCACTTCAAGCTGGGGGTGCTGCCTCTAGTTTCAGCACCTCCGAGGGACGTCCCTTGTAATAAGGGACTGTTGGCAACCCTACACCCATTCACAACTTGTTCTAGGGTATAGTGGGACATAGGCATCCCGACATCTAGAATGGGGCAGCAGCGTGCATGCCCCGGGCTCTGAAATATAGGTGCCTCAGGAGCTTTGACAATGAAAAGTGTAGGCTCTTCACATCTACCCAGTTCCAGAAGCTCTTCAAGTTGTTTTGTTCTTTTTGGTTCTAAAAAATGTTAGCGTTTCCTAGTCTTCTGCTATCGCAGGAAAGCTTTGGAAAATAGATGGGTCTTGCAACATGTCTTCTGTAGATGCCCAGGTTTGGGCTTATTTCTGTTATCTCAAAGGGGAGCCAAGATACCTCTGAATGCGTAAAGTGGTGTCGGTATCGGAATAGAAACAAAAAAAGGCCCTCTGCTATATCTGTCACTGGCGGACTAGTGCAGATCTCCTCCCCTCTCCCCTTGTGTGGTGCCCAATAAATATAACTGACAAGAGATAAGGTTCAAAACAAACAGGTAAATGTATTAGGGGATATTACTACACAGCTAGGGAAGGGGTAAATGTAAATGACTAATAGCTATATAACAAACAAACCCAGTGGTGCAGCAGCTCTTCCCTGCGAGCGTGAAGCTCAGGCACCATCAGCCTATGATCACAGTTCTTTTATAGAATCTATGGCGGGAAAACATGGTACAATCTGTAGAAAGGCAGGAAACAGTCTGAGGTGATGGAACCTTGGGGCTCGCCCAGTGGCGGGAAAAACCCGTTCAGGCCAGTTTTATCCAGACCAGACTGACAGTGTACAGAAGGTCACAAGATGGAGTCACAAAATGACAGTTTCCAGACTCCATCTTGGATTGCCACAGTGTTCTTAAAATCACTGATTATTGGGTCTGATACCCACACATAGTTTAATAAACTGTGTAATAAACCAGAGAACAATACAACACTCCATACCAAACATATCCTGCCCCTCAGTCACTTTTTCTAAAGTCAAATATCCCTTGAATGAGAATGCTTTGGATCTGATCCTGAGGCTATGGCAAGAGCCACAGGTCTTATGAGCTTTGTCCTATTTAGTTTCTCACAGAAATTTTGCCACTTTATTAAAGGGGAATTTGTCCATCCATATTAACTGGAATTTCCTGTCCCCTTCATGATAATGGGGATCTAACTGAAGTAAGGACATTAGGCTCTTTACTTAGATTGTAAGATCTTCTGGGCAGGATCTGTCTTTCTGTTATGTGTTTGCAGTGTGCCCCAATCTTTGATTGAGAGCCCTAGTCACTAGTGCAATATAAATAATAATACTAAATCTTCCTATCACCTCTGGATTTTCAGTTCACCACTCATTTACTTTAGTGTCAGCCTAGTAGCTTTCATGTTATGGATATTGATCCTTCAATTTTTTTTTAAAGTTGTACAAGGTACTAAGAGGCTTGAAATAAATCAAATTAAGGAGAGCTCTTGGATTGAGCCAAGAGCTGAATACTCCTAATCGCCACATTGCACTGATGCATCATTCTGGGAGTGATTTTGCTGGTGAGGTTTATTATAATCATGTTGCTGCCAAGGCTGTACTATCTGCAGGTAATTGCTGGAGTCTGTTTATTTAAGGAGATGTATTAAGATGTCAGTGGCGCCCAGGACATGAGATGGGTGCACTTGTGTGGTGTAGTACAGTATAAATCTAACTAAAATATTTTTACAGTGAGTTTTCATTAAGGGATTTACCTAAAAAGCCACACACCAAAATAAAAGCAACAGCACAAAGGCATCCTTCTTTTATATCTAAATCTTTATTAGAACAAACCCCAAGAGCTGTAAAACAATAAGTAACAACAAATTTCATTAAATATTAAACATTTTAGTTATCAAAGATATTTAAACAATACATTCCCAATATTTCTGCACAGCAGAAGCAAACAGGTTTTAGAGCTCAGACTGTCATGTGCTCACATTAGTTTGGTTTTGGCATGAAAATGATAAATCTCTAAAAGTCACATTAAAATGAAAAATGTGATAAGTGAAAATGACAGTTACTTCTCTCTCATTTCTCAACTTTTAAATTGTCTTTTTGTGATTTTACATGTACATATTTGAAATAAATGCTTATGGACCCTTCTGTAACATATAGTAACAGACAATCACTTTTTATATTAATAGCACTAGTAATTTTAAACATGAAGCACTTATATTCCAATAGTCTGTATCAAAAGTTAGAAAATTAAAGGTCATTTATAAAACACTTCCAGAATAGTAAATAATCAGTCTTAAAATGAAGCATCTACTTTACATTTGGGAACCTAAAAAACATATAACATTGGTGTAACAGATATCTACTAACTTCCCTTTTCATTCTATTTTAAATACCAAGGGCCGAATTCTACCTTCAATTATCTAAATACAATGGGCTATCTCTGAAGCTGAAGACAAAATAGGGCCCCCAGTTAAAGAGTTCAGCATCCCCTAAATTAGATTTAGAAAAGTTTACTAAAGCAAACCAAACAGTCTTGCATGATTTTCTTTTTGTAACAAAAACATTCTCTTTTACTTTCTTTTTTGGAGCATAAAATACGCATGATCTGACAACAGTAATAGGGAAATTGTGCATGCTGCAGTATTTAGCAAAATTGTCAAATGTATATAAAATGCAGTTGATTTTATATCACTTCATTTCAACTAAGCTGGAAGAGTCTTGTTTTTCCTATCTAGCAATTTCTATTTTGTGGTTTAAATTATGTATGTAAACTTTAAAATATAAGCTGGGTAATAATAATAGCCAGTAAGGCACTTTTGTCATAGAGGGCACAGTTGTACAGGCTGGGTGACTGGCAATAGTTTAAAGACTGAAGTTCTATACTACAATACAGAGACAAACTGTTAAGTCTAATCATTTTTATGATCATTTATTTTTAGAAGGATATTTAAAGACTCTCTTTTTAGAATAAGCTTAATATGATGATTTCTGAAATCTTTTTACTGTCCTATACCAGAATATGCAACAGGAAAACATTTCATATTTTTAAATGCTTATATTTAAAAGAATATTCCGCATCTTCAAAACATCCAAGCCACTAGAATTAAAAGCTAAATACAACTTGAAAAAAACAAATCTCAGTATAAAAATGGTCACATCTTGGGTTTTTTGTTTTTTAAACAGTTTCCTTACCAATTCTGATGGCTTTACATAGAAGCTTTGGTATAAAACATGCAAATAAAAGCCGACAATTAATACAGTGTTGGGAAGACAATGCATCAAACCAGGACTAAATCCAACACGATTGGGTGGTTACAACATTGGGTATTTTCTAATGTCTCTTGGTTTCTACATTCTGCTTGTTCAAAATCTTCAAGAGAGATTTACTCATATAATAGGGTCTTTCTGCAGAGCCATCGTGTCTTTCTAAATCTTCCACTAGGAGGAAGAATGGCACAAAGTAAATGATCAAAGCAGTACAATAAGAAAAGTAATAGCACCACCTGCTGAACTCTTAATGCACAACAGCTCTCTTAGCTTTCTAGGTTTATTTCAATACTTGATGTTTTGGCATTTATTATACTGTAAACAGTTGGAATAATAATCAGCCTTTTGTCACTATATGGGCCTGTCTCTACCCTTTGAAATCAATGGGAATTTTCCCACTCACTTCAGTGGGTGTAGGATCAAAACCTATATAATAAACAATCTTAACATACCATACTTAGCCCAATATTCCACTTCCCTAAAGTGAGGAAATACATAGTAATTAAGTTTTATCTTCATGTTTAAGCAAATAACAGAGTAAAGTGCCAAATTCACTGAATTCACTGGGATTGCGTAGGTCATAAATTGGCAGAATTTGGCCCAAAGGATTAGTTAGGAATCATTATAATAATCAGGCTTAAACATTCTTTAAAAAGTATGATTTATTTTGCAAATTAATATTTGTATTAATTTCTGCCTACATTATTCCAAAATATTCCGTTCTCTTTTACCAATTTTAATTTTAAATAATTTTAAAAAGTATTTCAGCTGATTGACTGGAGAATTTAAGCGATATTGCTTTGCATTTTCACAGTTCTCTTAATTGCTTCATTTTAAAAAATGGCTTTTAAATGCTCTTCTCAGAAACATTGTAAATTTATAGTCTAAATTAATTCTCACAAAATAGTAATGAATGGAGGAACTTTATATATATATCTATGGTATATAAACAATCAATTCAGTTTAAAACTTTTAGAAATTCTTCTAGCAAATGCATAGGTTTATTAAGAAAACTTCTAATCATATGACTATTATTACTATTTCTATTATGTCATATTCATATTCTATTATGTCATATTAAACTCTACGGTTACATTCATATGGCAAAAAGCGCATTTTACTCAGAAATACGCTTTTTCAGTAGAGCACCCAGTAAAACTCTTCAATCCACTGCAGAACTATAGATGGCTCTGCTCAGTCTTTCTGGGTGCAAATTAATGAACTAATTACAGTACCATCCTATATTACACTGGGGCCTGATCCAGAATAGCAGATCAGCAGACTTTTAGGTGATGGAATGATTGCACACAGCCCAAACAGTTCATTCTAGCCTAAATTTTCAAAAGAGAGTTGCATTTTTGCTTCTCAATGTTTGGATACCCAATTTGAGAAGCCTTGTAAAAGAGCCTGGTTTTCAAAGAGTGGGTGTTCAGCACTTTCTGAAAGCCAGGCTCCTTTAAAGTGTCTCAAGATGGACACTCAAAAAATCAAGGCCTTCAAAAGCACTAGTCACTTTTGAAAGCATAGGCCATGTGATCTTAAGATCCTTCCATTCCCCAGGAGTTACTCCAAACATATGGGTGGAATAACTCACCTGTAGTCAACTGATTCAACCTATGGCTAGTATTAATAAACAAAATTACTCAGGCATGATGGGAATTTCCTACTCCCCTCCCATTCACCCAAGTGCAGGATGGAGGAAGGCCCTCCTTTAATCTCTGTTGTATTATACCAACCCTTGTTTCTTGGTTGACCTTGGGAATGGAGCTGTCCTCCAGAGAGCAAAGTATGGGCTCTTAAAAATTCTTTCCCATATGACTGAATCTTCAGCCAACTGGAAAAGAACCTGCCCCTGTGTTCTGACGCTGAGGTTCTCATTGAACTCCAGGAGCTCACTTTCTGTAATAGCAACAGAGCTGGATGATGTTGCCAATTCTACCCCTGTTAAGTGGACTGCCATGGAATACTTAATTCAAAATTCTGTAGCCCATGAAGGCTAGAACGTAGCCTCACTGGCTTTGGATCTCTGGATGCTCATGGGATGCTGGCCCATTGGGCCCCCTTAAACTTTACAACAATTATTCTACATTAGTATTTAAATAGGTTAAAGTATTTTTAGCCCCATTCACAAAAATAACATCACCTTGAAAGGTTACCCCATTCCTCCTACTTACAGTAATCATGAATTCTTTGTATTACTCTTCATAAATCCTCAGATAAAACATAGGGCTGATCCTGTGAGCCCTGCACAAGTGGAACTGTCCTTGACTTCAGTGGTAGTTCCATGCACAGAAGGCTTGCAGAATTTGGGTTTTAGGGCTTGCCTACACAGCACCAGATAGGTGTGATTTATAAAACCCTCTAACATATTACACTCTAACGGCCCTGTGTAGACCCTGCTGGTGTGCTCTAAAAGGAACCTAGTTTGCCTTAACATATTCCTGGAGGGATAGCTCAGTGGTTTGAGCATTGGCCTCCTAAACTTAGGGTTGTGATTTCAATCCTTGAGGGGGCCATTTAGGGATCTGGGGCAAAAATCTGTCTGGGGATTAGTCCTGCTTTGAGCAGGGGGTTGGACTAGATGACCTCCTCAGGTCCCTTCCAACCCTGATATTCTATAGTCCTTTTAGAGTGTATCAGCAGGTCTACACAGGGCAGTTAGGGTGCAACACATTAAAACGCTTTACAAATCACACCCCTCTAGTGCGCTTTGCTGGCACCATGTAAATAAGCCCTCAGTGTAAAACTAACATGTATTACACCAATAGTATAAAGCTACTACTAGTCTTTGCATTTATAATCATGCAATTTTAATGATTTAAACATACACTAAACATTATGGGCCTGGCTCCTTGGTCTAAATAATTAGTGCTCTGCTTTATCAGGTGAGAGACTCAGATTTTATTTCTAGCCCTCGCCACTTACTCCATGGGCTAACAGAAGCTGAGAGTCCCACCGAGACAATGCATTCAGCCTGTGGAACGAGGGAGGAAGCCCATCTGAGATGGACACAGGAAATAAGAATTCCTTGGAGCTTATAGAGGGCCATGAAGACCTGCCTCTAAGGAAAATGGCTGCATTTCAGTTTTTCCTTTCCATACTGCAGGTGGAGCTCAACCTCAACATCATGTAGAATAAAATCATAGAACCATTAGGCACAGGGGATACTAATACAAGGGCATCTCCCATTCACATCAGCTGAAAGCTATACATTTTTCATCTTGCACCAGATGGAAATAGAAAATTTGTGGGAACCACAAACCATGTTCTTCAAGTACAGTGGAACACTCCTTCAATGGAGGTTAATGTTTAACCCAACTTCTGTTCTAAAGGGGGTTATGTTATAACAGATTTCACTATAAAGCAGTTTTAGCTGTAGTCTACTCTAGCTACCTTCTTTGAGACTGAACCTGTGTGATACCCTTTCTCATTTATTAACATATACAGTTTGTAATGGAGGTGATCAAAAGATCTATGTAGGGAACTATTAGTACATATATAATCACAGTTTAAATCGCTGCCAACCAGCTTGTACAGTAAAAATACAACCATAGCACCATATTTACAAATTTAGTACCATCTGCTGGTTTGCTAGAGTCTCTTGATCTATTTTTATGGCTAATTAGGTTACATTGTAGTGCTTTCAAAAATTGCCTGAATATCATTTACAAAGATACACTTATAAAAAAAGAAATGTTATCAAAACAGCTGTCATTTGAAACAGCAACCTGTGTTACAAAAGTTATTAAAACACCTTTAGCTATGGATAAAAAATGATTCAAATTTACATTTTCCTTTTTCATAGGCACTCTATAAACTAAAACGTGGCCTTGTTTCACAGCTCTTAGTTTAAGCATTTCCCTATCTAGTTAGATGTTACCAAATTGCTAATTGATTTTAGATACAAGCAAAAAGAAAAAGAATCACCCATCAACCAGAAGCATCATTTACAGTTTTAACTTTTGCCTAGTTTATACACATCCCACTTAAAAGTGACATTGTTTTGATTTTCAGCAATTTTTTAAAGTTATCCCATTGCCTTCTTAGGGCTTAGTTCCTTCTTTCCCAGAATCCGGTGCAGACTAGCTGACATGTAGTACGGTTTTGCTGTGGATCCATCATTTCTTTCCAAATCTTCACCTGAATTTGCATCAGCCAAAGCAGCCAAAGCAGCAAGCAGCAGTGCAATCAAACAAAAAATGAACAAACAAACATAAAAGGGTAGAGAATTGAACAAGAGAAAAAGCAGAAAAACCAACATTAGAAAATCTGATACCAGACAATTTAGCTGCACTGTTAAGTTGCTGGTGGACACTGGAAAAAGCACCAAGTTCCACTTTTTTTCCAAATCAGAGGAGGTTTTACACCAAAACAGACAAACATCAGTGAAGAGCTACATTGACATTCTAAAGTTATGCACATCAATCCTTTTAATTCTTCCAGTTCTTTTGTTTAAAAATTGCACTGGAATTTTCAGACGTGCTCAGCACACACAACTAGGGCCAGAAGAGCCTGGTATTGTGGGTGTTTAGTTTTTTGAAAATCTGGCCAAAAGTGCCATACAAGAAACTGCTGGGTTTTGAGCACTTTTGAAAATCCATCCCTAAAAGGAAGCAGAGCTTTTTTGAAAATCTGACCCCATAAGTGCACAATTTTGCTCCCATAATACACAGCTGTATATGACATGGGAAGCAGAGTGGAATGTAAGTTTTGAATAATGGCATGGAGACTCAGAGTTTTGCCATACAAGGAAAGAAACCTACAAGAAAATATTAATTTTCCCATTAATTTTAATGCATTTCCCTTCTACCTTCCCTCTCCCCCCAAAAGAGACATTAAACAGTGAATGATCTAGTGAAAACTAGGAGATATCTTCAGAGCGGTGACATGAGTTACTGCTGGTTATTAATATTATACCTCAAATTATAAAAGAATGATTTGTACTCTTCTAAAGAATGCTCAAGACTGAATAGATTTGCTGTGCCTTGATTGCACTAATAAACTGTAATATTTTGCATGTGTGTACAGACCCTTTCATGCAAGGATCCCAACCAGTTTGCAAAGATAGATGAACATTTTACTGATAGGGAAAATGAGACCTTGAGCCACGTGATCTGCATGGGGCTGCTTGTGCAGATCATTTTGCAGGATTCAGTCTAAATGTCACAAAATGAGTCAGTGGCACAGCTCAAAATAAAAAAACTCATGTCTCCTGACATCTAATTCTCTGCTCCAAGACAAACTACTTGTTCATTTAAGTCTTGTGATCAAATGGAGAAGGAAACTGATTGATTCTTGTGAGCCTCTAAACGCCTCCTCTCTGATTCCTCTCTCACATCAGTGGATTACTCCTGATTTACATGGCTGTGAAAGGAGAAACAGGGCCCATTGCAATAAATAAATACAGATGGTTATTAAAGGTGGTAGGAGGAGGTCAGGAAATTGTTTTGATTTACTTTATTCTGTGTCACCCCCGGCATGCCAGTGTGCTCCAAGTCCTGTGTCACTGGTGTTCTGGCCTGTTCCAAGGGAACGGAGGCTCCAGGCGGCAAGGGCTGAGCTTGGGGTCCAATTCACTACAGTAACTCATTAAATGTTGTCCCACTTAACGTTGTTTCAATGTTAAGTCCCTGCTCAATTAGGGAACATGCTCGTTTAAAGTTGTGCAATGCTCCCTTATAACATTGTTTGGCTGCCTGCTTGTAAGATTCTGTGGAAGAGCAGCGACTTTACAAGGGAGCATTGCACAAGTTCTGCTTCTCCGCCTCCTCCCCCTCCCTCCCAGCGCTTCCCCCACCACCAAACAGCTGTTTGGCGGCACTTAGGACTTTCTGGGAGGTAGGGGGAGGAATGGAGACGCAGGACTTCCCCACTCCTGCCCCTCCCTCCTAGAAAGTCCTAAGCGCGAAGTGCTGGGAGGGAGGGGCAGGAGTGGGGAAGTGCTGTGTCTCTGCTCCTCTCCCTCCCTCCCAGCACTTCGGGCTTAGGACTTTCTGGGAGGGATGGGGAGGAGCGGGAAAGCCCTGCGTCTCTGCTCCTCCCCCTCCCTCCCTCCCAGAAAATCCTAAGCGCCGCCAAACAGCTGTTTAGCAGCGCTTAGGATTTTCTGGGAGGGAGGGGGAGGAGTGGAGATGCGGGGCTTCCCCACTCCTGCACCTCCCTCCCAGCACTTCGCGCTTAGGACTTTCTGGGAGGGAGGGGCAGGAGCAGGAAGCCCCGCATCTCCACTCCTCCCCCTCCCTCCTAGAAAGTCCTAAGCACCGCCAAACAGCTGTTTGGCAGTGCTTAGGACTTTGGGGGGGAGGGATGTGGAGTGGGGGGTGGGAAGAGGTGGGCCTGGAGTGCAGCGGGGACAGGAAGAGGCGGGCCTGGAGCATTTCCGGCAAAATCTGAGCCTGTTCTCTGGGGAAGCTGCCGCTGCTGCTGCAAAGGTACTTCCTAGCATCCTTGCCTGCAGCGGGCTGTGCCTGTGTGGGGTAAGCCAGGGGCACTTCCCAACCACAGTACAGTACAGTATAAAGTATAATGCCTTTTGTCTGCCCCCAAAAAATTTCCTTGGAACCTAACCCTCTGCATTTACATTAAATCTTATGGACAATTGAATTCGTTTAACATTGTTTCACTTAAAGTTGCATTTTTCAGGAACATAACTACAACGTTAAGTGAGGAGTTACTGTACTTTGTTTCTAACAATGGGGCTAGATTTCAGAGGAGTTAGAGAATTTATTTAGATAGGAGGTGGGGGAGGCAATTAAGCCCTTAGTTGTGCTTACCTGCCTCAAGGTCCCACTGCCACAATATGCACTTAGGAACCCTTGGCCATAGGGACTATTTGACTAGTTAGCACAGTCAAATAATGCAGCCAGATGCAATGTTAACCAGTGCAATGTACTCCTGCTCTGACCTGCCAAGGTCTACTCTACTGCTCCCATTACAGTAGAATCCAATCTTTATGTTTTAAATTTTATTAAGTCTGGCAAATGGAATGAGTTCCCTTTAGTGAGCACACCTTGTTCTTATACTTAGGGTCTAAACTGAGACCAATTGATTTCTCTGGTAATTTGAGCATTCCTGAACAAGAAGTCAAACATGCCCCTAACCGCCTCCCTTTCAAGAATCAGCAACTGTTTGTTATGGGGGTCACATGGGACTGAGAGTTTTAAAATGGTATTTTAAGGTAATTTCATGTTAAGTCAGCATGAAGCTTTTGTCGTGGTTATTAGTATGTAACCAAAGGACAGTGACGTTATCAGCCACATAAAGCATTTGCTGAAGGAGAACACCTGAGTGCAAAGTCCATTGGCATTAGTAAGACGTGTGAGTGAATTGTCGCTGGACACGTCTGGTTACAAAACACCCAGAAGCAAAGTGTTAGTAAAAATTAGGAAACATTTAATAAACAAAAAGCCAGATACCCCAGTGAGCCCCAGATACATTTCACTAGCTTGGCAAATAGGCTAATGAAGGCATATCTGATCACAGAGCTTTACAAGCCCCTCGGTAGTAAAATTAAACCACCTGTATTAAGAACAGCAGCAATTCCTTATTCCCACAATATGCCAGCATGTCACGTGAATTCTGTAAGGAAACTGACAAGGTGACTCTTTACCTGCATGTCATCAGAAGAAGAGTGTTAATGAAAGAGAACTCAATACTTACAAAAGCAGAGGAAAAGTGTATCAACGCACATTGCATAGACACTGAAGAACCCATGTGCAATTAGGTAAGAGCCAATAATGACAGTCTGCAAAAAAACCCAAACACATACATTTGACACCATCATGGCAACATCACCTCAAAGAACAAGAACAAACAAGAAAGTCTGCTAAACCAACAGGAAAGGATTTATTTACAGTTCCATAACTCTGCAGTAGGCTTGCTGCTGAGGCAAAAGATCACAGATTAAAGTCACTGTGTGGTGACATACACCTGTTACCAATTTCTAAGATGGCAACTTGGAATCATGTTGTTCCCAGTGCAGGAAAACCCACAAAAGGGCTATGAAACTCTGTTTCAGTTCATGGAGTTCTCTCAGATTGCCCCTTCAAGAAAGAGGGCCCACCACCCAACCTGCAGATATCCCCAGATCTATGAGGGAACCCACAGGGAAAGCATTTACATAGGAGCCAAGTGCTTTCTCTTTGCTCTGTAGACCTCATCCCTTAGGAAGACATGCTGCAATTGGTTCCTCAATGTCTACCCCAGTGCTGTGTGTGGAGGTTTGTGCAGAGCTGGCATGGAACCTAACTCTCCTGCACACAGAAGGTACCAAGTCCCTTGAGGCTCACTGCAGCACCAGAATGGTACAAAGCTACCTGAACTGAGTCAGGGAGGGATGGAGTTTGGCAGAGCTGGCTAGCCACAGAAGAGGATGCTGCGCCCATTGACAGGATGGTGGAGATGCAGTTGCCAGTAAGTGCTCCCCAAGAACTGACCCAGAGCTGCCCCTCAAAACTCCCACAGTGTCCTAAGAATGTAAACTGCATCCTTACCAACAGGGGTACCCAGTAGTAATTTAATGTTGGGGTTTCTTGTGTGAACACTGGTATTCTATGTGTGAAGAAAAAGAAGGCTAGAACACCTGTAAGAAGCACAGAGCACAGGCCATTAGTTATTCACATAGGTATCTGGGACTTCAACACTCATGAAGAATGGGTAAGACAGGCACAGCTGAAAACAGACTCAGGAGGTTTTGAGCAATAAATCTCTAGATATCAATTATCCCCAGGATCTGTATTCTGACTAGAACAGAAATGGCATATAAATGCATTATCATAAAGATACTTGTGGGGCCAGAAAGACCTGACTCAATTGTTTTATTTCATGAGTCAGACTGGGTTTTATATCAAAACTAATAAATAAGAATATATGATACAAAAAATATGATAATATAAAAGACCATCAGACTGATCTTGAAAAATAAATAAATTAAAAAGCATACGTGAGCAAAAGCCTGTGGCTTTAGCTTTCACCTCTTGGAGGAATATTTAACTATTTGAGATTAAAAATAGAAATGGCATAGCTATTGATAAATACACTTAATGATAAATCTAGAGCTACATACATTAATTCATCATCATATCTGTGCTACGCAGAACAGAAAAGACATGTTAATGAATTATCCTACAGAATGTATCCTTAAGGAGGAGGAAAACATGAATCAATTTCAGCATTTCATGGCTCACATTTCAGAGACAGTTTCAAATCACATTTGCCTTCCCATTTTGAAAGTCAGTCTATAGTAATGACAAAAACATTACAGATTTGGTCTCAATTCTAATTTTCATCTGCTGGTAAAAAATAATCCATTTCAGACTTTTTTTAAAAATACACAAAATATAAAAGATGGGCATCAATGAAATCATGTTTTGAAACTCTTGTGACAGTTTAAAAGGCCTGAAGGGGACACCGTCAACTTGAATTTTTGAAATGGACCAATTAAAAAGAAAATCGGTTTTCTGCCGCAGCACACTGAAGAGTATGTCCTGACTTTTATTAGTATGAAAGTAAAAACTGTAAAAATGTTAGGTTTTGTCTGCTCCCCTGCTTGGGTTTGGAAGGGTCCTTTGGACAGGCCTGAATGCAACACTACAAAGATGCTTAGGCCCACCCCGTCTCTCCATACACACACCTGCATGCAGCTTGCTGACAGTTCAGTTTCAGTTACAGTGCTGCTGTTGCTGCTGATAAATACCCTCTTGCACAGACTGAGGAAGAATGTGCACCTGTAACACACTGGGGATGGTATACTACAGGTTCCCCTCTCTGCCAGATCCACAGAGGATATGAGTCTGTTACAGTCAAAGACAAACTACTTTAGTTCAAGGTGTAGAGGCTTATGCTTTTAGTTCTGGAGGTCCCCAGTTCAATCCCCAGTGTGTCAACTAAGATGTCAGCCTTCCACAAGAACAGTGGAAGTGACTATACAAAAAATACTGTCAAATGCACAAAGTAAGATGAAAAAAAAGAGAGGGAAAACATGCTTCTTTGGGCTCAATCCTGCAATTCTTTGCTCATGTGATTAGTACTTATGGTATCAAGGTTTGCAAGAGCAAGTCCTTAATGTGTTGTCTGAGCACAGAAGTTTAGCACATTCTAGGCTAGTAGGGAATAAGAATCAACATCACATTGAAATAACTGACTTACCTACACCGCCAGCAACGAGAAGTTTCCCAAGGAACAACAAGAAATCTGTAACTTTGTCCAGCACTGCAACTCTATTCAACAGAGGACAAACGGTGTTTGAGCACCTCAAAACAGAACATCTCTACTCTTTTCATATTCCATGAAATCCATGGAAAGTTGATGAAATTGGCTCAGAAAAGTCACTGTCTTGCACTGGTCCTTTGGCCAACAATATAACAATGCAAGGAATCAACATGGAGACGATAAAGGAGGGTAGCATTTTAGAATTCTGGTTATTAAATGCCCAGTCTTGTGAGGGACTAAGGACCTTTAACTCCTAACGAAATCAATGAGAGGTGAGAGCATGTTTAAGAAGGATGAATTCAAACTGGAACAGGTACAGAGAAGAGCTACTAGGATGATCCGAGGAATGGAAAGCCTGTCTTATGAAAGGAGACTCAAAGAGCGTGGCTTGTTTAGCCTAACCAAAAGAAGGCTGAGGGGAGATATGATTGCTCTTTATAAATATATCAGAGGAATAAATATCAGGGAGGGAGAGGAATTATTTAAGCTTAGTACCAATGTGGACACAAGAACAAATGGATATAAACTGGACATTAGGAAGTTTAGACTTGAAATTAGATGAAGGTTTCTAACCATTAGAGGAGTAAAGTTCTGGAACTGCCTTCCAAGGGGAGTAGTGGGGGCAAGAGACATATCTGGCTTCAAGACTAAGCTTGGTAAGTTTATGGAGGGGATGGTATGATGGGATAGCCTAATTTTGGCAATTAATTGATCTTTGGTTATTAGCAGGTAAATATGCCCAATGGTCTGTGATGGGATGTTAGATGGGGTGGGATCTGAGTTACTACAGAGAATTCTTTCCTGGGTGCTGGCTGGTGAGTCTTCCCCACATGCTCAGGGTTTAACTGATCGCCATATTTGGGGTCGGGAAGGAATTTTCCTCCAGGGCAGATTGGCAGAGGCCCTGGAGGTTTTTCGCCTTCCTCTGCAGCGTGGGGCACGGGTCACTTGCTGGAGGATTCTCTGCACCTTGAGGTCTTTAAACCACGATTTGAGGACTTCAATAACTCAGGCATAGGCTAGAGGTTTGCTACAGGAGTGGGTGGGTGAGATTTTGTGGCCTGCATTGTGCAGGAGGTCAGACTAGATGATCATAATGGTCCCTTCTGACCTTAAAGTCTATGAGTCTATGAGCACTCAGCACATTGCTGAACAGGGCCATAGGACAGCAAAACTGCTGACAGCACTTGAAAGCTATTAATTGGGTGTTGCTCTTGTTGATAAAGAAATTAGCATATTTCTCTATTTCAGCCTTTTCTTCATAGCAGGATCCTGGGCAGGCCAGCCCTAGCAGGAGGTGAACTGGGCACTAAAACGTAGGAGACCCAGCATTTGTGCATGGTGTCAGACTTTTGTCCATTTCATTCACTCCTTGCTAGCCACATTGTCTCTGCTTTCAGAATGCACTGAAACCTCAAGGCTTTGTTGAGGTGTCTCAGCACAGCACAGCACAGCACAGCAGGGGGCAATCTCAAAACAGGAAATCAGCCCCAGGTGAATGAATGCTAGGAGTCAGAAAAACTGACAGTAAGTCTGCATTGCTCAGTCTTCCTTGTAATCAGACTGAAAACAACAGGAAGGAAAGGAGGCCAGAATGGGGGCTTATTGTAGGGAGCCTCTGATCAAAATCCTGCCTGACTCATGGCATGGAAATGAGACTTGTATTGCAAGACACTTGACAACAATGAAGGCTATGTATATGGTAATGTAATGTACCAGCATGAAATAAACATTCAACAACCAAATTAAAGAAAACAAACCATCATTAGCCTGTCAGAGTTAGGAATTAGAGCTAGAATATACAGAGTAGAAAATCCTAATTCAAAATAATACAAGATTTGCCTGGCTCCTAGCTATTGCTCTTGGTGATTAACAGCAGTAGCATAAGGGAGAGAAGTGGAAGCGATAGCTAGGGCTATGATTTTGTCATGGAGGTCATGGTAATCATGAATTTAAGTAAAGTCTGTGAAATCTTGGAAATGGCTGTAAAAACATATTTGATTAGGCCCCAAATCGAGTAGTGTTGCAACCTGGTGCACGGCGTCACAGTACCAATCAGGTTTGGCCCAGCTGCCTTCATCTACAGAAGGGCGGACAGGCCAAACCTAAGTAGTGCTGCGACCCTGTGTGCCAGGTTGTAATGCCCAGCTCTGCAGACAAGAGCTGCCGCTGTAGGGTGAGTACAAGTCAGGCTTGCTCTCCAAACTCCCCCCGAGACACATACCTCTGGGACTACCTTTCAGCATCCCCCACTGTACTCTTGTGAAAAATACGTTAGATCTCTGATCTGATCTCAGATCTCTGCCACAAAATTTACTAAAGAGACAAGGTGGGTGAGATAATATCTTTTAGTGCACCAACTTCTGTTGGTGAAAGAGACAAGCTTTCAAGCTACAGCCCTTGTCTACACTACATAGTTAGGCTGACATAAGCCACCTTGCATTGACCTAGTTGTGCATGTGTCTACATTTAAATTTGTCTCCCACTGATCTAAGTGGCTTGTTACAGCAATAAGCAGTGTTGAGCCATGGTCGATGTACTGAGGTCGATGCAATGTGACTGTTACTTATGTCAAACTAACAGACCTATAGCAGCTATACCACAATGCCAGACACTGACTGCTCTGGTCACAATTGATAGCTCCACTGCCCAGGGTCATTGAGACTGGAAGGTCCCCTTCCCCTTTAAACTCCTGCACATTTTTGAAATGTGTTTTCCTGATTATCCAGCTTGGTGAGCACACCTAGCAGTTCTCCATTGTTGTGTGCAACTGCCCAGCTGGCCATGCTGGCTACACACTCCAGATGTGCTCTGGCTTGGAGTAGACAGGAGATATTGGATCTCCTGGCCTGTGGGAAGAAGACACTGTGAAAGCACAGCTATGGACCAGTCACAGAAACATGGACATTTATGAGCAGATTGCTCAGGGGATGCAGGAGAAGGGGTACAACAGGGATCAGCCGCAGTGCCTTGTGAAAGCAAAGGAACTGCAGCAGGCATATCAGAAGGCCAGAGAGACAAACTGTCAATCTGGTGCTGAGCCACAGACCTGCCATTTTTACAAAGAGCTGCATGCTGAACTTGGCAAAGACCCCACTACCACCCTGCAGAACACCTTGTGGATACCTCCAAGGAGCCCAAGTCACGGGATCCTGGTGTGAACTGTGAGGAGGAGAAGGAGGAGGATGGGGGACATGTGACCGGGAGGTCCAGCTATGCCACAAGCCGGGACCTGTTTGAGACTCCACCCATCCAGTCAGTCCTGGCAGTTGAGCATGGATGAGCCCGATGCAGGGGAAAGAACCTCAGGTAAGTGTGCTATTGCCCTCTACATATAGTTTCATGCAACCGAGAAATTTCCTCCTCATTTCCCTCACCCGTGTGGGCCTTACTTACTCTGGCCAGTGCTGTGAGTGGTGCCATGCACAAGTACTCGACAGCAGAAGTGTGCATAAGCATGTCTGGTTTAACAAGGAAAGGGGGAAGTTCTGAATCTTAACTTTCACTTTACATTGTGACTATATTGACAATGGTACCTCTGTGTGTTTTATCTGCAGTTACTGCTGTTGTGATCTTGAGGGGTTTCCCCTTCCACACCCATGGAATGCCTGAGCCACTTACAGAGGAAAAAGAAGAGGACTAGGGATGACATGTTCAGTGAGATCCTACAAGTCAGTGCTGAATCATATCATGGCAAAGGGCCTGGAAGGTAAACATTGCAGACATCCTGGAGAAGGAAAGATCATACAGGGTTTTGGCCCAGGAGTCCTAGGAGAGGGAGATTCACCAGGACATAATGGCACTTCTCCAGACGCTACAGATTCAACAATCACAGGATCACCTCCCTTTGCAGTCCACAGAGAACTCCATTACAGCATCTCCCTATATTCCCCTCAACATTCCAGGTGGTGTCAGGGGCCATATCCCTTCCCTACCACTTCACCCCAGGGGACATTAAGGACAAACACAGTTTCACATACACTGACCTGTGAAATCCACAGTTGCAGTATGTGTAGGTAAAATGGACATGAATGTTCTTTCCCCTTGTTAAGTTCTGATCCATTAATTTATTAAGTTCTTAATGTATTTGCTGTTAGATTGCACAGATTTTTCTTTGCACTAGTTTTGTTACTAAACAAAACTGGAAAATAATTCATCTTTATTAGTTCACAGCATATGCTGCAGAGTGCCTCGCAGTTCTGAAAGCAGCCACTTCTTGTTGTACAGTGTGATACAACTCTTAGGACCAGTGACAAACACAGGGTAATAATCACAAATGTACACTGTAAAAATTAATAGGTGCATTGACAGTGTTATATTCATAGATGTGCACCAAGCATCATACAATTCCTAAAAGGCCTCAAAACGGCAGGGCCAGGTAGAGCAGAGTACACCACAACACATTATTGTTGCTTGCTGTTAAAGTGCTCTTCCAAGCTTCCCTGAGCCCTATAGCTGCATGCTGAGCTTTTCTAATAGCCCTTGTGTCTGGCTGTTCAAACTCAGCAGATATTTTCCACCTCTGCCCTTCACCCTGGTGGCAACTTTCCACTTTTCTTCACAGATATTATGTAGGACACCGCAGGCAGCTATAACCACCGGGATGGGTTTTTTTCCACTGAGATTCAATATAGGGTTACCATATTTCAACACTGAAAAAAGAGGACACTCCACGGGGGCCCTGGCCCTGCCCCAACTCTGCCCCTTCCCCACCCCCGGCCCCGCCCCAACCCCGCCCCCATTCCAACCCCTTCCCCAAAGTCCCTGCCCCAACTCTGCCCCCTCCTCTGAGCAGCCCGCATTCCCCCTCCTTCCTCCCGCTCTGATCTTGGTTGGGGGTTGCTAAGTGCTTCCCTGCTCCCCACTCGCCCTGCAGCCCCTGCACCCCCCCACCCCTGCAGCCTCTGCGCCCCCCCCCAGTGGCTGGGGGGGGCCCCCGCCCGCGAGGGAAGCCCGAGCTGCTGTCTGGGCCCGGCCTTCCCGTGGTCCTGCGGGCTCAGCTGGGGCGCGCGGTCTGCCCGTCCTGCGGGGGCAGCAGCGGCCCCTCCGCCGCCTTCTGCAGCTGCGCCCCCCCCACTCCCCCCCGCCCGAGCTCGCTACAATGTAGCTGGGGCGGCTGGGCTGCGCTGCGGACCTGGCGGGTCGTGCTGGGGCCGGGCGGACCCTGGCTTATGCCTCCCTATTTTCCCCGGACATGTTCAGCTTTTTGGAAATTCCCCCCGGACTGGGATTTGAGGACCAAAAAGCCGGACATGTCCGGGGAAATCTGGACGTATGGTAACCCTACAACAGTATGAGTAAACAATGCCAGCATCCTTTCAATCTACCAAAAGTGCATTCTACTGTCATTCTGCACCTGCTGAGCCAGTAGTTGAATCTTTCCTTGGTGCTACCAAGGTGAGCCAGGGGAGCAAGGGGTACGCTGGGTACCCCAGGATCACTACAAGTATTTCAACATTGCCAATCGTAATCTGCTGGTCGGGAGAGAAAGTCCCTGCTTCTAGCTTTCTGAACAGTCCTGTGCTCTGAAAGATGCTAGTGTCATGCATCTTCCCTGATCAGCCCACACTGATGTCAGTGAAGCATCCCTGGTGATCCACCAATGCTTGCATAACTATAGAAAAGCAGCCCTTTCTGTTGATGTACTCTGTGGCAAGGTGGTCTGGTGCCAAAATAGGGACATGTATGCCATCTATCGCTCCACTACAGTTCAGGAACCCCTTTGCTGCAGATCCATCCACTATGTCCTGCATATTGCCAGGAGGAGACAATTAATGGCCCTGCACACTTGCATGACAATGTCCCCCACGATGGATTTGCCAACTCTAAAATGATTTCCTACTGACCGGTAGCAATCCAGCATTCCAAGTGTTCACAGTGCCATTGCCACTCACTTCTTCACTGTCAGCGTAGCTTTCATTCTGATGTCCCTGCGCTGGAGTGCTGGGGTGAGCTCAGCACACAGATCCAGGAATGTGGCCTTGTGCATCCAAGAGTTCTGCAGCCACTGCTCATCATCCCAAGCCTGCATTACGATGCTATCACACCGTCAGTGCTAGTTTCTCAAGCTCAGAAGTGGCACTCCCCCATCTGCAGCTCCTCCATGAATGCCACCAACAACCCTGAAATGGTTCTTGCTATGTCTCACAGTAACCTGTCCTCCAAGAAATTGTCATGTTCTGCCCTGATTTGGTTATTCTTATGGCTCTCCAAATGCTGGAGGATTGTGCATCCTGTGCTTGCAATGCTTATGACAATAGTGCAGAGCTGTATAGGCTCCATGCTTCCGTCAGAGATGGAGAACAGAGAGGAGGGCTGCACAAGTTTGTGGGAGTTTTAAAAAGGGGCAAGAAAATTATGGGATACAAGTGACATTATGGGATGGAGACAGCTGCACGCTGGGAACTTGACCCCTGGCCCCAATCAGCCACGTGACTTATGTCTGCCCAACCCTGCATTGCCTAATCTCCTCAAAAGACAGTGTGCTGGATGGTGGTGGGTTGCAATTTAGGATACCTACCCATGGTGCATTGCATTATGCATCGATACAAGTACCCCTGGTGAGTACATGCAGCACTTGTAAAAGGAGCCAAATACGCACGCGCAGAAGTGATATACTATCTGCAGCAGCTTTATACCGATGTAACTTGCATTGCCCAAAGTTTGTAATGCAGACATGGCCCACAGAGCTCTTGGAAAGGTACTCAGAGTGTCACAGCTATATACAACAGATTGTTTAGCATACACAGTTAACACGTGCTGTAAGACAGTGGTTCTCAACCTGGGGGCCGGGGCCCCCTGGGGGGCCGCAAGCAGGTTTCAGGGGGTCCACCAAGCAGGGCCAGTGTTAGATTCGCTGGGGCCCAGGGAACAAAGCCAAAGCCCCAGCACATGGGGGCTGAACTCTGTGGCCCTGAGTCCCGACACCCAGGGCTGAAGTTGAACTTAGCTTTACGGGGGCCTGTAGTGAGGCCGAGTGGCCTCCCTCCGAGCGGGAAAGTGAGGGACCATTACACTCCCCTTGGAGGGCAGAGCCTAGATCGCCCTGCCCCCCTCGCCAGAAGTACCGGGGCGTGGCCGGAAGTATAAAAGGCAGGCCCTGCAGCACAGTTGTGGCAGAGCCTGCGGAGGAGAAGGACGCTCCGCCTGTTCTGCAGCATCCCAGAGGGGAACCTACGCCTGGCTGTTCCCGATCCCCAGATGCCAATGAGGACTGGCCCGGAGTGCCTGCCACGGTGTACCCCAAGGAGCCGGAAGAGGCCTGGAGGCCACAGGTACCGAACCCCGGGGAGGCAGGAAGTGGTCCAGGGGCAGTCATGGAACAGTTGGCTGCAGAGCCAGGGGTGGCTCAGTCGGCATGTTGGGGCTGGATCCCCACCGACACAGGGGCAGCCATCCCTGCCCCTGACAGGGCCCTGGGCTGGGATGCGGTGGAGTAGGGTGGGCCCGCATTCCCCTGCCACCACACCCCGGGGTGGCCGACTCCCTACACTGTGCAAGGAAGCTCCAGCTCTGAAGAAGGAGCTTCCCTTACCAGCTCCCTTATAGACTGTTGCTTTGCTGGCTGGCTGCCTGAGCCCCGCCCAGGCTAAAGCCAGACTTGAACCTGTTTTATTGCTGGCAGCCTGAGCCTCCTCAAGCCCAGGCCCCAGCTCAGGTATAGACTCTGTTTAAGGGCTGGCAGAATGAGCCGCCCAAACCCAGGCTAAAGTCTGACTGTGACTGTTGGTTGCCCAGCCCTATTGTGGGCTCTTCACTGTCCTGCGGATTCTGGTTCTGGCCAGACGGGACTGGACTGAGTGGCCTCCCTCCCCATGGGAGAGCGAGGAACCATTACAGCACCCCGTGGCATGGGATTGCAAGCTGGAAGTGACATTTGTTCTGGTATTTACACTTGATAACAGGAGTGGAGACTCCTCAGGTGCAGCCCTTTGTCTAACTCTGGTATGCAATGGGCAGGGGTGCTTAACTGAATGGCTGCACCCACAAGGAACCTTTACATACAGCTCAGTCCTCTCCTCCTGCCTCTGTCTAGAAACTCCATTCCCCCAGTCTTTGTCCGCATTCTCTTCTCATTCAGTGTCTCTCCCTCCCTGCTTCTCACCATCCAGGTCCTCTTATCCTTTCCTGAATAATTTAAACTACCTAACCTCCTTAAATGTGCCTCTTGCTGGTAATTAGGCTACCTCCTATTGCTCCAACATGGCCTCCTCCTAAGGGCTTGTTCTAATCAGCAACCTGCTCCCATTCTTTCTGATCTTCAGATATTACAGGAAGAGCCAGGAGCACGGCAGAGGAGTGCTGATTAGCATAATGAGTTCAGCAGCAGCCCTAGCGATGGAGCGAGGGGGCTGGGGTTCAACACCAGGAGAGATACCTATTATAGACTTTGTTTTTAAAAGCAAAAACATTCCCTCCCTCCTTGTCACCCTCCCAGCCCCCTTCCCTCTTCCTTGCCCCCTCCCCAAGTTTCCTTCCAGGGATTTTGAGGCTTAGATCTAGCTGTTCCTCTTATTAAAAAATGTGAATCCAACCTCAACCCTTGCAAGCTACACCTGGATACCACGGTGATGGGTGCCTTATGAGGTGTGTAAGAAATCAATAGAAATGTTGTCAGTAGGCACCACCTCTTTCTTGACAGCCCTGCTGGAGCTACCAGGGATGCCTAGCCACCTACAATGTCAACCAATTAACCCGCAGCAAAGCTGTCTGTCAGGTTAAATAAAATCATCCTAGCTCAGGCTATTGACTAGCTCTATGGCTTGCCAGATGCATGAGGAGCTGCTAAAAGGGAGAGGCAGGACCCATTACAATTAATTTTCTAGGGGGAAAAGTGAGTTTTCAGAGTGTAATAGCAGCAACAAGAAACACGGCCTCTTACCTCACCACGTTCCGCATTAGCAGAAAGAACGCTTCCTTTGCTGAGGTGCAGAAGTTTTTACCATATATCGCAATCTGCAAAACAGTAACAGTTGATTGTTAACTATATAGCTAATCAAGGACAGCCCTAAGTTTTCTGGGGCCCTATGCAAATGAACACATGTAGGGCCCTACATAGTTCTTTCCCACCTGTGACCAAATCCACCCACCTCCACATATCCATAAACCGTCCCACAATACACTTCCTGCTTCCTGTTACTTCTCACCAGACTGTCACAGAATATCTCTCAGCCCACCCACCTCTCCAAATCATCTGTTTGTGGGGCTCTGCAGTCTCTGGTGACCTGCTTACAGGAGGGAAAGGCAGGAGGTGGAGATAATACTTAGGTTTCCAAATAGAGCAGCTGGGGAACACAGTCTCTGCCACAGCTTGCCTACAGTTGAGGAATTGAGGATAGCAAGTTGAGGGGTATATAGGGAGAAGCGTTGTGGTCTATCCATCCACAAACAAGCCTAAAGCCACTACTGGGATTTGTGCAGGGATTAGGCACAATAACTGAATGCAAAAAAGCCACTTTAAAATAAGATTAAGGCTACAGATGAACCTGAAGCAAAACCCAGGCTCCAAATGCCCCTGACCTTTGGGGAAATTCAGTCCAGATCTCAACTCTGCAGCTCAGGCCTTTTGCTAGTGGAGGCACAAACTAACAAAATCCATCTAAGGCAGGCCCCCCTCCCTTAATGCTGCTTATTACACAGATCAGATGCCCTGGACATGATTCAGATCTCACACCAAAGTAGATCAGGAGTAACTCCACTGAGGTCAATGGAGTTACATCAGTGTAAGATGGGAGCAAGATCAAAACAGGCCCTACTTGTTCAGAGCTCTGCAAAACTGCAGCATTATCAGGGACCAGGTTCTGCTCACTGCTACTTCTAATGAGCTTTAGTTGAGTTAATTTGGATTTACATTTGCATGTCTAAATGAACAGGGTATCCAAAGGGCAACAACTTTAATAGGGACATGCCTTGCTTTTCCTGGACAACCTCAGTATTATTTTAATATAGGTTATTAAATGCTTTTAAAAAACAACAACACAAAAGTCAAGACTTTGTCTATGTTGGAAAATTGTCTGGCATAGCTACTGCAGAATAAGCTATTCTGTACTAGCTGTTGTAGAATAGCTGCCTGAGTGGAGACTCGAATAAAAGTGACTTTATTCCAGAGTAATTTCCCAGCTCACGCAGTTTAGTAAATTCACTTTCTTTCCAGAACAGTGTCTCCACGTGGGGGAGATATTCTGGAATAGTTACATTATACCACAATAGCTATGCTGGTCAATTTTCCCCATGCAGATAAGGCTGTAGAAAGAACAATTTCCTCCCCTGAAGACTGCACTAATTCTGAGATCCCTTTGGAGCAAATGGGGTTTTAATGAAAGCATTAGAGTCACTTCCTCTGAGATAACAGCTCTTAGACTGCAAAACACTTTTACTGAAATTGTTTCAGGTCAAAACAAGACAACACAGGTGAATTCTGCTCTTATTTACAATGGGGTAAATCTGGAATCTCTCCCCTGAAACCAATGCAGCTCCTCTGGAATTACACCACTGGAACTGAGAGCAGAATTCGGCTCTATGATCTTACTGGCGAGTACAAGTGCTGAGTGTTCTGTAGCTTCCTTATTCACAGCAGCACATTTTAACAAAAACATCACGTGGGTATGTAGTATACAGCGTTTGCAGGATGTGGTGACATTCCTATTGAAATCAGTGTTTGAATTGCAGGTGGGGGGCAATGTTAACCAGTCATACCGTATCTCCACTTCTGATGGGTACTGGTGGGGGGGGGGGGGGGGGGGGAGAAGAGGGATGGGGGAGGGGAAAAAGGATACTATCATTTGGGGGGGCAGGGACATATGAATTCCCCCAAAGTCACTAAAATCCAATTCTTTACCTTCTAGAATCAAACAGTGACAGACTGTAGCCAAAGTGAAGCCTGACATAGCTAAAAAGCAAAACATTAACGTTTTGATGACTGCAGATACATCTATACTGCACGCTCCTTATGGAGGCTTGTAGATTACAGACACTGCACGCCCCCCTAGCACAGGTATAAACAGCAGTTTAGATGGCGAGCCACAGTTTAGGCTGTTTTTAGCAGTGTAGTGTCCTGCTGCTGAAGACTTTCCCTACTGCAGTGAAAGGCTCCAGCAACAGGGAAAGGCTCTGGCATCCGGGAGCTGCCAGAGCCTATCGCTGCTTCATGTAGCTATACATAAGTGTGGAAACAGCCTACTTGTCACTGCAGCATGTAGCTACATGTACCCTACATATCCCCGCCACTGGTGTGCAGTGTAGGCATATCTTAAGGCATAGGCACCGACTCCCACTGTTCCTGGTGGGTGCTCGACCCCAGCCCCGCCCCTGCACCACCCTCGCCCCACCCCCATTCCACCCCTTCCCCAAAGTCCCTGCTCCCTTCCCGGCCGCATTCCACCCCCTTCCCCCAGGTCCCCGCCCCTGCCTGCCTCTTCTCCACCTCCTCCCCTGAGTGTGCCTCATCCCTGCTCCTCCCCCCTCCCTCCTGGAAAGTCCTAAGCGCTGCCAAACAGCTGTTTGACGACGGGAGATAGGCGGAGAAGCGGGAACGCGGTGTGCTCAGGGGAGGAGGTGGAAGTGGAGGAGGAGGTGAAGTGGGGCGGGGAGCTTGGCTGCCGGTGGGTGCAGAGCACCCACTAATTTTTCCCCGTGGGTGCTCCAACCCCGGAACACCCACGGAGTCGACGCCTATGCCTTGAGGCTTATATCTAAGATACTGATTGTAGTGCCCCAGGCATGATGCTAGAACATGCTGAGAGAGAAAATACGCACCATGATGTAGGCATTTCTGTTTATGAACTTTATGAATTTTTCCAAACACCAAAAACAGCATTTGAGGCAACAGAGCAGAAATCTCGTAAAGGAGTTCTGTGTACCTGCAGAAAAGGAGGGAGAGCAGAACATGCAGACACATGATGAGTGGTCTTTAAAATATGGAGAGGCTGCCCACAATGGCTGGATCCCCGGAGATAGGTCAGTAGTTGAAATGTTGCCAGCTCTCCCCCAAGATAGAATCCTGTCCCATCACTGGAGCAAGGAGTTGCAATTTTCTCCCTTCCAGAGTGAATCTAGCCCACTACCCCTACATTATATCATATCCATCTCCTACATAAATTCTTATATTAAACTTTCAAGGACAAACACTCAGCTGGGGTAAATCAGCATAGATTCATTGACTTCAAATGGCACTACAGTGATTTATTACCAGCCCAGGATTTGCCTCTTAGATGTTTTATAGCTGAAGAACCATCTTGGAAAAGGAAGGAAAACAAGATGAATTCTTAATATTCTACAGCAAGTTCAGAAATCTCACCTTTCAGCTTGTGATCCAGGTACTCCAAGATTATTCTAATCAACTGGACTATTGCAAGAATTAATGATCCAAATGCTAGTGAACCTGTGTGATATCTAATACAAAACAAAGAGGTATTTTACCATGTTACAGGAGACAACAGCAATACGTAACTGAACTGACCTTCGCAAATATCACAAAAAACTATCTTATGGACTGTGAAATCTGCAAACAAACAGTCTTTTGAAAAAGATTAACAACAATGCAAAATTTGCTAAGAACTGGGATGCTGACGAAAGATTGTGAAATGTTGCCTCTACTAAATGCTTCTGAATAACCCTAGTGTTAGCTGAACAATTTGCCCTGCTAGATACAACATGAATAAGAGATACTACAATTACAAAAGGCCTATAAATTGTGTTGTAGTAAAAATGTTTATATCCATAATGTGATTTCCTTTGCTAATTTTAACTAAAGATTATTACTGATATAATTTAAATGTACAAATTTAAATATTGGGTTTAAGTTTAAACTGTACAGTGCTTTTAATAATTACACAATAGGTCAATATGCTCCTGATTTTTCAATAAAACAAAAAGTCCAGACCCATGCACAAAAATGTATACATCCACACATCGCTATTGTGTTTGCAGCAAGATCATTTGTATTTTTTAGGTGTCTAACAGCCATTAGAGGGTTGCTATAACAGATTTGCATATGCAGGTGCAGGAATTGCTTGTATAAGTTAGGCATGCAATTTCTCAGAGCTTCTACTCTTTTGAAATTCAGGCACTTAATGAATTTGGATCTGCTCCTCACACTGAAGTCAAAAGCAAAATGCAGGTCCGTAATGACTAGGATGATTGAGCCCTTAATGACTAAGCTTTTCTACATAATTGTTTTCCTTTGATAGTCTAAGCATAATGAAATTGTTTCCTTATGAGTTATGAGCAGCGCTAGGAAACACAAAGAGATTAAACTCCAGATTCTTATCCTTACCGTATTGCTCGTCCAAATGAAGAAAAGAGTGGGCATGTTGGAATATCAGCAGGTTTTCTAAAGGCCCAGTAGTAAGAGGCAAAGGCACCAGCAAGGGTACACTGACCCAGTGCAATTGCAAAGTTTACCAGCCACAGAAAGACAAAAGCATTGGAGAGTTGAAAGATGAAGATGTATTTGTGATAGAAGCTTTCTCCCCCATAGAAAGCAAAAGTACACTGAGCACCAACACATAATTTGGTCACATTGGTTGTGTTAAAAGTCTGTTTAGAAAGAAAAACAACAAAAATAATCATAAGCAATGAACAGGATGTGTCAGGACAATTTCTGAAATTAAATGGCTGAGCACAAAAAATCTCATATATTCTGCTAGATGTTTCACTAACTCATTCAATCCTGCTACAAGTGGAAGTCTAACTTCAACGTAAATGTTTTTTAATTCATTTAAATAATTCAAAACTAAGCCCTACTTAATTTGTGATATTGGGGAAATTGCAGATCCCACAATATTAGGCTTTTACCACAATTTCGTTAGCAGCCTGGGGCTGACAGTGGGAGCCCCGGCCGCCGGCCGGCCAGGGCTGACAGCACCACTGTTAGCCCCGCGCATTAATGACTGTCATATAGTTGCAGCAAAATGTCCAGTTATCAAAAAAAATAGCAGATATAACATAATACTTGAGTGTTTATATTGTTCCAGCAAAAATTTCTTAAACAAAGATCTTCTCTGGCTTTTCCAAATTACCACAATTAATAAAGGTCCATTATTACTTTTCCACGATTTTCCATGTCTGGTCTGCAACTCAGCTGCAATTATTTGACAATCATTCCATGATTCAAATAGGGCCTTATTAAAAACCCAATACTAAAAAAGACTTAACTCTCTGTGATTAGTGAATGGGCCGTTCACTATGGATAAATGTGAGCACATACACAAGTCTTTACATGACTGGGGCTTAACAATTCAGAATCTGAATTACACAAATCCCCTCTCCTGATACACAACTTGTTCAGTTTCCTTACAGAGCAGCTAGTCATATTTATTTAAAACTCATGGCCAGATCCTCAATTTGTTTAAATCACTAACTCAAGAGAAGTCAATGGAGCTATGACTTTTTACACCAGCTGAGGCTCCGGTCACAGAATTTCTTATCTGTCTCCCCTGAGATTATAATAACAATAAAAAAATTTAGAATTGAATTTACTTTTCTCTATTTGTGCTGTTTACTCTGTCCATTTGCCCAGCTTGGACAATGAAAACAGAATGGTCAGACTTGAATCTCTTTCTCCTTTGGTTCACAGACATCAGCAGAGTGCTGTAGTGTTTGGGAGGCATGCATTTCACGGGAATGCTATCTATTACTTAAAACAAGCTGTTTCCATTGGCATTTAAAATATCTGGAAACATTTCTACTGATGTTAGGCTTCATAAACATTTTTTTGTGTTTGAAGAACTCCCAAAACAAAGTTAGAGACCAACGTGACCTAATTGCTCCCAATAAATGCCAAAAGATTTGCTAAGCGTTTTGTAAATTTTCTTAATTTATCCTCATTGCTATGATAGGCAGTATTGTCTAGTAGCAAGAGCATATGACTGCAAGCTGAGAGATGTGGTACCCAGTTGGGTTTCTGCCATTAACTTGCTTAGCAGCCTTGGAAAAGTCTCTAAGTCCCTAATTTTGAAAACTGGCCACTGATTGTGGATGCCTTTTGGTATCTCTTAAACTGAGCATCCAAAAATTGAAGCACCAAAAATGAGTGGACACTTCTGAAAATTTAAGCCTTTACCTCTGTGTCTCAGTTTTTTCATCTGTAGAACAGGGCTATTCATACTTATCCTCCTCACTGGGGTGCTGTGAGAATTAATTACCTGGTGCTTGTAAAGTGCTTTGAACGAGTATTATGTGACCTAACACAAAGAATGAGTGGAATACAACTATGCATGGTCTTTAAACAAGCACTGCACATATATTGAATGTCAATAAATTAATATAATTAGCATGCCCCCTCTTTTTCCCCTCCATAGGCAGTTATTAGTTATGCTTACCTCTGGGTCACAGGTCAGGTTTGCATACTTGCACAGTGTTTGATTAGCCATTACTTTATACACAGGTTCCCCTGATGTAGACAGGAAACTGAGTGAATTGTATTAAGGAGGAACTCACAGAATCACAGGTCCCTAAATTCCATCACACATTAAACAATATAATAGGGGATCACTAACCCTGAAACTTGTGTGGGTTGGAGAGAGATTCAGTTTTAGAGCACCACCTCTTCCTATGCATGTGGCCAGCATATAAGCAGAAGGGCTAACAAGTAACATCTAAATTTTCCTCATAAGCTAGAGAACTGTGGAAAACCCTGCCCTGAAGTCTGCACACGTCCCAGACTCAGGGAAGGAGCTACCTCCACATTGCTCTTAGTCCCCTCTGCGTGCATCACTATGGCAGCATGCACTAGTTGGTGACCCTACTGCCAGCGGCTCTTGGCCAGCTCCCGTGCACGGTGACTGCTGCAGTGGGGAACAGAGAGGATGAGTTAATACTGCTCAGAGCAGAAATAACAGACTCTTCTTCACCCAGTGAAGGCTTCCTGACTCCTCCCTCTGCTGCTTGGCAAACCTCTGTGTAGCAGGCAGTTTTACAGAGAGGTTGGTGGTGGTTATGCCGGGTGGGGAGCAGAACAGGCTGTGCAGCTGCCAGTGAAAAACATGGCAAAGGAGCAAATAAGAGCTCCCCAATTAACTAAGAAACAATGAATGCAGGGCTAAGGAACGTGAAGTCTTGTGCAGGCCATACGCTCCATGGGTGAATAAACCCCGTGCAGTGGGCTCACCCAAAGCCCTATGTACCATTTAAGACCCATATTAAGGACTTAAATAGTGCACAGGGCCTTGTTTGAGCCCATTGGGGGGAATTCCTCCCTGAGACTGTTATTTTTTAAATAAAATATAATGTCCTGCTTGTACACCATAACCCAGTGTACAGAATCCTTTCTTGGTGGGGAGATGGACTAGGTGACCTAACAGCTTGCTCTAACGTCTATGATTCTCTGACGGTGTTATAATACAGTCTCAGCCAGCATGATGGAACAGAACAGCTCAATGAGACAGGAGCTACGTACAGCACCTCAGGCACCCACTTGATAAGATATGAGAGGGAAAGAGATACAACACATCCAGGTGCAGGACATTTCCCACTGTATTGTCCACTGGATCTACAAACACACTAACACGTCACGTGTGTGAACATCACTGCCATCCCCAATTCTGCATCTCACCCCGCACAGCCACACCAGCCACTTTGGGAGAAGCAGGGCAGAAGAAAAGTGCATTTATTTATTCCTTGTGTAAACAGTAGGGCACATAGGGTGGGTGTGAAGTATGTCTCCAGGTGATGATGTTTGTGAAAAATACAATCTGTTGGTGTTAGTCTTCTTCAGAGTCTCCTAAGAAAGCACAAAGGGATTTCAATACTGCAAAGTGACGGTTTCTACAGTGGCTTCATCCCACATCAGCTATCAAGAGAAGAACCTTAGTGGAAACAAACAATTATGTAAGGATTTTGCCTCTACCTCCAATGTACTGCTCGTTGAGAATGAAGGCCGATGTGAGCATTTACAGAGTTATTTGGTGAGCTATTCAGATACTACCGCGATAATGAGGTACAAATACTCAGACATATAGAAGGATACACAGCTGTCACTGCCCAATAGGAAATACAGATTGCAATGAGAATGAAGGTGATAATGGGGTAGAATAATGTGGACATTATGTAGCCAATAGCCCTACAAAGGAAACAAAATAAGGTTGAAATCTAGAATGATGATAAAACAAAAAATTACTTTTTATTAGCCCTTTAGCATTAGCCCTTTTACTTCTCTCTTCACTGATACTGGTGGGGTCACCTAGTGCTGGGATCCCAGAGCACTGCCAGTACCATCTCCTTACTGCCTCACTTCTGTCACCGTCTCATTTTGTCTCTTCTCCTCCCCCTCCTTCATCTGGCTGCCCTCCTCAAATCTCTGCTATATTCTGTTCCCAGTCCCCTTCTTTCCACTGGTTTTGCCCTCCCTGATCCTATCCCTGCTACCTTCCTTCAATCCCGGGTCATAAACCCATTCTGCTCCCACATCCCTCCAACTGCTGTCTGCCTCAGACACTGCCCCTCCCACTGCCTGTCTTCTCCATGTTCCTAAACTACTCAACTCCTAGACCTGCTCTTTCCCCTGGGCCCCTGTACATCCTCCCTCCTGCCTTCCTCCTAGTGTTCACAGATCCAGTCTGCTCGGGGACCTTCTGCTGTACTGAGCACTGCATGCTCTGGACCCTTGACATTCTACTTTTCTCTTGAGTCACAGTCCATTTTGCTACCTCACCACTGTAATGTATTTATAATTTTTCTGTGTAAGAGTGTGTGTGTGTGTGTATATGTGATGTTGCCTAAATTTGCTGGCCCACAGAAAGGATAAAGGGCTTTCTACTGCTACTAGCTAAGGAAGCTCTTCTTTAGTTCAAGAGACAGAGGCCTATGCTTTAGTAGCTGACAAACCAGACACTAGTCCCAATGAATAAAAGGTGTGGTCAGAGCGTGGACACAGGTAACTAGGAACTTGAGCGTTCTAATCCCTGCTCTGACAAGGATTCCCTCTGTGGCATTAAATACATTACTTAAGCCATCAGTGCCTCTCTAGAAAATGACTGCACTTATCTCACAGGGGAATAATGAGGATGGTTAGTTCTTAGATACTGTGGTGATGGGATAGGAAATAATTGTACAGGCAGCTCACTGCATGTGACTTATAGAAAGTGTGCCTGTTGTCTAAAGCATGTGGATTGATTACACTGCTCTCCCATTTTCCTTTACATTCCCCCAATCCACCTCATCCCATTCCTTCTGAACCTCTCCTTCCACAGCCCCCTGACGCGCTCCTCTGACCATTCCACCCTCCCTTCTCCCTCTGCCTTTCCTTCCCCCATTGTGCTTCTCCCCTGACTTGTTCACTCCTGCTGCCAGCTGCCTTCCAGGAGCCAGTTCCCAGAAAGCAAATGGAAGACAAATTTACTCCACTCCTGCTGTTAAATAAGAAGACCCTGGGGATAAGTTAATCTGTCTTGTGCGATAACAAGGTCAATGGCAACATTCTAGTAGTGTTTTCTTATTGCCAAATCATACCTGGATCTACAGGCACAATAAGCGCATTATGAGTCATACAGACATGCACGATTTTATGCTATTTAAGAAATAATCACAAATCAGTAGTTTCCAGCAGTTAATGATAGGCTTGTTAGTTAACAGTGAAGCCACAGACAGTTTACTCTAACAAACTGCTTGTTAACTAGTCTATCAATGGATTCCAAACAGCTTATTATTATTATAAATTGTAATTTTACTGAAAGAATAGTTAAACTGTACTGAAAAAAATAATTTCATTCCCAGTCATTAGCAACTTATTTCCCATCATCCTGAATACAGGGCATGGTCTGTTAGGTGTACAGTAATTACTTACAGTGTTTCACCTCAGGCATTATACATGAGTGTAAAAGTACTGCCCTCAAGTGACCTTTCAGTGTAGCTAAAAAAACTAGGGGATGTTATTACCTCCCAGCAGGAAGTTTATGAAATTTCTGAAGTGTTTCTATCTGTCACATTTTTGAATAAAAGTGTCTTAGTGTGTAAAATGTTTCTGAATTATAATGAACAGGATCCAAAGGATAAAGTGTAGTGCTGACAAAATTGACTGCTATTTCCTGCATGCATAGCTGTAGAAAGGGGAATAAGTAGGTTGATTATGGAACTTCAGCTTTCCCTAATTCCACAAAAGACTCCCTAAGTCCTGATACTACAGGCACTGGGATGCCCAGGACTGTAAAAGAAAAATCAGGGAAGGGAAGAGGTCACAATTCAGATTCAGATTCGGCACTGCTCTGATGAATTTGGTAGCACCGTGACTACCAACCATCTACTAGCTCTCTATACTAAATTCTGTTCTTGGGTACACATGTGTAGCCTACCACTTGACCCAAAAATCTGTCCTCATTTACACTGGCACAACTCCATCAAAGTCAATTGGGTTGCATTGGTGCAACAGAGAGAATTTGATGCACTGTGTTTACTAGAAGGACCAAGTATATTGCAGGGAAGTTATAAATTGCTACCTGGAAACTGCCTGTGAGACTGTTAACAGGAAGAAGTGTTAACTACTCTACATCATATCATCGCTGGCACTAATTCATCTGAGCAATAACTGAAATCAATGTGTATAACACACCTGGATCTGAAGGCAAAATTTGACCCTTGTTAGTTACTTTTTTCACTATATGACAGTCAGCTAAGTTGCAGGGTGGATCTAAGCCTTCCAAATGGATTATATCAAGCTCCCCCGCACATACACACCTCACTCTAAAAAATACAGTTAAACCCCTCACAGTAACCACGCCAATGTTTAAAGGAGACATTTAAAAGGTATTTACTCTCAAAGGGTACTTTCTCTGCATAATCAATTTTTCAGAAGGTTTTTGAGTGTGGGATTTTCAAAAGTGCCTCAATCAACAGGACTGGGCTCCTAAGTCACTGCAACACTTTTGAAAATCCTACTGCTAGTTGCCAATGAGACTTGACCCTATTTATGATGGATGCCAAGGTCTTGATCCTACAAGCCCATGTCTGGTGCACAGCTGGCCACACAAGATTTTTATGCTCCCTTTGCAAGTATGAAAGGAAGCTCCACGTTGGCACAAGCAAGATTCAGCGCTAGATGTAGTCCTCTGTGCTGAATGAACGTATGTTTGAAGACCTTTGTACGTCTGCTACCTTAAAATGGGAAGATGTGGGGGCAGAGAATAGGTGTGTCTGAGGATATAAAGGCTTAAGTGCACTCCCTCAGCATGCAAATGATGTGCCTAGCTACATGTTCTCCTATGAGCCCTTCCTACTGCTACTAGGCAGGAGTAACCTAGCAGCCATAAAGCCACACTCTCATTCATGCAGGATCAGGCTCCCCTGCACTCCCTGGACTGTTTAGCACTTTTTCCCTTGTGCTTCTATCCACCGTATTCTGCCCCTGGCAGTGCAGGATCAAGTCCCAACAGAGTATTACAAGGAGGATATTACAATTTTTTTAAAAAAATCAATAAATCAGAGAAACATACCTACTCCCTTCCTGCAAGAGTGCAATAGCAATCCGGATCCGATTCCTCAGGAAGATCAGCATCAGTATGATGAAGACTTCCACAATACAAAGTATTATCACTGCAAGCACGAAAATTAAACTCCTCAAAAATCAAACCAACACACTGCCTTTCTACATTGGTGGTTTTCACCTTGTACTTTACAATCCTGGTCATGAATGCCAAGAAACCCTATGCTAGAACATGCTTGCTCTCTCTGTGACTGCAAAGGCCGACTTTCAATCCCCATTTAATACATTCTTGGGAAATCCCACAGAAGCTGCTAGCCTTGACAGATGACATTAGTGTTTGTAATTTACAAAGGAAAGTGGAGCATTGCAATGTCAGACAGTTCACAAATATAGTCATCTATTTAAAAACATATGTCTGTAGCACTTAGCATAAAATATCATTTATCCTTAATGCACTCCATGAAAGTAAACTTTGGGTTATTCAGAAACAAGCGTTTTTCAATGATTATACTATATTGCTGCTAATTTGTAGTCTCTGGACATAGGAAAAAGAATAAAACATAGATGGACATTCAGCCTTTTAATTAAGAGAGCTTGATTCTGATCTCCATTACACTGGTGTCATGCAGAAGTAATTCCATTGAAGTCAATGGCCCAGTTTTATACAGGGCAAGCCAGCATCTCAGCGAGGTACAAGGAGAGAATAGGGACACATGTACAACACTAGTATTCTCTAGGGGCATTACTTTAAAGAGATTCACCTCAGCAACATGTGGTGAGTGGCCCCCATTAGTTCACTGTCCCAGACATGCAGGTAAACAGAGACACAGCACATAGGTTTTGTGCAGCAGACTACAGCTTTGTTAAATCATCTTAACAACGGGTCAATGGTACCCCAAGCCCTAGCAGGCAAAGCAAGGGTCCAATGTGGGAGGACATAGCCTTATGCCAAAACCACAAAACCTGGAGTCAGGGAGGTAAGGGAGACAGTGCCTAAATCATCCCTGGTATCCAGTCAGTTGATGAGATCTCCTATCATCCCCCTGGCTCAAAGGCATGAGAGCAGAGATGGGAAATGCCTCAATCTGCACTAGACCTAAGAGACCACCCCTACCTCAGCAAGACCAAAGTTTGGCCAGCAGATGCCCGAGTCCTGTGCTTATGTTTACCCCCGGAGATACCCCACGCTTGACACTGACCACAAAGCTGCAACACCATAAATGCTGTGCCCACCAAACCAGGCCTCCCGCATGCTGTAAGGAAGTTAAAAAAAACACCCCATCTTTTTTGGGTCACCCAATTTTATCCAGAGGAAAAATTATTTCCCATGAGGGCTGATCTGGCTAGGCCCACAGCATGCAGGAGACCCAGTTCTACAAACCTTAGGCCCCAATAACTCCCAAAGAGTGGGTGTTGCTTGGGCAGTTGCCAGTGGGGGTGGAGTGCAGCTGACCAATCATGGTCAGCCACCTCTCCTGAACTGGCCAGTCATGCAGACAATGGCCCATCCGGTCCCCATCTAACACCCTATCCCTTCCTCCCTTCACACTGCATGTGGTGCCCATACAGAAGGAATGGTACATGGATGGATGGGGAAAGGCAAATCCCCTCTCCCCTGCAACCTGGCCAGGACCCCAGGGAGTGTCTTGCTCTCTACTAATCAAGTCAAACCCTTCTCCCTCACCACCACCAAGAGGGGGGGAGGGATAGCTCAGTGGTTTGAGCATTGGCCTGCTAAACCCAGCACAATAAGAGTGGTGTTCTACCAGTTGTGCATGTTTTCCACATTTGTTAGTAATGTGAATGGACCAAATTCTAGGCCAGATAAACTAGTAATCCTGAAAACTGCACAATATAATAAAAACCTTCACTGCACTGAGATCCCAGAAACTTATCTAAAGGAAGATATTTGTTCAGCATCTGTAACAAGGGGTACTTCATAGGTTGCACCAACCAGCTGATGATTCGTTCTCCTGGTTAAGCATTAACAGAGACTAATTTTAAAAGGCACTTACTAAATGCTAACCATGTTTGCCTCAGCTGCAGGTATACTCTGAAGTCAGTCTGGAAGCCAATATCATAGATCGTGAGGTCAGATCCAGGTGTCCCCTGAAGATGATCATACTCCCAGTAACAATGCCAGATACCTTTGGAAAAACAAACCAGTAAGAGCTGAGTGTTTCTGAAGAGTCTGTAAACATGAATGAGCCTTTGGTTTTTTTGCCTTCAACATGCCATACAGGTAAAAACTACAGGTGATCATAAGACTAGTGGCTTATAAACCCACACGAACAAAAAAGAAATCATGGTGCAAATACAGACGGCCTAATCCTGCAAGTGCTTACATGTGGGTGTACACGTGGTGGTAAACGTTTGCAAGATCGAGGCCATAGTATAAGTTTCTTTAAAGAAAAAAACCCTCAATACCCTGTCAAACCTATGCAATATTTCACCTGATTATTACAGATTTCCTTGTACAAACATCAGCAGTAAGAACAAAATCTCTCTGCAGTTCCTCATTAGAGAGTGTAGGAGCTAACACCTACCATATCCTATAATTCCAATCACGCCAAGGATGAAAATCCAGAAGAGGACCCCCGCTGTGAACCTCAGGAGCACAAGGAAGAGCAGGCTCACAACCATTGCAATGAACAGACCACTGGAAAGACAGGAGGCGACATGAACATAAGGGAAACAGGCATGAGCATCCCTCCTCCTTGCGCATTCTATTTACTGCAAAAGGAGGGCCACTCTTTCACACAATACAGAATGACAGGTCTAAAATTTTATTCCAAACCTCCTTTTGAAAGTCTAATGAGTGGTGAGTGTTTTAAAGTTTGGATACCATCAACTATTGGAAACCAGTCTGTTGGGCGATAAGTTTCTAGGCAGTTTGATTACATTTCATAGCCACATTTATAAATGATGGGCCAGCTCCTTAGCTGGTGTAAACTGGTATAGCTTCATTGCTGTGACTGTGCTGATTTACACCAGCTGAGGTTCTGAGACAGTGACGTCTTCAGGCCGTGGCTAGGCAAGGGTAGAGAAGTGTCAAACTGGAAGGAGGTGTACACGTGTGGTTAGTTCAATTTTGGTTCTTAAATAAGAACATTATTTTAAAAAGTAGATAGGAACTTTGAATTTGAGAATAAAACACTTTCCTGTCTATCCTTCCAAACAAGTCATGTGCAGTGCATCGGAGTTGGGAAGAAAACGTGCATTAAAAAGAAAGAGAGAAAAGCTGACATTGGCAATGACCTACCAGCAGTGCAATTGGGGAAAAAACAGCTACCCAGTGAGTGTCTTCCTTTAGCCTACTCAAATCAGTGGTAAGGCAGTGTGAATTCTGGTTTCATTCCCAGCATGCAAGTCACAAAGGAAAAAACAACAATGATGGCTGTGTAAACTCTTTACACGCACACAGGTATCTGAGTGTACAGCCATAGGAGATAACAGCCAGTCTCCTCTCACATATAATCCCAACACACAGTCAAGTGGGACACACCAGTAAAATATTTCTTTTCTTGATGACGTTAGCAGAGGTCCAAAACAAAATAAATGATTATGAATCCTGGACTTTGAAGACATACCCACTGAAATACAAAATCCATAACCATTAATTTAGAGTTTGTTTAGTGATCGCTCTCTGAAATGTCCCCCTTACCTAGCTGGTTATCAAAGAGGTGAGACTGATCAGACTCAGGACCACATGACTGTGATGGGTAAGCCATCTCTTTGGGCTTGTAAACCTTACAACTGTGCAGCAGACAGTGAAAAAGAAAGAGCCACAGCTTGCTTTGGAGATCTCTTCACCATAACCTGCACAAGACATTCATAAATCTCCTCTCTGCCCTGTGTGGTTACTCCCTTTCCAAAATTCATTCAAGGACATCTCCTGCTTTCTCACTGAATGGTTCATCATTCAAAACTTTCCGCCTCAAAAACACTATTTGGAGGTTGGGGCCCTGATTCAGGAAAACACTTAAGTACATGCTTAACCTAAGTACATGCTTAACTAGTTTCACTGTCTTCACTAGTACTCATGCATGTGGCTGAAGTGAATCACATTCTTCAGAGCTGCTGTGAATAGACATGCTTTGGGGTCTGAGAACTGAAAGCTGCAGATCTTCCTGGGTATTGTGGAAAAGCAGGAGTCTCTCCATAGTTAAGGTTGTAACCAACTGGCTTCCACTATAAAACCCTACAGTATCATACCCATAACTTTGCCCTGGAAACTGCATTCTGTTTGGAAACTGCCAGATTTACTCTGAAAACGAAGGAGGAAGTTTTGATAAAGTACGAAGAAAATCCATCCAATAGTTTCAACAGTACAGATCATTCTGAAAAATGACCATATTAGAAACTTTGACTTTTGCGTAACGTTACTTTGTCTCCCTCTAGCTTCAAATTCCTGTATAGTTAAGTCTCCTTGTAAACTCATGGCCCAGCTATTGATGTAGAAAATAAATTCATGATTTTAGGTGTGGATAATTTTGTACCCAATCTTGCTCCCATTTATTTCAGTGGGAGTTATGGACCCAATCCTGCCCCTACTGACATCAGTGGGGGTTTCTTGCCATTGGCGTCAGCAGGAGCAGAATCAAGCACTATGAGTATGTGAGGAAGTTGCCCTCTATTGGTTGGGGCAGTGTAGAAAGAAGCTTAGAGTATGTCTACATAGCAATTACACACCCATGGCTGGCCCAGGTCAGCTGACTCAGGCTCATGGAGCTTGGGCTGCGGGGCTTAAAATTGCAGTGTAGATGTTCGGCTCGGGCTGGACCCTGAGCTCTGGGACCCCATGCAGGGGTGGAGGAGGGTCCCAGAGCTTGGGACCTAGCCCAAACATCTACACCCCAATTTTATAGCCCCACAACCAGAGTCAGCTGACCCAGGCCAGCCACAGGTGTTTAACTACTGTGCAGACATACCTTAAGACACCTTCTATAGCTGGAAAATGTGTTCAGTCTGAAAACTGCGAGATCTATTCTGAAACCAAACAAGGAAGTTTTGGCAAAGTATAAAGAAAATTCATCCAACAGTTTCAGAAGTATGGATCATTCTGAAAAATGAGTACACTTATCAGTATATTTATCAACTGACTGTAGAAACTACTTGTAATTGCTGTTCTTAGAATAATCTAGTATATACTTCTGATAACATACTACATATAACAGTTCTTAACACAAATATCTGTCCATAGTACTGCATTCAAGCCTGACAAGTTGTCATTAATATGCACATTATATAGACACCGATCCTGCAAAGACTCCCACGTGTTTAACCTTCCATGCTGTGAGTAGTTCCATTGACTTCCTTGTTGTTGGCTTAAGGTTAAGCATGTGCTTGAGTTTTCAGCTTCCGAGTCAATCTTTTTACTTTAACATTTTAGTGTTCAATGTATATTGCGAGATTAGAACAGGAAGAATTTATTTCAGGTGCAAATTAAGAGTTGATAAACTGTGCATTTCTTTTATGCAATACATTCACCTACTATGTTAGCAGTGTAAGATTTATGATGGCCTTAACTATTCATTTGTTTTGTTTTGTAAATGACATGACAGGTAACTACCCTGCTGTCGCTTAGCAAACTAAACTGTTTTTTTACATAAGGATTCTTGGGTTTGGAATAACAAAACAGATGGGCCATGAAGAGAGAGAAGAACCCACATCAATGTTGTGTGTGGGAAGATGCCCATATCTCTTGTAGATCTACCACAGACTGATGTCAGGCTGTAGTTATGGATGACATAGCAGGATACTGGATTAGCCTCACATCGTGTATAAGATCTATGAAAAAGTGCATGATAGAAGTATGTGATAAGAGGAGACTCTTGGAGTTTAACAGTAGGATGTCAGACATACACATAAATTAATAGCTCTTCTCCATTCACACCTGGGAAGATACAAAGTGTAGAAGCCAGCAATATCTGTAAATAAACTTACATTAAAATCCAATGCCAGGAACTGGCATAGTCTTCAAAAATTTTCATCCCAACTGATCTTGCATCAAGGACATTATTGATACCACTTAAACAAAACAGAAAAAAAGTTTGGTTTATATAGGATACTACAGATCTTACTTAAGAAGCAAATAGGTCCTTAATGTACTAACAAATTATAAGTTATGCCACAAAGCATTTTTAGAACATGCCTTTATTTGTAGCATTTGGTTTTTCAGCAAAACAGAGTTTGAAATGTCATTGCCAGTAATAAAGTTACAATACGATGCTGTAGCTCAGGTTTTGTGCACAAATGAACATCAGTTACAGTAATATTAAGGCAAGGAAATTCCACTGCGGGTGAAAGGCCCCCCAAACTGTTAACACTTGTACAGCTCTGGAAAAAAAATATAATAAAAAACTCTAAATAACATTAGTATCACAAGACGCAATCACTTATTACGTCACAAAAATATAGTCAGCTGGTAGTAAGATCTGCCATAAACCCCCAGAATCCATACAAATAATGGCTCTAACATTACCAGTACCAAAGCCACAAAAAAAACCTGCATAGCGAACAGTAAAACAATAGCCTGCCCATAGGGGAGGTTTTTTCCTAACCCCAGAATAGTTGCCAACATTAAAACATTTTCCTAGCACAATGCTAGGAAGAAATAAAGCTAGGGCTTTATGATAGCTGGGGACAGCTGGAGTGGGGGGCTTGGTAAATTGTGGGGTCTGGAGTCAGCATTGGTGAGGCAAGAGAGGGGGCACTGGTACGTTTGAGGGAAGGGAAGGGGGGATGCCTTCTGGTCCCAGTCTGAATGGGGACTTGATGGAGGCTAGAGAAGCTACTCTGGGCCAGCAGTTCCCTCTCCTCCTGGCTCAGGCCCAGCATGGGAGATGCTAGTTTTTTTATCTGGAGTGGCTTGAGAGGTTCCCACATGCCACCAGTCCCACAACATTGGCTAGGATACCCACTCCTCGGGACAGGTATTCAAAACCAGAGAGCTGGTGTAAACTGTCATAGCTCCATTGATGTCAGTGAGGATCTGCTCCCAGAACTGTTGGCAGGGGTAGCCTTAGTGGGTGGCTTGTCCCCTGAAGCATTAGAATTTATACTCGTTGCTTTGTGTGAAGCTAACCTTTCACAGAGAGAACTAATCAAATAACAAAACCAAGCTGACAATCAGTCACAAACAACACACCTCCAAATTAAATGGAAAAGCACTCTACAAAAAAATCCTTTGCTAGTTTCCTGGTATAGAATTTTAAAAGCACTGAAGTACAGATCTGTCACTTCATTACAATGGGTACGTCTATACTTACCTCCGGGTCCGGCGGTAAGCAATCGATCTTCTGGGATCGATTTATCACGTCTTGTCTAGACGCGATAAATCGATCCCGAAAGTGCTCGCCGTCGACGCCAGTACTCCTGCTCCGCGAGAGGAGTACGTGGAGTCAACGGGGGAGCCTGCCTGCCACGTCTGGACCCACGGTAAGTTCGAACTAAGGTACTTCGACTTCAGCTATGTTATTAACGTAGCTGAAGCTGCGTATCTTAGTTCGAAGTGGGGGGTTAGTGTGGACCAGGCCAATGTCTCAGTTGGTTAATGTCAGTCATTTGCTATAACTGATTGTGATTTCTTTTCTACCTATATATTAATTTATTGACCCGGAACATACACAAAAGGTATCACACTAAAGAAAAGCACAAGAGGAAGGAAAAACCTACTTTGCAGCTTCCCTGAGATCAGTTACATTTCTTGTTTTCCCTCTTCCATCTTTGAATGTCGTCTGATTTGCCACCGTCAGAATCCCATTCTTCGTGGAGAAGTCAGGAAAGCATCTTTTAAGAACTGTTAAGTAATGAAAAAGGTGGGTAATAACATACATTTATTTATTATCAAACTCCACTTTAAAATTATGTTTTTTGGCCATCAAATTCGTGCTTAGCTGTGTGTAAATCATTTCAGATCGGTAGTGAGGCCCAGATCCATAAAGGTATTCAGTCACCTAAACCCCAGACCTAGGTGCCTAAGTCCCAGTTTTAGGCACCACTGCAATCCAAAAAATCCCCACTTGGCTGCTGCTTAACCTTGTAGCCTACACTCACTTAGCTCCTAAATTTTCATTGTAAAAGTCCTTCTGTGTCTAAATTTCTGCCTCTGGTCATGCGCACTGTCATCTCCCTGTAGGTGTCCAGACACCTATCTCCCACCTAAGCCCCAGCACAATCCAGTAAAGGTAGGCACTCCCCTGCCTATCTCACCTTGGGGGCCCAGTGTGCTCAGAGGCCATCTACCAGATCAGGCCAGAAGAGGAGCAGGTGGTGGTGCTGCTATTGCTGCCCATGCCATGACGTCTAGCCCAGAGGTTAGAGCACTCACCTGGGATGTGGGAGACCCAGGTTAAATTCCCACAGCTGCCTGATGTGAAGAAAGGATTTGAAGAGGGATCAGAAAAGTGCTCTAACTACTCAGGTAAGCAGTATTCTGATGTGGGGCTTTCTCAGTCTCCTCTTGAAGCTGTTCCATTGTGGCTAAATAACTAAACACTTCTGTAACTGAGATTAGCACTGGAACCCAGTGTATGTATTCAGAGACACAATGCTCCTTTTTTACCTCTCAGCCCTGCAGAGCCTGTACAGCTATAGAAGGTTAGATCCTAATTGGACTCATCTAAACTCCAAATACAGGGCCATGTTATGCCCTTACTGCAGCTATGCCGTTAACCAAAGACAATAGGGTTGCTTGCCCTCATGCTTCTGAAGGTGTAATTTAGCCTGCAGAGTCCTCATTACTGGGGATGATTCATGAGGCAGAAAGAACCCAGCTTGACTTGATCCCAGATTGAGTTTTCACAGCTGGAAGTTTGAAAAAAACATCTTTATACTTTTACATGGTGTAACATTGATTTGGCCGTCACTGACAGTCAATGCAGAGCCCCGTCATGACAACGTCAGGATCTCCTTTCAGAGTGGAGCTGCACTTTAATAACATACACACCAATCCTCTGCTGAGACATGTGCAAAAAGTATAACTACTCACAAGGCCTGCTAGGAATGATCATCGAAGGGCAATCTTCATCACGGATCACTTGAGCAACAGACTAAAAGAAAATAAACCCAAAGAGGAATTGGGGAATACAATTCAGAACAAATAAAACCCGCTCAATCTGAGAAATCTTTACAATCAAGAAAATGTCCCATTTCCCTTCATTTGTATCTTAATCTCTTGGCATGATTTGACTGGTGCATCTGCCTGACACTCACAGGATGGAAGCAAGAGACCTAAGCATCCCTGGACAGTCATGGATGAGGAATAAAATATGCTTCTGGCTTTTCTAATGGTAATAAGATAAAAACAGAAGGCAACAGACCTGCCTACGAACCAGTGGTGTTTGGGCAGGTGTTTTTGTCTCTCATAGAAAAAAAAGTTTGTTATAACATAATTAGTACATTTAACTTCAGGCTGATGTTAGAGTTGCAAGTTTTTTTATTGGGGGAGGAATATTAAGGTATGTTCAAATGCAAACCCATGGTATTTCAAAATGGTCATCTTATTGCAAAGCTGGAGTAATTCCCTGGCTAAAAAAAATTGAGTGAGAAGCTGCAGGTGACTTACTACAATGCCTGCTGATTCAGATATAAAACTCTCTAGGATGAAGGGGAACTTGTTAGTACTAGTCTGAGCTCTCCTCCACTGTGGATCAGTGCAGCCTAAATCTATATACTGGAGAAAATTGGCTTCTCTGGGTACATCTATACTGTAATGTAAGCTCGGGCTTAGAGTCAGGCTTGAGCCCAACCCCCTCTTCCGTCTACACACAAATCTGTCAGCCTCAGGCTCGGACCAAGGGTCTTAAGACCCGGTGGGGGAGGAGGGATCAAGCCCAGTCAAGCCAGGACCCAGAGTTTGACCCCTTTTGCTTTGCAGTATAGATGCAGCCCCCCCGACCCAGGTCCTGGGAGTCTGCCAAAAGTATCCCACAATGTCATGGACCAACTTCCTTTCTCCTCTATCCCAAGAATCTCCAGTGGACTCCAGTGAAAATAGAAGCAACCCCCCGCCCCCCTTGGTGCACTCCTGCAGGTTGGTGAGTCAGCGTTAACCCTTCCATCCACTTCTGACCAGCAAGCTGCAATCACGCCATTGGAAAGCCTTCTATGCTTGCAATGGAGACCGAACAGAAACAGCCTTTTGCACAGCACACTGCTTTATGGTCACAGGAGCACAGCCAGATTTTGATAAGTCTCTGCTGAGAGTCCAGCACAACAGTGGGCATTAGTAAGAGAACCAGGAATGATCAGACATACCGGCAAAGAAACTGGCACTGTAGCAACTTTACTGCACTAGTGACCAGTGCACGGAGTGGACTGAGTGGCTCAAGACGGAGTACGGGGAAATCAGGGACCAGAACTGCACCTCGGGCAACTCGTCAACATCATGCCCATTTTATGAGGAGTTGGACCAGGTGCTGGGCACTGCTCTGAGCACGGAGCCAACGGTGGTGCACGATGACCTGGTCAGCTGGGATGGCTGATGGGGACTGATGGGAGCCAGCAGCAGGTGCTGAGTGAGGACAGTGAAGTCTGTTGCTGAAACCAGCCCCAAAAGAGGTTTTGGAGCTGGAACCGCTGCACACCCTGGGGCCAAACTCTGGAGCTGCTTGATGCCCCCTCCCCTGACAAACAGCCCATTGCACAGCATGCACCAGACACAGAAGCTGTCCCTGAGCGCAGTGAATTTCTGGCTCCATTTTAATTTTATTAATACAGTAATAGGAGGAATTTCCATTCTATGAACCAACGCAAAAACTATTGGACGTAAGTCACGTAACGGCTAGCAACATGTATCCTGCTAATGGCGGATTGTATGGCAGCAGCTTGTCCACTCCATTTCAATTAGAGACAGTCCATGCAGTCCATAGGTGACAAAATCAATTGTGCCAAATTCAACTTGGATTTGAATTTGTGTCCAGAAACGTGCCGGGGGCAGAGGAGGAAGGCTGTTAAGTTGTGTGTGTTTGCATGCAGCCATAACAGGGTAAGCCATGTGGAAGCTGACACAGCATCCTACTGATTCCCTCATGGATTCTGACCCAATCCTGGATGCTGATAGCTACAAACTTTTTCTGAGCAGGAATTCCAGACAGGTAGTCACATTTCAGGGAAGGACGTATTTTCCAGGGCTATCTTGGTAGCCAGCCAGCCCACTCCATTCATACATGTGCTGTTCAGTCACTATACATTGTGTTTCCAATGGGATTTCAATCTGCCAAAATCACATTCAGCAATCATTCTAGACCTGCTGATAGCATAATTAAACCATCTTTTGCCAAGTCCCCTTAAATCATGGTAGGGTTTCATAAGCCAAGGCAAAAGGAGGTATGCAGAGTCCCCCAGAACAACAGTGAGGACAGTAACTCCGGTTATGACAACGTCATTTGGAGGGAATAGTATCCCAGCCCGTCCGTGAATATAGACTCCCAATTGTCAAAAAACACAGGCATCCAGAACTTTTCCAGTGCAACCCACATTGACATTCATAAATTAACCTCTGTGGTCCAGAGGGTCTGTATAACAATGGAGTGGTACCCTTTGTGGTTTATGTATTCATGCTCCTTAAGGATGGCAACCTATGGGCATATAAGTCCCATCAATGTTCCCAGCACAATTAGGAAACCCCATTCTCTCTAAGCCAGCAGTTACTTCAGGAATACCTTTTATGCCTGCCACTTTGGGGTAAACCACATGCCTGACTGCCTCAGAAACCTCTGCCACCACTTTATCCACAGTTGACTTTCCAATGCCAAACTGGCTGGAAACCAACCTGTAGCAGTCTGGGTTAGCCAGCTTCCAGACGGTTATAGCAACCAGCTTCCAGACAGGCTGACCTCATGCAGGTGTCTTTATGCTGGGGTCTTGGGGCAAGCTGCCCACTAAGCTCCAGAAAGGAAGCTTTCCTCATGTGAAAATTCTGGATTCATTACTGACCATCCCAGGTCTGCATGATGATGTGATCCCACCAGTCTGTGCTTGTGGCCCTGTGCCAGAAGTGCTGGTCTACGTAGAGCAGGGGTAGGCAACCTATGGCACGTGTGCCAAAGGCGGCACGCAAGCTTATTTTCAGTGGCACTCACACTGCCCGGGTTCTGGCCACCAGTCCGGGGGGCTCTGCATTTTAATTTAATTTTAAATTAAGCTTCTTAAACATTTTAAAAACCTTATTTACTTTACATACAACAGTAGTTTAGTTATATATTATATACTTATAGAAAGAGACCTTCTAAAAACGTTAAAATGTATTACTGGCACGCGAAACCTTAAATTAGAGTGAATAAATGAAGACTCGACACACCACTTCTGAAAGGTTGCCGACCCCTCACATAGACGTTATCAGTGGCTATACTGAGTGTACTGAGCAGCATCAGCCAGTGAGAGTCTACCATGCCTGGGTATCCTCCTCCTCCTCCTGCTGCTCCACTATAAGCTCTGTCAGGTGCCTTTGGTGGGTCAGAAAATGCCATCAAAGTGTCCACCAGCATCTCACAGAAGCTCTGCCTGTTTTCTGACACGAGAGCGAAAGTGCAAGCAAGAGAATTTCTTGAAAATGTGTCTCCTCCATGTTGCTGGCTCCATACCTGGGTGCGCACACACCAAAAAGACAGCTAGGAAGGATGTGTTGGCGGGCTGTTCAAACTTGCTGTAATGTGCAAGGTGGACACTTCACCATGGTCAAAGGACTAGAGCGGCCACATTTTGGGAGGGCGCTAGGGAGTCTGGTATATGCATGGTTTGACTCAGGTCTGTGCACTGGAGTGTGGATGCCAGAGCCACAGGTTTAAGCCCAAGTTGGAAAATTCTTAATGTAGGGTTAACAGTCAGTGTAGATGTTCAAGCCCTAGGTTCTCCAAACCAGGGTCAGCTGACTTGAGTCCCACAAATCCTGGGCTTACACTGCAGTGTAGACATACCCTATAGAACCAAAAATCCACAGCATGGAAGTCGGCAGATATTTTCCATTGAACTGAGCCTTCAGTAATCACTTAAAGATTTGGGGATTTTGTCTGGCTAGCAGATCTTAACTCTTGACAAACTCAGAGCTGAAATATACTTACAGAAGAGCTCCTCAGTTGAGATAATTTGGCACAGCTCCATTGATTTTGATGGAGTTAGACTGATTTATGCACACTAAGGCTCATCTATAGTTTAAAGCAGAATGTATCCCATCTATACTTATGTATGTATATATACGCACCTTCAAAGGCTTATTAAAACCAGGTTTGCAGAACTGCCTGTAGTACTCCCAATAACTTTTGTTATATCTGTAGGAAGCTTGCATGTCTATGTATGTTGCAAACCTGTCTGGGCACTTTGAGACACAAAGCTGTAAGGAAGGAATAAATGCATAATTATAAATTGGAAAAAAACAAAACAAAAAGCAAACAAAAACCCTCCCAAAACAACCCACTCATGCTATCAAAACAGCAAGACAAAAAAAAATGGCCATCTATAAAAGTGCCCTGTTTTATCAGATTGCCTGGAGCAATGCTTATTGTAGCATTTAGAAAGGGACAGTGTCTATTGTTAGAATCTCTAGATAAAAACACTTTTTAGTGCTTTTGATAGACCTTTTCAAATCTCTCCCCAAGTTCTGTATCTCCCAATCGCTCTGCCTCCATATGTCTTAGTGGTCTCCATACATTCTGATACACATGTACAGTTTTAAGTTTGTTTTTTAAAACTTTTTATTGAACATACACATGAAAAAAATCCCCAGAAAGGCCTTGATCTAACCCCCTAAGCACAGACAGCTGTGTATATGAATATGCTGGTGCAGCAGCACAAGCCATGTGGCATGGCACAAGACACAAGACCACTTTGATCAATAAAATCTGATGAAGCTAAAAATTGCTTCACCCTCTTATACAGTAGTTTCAGTCAAATCCACTTTCAATGATGCTGGCTTTACATGCCTCTAAGGGGGTGTACCAAATTAAGACTGTAAATTGCCCTTTACCCATGACAGAGTTCCCGCTGGTGTCAAAGCAAGTCAGGTGCACATGCCAAGGGCGAAATTCACATCTCCCCAACTAAAGCCAAAGTAAGCAAGATGTGTGTGAGAAACTAAGAGCTGGGAATGACTGGATCCACCCACAGGTAGGCTGCTATTCAGATGCATGTATGAAGTAGTGACTGCTGCTCCAGCACACACTCTAAGCCGGACTTCCTGATCACTGGGTCCATGATCATGTTCTGCCCTCCTCAATGTTCCTGTGAGCCCGCCTCTGTGGCATAGAGAGGCTGCACCCCCTGCAAAGCTGGACCCCCTCCTCCTCAGAGACTTACCACAGAAGGAAGTGAATTTCCCCTCAAGGGCATAGCTTACAAGTGCCCTAAGTCATTTTTTCACATTATGAACGGGAATGTCCATACTAGAAAGGGATCTTATACAATAGGCCAGAACCTGGTGGGTGCAAGAGTCTAGTGGACTAGCCTTGGATCAGGGAATGAGGAAATTTGAATTCTATCCTTGTTCGGACAATGAATCGCTGTCTGCACATCACTTATTATAACTTCAGTTTCCCCATCTGTAAAACTGGCACTGATATTTGCCACGCATTAGTGTTGCAAAGCAACATTTAAACATTGTCTGTACAGGCCTCTAAAATCCATAGTATTAGCAAGGCCTGTCAGTGGCAGCAGAAATAGGAACAGAACTCAGGCCCTCCCTGATTCTCAGGCCTGCGCTCACACATGTAAATGATCTGGGGGACCACCACAACCTCCTCGAAAAGTCACAGTGTGACGTATTAAGCCCAGGTGGTTCTTCAGCATTTTCACAACAGCCAGAGAGTTAAAACCTTTAATCTGAATTATCATCCAAAGACTAGAAAATGTCGAAAACCCCCTCCAGTTTCACAGATCTGTTGTGAACCTGAAAATAGACAAATTAAAACACAACCTGTTTGTGACGAATATTCCACCTTGCTTGCCTCACAGTAGTGATTACTTTATTACAGCACAAGCCCCAATCCAAGAGTGCATTGCACAACAGCAATAGCATTGACCTATATATTTTTTAACATTATACAGTGTTCCCTGTAACATAAGAGACTGTGGCACAGTGAGGTAACAAAGTCAAGACCACAGCAGCACAAATCAACACAGAGATTCATTTAATATTCTACCAAAGTGACAGGACCAGACTATATTACTTGGTTTATACTAGGAATTTATGCTGGTGTAACTACATCGCTCAGGGATTTTCAACACCCCTGAGCAATGTAGTTATACCGACCTAATCCCCAGTGTAGACAGTGCTATGTCAACAGGAGGGGTTTTGCCATCGGCATAGCTACCGCCTCTTGAGGAGGTGGAGTACCTACAGACGCTCTCCCATCTGCATAGGTAACATCTTCACGATGCGCTACAGTGGCACCGCTGCAATGCTGTAAGTGTTGACAAGCGCTCAGCCTCTGTCTACACAAGCTATGTATGCCTCTCTTCTACTGGGATACTGATTAGTGAGCATTCAACAAGTGATTAGCCAAACCTAAGGGTTATTTAACATTAAACAATCGCATTGACCACTACCAATTCCTCAGAAGGCATGTAACACGTCTGGACAAACGAACACTATTGTCGGTTGTAAACAAGAAAATATGCATTTTTTTAAACATAGCTGGTTTGGAAAAATCTGTGTGCCAGTCAAAATGATTTTCTGAAAAATGGCTATAATAATGTGCAGGAACTACATTGCTGCACAGTCACTCGTGCTATATTCATGACGGACAATTAGCCAAACCCAGTCACACTCACATTGGGAATTTTTTCAACTCTAAATCCAAAACAAACAGTTCTATGCATTTCTATTTATTTTCTCCTGCCTTGTTAACAATAGACACTGAATCTGCTACACTGTACACTCAGATACATGCTATACACACACTGCACTCTACAATATGAGCAAACTACATTCTATAAAATGCAACTAGTCAATCAAATAACTTCTGTCAAGTTTTAAGCAGCAATAAGCAAGAGGCAGTGAGAACGTTTTCTCCCTGTATTTCACTTACCTGTGTTGTAGGGCACTGTAGGTTTATTAGCACTATTGGGCTGGCACATTTCAGAATGTTAAAGTAAAACAAACTGGTCTTGTTCCTATAGAGAAATAGGAATAAAAATAACTATTTTAATATGTATAGATGTTTATATACTACGTTTATGACCATAGTACTCACATACCATATATGGATTTACAATGTACACTATCAATTTTAAATACTGTTATCCTAAAAGACTACTGCAAATCCCAGGTGAGAAATGAAAATCAAGCAGAAACTGAAGTGCCCAAGCTTAAATGTATGTTAAGTCAAACTGCTTTGTTTGATGAGTAGTCATTCTGAGGAGTGTTTTCCTGCACAGGAGCCTTAGCTGACATCCACTTGTTCTTCGAGATGGCCCAGAACCTGGCTCGAGAACTGGAAGGCTTGCGCTTTACATGGCAAACCACCTCTTCATGCTCTGTAGTTCACCTGCATATGCTGAACCTATTTTGTACAGACAGCATATGAAATTACTACTAGCACACAGCAAGCTGTACCAGCTGATGTTTTTGTGTTAATCAGAAGGTGGCACCAAAAATCAAACGAGTTTTTTGTTGCTCAAAACCTGAAGCAGCTGCCTGGGAAAACAGGAACACAGCACCTGAAAGGAACTTTCACAAACCCAAGTGCTGGTCAGAAGTAAGGGGGAGACTGTGTGCATGATGGGGAAAGGAAGGGGAAATAGCCTTCTGACCCTTCACCCTTACGCCAGGGCCAGGCACAATGTGGCCAGGGCATGCAGCTACTGCAGTAGACTTGCATCAGCAGCAGTGGAGACTAGAGCTGGTTGGAACATCTTCATTCCAATGTGGAATGAAAACAAATTTTGAAATCTCAGAAGTTGCTGTGAAATGGAATTGTCGCCCTGCGGTCAGCTCTAGTGGAGACCTCCTCAAAGGAAGCAGGTATGGACAAGGCCACGGTCCTGCCCCCTCCACACTAGGCAGTGAAGTTAGCTGGGTGCGAGAGGACTGCATGCTGCAGCCTTGCAAAACGTAAGGGCAAATCCCCTGCAGCGTGCGATTCCTCCAGAACCCCCACAGCTGCCTCCCACCCACTGCATGGCTGTGCCTTCAAGGCCCACTCTGGCTCATAACATGTAAGTGTTGCAAACCATAACTCTCTGTGCAACTGGGAGTAGCTCATCTGGCCTGACATTTTAAAAGGTCAGGATGTTTTCACTCTCACACATTCAGTCACGTACTAGTTAAGGAAATAGTCATACACTCCTTGCAAATAAAACTCCCAATCCTTAGCTGTTATTTCTTCAAATCAACTGAGTAACATTTTGGGCTGAAATATCACTGCTCTGTAAGAGTTCCCTGGGAGTATGTACTCTTTGTGAGTGACTCAGCACAGCCCATGTCATTAACACATTGTTTTACTCTCACATTGAGGTGTTTGATGGCTGCTGGCATTAACAGGAGACAACAAAGATTAATTGTATATGGCCCTCTGAGTACTCACTCATTTATGGTGTCCTTCTGACCGCAGAACTGTCCATAGCTGTCAGTTGGATAGACCACCTTCCTGGGGTCACCATGCACCCAAGCTACAAATATATAAAGAGATAGACAGATCTTTTAACACCACATTCCAAGTGTCCAGCAGTAGCTTGCTAATAGTTCAAGTTCTCTAGCAATTAAAATGCACCATCTGTCATGTACTATTTTAACCTCTCCCAAAGCTACTGAAGAGAATTGATTTTCCTTAAACAGTAGATTTCTTAAGGAAAAAATAAAATAAAATATGGATGAATCAGTCAGACAGTAAAACATTTCTCTTTTTTTCCTTCAGGACACACACGTCTGGGATGTGGCCAAAATATGAGGTAATGCACTTAGAAAATAATGGTTATTAAAAGGAGAAAGAGGAGGCATTGCAAAAGCTTTGTTGGCTTAAAGCCACACTGTGCTATGGAGCTAAACCTCACAGACCAAACTGAGCCTTTGCTTATACCCACGACCCCACTGAAACGAATGGGGCTACATGGGTGTGCGAGAAGGCAAGATTTGGGGATGACAATCTAGCGGCTATCGAGTCACATTAACAAGGGATGCAACCCCCCATTTCAGGATATAAAACCACGTGCTCAGCTCTCAGTGCTGTAGCTGGCTATGCTGATTTGTTCAGTACATAGAAGTAGAGACACAACTGTACGAGTACAGAACCTCAGCCTGAACTGCAGGAGGATGCTTCTATTCCTTCCTCAACTTCAGGCGAGGATTTCTTGCTCCTGAAAAATCTCATTTTCTCAAACTGCTTATTTCCGTTCCCATCCAGGATCTAGTACACCACTAGGAAAATCATCATTAGTATCATTTTTTTCTAAGCTACAGATCTTCACAACTCCCCAGTAAGCTCTGAATAATTTTGACTGCCATTGACTATCACAATTTCTATCTATATCCTCCCCATAACAAAATAATCAGAACTTCACCTCACATTCTAAATATCACCTTACAAGTGCAGGATGGTGCCAGCATATTAGCCCACACAGTATGTCCTATACCCGTACATCCCTAGATCTGGCTTACTAATACAACTGCTGCAAAATGTGGTTGGATTTAGTTTTATTAACTGTGATAATTCTCCAGCCTTTTCTTTGCTCTGTAGTGTGTAGAGGAGGCTATAGCCATTATGATTATTTTTAGCCCCTAGTGTCCTCCTCTCAGAGTGTACACTGAATGTCAGAAGCCACTTTAGGCCCTGATCTATACAAATTACTTTGAACTTGTTCTTCTGTAATTGCCCCACTTTTCTGTTGATTTTGTGTGCTAAATTTAGTCACACTAGAAATTAAATCTTCCTTAAGGTCATTGCAGTAGCAGGGGCACTTAGATACTACGGTGATGGGTGGAATGGAGAGAGAACCTCTGCAAATCACAGAACAGTAGATGTAATACTTATCCTTGCAGACTATGGGCTAGATCTGCAACATACCCTCCATTGACTAATATAGCTGCACCACTGCATACCAACTCAGAATTTGCCATGTTATCTTTCACCCTAAATGGTTTTATTTTTCTGGCACTCTTGGTTTCTGGATCTTATGCTAGTTTTTAATATGTCTCAATTACACCATGCTTTTTAGTTTGTAAAATAATCTGCTAGTTGGTCTCAAATATCTTCTAGACATTCAAATAAATTCTGTCTATTTTCTCCCTTATCTATTAAGGCCCATATTCTGCAATGTATGAAAATTCCTCACCTGTGAGAAGTCCCATTGACTTCACTCAGTAATGTAACCTATTAGACATGATCTTCCTTATATGAATCCATACAGTCAGTCTTTAGATATATGTAAATTTGGCTTATGAAATAATCTAAATGTTGAGTGAGTGGGCTATTTCTGTGTTCTATTGTATGCTTTCCTCCTTTGTGACTGTATGACAATAGGGAGTGTTCTTTAATATTTTCCTGCATCTCATGCAGTTAAAAGACAAGGCCAAATGGATCAGTTTTGCTGCTGACACCAAATGGGTTTAATCCCTTATTTGTATGCTCTTAGATGGGTTTTCTTATCAACCTTTCCACCGCCAAAAATTAGTTTTTAAAAGTATTTGAAAATTACTAAAAGAAACCATTTGTTCCCTTCTTGACTGTATTTCCCCTCACACTAGCATAGCAGAAGGCAGCATGAATAAAACCTGTCAAATCAGATTCAAAATAGTGCTGAGATTTCAGTAGCAAAACGTCTTCTGCAGGGTATAGATAATTATCTGCTACTGCCAACAATATTCCCTTCCTAGGTAGGATATTTTATCTACAATTATTTCCCCCCCCCCCATCAATCACAATTAGGAAAAAAAGAAAAATTGCAGTATAACTTTGCTAATCATCCCAGAACACCATTTACACACAGAAAGCAACCCTCTCCCCACTGCTCAGCAAAGACCAGAGTGCTGTAAGGAGACTGCCTGTGATAGCAGGGACTGGATGAGAGTCCAGAAGTCTACACAGCAATGAAACAGCCCCGCAGCCCGAGCCTCACAAGCCCGAGTCGACTGGCATAGGCCAGACCACAGGTTTTTCTTTGCTGTGTAGACATATCCAGAATCTCCTGTGCCTAGTGGCCCACGAGGCAACCCATTTTCCCCACCACTGTCTGTCCAAAAGCAAAATGTTTGACTCCATCATAAATGGTCTCTATGATAGCAGCTCCCTTTTCAACCATCCTGCAACAGATCATTCTTTGTTCTTCTTGCCTTAAGGCTCTTTCTTACTTTTACAAAGAATTGATTCATAGATTCCAAGGCCAGATCACCATTGTGATCATCTACCCTGACCTCCTGTATAACACGGGCCAGAGAACTTACCCCAAATAATTCCTAGAGCAGAGCTTTTAGACAAATATCCAGTCTTGATTTAAAAATTTCCAGTAATGGAGAATCCACCATAACCCCTGGTAAATTGTTCCAATAGTTAATTACCCTTACTGTTAAAAATGTGCATCTTATTTCCAGTGTCAATTTTTCTAGCTTCAACTTCCAGCCACTGGATCATGTTGCACCTTTGTATGCTACAATGAAGAGACCATTATAAAATATTTCTTCTCCAGGTAGGTGTTTATAAACTGTGATCAAGTCACCCACATTTGAGCTCTGAGAGTCTATTCCTTTAATCCTCGTGGCTCTTCTCTTAACCATCTCCACTTTATCAACATCCTTTTTGAATTGTGGACAGCAGAACTGGACACAGTAAGTCATCACAGAAGTGCCAAATATAGAGGTAAAATAACCTCTCTATTTCAACGTGAGATTCTCCTGTTTATGCATCCAAGGATTGCACCTTTTGGCCACAGTGCCACACTGGGAGCTCATGTTCAGCTGATTATCCACCGCAACCCCCAAATCTTTTTCAAAGTCACTGTTTCCTAGGATAGAATCCCCCATCCTGTAAGCATGACCTACATTTTTTGTTTCTAGTTGTATACATTTACATTTAGCTGTATCAAAACAGCTTATTGCTTGCTTGCATCCAGCTAACCAAGCAATCCAAAAGGCTCTGTATCAGTGACCTGTCCTCTTCATTATTTGTGACTCCCCCATTTTTTGTGTCATCTCCAAATTTCATCAGTGAGGATTTTATGTCTTCTAATTAAGCTTGCAGAGGACAAAAATTGGATGCTTGTATGCACTGAAACATCATTGGCAATACAATTATATACAGATAAACGAAGTACATTTTGTTATGTATCCTTACTGTTTTATCATTTCTCATTACCCATCATCCAATGCCCACTGAAGTCATTGGAATGACTCTCACTGGTTTCACTGTGTTTGGATTAGGCCATTAACTCACTAATTCTCCAAACGTGATCCTTTGCAATGGGCTTCCTGGGCATTCGTGGGAATTAGTGAAGTACAAGTGCTGGAACATTTTGCTCATACTTTTGTTTTTGTGAAGTATTTCCAGTCTTTGGGGACTCTTGTCCAGTTGCCTTCATCCAATTGCCCATACCTACTGATTCTTGGTTGTAGCTTTCCTACAAGCCTGAGGCCTCAGTCATATTGGGGCACTAAACCAGCGTTGGATGAACCTGGTTTAAAAAATATGGTAAACAAGCTTTTCTATGTCAACACTTGCTCTCGTCAACTTTACTGGAATCAAAACTGGGCCCCTTATCTAGAAAACAGCTTTAGAAAACAAATTTATCTGGGTTTGCTGTAAAATTGGTTTCCTTTAGTTTGAAATCACATCTGCTGGGGAAAGTACATCTCAACTAATTTTCAGAGAGAAACCGAGAAGAATTGGTCCATTATAGAGGATGGAGATTTAGCATTTGATTAATATTGCAGCAGAAAACAGGAGAGTAAAAACAACTATTACTTTCTTTGTGAGTTAGAACAATGTTGGGAAAAGAATCCCATATGATAAATATCCTATTCAGTGTAGAATTGTACCTAAATCAGCAGCCTCCATTGACAGTGGAAGGTTATTATCATGATTAGCCTCAAAGAGTAGTGTTTGAGTCTTTGTTTCATTGCCCTATTGGTGACCCAATATCAAGTACTAAATGAAACTGAATCCAAGTATATAGAACTTTCATGCCAGCAAAAGGTTGTGCGTGGTCTGATGCTTGTAAAATCACAGTTTGAATGCTGGCATACACAGCTGGGCTGAAACAAATACATCAACCAACCCAGCTGAGTCAGCCGTCAGTGTAGCAGTGGGGCAGCATATGACACAGGCAAAGCAGTTGACAGACAGGGATCCACATTCGGGATGGCTGAAGTTATGTCATTATCCTGTCACTGATGTACACAAGTACACAAGAATGATATCAGAAATGGCTAATGTCTATCATTTTAAATGTTTATCAAATACATTTTTATTTTTATTTTTTTGCTGTATGGTTGAGCCAGTGGATGCAAATACTGGAAAACTCCTTGTCAAGGAGAAACTGTGATTAGAACAACAGCTTCCACTGACACTTAAAAAATAACTGCAAATCTGTTTAGCTTATCTGAGTCATTCCCTCAACAGTGTGCTTCTTGGGAATACAGGCTTTCATATCATTATTTTGTTTCCCTTAAAGGTATGCTTTTAACATTTTAATATGTGGAAGAACAGGCCTACCCAACTGTGCTTATGGCTTTTTAACACAAACAATTTACAAATGCAGTGAAGCAGATAATAGGACATATGATACTGAATTTGTAAACCCATGCTGATGACACCGCTGTTGCATAAACATTACTAGAAGCAGGCCTACTACATAAGCAACATATTGTTCACTACTTCACAGGTGGCCTACCAGCCCAGTGGTTAGTCCCAAGTTGTGCCCGTGAACACAAATCAGAAGAATTCTGTTCTAGAAGAATAAGTCTTTCATAGCTGGAGCTATAGAAATTGGGGGAGGGAGGAGGGAAACCAAATGAAAGCAAGGCGCATCTTAGATGAAGAACAAGCATGATGATCTCAAGTTCCCATTTCGACTCTAAATCCATCAATCCTTTACTAGAAGACAAAATTATGTTAAAATGTAAGAAGAATTTATACACATGAAGTGGACTCTTGAGGGTAAGATTTTACAAGTTGTGGAGATGGTTTACTTCGATACACGATCATAACTCTTGGCTTGGCTAAGCGCAATAAAGGATAAAAACACCATTGTTCCTTTAATGTAAGAGACACATCTGGAGAAATTTGCTATTGCAAATAATAATGTTGCTCTAAGAGGATCTGAACTACATATGGTGAAACTATTGATTGGGGGGGGGGGGTAGTGATTTCTCTTTGTACCAGAAACTCTTCAGGAGGCTGTGATCAGGTTAGTATATGAACCACAGTTCAGGAGTAAATCTAAATCATACTCAGTTTTGTTCCTTTTGAATTACTCCATCCTTTGAAGCCTTGAGCTCTTTCTATGATAATTCATTAGCTGCCCTTCACATGCATTTTGCTGAATGAAAACTACCATAGATTTTAGGCTGTCTGGTAGATTTTTTTTTTTTTTAAAGTCTCTCCCTGTTAAGCCCCAAATCTCCCAAATAAATAGGAAGGACTGAATTAGTTCTCTAAGGAATAAAAGTTTCATTGACTGTTAAATTGACACTCTTTTTTCATCTGTCAAGGCTGTTTCCCAGCTCTGGCACTTCGAGTGCAGAAGGTGGGGGCCCGCAAGGATTCTAAAAATTAATACTGGCCACTCCAGGCTTGTATTAAAGTCCCAAGGTTACAACTTCTCTCTGACCTTGGATAGGTAGATGCTGCCACCACCAAAATGCAATGAAACCCCTTTTTGGAACCCAGAAAGGCGTACTTGGGAATTCCTTCCTGTGGGGTACCTTCAAGCCCTTTCACACACACCCTCCGGGGAAGAGCTGAGACAGAAACAAAGGAACTCAGCTGTTGCCATCAGCTAATTAAACAACATGTGCACAAACTTCTTAGGACACAAAAAACCTGATCCTGTTCTTAAAAAAGGTAAATTTTATTAAAAACAAAAAGAAAGAAAATACATCTGGAACTTAGGCTTTTTGCTAGATCTTAAAAAAAAATTACAAAACTTAAGCATCAAGATAGCTCTCTTGAGGTTCAGCTTAAAGGTTACAAGCAAAACAAAAGCATCTGGGGGTTAGCAGAGAGGAGTCCACAAGCCAATAAGAATTAAAGAAATAAACCTAATTGCATCATCCTAGACATTCCCTGATCTCCTTACATATCTGGGGTTTCAGATAAGTAGGTTCGAGGTATGATTTGATGATTTGTCATACCTGGTTTTAAAGCTTTTTACAGCATTGTCCCAGCCCTGTCTCTGCTCTGTCCCCAATCGCCGGAGAACAGACAGACAGACAAAGGGAAAAGTTTATTTTCCCCCCCAATTTTAAAAAGTTCTAGCCTTCCCATTGGCTCTTTTGATCAGGTGCCCACTCCCTTCCTTTTACCTATGCATGCAGTCAGACTTTTTAACCCTTTACAGGTAAAGCAAGTAGAGAACAGCTACCAAGAGGGATTTTATAGCTAACTGGCTGGCTGGGTGTCCATAAAAGGGAGCTACCCCCCCTTTCATTTATCAAATCATCTGTAAAGGTAACACAATTATGGCAAGAAATAACTCATGTAATACATATTTCTGTTCAGTATAATCATTCAACAGCAACCACCACTGAAGCAGGATGGAGATAGGCTATTATCATAAATCACTGAGTTTGATCTTTCAAGGAGATTTGATTACCTTTTTCCCAGACCCCACTTCAGCCCTCTTGAAACACATACCAAGCCAAATTATACCTGCGGTTACGTAAGTGCATGCCCAGCTGAGGCCAGTGGGAGTTGTGCACACATAGCAGAGAGTAGAAAGTGAGCCACAGATTTTCAGTCAATAGCAGCTCCAAGTGATGGGTTTGAATCAGTTGATGCTGTCAAGTGATTAAAAAAATTAATTGCGATTAATCGCACTATTAAACAATAATCGAATACCATTTATTTAAGAAGTGGGCAACATTATCTCCCGTAAATGTAAACAAACTTGTTTCTCTTAGCAATTGGCTAAACAAGAAGTAGGACTGAGTGGACTTGTAGGCTCTAAAGTTTTACATTGTTTTGTTTTTGAGTGCAGTTACATAACAAAAAAACCTACATTCGTAAGTTGCACTTTCATGATAAAGAGATTGCACTACAGTACTTGTATGAGGTGAATTGAAAAATACTATTTCTTTTATCATTTTTACAGTGCAAATATTTGTAATAAAAAATAATATAAAGTGAGCACTGTACACTTTGTATTCTGTGTTGTAATTGAAGTCGATATATTTGAAAATGTAGAAAAACATCCAAAAATATTTAATAAATTTAAATTGGTATTCTATTGTTTAACAGTGCGATTAATCATGATTATTTTTTTAATCGTGATTGATTTTTTTTAGTTAATTGTGTGAGTTAACTGCGATTAATCAACAGCCCTAGTTTGAGTATTTCCTTTCTTTATCCAGCCAATGACATGTGAAACGAGGAAGCTATTCTCACATAGTCAAGAAACCAGGAAAATCGACTTTTTTATTTCTATAATAAGCCAAAGGACAGGAGATGCTTAAGGCATAACTCATGACGGAGAATTGATTTATAATCTATTTTCTCTTCATATGAACTTTATTGACACTCATGCATTTGGAGCAGGGCTGGCCTTTGGAGTAGGACTCATGCTGATCTCATCTTTCATTTAAAATAAGAAGGATGAATCACAATCTGAGGACAAAGAAAAAGCAGGCACCATACGGGGTTTAGATTTGGATATGTAATAGGGGTGTTCAGATGCAAAAATTTGGAAAAAAAACAGTGGCCAGCCACAAAATTTGGATCTGGATCCAGGGTTGGATTCCAAACCCCTCAATGTTTTATACCTAAGCGTTTGGTTAGAAGGTTTTTTTCATAATAGGATTCCAAGGCATGTGCAAATGTACCCTATATGGACAAATTCACCATCACACACCACACTGATCCCATTGTCTGAGACCACAGAGTCAGGGAAGAGAGGAATCTGGCCAACCACTCATCTTTTGCCTCCCTCGGCTTGTGCAACGTATTTCGTGCAGAACATGATGTTTGGAAACAGCACATGCAAAGCTGCCATGGAAGTCTAGCCAAAGGATTAAGGGAGATTTGTGCAGTGCTGGAGGGAGATTGTACAGGCTGGCAGAAGATCTGAATGCACAAGAATGCTGCACAACTACAAATTGCCAGTGCTCACTTCTGCCTCTCTCTGTGTGTTCATCAGTGTGCCAATACTCTGTCCGACACAACATCCAGAGTAGGGGCCACTCACCTGTCAGGGGAGTGTTCACGTATTAAAGAGAACAAGGAATGCTCCCATGATCTGAGCCCAGCTCCTCCACTTGGGCTGTGTGTGTTTGAGCGGTGAAAGAAGGACAGGAACAGAACAGTAACACACCAGCTGAGCGAACAGGGAGCAGAAAGAGCTGGAGGAACATTAGAGGGGGAACGGGGAAGTAAAATATTCCAAATGTGGGATACTCCTGCTTCAGGTGGGAGGCTTGGCAGCTGGGCCGGCTCCAGTGTTTTTGCCGCCCCGAGCGGCGGGGGGAAAAAAAAAAAAAAAAAAAAAAAAGCAGCCGCGATTGGCAGCATTTCGGCGGAAGGTCCTTCCCTCCGAGAGGGACTGAGGGACCTGCCACTGAATTGCCGCCGAAGACCCGGACGTGCCGCCCCTTCTTTCCTTTGGCCGCCCCAAGCACCTGCTTGCTGTGCTGGTGCCAGCCCTGCTTGGCAGGTCTGTATATGCGCACGCACACGCACACACACACACACACACACACACACGCACGCACGCATCAAATGAGTGCTGGTACCAGCTTGGAATGAAACAAGAGGCCAGTGAGATACAGACAATGTAACTGGGCAATTAAAGTAGGGGCAACTCAGATCGTAGCATCACTCTACAGCAAATAGTACAAGCAGCAGGATCAAAAGAGGAGGCAGAGATGAGAGAGCATGTGCAAAATTTCATTCATATGCACTCCAGTAGCAGCAGCAGATACAGACCAGACAGATCCCCACCCCCAAGTAGGATGCCATTGATGTTAAGGAAGCATCAGAGTCTGAGCTGTGCAAGGAAGCCAAAGGACTTCAGACAAGCTAGTCTGAATGTGACTAAATAATGCATGAAGTACAGTTAGAGACACCCTTCTCCCTCACCCTCTACCCACTACTGTCCCCAAGAAGAATCCCATAGCTAATGAAACCATTAAAGTACTGGATCCACGTATGGCACACAGGCACAGGACCTGTATTAAGAGCTTATTAGTTAACTCTTTGCCCTTATACAGATTTTTTTCCATCCATGGATCTCAAAGTGCTTTACAAAGGTAGGTATTATCATAGAATCATAGACTTTAAGGTCAGAAGGGACCATTATGATCATCTAGTCTGACCTCCTGCACAATGCAGGCCACAGAATCTCACCCATCCACTCCTGTATCAAACCTGTGTCTGAGCCATTGAAGTCCTCAAATCATGGTTTAAAGACTTCAAGGTGCAGAGAATCTTCCAACAAGTGACCCGTGCCCCACGCTGCAAAGGAAGGCGAAAACCCCCCAGGGATTCTGCCAATCTGCCCTGGAGGAAAATTCCTTCCCGACTCCAAATATGGCGATCAGCTAAACCCTGAGCATGTGGGCAAGACTCACCAGCCAGCACCCAGGAAACAATTCTCTGTAGTAACTCAGATCCCACCCCATCTAACATCCCATCACAAGCCATTGGGCATATTTACCGCTAGTAGTCAAAGACGAATTAATTGCCAAAATTAAGCTATCCCATTATACCATCTCCTCCATAAACTTATCAAGCTTAGTCTTGAAGCCAGATATATCTTTTGCCCCCACTACTCCCCTTGAAAGGCTGTTCCAGAACTTCATTCTTCTGATGGTTAGAAACCTTCGTCTAATTTCAAGTCTAAACTTCCTAATGTCCAGTTTATATCATTTGTTCTTGTGTCCACATTGATACTGAGCTTAAATAATTCCTCTCGGTTTTACAGATAGAGAAACTGAGGCACGGAGCAGTTACGTTACTTGCCTGACGTGGCACAGCAACTTAGTGACAGTCATGAGTGGAACACAGGTCTCCTGCCTGCCAGCATCATGCTCCATTCATTAGACAACAACTGCCTGTTATGGGGTCAGTGTGTGGTGCTACCTTTCAACTGCAACGACCCCCTTGACTGTTATTGCTTGCAAGTGTAGTCAGGGCCAGCTCTGGCTTTTTTGCCGCCCCAAGCAACAAAAAAAAAGCACCTGCGGCGTGGCCGGAGCCAGGGTGCGGGGGGACTCCCTGCGCTGGTGCCCCGGCTAGCGGGGGAGAGGGGGAGGAGGCGGGGGGGAGAGAGAGAGAAGGCGGCGGCCAGGGCTTCAGGGGGGCGCTGCCACGCGGCCCCAACCGCCGCACCGCCTGCCAGGAGGGCTCCGCGCCGCGGTCAGCTGGGAGGGAAGGACACGGGCTGCCCTGCCGGGCTTGCTGCAGGGCGCTCCCCTCCTCCGTGCCGCCGCCCGCTACAGGGCGGCCAGAGCAGAACACAACAAAAAAAAAAAGCGGCCGTGCTGCCCTAGGATTGGGCCGAATGCCGCCTCGTACAATCTGCCGCCCCGAGCTTGCTCGGCTGGTGCCTGGAGCCGGCCCCGAGTGTATTCACTTTATTTCCTTCCCTTTCCCCCTTTCTGAAAGCAGGATGTTCCATGAAGGGACAACTAGTATGTGTGAACAAGGGAATGAACACCACACGCACACAGGAGCACCTGGAGAGAGAAGCAGCAAAATCTTAACTACCTGTTCAGTGTTTAAATACTACAAGGTAAAGTGAGAGAGACAGGGAGCTGAAGAGAGACAGAGAACAAATTATGACTTTTGGGATGCTGTGCCAATAGTATATTCTAACGAGAGGATGATGTACATTCCCGTATACTTACTGATTTCTACTGGTTGTGTAAAATCAATCTTGCTTACTGTCATCTTCTGACACTACACATAGTATTTTCTCTACTGTACAAAGCCAAACTGCTAACACAGAATTAAAAAGAGTGATGACATTTCGTGTGTCTAAGCCAGGGCCATATGGTCTTTTATTAGGAAATTAAGTTCAGTCAAATATGCAAACACATAGTAACTGTACTTTTATGGTAGCTGGCATTTGCCCTCACTCATTTAGACAGTCTCAGTGAAGTTCTCTCAGACAAGCAAACTAAACGGTTACCACGGAATATCCTGATAAGCAAATAGCTCTGTTCCCCACAATTAAATGAAGTTTTTTCTGCTCCATTCATTGCTCCCATAGAGTCTCTTGCTAATATTTTAAAGAATGCAAAGCCTCTTAAAAAAATGAATGTTTTTCTCTAGCTTTTGTTTTTTGACGAGTGACAAGTGCCAGGATTTTCCTGTCTCAATTATAGTTTATGATAGCAAAATGATTGAACCATGGCATTTTTACCTGCATATATTTTACTTTGGGTTTTTCCATCAATAAACACATCATTTTCAACCTCTCCCTGACTATAACAGACATTTAATGTCCTAGGAAACACATGGCTCATTGATTAGAAAGTTTAAAATTAAATGGACTCTTCAATTAAAAATAATGACTCACTTATTTACTCCCCCTGCAAGAGAAGCCACTACCGTGGCTGGGTTTACTTACCCAGAATTCCTAATGCAATGTAACCCAGAATGACGACTATGAAGATTACACAGCACAGAACATCCGTACAGTGCCTAAAGACAGAAGGGAACATTTTAAAGAATTAGAAAAGTGTCCAAAATAACTCCTCCTTTGTAAATGATTGATTCATACATTACAAGATCAGAAGTGACCACAGACATCATATAGTCTAACCTCCTGAATTACACCGGCCACAGGACTTTCCTTAATTAATTTCTTTTTCAAGTGTAACATACCTTTTAGAAAAACATCCAATCTTGATTTAAAAATTGTCAATGATTGAGAATCCACCTCGACCCAACATAAGTTCTAACAATGGTTATTTACCCTCATCATTCAAAATCTGTGCCTTATTTCTAGTCTGAACTTATCTGGCTTCCAATTCTCCTTCATAAACTTACATTCACAAGTCCTTGCTTTCGATGACTACTAAACAACAATCACTCTAGAGGTGGGCTAAGGAGTGTTTCTAGTTAAAAAGAAAGTAAAGGATTGCCTTACCAAACTAAACCACCTCCAACCTGGCCTAGGAGTCTAAACAAGCAGACATGTGAATTAACGTCCCAACGGCTACCAGCTGCAGCTGGTGTAAATTGGCATAGTTCCACTGAAGCCAATGCTGGTCAAGGCCAAGCTGAAGATCTTTAAAGTCAGTCTGTTTTGAAAAGTGCAGACTTAATTAGCAGTACTCTTTAATGTATATATATATTTATTGTACGTATCTATGTATTTAACAAAATTGTCTATTGCACATGTTCAGGATACAATTACAAACCAACTCTGGTAAATTAAAACCATTTTTTTAAAGCACAAGAAGAGGCATTACTTCTCAATCAGAGGTTTAGCCATGGTGAGTTTCAAGTTTCAAACATCTATTTTTGCCATAGCCCCATCTAGAAAGGATCAATTAAAGTTTCTTTTTTAAAGTGGATAAAGTGTGTGTATGTGTAGGGAGGATTCACCGTGAAACATAGGTGCTGGAACTAGGGGTGGTGGGGGTACACCCCCTGACTTAAAGTGGTTTCCATTATATACAGGGCTTACAGTTTGGATCAACGGCTCTCAGCACCCCCACTATACAAACTGTTCCAGCACCCCTGCCCTGAAACCCCCAAAATGGCTGAAGAGATCTTGCCAGAGTTTTATTAAAAGTCCCATCATTCAGCTTCAATCAGCATGACGGGTATAATGAAGAAAGCCCAGAAATACTGTCCTTAAAAATTAAGACTGGAGAATTAGACATAAGGGCTTATAGCTCTCGGATTCTTCTGGCCAAAGTGATCTGCACTAGAGAGGCCAATCTGGAGAGATATGAAGGATAGGGGACACTTAGTTATGGGTTTGAAAGGAGGGGGTGAAGAGTAGATCCAGATCCCAGTGATTGGGAAGAGGGGAAAAGATTACACAACTTTTAAACAATTGGAAAACTTGGAGAGACACTTCTAGGTGTGAAAAAGGAACTAAGCATGTATGACCCATGTGCCTCTCCATAGAGAAACAATCTCAACCCTAGGTTCCAGGTCTGTGTGACTATGGGGATGTGTTGAGGCAATCTAATGAATGAGAGTTAGTTAAACTGAAAGAACTGACAATGGAGCCCCGCTTGTTCTTTAAGCCAGAGGGGTCTCAACCTTTTTCCTTCAGACCCCCCCCCCCCCCCCCGCACCATGCTATAAAAATTACACAGCCCACCATGCACACAACTGTTTTTCAGTAGATTAAAAGCCAGAGCCAGCGTTAGGGGGTAGCAAGCAGAGCAATTGCCCAGGGCTTTATGCCACAGGGGGCCCCACAAAGCTAAATTGCTCAGGCTTCTGCTTCAGCCTGGGGAGAAGGGGCTTGGGCTCGGGATTCGGCTTTCTACCCTGGGCCCCAGTGAGTCTAATGCTGACCCTGCTCTCTGGTTTATTTTGGCAGACCCCCTGAAACCTGCTCATGGCCCCCCAGGGAGCCCTGGACCCCTAGTTGAGAACCACTGCTTTAAGCTATCATTTGCTGCAGTTGTTATAGATGAAGCTTTTCTCAAGTGCCCTGTAATGAGTGTCTGCCCAGAGAATAGATGACAGCACGTTACAGTTATGAGGAGAGCTTTAATCTGAAGATTTAGATTTTATTTGGAATCACAAAATGGATAAATAATGAATGGAAATAGGGTCACCTGCTTCCTTCTCTTAACACCAGCAGAAGCACTAAACCTTTTTAAATGTAAGGCTAACATCTGTTTCACACGAATTCTGATACTTTACTCAGGCTCAGTTTCTCACCCTCCAGAGTGGCTGTTAAATGGCACAGTGTTTAATAAAAGATAACTCAGGTAAAAATACTAATGGGAGACGAACTAGAACACTGCAATACTTTAATTATAAGTCTCTTGTTGTCAGAACCCTCTTGTACACGTGGTATTTATGATTATGTATGATCAGAGCCCATACCCGTTTGTGCCAGTTCATCCCTTAAAGTTTTGCAATTATTCAAGTGTCAAATGTTTCTACCACCTCACACCGTTTTCTGTTCTGGGTATGACACAGATTTTATAGTGCCTAGTACAACTGATCCTGGCCTCTGGGTGCTGCTATAATATAAATATTAAATAATTATAATAATTGCACAGAAACTATTTTGGGCATGGTTTGGAGAGTTTTAAAATAAATTTATTGGGACTATTTCTTGCACCCCTCTGCCTGTGCAGCCAGGTGCCTTTGTTACCATGGGTAAAATCCTGGCTCCACTGAAATCAATGGCAAAAGTCCTGCTGACTTTGTGGGGCCAGGATTTCACCTTAGAAATCCAAGGCTCAGCAGGAGAGAAAAATTAAACCAAATATATAAGATACCTCACCAAATGACCTAAAATAACTGTTCCACACGTACCATTTTACTCCCTTAAAGTCACTGGGAGTTTTCAAAACTGGAGCAAATGGAATGCTGGGAATCTCCCCTCCCCAAAAGGATTAGACTCCCATTTCTAGCCCTGAAGGGTCACAAGATATTGAGATATTACATTTATTGCTGTAACCAGGACTGAGCATTGCCTGTGCTGGGCTTTGAACTGGTTTTTTTTGGAGCAGAAATGCTCACATTTAGGGGAAAAATAGAAACATTTTGATGGCGAATTGATTTTGCTGTTGTATTTGTATTCAAGACAATGAAACTGCAGGAAGCTGCTCAGGGGGTGAAATCGTAGAATAAATGCTAGGGGAGATGGATTAGTGGGCAGAGTGTTGAGGGGAGAGTGCATGATAAATGTAATTTATCATATGCCCCTGCACTCTTTCACATGGATATCACTGCCACGTTTTTATAATATACCTGTACATACACACAAAGATACCCACCATCTTCATGGGATACATGACGCAAAAATTACAAAAGGAAAAATATAACCATTTTTTCAAATGGAGTCCAAACCTTTTCCCAGCAGCAATGACTGCACGGACAACAGGATATTGTAACAGAGTATGATAATGCATATAGACAATATTTATGATGATTCATTTGTGTCATGAATTAAAATGTACTGGACAACATGAAAGTCATTGTGAAAGTATGGCTGTATTTGAAATTTGCAATGTTCTTTTACCTTTTTGCAGTTCAGTTGCACAACCAAGATCTTGCCCAAATTTTGTTGTTAGCCTAACTATTCTACCTGAACATTGCTGTCTCCATAGAAATAAATCACTGATAAACCCAACAGATTCATTTTTAGCCAGGTGAAGTAATAAAATAATCTCATTTGATAAGTGCATATTTCTGGCCCCCATGCCAGGTTTTATTGCCTACTGTTGTCATTTTGTTTAGTTTATGGGTACTGCTTTGCTTTCTACCACCTTTCAGAAATGGATTGGCTTACTCGCTTTGTTATATGTGGCAGCGCAAAGTAAGAAAACACTTTGTTCCTGTGTCTTCATGGAAGTTACATAGTACATAGGAGGTGTTAACGGAATTCAGATAAATAAATAATGACTCTGAATATTGAGTATCAGAGATTGGAAGCACTTATTCACTGACAAACCATGCATTTCGTGGCTAATGATTCTGCTTGGGGACTACTTGCTTCTGCTGGCTTCATCCTCCAATTCTACAGTTCATAATGAGAGATTTCAGAGTGGTAGCCATGTTAGTCTGTATCAGCAAAAACAATGGAGTCATCCTTGTGGCACCTTAGAGTAACAAATTTAGGTGCCACAGGGACTTCTCGTTGTTTTTACAGTTCATAATGTCTCACGCGTGCAATTCTGTCCAAGATGTTGCACTAGCAAGAAACCATTATTCTTAATATTAGAGTTGTACCAGTATTATGACAGCACTTACAGACCTGGATCCCTTTGTGCTAGGCCCTGTGCAAACATATAACAAAGAGACAGCCTCTGCCCCAGAGAGCTCACCATCTACATGTATGAATATAGACAATGGGAAACATCACTCATCCTTTGTGGACAAACTTGAAGCTGACCGTTTAAGGCATCAATGCTGCTCAGAGCTCAGTGTTAATGGAGCTCTGCCTGAATGCAGGGGTCTGCTCACACAGAATTCTCTGGAGGACTGATGCCTATGTTTTGAAATCACTCTAAGAAACCATGCTGTAGGGAAAAGAATTTTTGTCTGTTTTGTGGTTTATGAACAGAACTCAGGATCCCCTACTTGACTGTAGCCTGAACTGAGAGATCATCTCAGCTGGTATGGATCTAAATAGAGTGGCTGGTACTTTTATCAAACAGTGTGGCCAGACCAAAGGGCACTATTCAGCAAAGCTGAATAAATATTTGAGTTGGTGGCAGATTCAGTGTGTTCAGGGATACTTCCTTTTGAGCATACGCTCCTACTATGGAGACTAAAAAGTCCGCAAGGAAAGTACTAAAAAGGTTTTAATGCAAACGGTGCTTTGTTAACCTATCAGCCTAAACACTAGATTTTCTTAAGTTTTCTTCAGAGAATCTTTAATGAGAGGGGTTGAAATGAGCTGGCCCATGTTGTCTCACTGAATTGTACTTCCTCCCGGTGGCTGAATACTGTGCGCCAGAAAGTTTTAATTTTAAAAAATTAATTCTCTAGCCTTTATGGCTGCGAAGGAAATCTGCAAAATGTGAACCAGAAGAAAGCCATGAAGTGATGTCTCCTGAGAGCCTGCAACAGGAGCTCTAAGAAAAGTAAAACTGCCCATTCATCTCAGTGGTGTGTATAACATACTACAACAATATAGATCGCAGTGTGCTGCCAAAGATACAGGCACTGATTAAAATTCCATTAGCAATAAGAAATAACCTGTTTCTTGCCAGCACTCCTCTAGGTCAGACTCTTTCAGGTTTTGACTCTGAAGCCTGATGATAACGATGTTGACATTTAAATTGTCAGCTGTTTCAGTACTGACCACAGTACCAAAGAAAGGAGTGAGATGATCTTATCATGAAGATCAGCATAATCTACTGCAGGGGTTGGCAACGTTTGGCACGCGGCTCGCCAGGGTAAGCACCCTGGCGGGCCGGGCCAGTTTATTTACCTGCTGACGTGGCAGGTTCGGCTGATCGTGGCCCCCCACTGGCCGCGGATCGCCGTCCCGGGCCAATGGGGGCGGTGGGAAGCCACGGCCAGCACATCCCTCGCCCGCACCGCTTCCCGCCGCCCCCATTGGCCCGGGACGGCGATCCGCGGCCAGTGGGGGCCGTGATCAGCCGAACCTGCCGCGTCAGCAGGTAAATAAACTGGCCCGGCCCGCCAGGGTGGTTTCCCTGGTGAGCCGCGTGCCAAACGTTGCCGACCCCTGATCTACTGTGAGCAGCACCTCATTTTAGAGTTGTGAGTGGGCAGAGTTTGTGTTGTGGATGGAGCTCAGGAAATGACTAACACTTATGTTTTTTTCCTCAGCCTAAGGAAGATAGCCACAAGATCATTGAAAGTTAATATTTATATGGCAGAAGCACCCATAAACTGCTAAGCACTTTCCAATCACAGCAGAAGACACAGGCCTTGCCCCACAGTTTTAAAAAGTTCAGACCATCAGAAAGACAGGTTGAGATGTGGGAGCGAATGGACAATGGAGGTCGGGAATAGCAAGGCTGATTTCAGAGTCATTGGTGTAAAGATGGTAGTTGAAGCTGTGTGAATGGACAATATCATTTAGAAAAAGAGGGCAAAGATAGAAGGGGAGCAGACTAAGAACAGAACTCTGAGAACCCCCCCCCCCCCCACACACACACACACTCAAGATCTAGTGGGGAAAAGAGGGAGGGGATGTGGATATCCAAGGTAGAGTCAAAGGCAACGATCACCTAGGTATCTAAGCAGCAATCACCCCCATTGATGTAATGCTGTGTTTTATAAACTTCACCGTGATTTATATCATATTCTTGGTAGTGGCAGAGTCAAGACAAAAAAAATGTGTGGCTCTGGCCTGAAGCATTTCTTGACAGTCACCCTTGAAACCTTTATTAATCATGATTTTATGCTAATGCTCACTTATGTGACTTTTCCAATATAGGTCACTTCCTTTGTTGTTACGAACACTTCACAGAAGTGAAAATACCTGTTATACACTGTGACACTAAGCATCCCTCTATTCACATCCTACACACTATGGTAAAATCTTTGTACAAAATATGTCTTGTGAGGTATCATTTGAAAACTAGTAACTCACTGATCATTAATATTCTTGCATGTTGTATGAACACAATGGGTATACTAGAATTATAACTAAAATGTGTTCAAACCAGGAACTTAGAGAGACAAGGTGGGTGAGGTAATATCTTTCATTGGACCAACTTCTGTTGGTGAGAGGGACAAGCTTTTGAGCTTACATAGCTCTTTTCAGATATCACCTCACCCACTTGTCATTTCCTGGGCTGCAATAACACTGCATACAAACCAGGTATGTAAGGGGGAGTTGTTAAACAGGTCTACTCTAAACAAAGGAATCTGTAAAAGAACAGGAGTACTTGTGGCACCTTAGAGACAAAATTTATTTGAGCATAAGCTTTCGTGGGCTACAGCCCACTTCTTTGGCTGCATAGAATGGAACATATATTGAGGAGATATATATACACATACAGAGAGCATGAAAAGGTGAGAGTTGTCTTACCAACTCTGAGAGGCCAATTAAGTAAGAGAAAAAACTTTTGAAGTGATAATCAAGATAGCCCAGTACAGACAGTTTGATAAGAAGTGTGAGAATACTTACATGAGGAGATAGATTCAATGTTTGTAATGGCTCAGCCATTCCCAGTCTCTATTCAAGCCTAAGTTGATTGTATCTAGTTTGCATATCAATTCAAGTTCAGCAGTTTCTCGTTGGAGTCTGTTTTTGAAGCTTTTCTGTTGCAAAATTGCCACCTTTAAGTCTGTTACTGAGTGACCAGACAGGTTAAAGTGTTCTCCTACTGGTTTTTGAATGTTATGATTCCTGATGTCAGATTTGTGTCCATTTATTCTTTTGCGTAGAGACTGGAATCTGTGTTTACCTCAACATACATATAAGCAGTAAACAGACTTATCAAGGTAACAAGAAGTGGAGGCAAACCTCACATTAACCAGTGGGAGAGAAGACAGCATGTTGTTTACACCAGTGTTTCTGAATTACCAGACCATGGACTGGCGCCGGTCCCTGAGATCTCCCTGACACAGTTTAGGAAGGCAGCAAGCTGGTCCCTGGTATCGAAAGGTTGAGAAACACTGGTCTACACCCAGCAGGAGAGAGCTACGTCTGGGTTTTACTTTTTCAGAAGAATCCATTTCAAAGGCTTACTGGTCTATAAAGACAGGGATGCTGAACCTCAAATGATAAGCAATTGAATCAACTGATATGGATATAAACTGGACATTAGGAAGTTTAGACTTGAAATTTGATGAAGGTTTCTAACCATTAGAGGAGTGAAGTTCTGGAACAGCCTTCCAAGGGGAGTAGTGGGGGCAAAAAACATATCTGGCTTCAAGACTAAGCTTGATAAGTTTATGGAGGGGATGGTATGATGGGATAGCCTAATTTTGGCAATTAATTGCTCTTTGATTATTAGCAGGTAAATATGCCCAATGGCCTGTGATGGGATGTTAGATGGGGTGGGATCTGAGTTACTACAGAGAATTCTTTCCTGGGTGCTGGCTGGTGAGTCTTGCCCACATGCTCAGGGTTTAACTGATCGCCATATTTGGGGTCGGGAAAGTATTTTCCTCCAGGGCAGATTGGCAGCGGCCCTGGAGGTTTTTCGCCTTCCTCTGTAGCGTGGGGCACAGGTCACTTGCTGGAGGATTCTCTGCACCTTGAGGTCTTTAAACCACGATTTGAGGACTTCAATAACTCAGGCATAGGTTAGGGGTTTGTTACAGGAATGGGTGGGTGAGATTCTGTGGCCTGCGTTGTGCAGGAGGTCAGACTAGATGATCATAATGGTCTCTTCTGACCTTAAAGTCTATGAGTCTATGATTGTATACAATATTGCTGTATTATAAAAGTGTACATAGTGAGGTCTTTTCTGAAAGCTAATGACACACTGTGATTCATATAATTGTGAACTGCATGTATTAACTCTATATAAGGAATTATGGATACTCATTGATATTAGGCTATATAGTCTGCCCATACAGGAGGGAATGTCCCAGCTATCTACCTGTCTCCTTTGTAAATTAAGCATGGTGGAATCAGAAACAATGGAAGCACCATTTACACAGAAATCATACAGGAGGATGGGAAGCCCACAAGAAGGGAAGAACAGCATGAGGTCATCCTGCCTCTTGAAACCAGTTCTTTGAACTTGGAAGATATAAGCAAGGACAGAAGCCATTTTTGGCACCGTCACTACACAGACAACAGGCCAGAGCTCTTGCCAGCTGAGAAAGATGGGTCCTTCAACCAAGGTGGGGTTGAAGTCTCTGGAATTGAACATAGATGAAAAACCTGCTTAGGCAAAGATTTTTCACCTAAGAAGAAAAGAAGCCATGCTTCTATGGAAAGGAGAAAGTCAGCTATGACTGGGAAGAAGAATGACTGGTGAGTGAAACCATCTTGAACAAAGCCTGTATCTTGCTAGATTAAGTTTTAGACTTTTAGTGTTTTCACTTTTATTTGCTAGTAACCCTTTCTAACTTTATTCCTTTTATTCGGCATGCCTTAACCTATGTTTTATTTTACTATAAACCAACTCAGTGTGGTGTTTAAAGGGAGGGGTTATTTAGCCCTATTTAAGTTAATAAGCTGTCATGTATTTGTGTGTCTTTAGAGGAACAAACAAACCTTATTACTTCTCTGATCTGTCCACGAGAGGGCTGGACACTGCAGAGCACACAGTTTTAGGGAAATTTGGGACTGGAAGTGTGTTGGGATCACCCTGCAAATAGCAACTAAGGCTGGTAGAAGCCAGAGTGGGTCTGCAGAACGGATGCTTGGGTCAGAGATGCTGAACCAACACACAGACCGTCAGGGTGTGACCTGCATGCAGGTAGGCTGGTTGTAAGCAGCCCAGGTTGGGAGCTATAAACAGCAAAGCATTCTGAGGCACTCAAGGTTAGAGGCAACGACAACGCCTCAACTGGTCTGGATTGCCCCCCAGAATGTGAAATACACTATTTATGAAAATGCTGAACAGCTCTCTGTGGTATTCATACTGTTTATTGGGTCTGTCTAAAACATCCAGAAATAATCACTGTGCCAGCTCCTCAGCTGGTGTAAATCAATATAGCGCCACTGAAGTCAATGGAGAGATACTGATTTACACCAGCTGAGGATCTTGCCCAAAGTTATTGTGGAAAGAAAGACTGAGGACTGAAATCAACTGTACCACTTCAGTCAAACACTCCCTGGATTAATACTAGCTGGAGTGTTATCCTGGGGACAGAGAGCTTTTAGCTTGTTTCCAATTAGTTTTTTTGACTCTGAGCACATCAGACATACATGCTCAAGAGATATTCCTATATTTAAATTAGAGATAAAAAAGGAAACCAGACCCATTGAATGGGGAGGATTCCACCCATCTGTTTGGAAGACGATTTTCAATATTATTTTCAGTGCAATGTATGTGTATATATGTATGATCGGATGTGTGTCTACACAGATAAATAAGTGTATACAAAGGGTTAAGACCTGAAGCATTTGTATCTGTTCAAGTTTTGCTACAAAATTAGTGTCTCTATTGTTAGCTTATTTTAAAAATTATGGGTAAAATGTGATCCTTAATATTTTAAAGTCTATGCTTGCAGACAAAGTACATAATCATGTTGTTTTCCCTCAGTCTTCTAGTGTGCGTGAAATTTTAATGCTCAGTGAAGAGGAGAATTGAAAACAGTTGGCTAGAGCCAAGCATAGTGTGGCTATGCTTTGTACAAGCTTCCTCCCACAGCTCTGCAAATGCACCCCTGTTCTGACCTGAGAGACCCCACTTATTCCATTAGGAAGCCCACTGTGCTGAAGTGCAGCATTTTGTGTAATGTGGATAAATGTTCATGAGAACTAAATAGGCTGGGACCATGGAATTCATTTGACTTGTGACCTAATTTCAGGACTGAAATTTAAGTTTCCAGAGGGAGAGGCTGTGACACTGACACACCATGCAATCTTCTCGTCTATTGCTAACATTTGCTTTTATATTTTCTGAGAAGTTTAAAAAATTGGAGGCAATTCTAATAAAATATTGTAATCATCACGAGTCCAATGCATATCATTTCCCCATTTTATGTTCACGTCTGTGCTACTCATCAGCAGACTGAAATGGATTATGTCAAAAAACTCCATTTTCTCAGCAACTACCAGTATTAAATATTAAACATATCCCAAAAGATTAACATAGGGAGGCTGAACGCTGTATAAACCTTGTCCAGCGCAAGTGCACACCAAACTAAGATTTATTTCCCAGTAGAGCCTGGGATTGAGCTGATATAAATTCTAACAAAACAGTAAGTTGTTGGATCTTATCAGAAGGTAATAACAAATTTCATATTCTGATGGTTAAATATTTTTTCACAGTCTAGTTCAACCAAAAGATGTCTGAATGTTAAACCCAATTCTGATAACTATGTTGTAGTGTAATGACAATGTATATTAAAACAGGCATTTTAGTCTAGAGACATATTTTCTGTCTGAAGCTACAATAAAAACCACCACCAAACCTGCCTGTAAATCTAATCATCATGAAGGCCATTCACACATCATATGGTTCTAAGTTTATTTTCTAGATGGTTACACAGATAAAGAGAAGAAAAAATTCCTGTCTATTTTATTAGTGCAGTAAGTGGGATGCAGGAAGACAGTGTCTTGAGGTGAAATCCTAGTTCCATTGAAGCTAATGGGAATTTTTCCATTGGCTTCAGTGGGGCCAGGATTTCACTCCAAATTCAAATCAGAGCCATAAGCATATCAAAATATAATTGATTCAGAACATCACTCCTGGGGACTATGATTTGTGTGCTAAGGAAAATGTCTGTGGCATTTTAATGGGATATATTTTCAGTCTCAGCCAGCTCCCCACAGGTGGCTCTAGGGTGACTAGATAGCAAGTGTGAAAAATAAGGATGGGGGTGGGGGGTAATAGGTGCGTATATAAGAAAAAGCCCAAATATCAGGACTGTCCCTATAAAATCGGGACATCTGATCACCCTAGTTGGATCAGAGGCGAGGACAGGAATGTTGTAGAGAGAAAGGGCATTAATGAGCCCATTATTGGTGCCCACACTTCAAAAAGAACATTGACATATTGGAAAGGGTTCAGAAAAGAGCTACAAAAATGATTCAAATACCAGAGAAACATGCCTTATAGTGAGAGATTTCAGAACGCAATCTATTTAGTTTATCCAAGAAAAGGATAAGAGGTGAATTGAACACAGTGTACAAGCACCCAAATGGGGACAAGATTTCTCATAGAAGGTAACTCTCCAATTTAGCAGAAAGAGGTGTAAATGAGATCTGTTGAGTGGAACCTGAAGCTAGACAAATTCAGACTAGAAATAGGGCACACACACAAAATTAACACTAAGGCCTGGTCTACACTAACCCCCAAATTCGAACTAAGGTACGCAACTTCAGCTACGTGAATAACGTAGCTGAAGTCGACATACCTTAGTTCGAACTTACCGCGGTTCAGACGCGGTCCACACGCGGCAGGCAGGCTCCCCGTCGACTCCGCGGTACTCCTCTCACCGAGCTGGAGTACCGCAGTTGACGGCGAGCGCTTCCGGGATCGATTTATCGCGTCCAGACCAGATGCGATAAATCGAACCCGGAACTTCGATTGCCAGCTGTCGAACTACCGCGGTAGTGTAGACCTGGCCTAAGGGTAATTAGCTGTTGGAACAACTTACCTAGAGATGTGGTGGATTCTTCATCACTTAAAGTCATTAAGTCAAGACTGGATATATTTTTAAAAGATATGCAATAGATCAAACAGAAGTTATAGGCTTTATGCATAAATTAATGGGCAAGGTTCTATGGTTTGTGTTATGCATGTCAGACTACATGATCATAATGGTCTTAAAATCTATCAGTCTACAGAACAACCAGAGAAAAGGGGAGAAGACAGAAGGAAGCAAACTGAGTCTGAAAGTGAAATTTTGTTTATTGATTGATTGATATGGGATTTATCGGTTACCTTTACTCAACAGCCACATATATAGGCACTACCCACTGCCAACTAAAAAGTGTAACAAAAGGACAAAGCTGTCCCAGAGCCCTAAACGCAGCACTCTATAGCTTTCAACTGCTGTTTACAAATCCTTATTAAATTAGTAGTAAAAGAAGAAAGAAAATAAGACTAGTAAGAACATGCCTCTATGTGGCCACATGTAAAAAACATTTACTCTCATCCCGCATCTTTCCTGATGCAGTCTCTTCCTCCTTTAACTACCCAGCCCAAGCATTTAAGGGTTTTGTTTTTAAACACTGACAAACATCAGTAATGATATCTAGTTGCTTGTTTTCAGTTTTAGAACAGCTGCTCCAAAATAGGCTGTTAATTTAAAATTCTGATTGTCTCTTCATGGCTTGCCTCTTGCTTGGGGGAAGGGCCCTGCCAGGGTGCGGCTTGTGTGGGCCACTAAAAAAAAAATATTTTGTTTTGTTTTGTTTTCGCTAGAAAAAGTCAAAATTTTCATTTTGACCATTTCAAAACATTTTGGCTTGAGTTTTTCATTTCAAAACAACATGTATTTTGAAATGTGGTCAATATAAAAAACCTCTCACAAATAAGGGCGAAAAACACCAAAAAAGGTCAAATCGCTGTTGACTCAAAATTATTTTTTGTGTTTTTCAATTTAATGAAAAATCTTGAAAAAAAAGGGTTTCAGGTCAGATCAAACTGGATTTACTTTTTTTCCTTTTTCGGTTCGGTCCCCAAATTTCGCGCTCATTTAAATCCAGGAAGGAATAGGAGTGGGTCAGGCCACCTGTGCTTGCAGAAGGCAGCAAAGGTAAAATTCTACTGCACAGAAGGCGCCATGCCAAAGTCTGAACTTTGAATGATAAAATATTTGCCTTTCTTCTACAGCATCTCAAAAGTGCTTTATAAACCTTATAAAGTAGTCAAACACTATTGTTCCTATCTTACATATGGGAAAATTGAGGCAGAGACAAGGACAGAACCCAGATCTTCTAGCAACTAGTCTTGTGCTTTAGCCGTGAAACTACCCTTCTTAAGTATGCTCGAGATAAGTAAAGAAGGAACATAAAGAGTTCTGAAGAAAAGGAAATCACCATTTTCCTAGAGCATCGTGGTAGGGAAGGAAAGAAGAGCCCAAAAAGAGGCATTCCTATAGAGGAAATGAAATAAAATCACAACTAGTGGAATTTACTAGGGGATAGGCAGGAAGAAAAAGAAAAAAACAGTTACACATCAAAGCCTTTACTGTAGATCCCCTCCACTTTATTGTGGATACAGTATGCTTAAGTTTTGCTCCTGATTCCCAAGCTGGGAGTCCCCTTTCTCACCAGACCTCAGCTCTTCTTTGAAGTTCCATGACCCTAAGAGTGTATAGCTAAAATGTGCAAATGAAGAGACATTCATTTATGCACAAAGGAAAACGGGTTCATGAACTGCAAACATGTTACCAAGTTAAATATGCAGAAAAGCCAAGTAGCTGGGTCTTACAATCTTCAGTCAGCTGGACTGTGGGTTTTAAATTTAAAGTTGCTTTCAAGGATAGCAAGAGCTAGCAACCACCTCAAAGAGAAATTGTGTCCTTCAAGAGATAACAGGGAACACCACTAAGCAAAGAGGAACGCATGAGAAAAATAAAGAAACTACATAAAAGAGGGAGGAAAAATAACCAAGGAGGATAGGGGAATAGTTCAGACCAACTCCGAAATGAGAGACAATTCAAAAGTAGCTTTATGATTCAGTTATATAACAGCAGTTTCAAAAATGTGCTATGACATTAGTGATATTCTCTTGCTGCAGTTTAAAGAAAATCTGGATGGAAAGAAGACAGTGCATTTCATACAAGAAAATAGTCTAAGTGCTGGAAGAAAAACTGGAGCAATTTGTGGTTTTGCACCTAACAGCATTGTCATCAAGGTTATATTTAGGAACCTATTAAAATATCTCAAAATGGCATTAGTGAAACTTATTCCTAAACAAGCACAGCATGGATTACTGAACTTCTTATGAGCACAGCATGGCTAGCCTCCCCTGTGACATACTCAGACGCCTCTGTTCACAGAATGACGCGCTGAGACCAATCAATAAAACCCAGTTTGTTTGACAAAGCAGCCCAAAACATCAGTAAAAAGAGTTCAATTTAGTGTCTGGGAGAAAACCAATTGTCTTTAGCATTGTCAAACTAGGTAGTGTGTTCACCATTGCTATAGGGCCTGATCCTGAGAGATCGTGAACCCCTCCAACTCTTGTTGGCAAATGCAGTTTTCTGACTTTAAGAATACCCAATAAATCACTGAATGACAGTGGCCTTTTCTTACCATTCCATAACCATGCGGACTGAACAAAATTTTCTCTGGGTGTCTGTGATCTTTCAGGCCTTCCTTTGGCTCCAATTATTGAATTTGCTGTTCATATACTCTGGCAGACTTCACCCACTAATTCCTTTAAGGATTCAAGAGTTGGATGGGGAAGATCAATGCGGCACTAATAAGCCTGCGATATATGGCAGTGTCACTTATAATCATGAATGTGTACCATGTTTCCCTACTCTCATGATGGTACAATGTGGAACTGTGGCCCAGTATTCCCCGGGGAAGAACACATTGTAAAAATAATAAGAAAATGCTATGCCTAAAACATAAGTCACTCAACTGTGGTTTAAGTTGAACAGAAAGGTTTTCAACACTTAACAAATCTCACCTTGTCAGAATAAAATATAGCTTCTCCTTCACTATCTCTGCAATTTGTAAAAAGGTGGAAATGACACCTTGGGATGTGTTAATTAATTGAAATCATTTATCCTTTATAACCATATATTTCATCTCAAAATAGTTTTCTTAGAGCAGTGGTTTTCAACCTTTTGTCATTTGCAGACCCCTAAAAAAAATTTCAAATGGCAGTGCAAACCCCTTTGGAAATCTTAGGCATAGTTTGCGGACCTGCAGGGGTTCACGGACCACAGGTTGAAAACGACTGTCTTAGGGGCTTGTCAATTGAAGTTCCCATTGTAAACTTTTTGTAGATACCAACAGGCCCACTCAGAGGTCCAGAGAGGCCCGGGCCACTTCCAGCTTTTGAGGCCCCTAGCCATAATAAAAACACAAAATGACGACACCTGGTCTAATCTTGTGCCATCAGAACCGATATATTTTTATAAATATTTATGAATATTTTTAACTCTTTAGTATGACAAAATCTATATCAGTTAACAAAAAAATTATGTCTTTTACCAAATCACATCTCTAATTTGCTTAAATTTGCAGCTCTAAGCTGAGTGTGTGTGTCACATTTTGGTCCGATAGGGATGCGCATAAAAACAAGTTGTGAAAAGTATCAAATGCCAAAAAATTAACAAGTGTCTAAATTTGAGGCCCCCTTTGAGCTTGAGGCCCAGGCCAAATGGCCCTCCTGGACACCTCCCCCCCCCCGATTGGCCCTGGATATCAACATTTTGTGGATGGGTAGATTGCCAGTCATGTTATGCCAAACAGCTAAACTCTGCACAGGTTGCGTCAAAGAGAACTTGGGCCCTAATCATTTATTTGCATTCTATCAGAGAGCAGCTGAGGACATCTCTATTTAGGTTAGAAGGGTTGCTCTAATTGCTGGGTCTCAGAAGTTCTCTGAAGGCACACAGAAAATATAGGTACTACTTGTACTGTGTTAGGAGCTCTATTTTTTTCAGATAACTCATTTAATATTAAGTAAAAATCTTCTGCAAGTTTTATTAAACATTGCTTGTAAAGATTAATTGGCTGCAGCGGTGAAGAAATAGTACATTACAAATAGTTTACATGTTTCCTTATTGGCATTCAAAAGTGCAACAATGCCTGTGAAATCCCTAAAACAAAAATCTGCCCATGAAAACAGCTCCAAAAAAGACAGTTTCTAATGTATGGAACCTTAATTTAATCTTACACAATTCTGATGTTTGGGGACAATTTTGGTAAACTTGGTTGTTCTACTGAAATTCTCTGGCCTGCGTGAAACAGGAAGTCAGACTACATCTAAGGGTCACTTCTGCCCTTGGAATCAAAGAGTTTGTATTTTAGAAGGGCCCAAAGTTCCCAGTCAGAGCAGGACTCCACTGCACTCCGCACTGTACACAGGCCCCTCCCCTGAAAAGGTTACAATCTAATTTTGGAATTTGTTCTATTTACATTGATCACTTTCATTTCCTGCTTCAGCTGATACATGTTTTAAATGACCTCTTTAATGTTTTAAAATGACATTTGGCATTAGAACTTGAAAGGGATGAAGTTCATCCATATTTAAGATATAATCCCATATACGTAATAATACAAACACTGTCTCACAGTTTAAATACCAGTAAAGAAAAATTCCCTCACAGCCACCAGATCTTTTATTATAGGTCACTGACGACAACAAAGCAACCTTTTATTCTAATTCTACATGTGCATCCTACAACTGGGCTACCCCATGCAACTGAACAACCCTAAATTAAAGGTGGAGAAGAAACTAAAGACATGTTCTGATTTGTGTCTGTGGGACTCTGACAATTACCTGACTAAAAGCTGGAGGACAGACACCCAGCTAAAGCTGAACAGCATGCAGTGTAAGTCAGCAATGTACTGTATGTGTGCACAACAGTGCCTTAAAACTCACCTTGCACTCCTCTGTTCCTTCTTCAGGCAGGGCCATTCCCCCTGCACTGAGTTAGAGCAGCAGCAGGGCGTGTGCAGGAATTCGGACTCCTCCAGCCCCGGGGCTGTAGCGGGGAAAACAAGAGAACTCCTCTCCCCGGCCTGCAGCAGGGAGAGTGAGCTCCTCCAACCCCGCTCTCTCACTCTCCCCACCACAGCCCAGGAACCCACTGATTATTGGGGGGGCCTGTGCACCTGCTTGCCCCCCTTGTGCATGCCCCTGGAGCAGCCTAAGGGCTACTCTAACTTACATAGACTAAAAACAGTCCCAAGGGGCTGAAACTGCAGGCTGGGATCAGTATGAAATCGAGCTGTCCCGTCCAGGACTCCTTTACGCAGCCACAGTACCTTTTCTCTGCCATGCTGCCTGCAAGTAGGGAGACAGAGGGGCCTAATATCCTCTGTGCCAGTTCTCTTCCGAGAAAGGATCCTCCTTGCACTGAGGCTGGATTACACTGGCTTTAAGTACAGATTGTACCAGCGGTACAGGGCAAAACAGCCACACTCTTTAGATCAGGCTTTTAGCCCTACAAAGAGAGCAGTCAAACTCAGCATCCCACTATTTAAAACACACCACATGAATCTAAGTATGCTCAATTGTCAGTACTATTTTCCCCATTTCTCATCCATTATAACTATGAGGAAGAATAAATGTACAGCTATTTACTTTTAGCCATGTGTTCCTGCTGGGCACACTGTTTAAGCACAGCACTAGAGAAGCACTGGTTAGCATTGTGAAAAATCTGGTTAGCATTGTGACAAAGAACCACATACCCATTTAAAGAATGTATAGGATGGCCATGTGTTCCTGAACACAGGGAACATCCCTGTTTTCACAGTGTGCCTCTGTGTTTCACCGGGAACCCTGTAAATCCCCCAACATACTGTTCATGAGAAAGAGCTGCCAGCCAGCTGAGCTGGTGGAACTGACGCCATGCTGGGTAAATGCTTATGCACTCTAAGGACCACCCCACCACAAGCACACTCCACTTTGCCCACTGAGAAATCTCAGAATGAGCACCCACCTCCAACTGCACCTTCCCCTGCAGGCAGAGTCAGATCCAGACTGACAGGATACGGACAATGCTATGAACGACGAACTTGCAGACAACTCATTTTTTACCAGTATTACTATATATAGGTGGCTGTCTACCACCCTTGGCTGCTATCCATGCTTGTGCTCACCTCTGCTGCACCATGGGGAGCAACAGATTGTGGCAGGGATTGACAGGAAGGACACAGAGGACTCAGAGTGAATGCAAGAGGGAGATTGTGGCAGCAGAAAATGGGGAGGCAGGAAGTTGAGTGCTCAAGAGAGGAGAGAAAGGAGGAGAAGACTGACAGACTGGGGAAGGGAGAGAAAGTGAGCGGGGGAAGAGAATTGAGGAAAACAATAAATTGATAAAAGCACAGAAAACACGAGATCGAGGAGCAGGCAACTTCCTCTCTTACCTCCCCCAGTGGCCAAGTCCTTCTTACGCAACTTTTCTTGACTCCATCCAAACTATCCATTATGAAACCCTTAAATCCAACATTTACATTACAAATATATCCCCTATGTAAATGCATGTTTACATGTCATTACCATTCCTATGAGCAATCTAGTCCCCAAAAAGGATGATGATAAAAATCCAGGAAATAGAGATTGAAGGCTACTGCTGTCCTCAATTGAAGCCCTTGAACCTAGATACCACAGGGTTATTTTGCTGCAGCGTGGGATTTTACTAACTTTTGCGAAGTGATATTTAAATCCTTACATGAATATATTTTGGTAGTAATATGTACTGCATTCAATACGGTAAAACATTCCAAAAGCTAACACTTAAATTCCTCTGTACATACACAGACACAGACTTACAAAGTCTCATTGCCAAATTTGTGAACAGAGATCTTATATTAGGATTTATTCCCTAAACTAACATTCATGATTTTCCATTTATTTCCAAACTATCCGTTTTTGGAAGGGAAAGGAAAAGAAGAAATATATTTGTGGGTGAAAAAGAATGGTGTGTGTTTAAGGGACAGCTTTGAATATAACTATGCTGCAGTTTTCATCTTTGCCATTTTTCTGCTGAGAAAAATAAAATTGATAAATAATTGATGGCTCTCTTATTTACTCTGTTCACCAAGAGGATGGTAAATGCCAGTGTCAAATATATTCTCAATGTTGAAATTGTATTCAGAAAAAAATTAGCAATTCCACGTAATCTCTTTGCTGTATTCTGCCCACTTTTACTTTCTCTGTAACCTACTCAACCCACTTGAGTGTTAACAGACATGCTTTCCCCTGCAGCACTGACCACTAAATGCACTGGGGTCAGATTGTACTGACAGGAGATTTTGTAACAAAGGGGGAAATGTTTCAGAACTAATATATTTCTTCTAGTTATAGGATGGATACTACCCTTTTCTTTTTCCTGACATTTCCATATTATGCTGCACATTTTGACTGAGGACAGAGGCAGGCAGACAGTCTCAGAAACAGCAGAATGAGAACTGAATAAATTTAGAGGACTGCAGTGTGTTATCACAACAATTAAAGATGTCTTTTTGATAACATCATCTTGGAATTAGCATCAGTTGTTTGGCTGAGAGTCACTCAGCACAGCCATTACATTTTAATCCTTTTAATTCAAATAGCTTTTTCATTAAACACAACAAAATCCCCACACAACATCCCCAAAAACAACAGTATTAGCAAAGCCTATACACTTAGCCCTGGTCTACACTACAGAGTTAGGTCAACGTAAGGCAGTTTACTTCAACCCAACTCGGTAAGTGTCTACACTAAAATCAGAGGAGTAGCCGTGTTAGTCTGGATCTGTAAAAAGCGACAAAGAGTCCTGTGGCACCTTATAGACTAACAGATGTACTGGAGCATAAGCTTTCGTGAGTGAATACTCACTTCGTCAGATGCATGAGCTTCGTCAGATGCACTAAAATGCAGCTCCCACTGCTGTACCTCGCCCACTACACCGACTCAATAACTCCACCTCCACGAGAGGCATAGCACTTAGGTTGATGTAACTAGGTCGATGCAGTGTCACTGTAGACACTGCGTTGCTTACATGGGCTGTTGCTGCCTTTCAGAAGCCATCCCACAGTGCCCCACGCTGAATCAGTGCGAGCGCTCATGGTGAAGACACGCACCGCTGACACAAGCAGCATAGTGTGGACGTGCAAAAGCAGTTTAATTACTGTGGTGGCTCTATGCCAACGTATGTTAGGACGACTTAATTTTGTAGTGTAGACTTGCCCTTAAGCTACTTTAACATTCTATTCATCCACTGCTGTTTAACATTTTAAGTATGTGCAATCAGTGATTGCCAATCACTCCCCCTCCTTTTAAAAGGGACAAAAAGAAATGAAAATACAAGAATCATCACAGCTAACTAACCCACGGTGGAAAAATCTGTACCACAGTCTCTGGGCCACATGCTGCTCTCCTGAAGATAAAGCCACAGGATGGTAAAACAAATGTCCCAGTACAGAGGTAATGAGTGTGGCTTGCAAAGGGAATGGACCCAGGTCAATGAAGCAACCTCACCTCTCCTCAACCTACACCCTCCTCCCCCAGCAGTTGGATTACTTGGAAGATTTTCATTGCCTCCTTTCCCCTGTTGCCATGCCTGTGTTCTAAACCCCTTATTATTACAAGATGTGGGTAGGATAGTAGGTGCAGAGGAGAGTTATTGCTGGTTCTATCAGCAGCCACTTCTCATTGCACATCCATCCAATCCCCAGGAAAGCATGCAGCAGAAAACAGGCACTTCCCAGCTCAGCCCACCTGGTATTTAGGATGACAAAGCACAAATTACTAAGGACTCAGCTTGACTCTCAGATTCCAGGTAGCGTTTACAGAACTGGCAATTAGTAGGGGTCTACTTAAATAGAGAAATCACACATTTTTTGGCAGGTTGGTCACAGCATAAATTTCGCAGATGTGTAACACATCTGTGAAATTTGCTATTTGTGCATGACCAACCCACAAAAAATGTGTGATTTCTCTGCAGCATTTCACAAACTGGGGGCCCCAAGCCAAAAGGGGGTCATAAGCTTATCGTAGGGGGGTCCCAGTATTGCCACCTTTACTGCTGTGTGGCTGCTGTTGGCAGTGATGCCTGAAGCTGGGTGGCAGGAGAACAGCGCTGCTTGCGGGGCGCCAAGCTCTGAAAGCAGCGCTGCCGCCAGCAGTGGCACAGAAGTAAAGGTGGCAATACCATACCATGTCACTCTTACTTCTGTGCTGCTGCTGGCAGCAGCACTGCCTTCAGAGCTTGACACCTGGCCAGCAGCTGCTGCTCACCACTCTGCCTTCCAAGCTGGTCAACCAGAGACCAGATTTCACAGTCCATGATGCGATTTTCACATCTGCAAATCTGGTAGTTCCCTAGCAATTAGACTCAAAACAAAATATTTTTATTGTGAACTGAGTACATTTTATATGGAATCACAGAAACACAATGAACATGAAGCCTCACAATGCCAATTTCGCATAATTATTTTGCAGAGAAGAACCACTCTTTAAACTTAGATGGAGTACTAGAGGAAGAAATCTTCCAATGCCTCTGTTTTAGGCTCCTTTGCCCAGAGTCCAATGGAACTCAATGGAGCGCCACATTGCAGATCCCTTTGCCCAACTGAGAACTTAGAAGGACTAAGGTATTGCAAATTGATATTTAGGGTGACTAGTTAAGGCGGATGCAGGGATACATATAAAATAGTCTATAGCCCTCTCTATCAGCGAGTTATCAGCTTCTATAGCATCCATCATGGGATGTGCCATTGCTACAATTATTTCTGCAACCACACCTTCACATATTGACAAGAACAACTTGGCAGCTGGGAGTCTCAGGTACCTCCCATATGCAAAAAAGAACACAGCTTTATTCTCCTATCAATACAAACAGATTAATTATGAAGTTAGGACCAGGTCAGTCTGTTTATCAGAAGGCACTAGAGACACATTTTCCCCCACCCATTATATACATACAGATTTACATGTCCTGTGGCCAGGTGTGTACAAATGGAGATGAGATTTGCCTTGCACACATATTTTTAGAATTTTTGCTCATATAGGCAAAAAATATGTCTATGCCTCCTTTGTTATTCTCCTTCTCCTACAGGAAGTAGAAGGCTTCCGAAGTCCCTGGGCCACAAACAGGCCAGAGCAAGTCCCTCTGACTGCTGTCGACTCTGCAGGGAGTTTCTCTGAGGATGCACTTGGTTCACTGGAGCCACTAGCTGGATTGTATTAGCTTGGAATTTTGGTGCAGGATGTTAGGTCCAGCTCCATATTTGGGGAACTTCTATTGCCTGTTATGGCTCATTGCACTTTAATAAATGTCTTACACTCCTTTAGGAGGGAGATATCTTAGAGGACATTTTCTGTAACATAATTATGTTTTCTACCAGTTTTCTCTTATGTATATTGTTTATCTAAGTTACTTATATGGTGCCCATCATAGCAGTATCTGAGCACTTCACAGTCTTTAATATATTTATCCTCACAAGTCCTCTTGATAGAGAAGTGCTATCATCCCTATTTTATAGCTGGGAATTGAGGCATTGAGTGGCTCACTGACTTGCCCTAGATCACACAGGAAGTCTGTGACAGAGCAAGGAATTAAATTTGGTTCTTCCACGTGCTAAGCTAGTACGCTAACCACCAGGGGTTCTGAAACTGGGGATTGTGACCCCTCAGGGGGTCGCGAGTTATTACTTGGGGGGTCGCGAGCTGTCAGCCTCAATCCCAAACCCCGCTTCACCTCGAGCATTTATAATAGTGTTAAATATAAAAAAGTTTTTTTAATTTACAAGGGGGGGGTCTCACTCAGAGGCTTGCTGTGTGAAAGGGGTCACCACTACAAAAGTTTGAGAACCACTGCACTAGACCATCCTGTGTGTGTGTTTCATACAAGAGAAATCTCCATTAGCTGTCAGAAGAATAGGTCGTAGGACACACAGTTGAACTATTCTGATTTCATCCAATAGGAGACAATCTCACACATGCACACTAACCAATTTATCACAAGGGGATGATTTGGGGTCAGGAACAATTTTAGCCAATAGTAATACCAATGTGGCCACTGGAAACTTTTTAGTTATATAAATTATTAAAAAATATGTCCAGAATCTGGAATTATAGGGATGCTTCTTTGATATCATAGGGCATTACTGTTAAAAGATGATCAGGAACAGAAGGGGGGAAAAAACTGCCAAGGAGTATCTTTCCTCCCACTTGCTGCTTGTTTAGTCAGAAAAAATAAAGATTAGGAAAAAAGTAAAATTCCATAAATTACACATTAATTTTAACAAAAAAAAAAAAAAAAAAAAAAAAGGGGCTGTAAGACATCAGGAAAAATATCAAGTCCCTAGATTGCATTTCTCCCCAGAGCATTATAAAATCCATTGAGCTTACATGACATAATGGTTTCTCTAAAAAGCTGCAGTAGAACTTACAACTAGAATAGCATAAATACCTGGTGTGGCAGAGATTGTCATGGTAACTGCATATTTGTTTAATAGTGAATCACAGAGTAAACAGGTTGATAAAACCAAGCATTGTACGTTAATTTGTTAGGCTGCCCAAGAAATGTTGCAAAGCAGTGAGGTCTGATCCTGACCGATGTTGAACATCCATTAGCTCTAATGGAAATTTCACCTCAGTCAGCACTGCAGGATCAAGCTCAAAGCCTGTAACGCTGCTTTTTTTCTTGGTTACCAGCTTCAGAACGTCACAATTCCTCAGGCTCATGAGAGGTCACAGTTAGTAGGCTGCTTAAACATATGATTAGATTGAAACATTTGGGTTCTGGTTCTGTAATCCTTGCTTTCACAGGTAGGCCCTCCAACTTCAATAGGACTACTCATGTGAGTAAGTAATATTCAGGTGAGTAAGAGCTGCAAGATTGGGCCCTGGTACCAGTCCAATGATTATGAGCCTGATTCATGCCAAGTAGTACTCAGGAATAGTCAAACTAAAATCAATGTAATATTATAAGGAAGGTATTGCACAAAGAAGGGCTGTCCCTGGATATGGGGGTGGTGTTGGAAGTTCCCAAGATGTACACCCACTGACTCCCCCCCCTAGCAATTGGAAGTCCTGAATTATAGCAAGAATAACCGCCAGCACTTTCTTCTGGTTAAAAAAATATATATATATATATATATATATATATCTATATCTGAGCCAAATCAAACATCATTTCTGCATTAATGGCATTCTTAATTCTCTATTTACAGTAAAACTAATCGGAGTATAAATATACTAAATGAAAATATTTACCTGTTGTGAATAGGTCCTCTGAACTTTGGGTCAAATTTCCTTGGTTCACCTGCATTTAAAATAAGATATCATAAAAAACAGATCCTGGTAAAAATACGAACGATGTTCTTTTAACAGCAGTCCTTCAGGAACATCCTTCCGAGATGCCCAGTGTAACCCGTTCTAGTAAATTAATTCTTGGGAGCGATACCAGTATCTCATCACTTACTTTGACCTGCTCTGTGATTGCAGAAGAGGTCAGAGCTTTGGGTATCTCTCTATCTTAGGTACTTATATAGCCATCATTACTTTAGAACCAAACAATCTTTAATGTATTCAATCTGAAAACACTCTTGTGAGGTAGGGAAGTGCTGTTACACCATTTTACAGATAGGAATGTGGCAGAGAGAGTCTGATCTGCCCAAGGTCAACACAGGGAGGCTGTGGCAGAACAGAGAATTGAACATTGAACCTGTGTCTCCTGAATAAAAAGCGAATGCCCTAACCACTGGATCACCCTTCAAGAAAGCTAATGATTTGGAGCCATGTCTGCAGCTCCCATGCAACTACAGAATCTATACGGAGGCTAACAGAATTATGCTCACTCCAGGGTCTTATACCATGCTGCTTGGAATCGATGGCTTTTACAGGAGCCAATGCCACATCGTGGCACTATGCAGGGGTAATATATGGTCATTAGCCTACAAGGGGATTAACGTTAGCTCAGTTTGCCCTTCTTTGCACAGGTGCTCACAGGAGATAATGAGGCAATCCTGGAGACTGCAGGCCAGTCAAGTTGTCCAGCAGGCAGGAAGGAAACCTCTATGGGTCTACCGATTTACCATTGCCCTGCATCTTCTGTAGTCATTTATACCAGTGCAAAGTGAATGGAACATTCCATCCTGCTACTTGAAATAGGTAGCATTTGCAGTGCATGACTTCACTGGGTGTCACGCACTGGTGAATCAGGCCTGGATCTTGAAACACAGAAGGAGAGGACATTCTGCAGAATGGGTGCTGGAACTAGGGGTGCTGCCACACCTCCGGGCCTGAAGCGGTTTCCATCATATACAGGGTTTACAATTTGGTTCAATGGATCTCAGCACCCCCAGTATACAAATTGTTCCAGCACCCCTATTCTGGAGTAAGAAAGATGCCAAACCTCATACAGGAGTGAAGTGATGACACAGGCTGGAGTTTCTGTTATTTTATTGCCGCATCAGATGAATTGTTTTGTTTATTTGTTAAAACGGTTTCTTGCTCAATGTCCTGCCGAAAGCCTCAAAGAGCAACACAGGCAGCTTTTGTTGTTTTTTAAGGTTTTTGCTAATCCACCTGGCAAACCATCCTGCCACTTACACTCCTTTATTCTACCTGGCCCCTACAGGCCTTGTTGTGTCAACAAAATCCACCACAGACATCAGTGGGAGCAGTGCATGAGAAAAGAGCGCAGAACTGGGCTGTATGGTCAACAGCAAGCCTCATCCCAGAGAATGGCAAGCCTGCAGAAGTGCATTTTTGATAACAAAACTTTAACTGTATCTGGGCTGATATATGGGCTTGAGAATGACAGTAACAAAAAATAAACATCAGCTATGATATAAATGATACCAGTAACTATAACCAGATATTCCTTGCTACAGATAAGCATTTGCAAAGCCACAACTTCACTGTTATCAGGCGTTTGTTAACAAATTAATCAAAGATGTCTTATGAGCATATGTTATAAAATACATCTGGCCAAAATAAGGAAAGTAGAGTGATTTTTTAAAGAAGTTATATGTGGCCATTTCTGCAATTATTTTAAACAGGGCACTCTTCCCTATGTGTTTCTTCTAGATTCATACTTCATAAGAGAGAAAATGTTCAATGCTGTTTCAATTCCTTTTGGGCTTGTAGCTATTTATTCCTTAAAACTACTCACTGAGAATATAATTGCAAGTGTTCGTTTGAAATAAAATGCTTTCTTTGCAACTCCTTTCCCTGCCCAAGCTCAGTAAAAGAAACCACAAAAAAACCAAAACCATTTGATACCTGGTATTTTGCAGATTAATTCAGGTTTCAAATTAAGCAGAAAATTTGCTTTTGTTGAAGTTGTGGTTTTGTTCATTAAACTCATAATAAGCCCCAGAGGGTTTGGAAGAGGGAGTGTGTTATTAGAAAGAAACCAAAAATGAACATTCTTCAAGGGAAAAAAAGAGGCATGAAAAACCTTTATTTAAAAATCTTTCACTGAAAAATTTAGAATCTCTCTCATGACCTCCAAAAGTTTCTCTTTTCTACTGGTTCACTATTTTATCAAGACTCATTCTGAATGTTATAGTAAATGTACCAATTTCCCTGGACTTCTTTCCTCCTCTCATTCCCTCCCCCCAACCCCCAAAAAACCACCTATAAAATTTCAACAAAGTTCAATAGATACTAAATAGGCTTCTACAAAATTCATTCTAAAACCCACAGAATTTAATAGATAAAATCTATTTCAAGAAATTTGCAAACCAATCTATACATTCTAATAGAAAATCATATCCCTGCAATAGAATTCTATAGGGCCACTGAAACATTACCTAGAAAGGATCTCATTGTCTATTAAGGTCAGTAGAAAATTCCCACAAAAGCAGTTCTGCTAGCTTTCCTGGTCTCTCTCTGCTTCTCCTCCCTCTATCAGCACCTGTCTTGATTACCTGAGGCTCAGCCACTCCAAGACATAATGGGACACCCAAAATCCCCACGCAGCCTGGTCTTGTGCAATCTGAAAGATTACCTACTTCTCTCTAAAATGTTAAAATACATTACTACTAATTTTTTCCATGAAGAAAGAAGCAAAATACAACTTTTGTACACAATACTATCAATATATATATATTACTACAGCACAAATTCGCATATCTATCTAATCCATTACAATAAGATTATATACATGTGCCAAACAGGTCTGCTTCATACAAATGAAAAAAATGAATATATAAAAATACAATGTACATAAGATTCATGACTGTCTTCTCAAAATTTCTTTCCCAAATAAACTACACAGTTAGACTTTTAATTGTACTTTCCTCTCTCTCTCTCTCTCTGCCGGAATACCTGATATAAGCAGTTTGTATCTTCAAAACAGCTTACCAATCCCCAAGTTTATACACCTTCTCCAAAACAGCACCATAAGAGAAGGCATTTTTCTGTTTTCCAATGTTTTAATTTAACAGCTAAAAAAGTTACCAGTATTATTTTAACCCAACATTATATTTCATCCAGAGTTAATTTTAACTGCTATGTTCTTTAACAAAAATTTGAAGATTTGTAATAATTCTGTTGGCTGATTTCCCATTTATGATGTAAATTACTAATGTTTCACATGGCTAATAACTTAAATTAGTGCCATTGTCAAATCTATCTGACAACTTCAACTCTCAAGGCCCAGATCCAAAAGAGGTAAAGCATCATCCTAAACCCCAAATTTAGGCACCTCTGTATGGCACGGCTGATTATGAGAGAAGAGTGAGACAATGTACTGTGAGGCCTGGTCTACACTACAAAGTTAGGTTGACATAAACCGCGTTATACATTATTAACTCAACCTGCGTCTACACTACCGAGTCCCTTCCACCGACCCAAAGGGCTTGTAAAATCAACTTCTGTACTCCACCTCCACGAGAGATGTAGCACTTCAGTCGACAACCACTCGTCGGTATGGGGATAGTGTAGACACTGTTGTATACAAGTCATTATGAGAAAATTCTCATGCCCCAGTTACAGAACAGCCCTTCCCATTGCATTAGGGCTTGTCTTCACTACCCGCCGATCCGGCGGGTAGCAATCGGTCTATCGGGGATCGACTTACCGCGTCTAGTGAAGACGCGATAAAATCGATCCCTGATCGCTCTGCCGTCGACTCCGGAAATCCACCACGGCAAGAGGCGGCAGCGGAGTCGGCGGCAGCGGTCGACTTTCCCCCATCCTCACAGCCAGGTAAGCCGACCTAAAATACGCAACTTCAGCTACTGTATTCACGTAGCTGAAGTTGCGTATCTTAGGTCGGACCCCCGCTGTAGTGTAGACCTAGCCTTAGATTGTATACATTCTGTCACATGGTCCAGTCCCTGAGGCCCTTGCTACAGGGGTAGGTACTTACTGCTGTGACTGTCACTAGGCCCATTGAAGCTACCCTAATCTGCTGAGTATGAAGCACACCCAGAGTCTGCTGGTTTCATTCAGAAGTTTCTAGTGGGTAACTTTTGTCAGTATAGAGATTAGGGATTTCCAAAAGAGACATTGTGAATTGTTTGTATATTTCAAAGAATACATATACACCTATATAAGACTTCAATAATAATTGCAAACTTATACATGTTTACAGTGACTTCTTGCTTTACTGTCAGCTGAGAATACATAAAAAATGAAAGAAGTAACCACTGTTAATACAGGGAAAACCATATACATTTCAGTTCATATTACTGAAGAGAGAGGTATGTTTTGTAGTCAATATTTTGTTTTTTAAATGTAGGGAACCTTACAGTTGTATTTAAAAATGATAATGATTCTACCAATATGCAAGGGCATGAGCTTTTGGAGCAGGTAATTTTATTCTTTCTCCAAATAAGTAAAGCTGACTCATTGTTGATCTATGAGAGGAACACATATGGGTATAAATGGAGACATTCTGTGTGGATTTGGAGGTGCAAAACAACATTATTTCCTAATAAGCACTATAACAGTATTGATTGTTGTTCTGTATGACCTATGTTTAGAAATGTTTGTTTTAACTTTCGGCCAAATTCTACCCTAAAATAAGCACACACACAACTCCTGTTGTATCCAATGTAATCTGAGCCTGCTTTTAAGGGGGTAGATCCTAAGAAACCCAATATTAAACATGTCATCTATATTTTTATTCTACCAAAAAAAGTTAATGTAACATGACTAGATCTCATTTTAGAGACTATTTTTATTATTAACAATGTTTTTAAAACTAGCATATATAGCAAATGCTAATTTCACTGGTGCAAACCAGTACGTAAATAGCATCTTTTAGTCATCCCAAGCATAGCAAAGCTAGTGGTTTCCGGTGTACCTCTTGGGATGTAATGTGTTGGCAATAACATAAGAAACTATTGAGGGGGAAAATGTGAGCTCAATAGGCAGTTTGTTCACCTAGCTTACTTGTTTTTAGGGCCGCTTTTAAAATAACTATGCTAAAAGTAAAATTCTTCCATTTACACCTATATGCAAACGAGCCACTAAAGAAAAATGCTTAGGATAAGTCAATTTATCACAAGTTCGCAAAGCAGTTCTGTGACCAGTGGTAACAACTTTCCAGAAATCTCCTATCTTCTACAGGTTAATGATGAGAACTAAATTAAACCGGTTTATCAGTTCTGCCTCTCTCAACAATTCAAAAAAGATGTAAAATAAAAGACCCCTGAAAACATCACTGTTTCTGCAACAGGTATTACAGAAAGGAAATGTAGGATGGTGCACATTTCTGGTGCCGCATGTCAAATAGTCTTTACTTCGTTGCCTGTGATACTTAGTCGGACAGAGCAGCACTACAACCAAAGTTCCAACACAGAGAATGTCAGTGTCAGAGGGACTCCGTGGCAGCGAAAAGAGGTAATACAGAAGATAATAAAGGCAAGTCTGAAAGTTAAACCCCACCTATAATAAACAACACTTACAGTAAGTTAAACCATAAGCAATGACATCCATCTAAGTGACAGAGAAATAAGTCATCTACCTTAATAAAATAACTAAGGAGCAGCATCAAGACCACGCAGTGCTCAAATTTACAACCATTATGGCCATATGATTTTAGCAGTGGTGCGAAAAGGAATGAATTATTTACACACACATTTGTATTACATATATATTATGTATAGTCAATGGAGCTATGCCAATTTACACCAACTGAGGAGCTGGCCATGTGTATGCATATGTGTAAATATTCTCTTTTCGAACATTGTCTAAAATCATGTAAGCAATGAGGTTTTGTATGGACCCCATTCTTCAGACTCAGGGCCAGTAAATCCGCCATCTTTGAAAACTGTTCAGTTCTGCCTCATTCTTGTCAATCATTTCATAACAGCATGTTGTAAGCTACATTTCCACAGTATTGTTCACTCAAGTATCTCAGAGCTCTTTCCACAAACAAAAAGAGTCCAAACTTTAAAAGCTCAGCTGCATTTGCATGTAAAAAGCCTGACTGGCACTGCAAACGGCAGATTTCGAACTTCCTTTTTGAAGATAATGAAGATAAAGTCAGGATGTAATAGTAGTGTATACTCTTTTAGTGAACATTTCAATGTGCATTTTAGTTTCCTCGATAATGTTTAAATACTGTGCCACCCACTAATGCTGATGAAGTTAGGATTCCATCAGCATTTCCATTAAAACCTCTGAATTAATATTATCTGGGTTTATAAAGTATTCATAAAATAGGATCATGCTGGAAATAATAAAAAAATATCTTCCATGTCAGACAGTACCCTCTTTTCCCACCAGGGAGGAAAGGCTGATCAGCACCTAGCAGTATCAAGCTGCAAAGTAATAATGTTATGGTGAAAGGTACTAATGGCTCGCACACTAGAGATCATTGATACATAAGCACACAGCATGAAACTATCCATAGAAAGAGTTTGAGATGCCATGCAGCAACTGCCCTTAACTGTTGTTAAGGGTACTACTGCATGAGTTAGAGCACTCTTCTTTGTATGGTCTGTTAGACCTTTCTGAGGCCAGCTCTACACTAGAAACTTTTGCTGATATAGGAAAATCACTAGGGGGGGTGATTTTTAAGATATTTCTATATTGGAAGAAGCCCTAATGTAGACACAGTTATACCAGCATATTAGTGCATTATAGCTTATTTTGCTCACGGGGAAGTAGCATAAGCTATACTGGCAAAAGCATTTTTCTGCTGGTATGAACTGCACCTACACTAGGAATGTACTTCACCATGCTATCAGCGTAGCTATCCCAGCACACCTTTTCTACTGTAAACATAGCCTGAGCCGCCTTTGTTTTGCAGATGTGGATACACAAAAGGAGGGCTAATGGCCTGCCACCTGTTCCAGACCATTCATTTGAGGGGAACCTTGGACTTGCGGTTTACTAGGTGTAAAGTGAAGAGGCAGCAGGAGAAAAATGGGCCCAGATTATGTTTAAGCAGTTGGATTCTGTTTGCGTCTTGGAGAGAGATGGGGGCCAAGGCAGCTGCTTCTTGGAACAAGGCAGTAGTGCCTAATCGGCCGTTCCTGCAGAAGAGAGCTGCCCATGTGCAGTTTGCTGGCACTGCTAGTCAAGGGAACCAGACTCGTATATTTTATACATAGGTGTTTTCTTAGCAGAATTTCTCTGACTTCATGTCACCAACTTCTGCTCTAAACGGGCACCTGACCAACAAAGCTCCCAAACGTGCTTTGTCTTGGCAAAGGGGCAACAACAATGAAATGTACTATTTAACCTTTTTCCCCCCCTTTCCAAAGTTTCCCCCAGTCTTGGGCTGGATGTCAAAAATATTAGCTGGTTCCCACCATTCTCTATAAATCTTGTGGAGGGGAAATCTGGCCTAGCATGGACTGACACCATCTGCTCGTTTAGCTTTTTATTAGTCAAAATGTTCAAGTTTGAAAAAAATATCTGCTGCATATAGGCAATATTCATTATTCATCAGAACATGTGCTCAACACTGTGAGCCCAGTCACGTGTTATAACAAACCCACTGACATGCCAAGTTACAGATACAGCACTGTGTCAATGTGAGTGTCTCGTATATTTCTGTTGACTATGGGGAGCACTGCACTGCAAGCTGCTACTACAATTCTGCTGTACAGAACATTATTCACTGAGCATCCCGCAATGCTGTACAACCAAAGCTGAATTAGAAACCATCAGTTTAATGTCAGTGCTTCAGTATAGAAATTATCTATGCTGACAGGAGAGGTTCTCCCATCACTGTGATTAAGCCATCTCCCCAAGAGGTGGCAGCTAGGACTTAGGTCGGCTTAACTATGTTGCAGGGACAATATGCAGCACACTGTTCCCAAGGAGATGTCCCTGGCTAGTGAAGAGAAGCAACAAATAAGGAAGTTTTGCGAGGGAATTCTCCAGGTGAAGGAGGAGAGCCTATGTGACAAGACAAACCTGTTGTGCCCATTTTGGTGCAGTTAGACTAAAAATAAGGCCCTTCGTTTTCATTTTTACCAAAAAGTCCCCAGGTTTTACAAATAGTATTATTCAGATTTTACCAATTTCCACACAATTTTGAACCAGTCAAGTACCTGAAAAGCACTAATTATACTAAGAAAATCCAATCCATTACTTTAGGTAGATGTCTTTATGTTAATAATACATTAGTCCAAGTATAAATGCAAGGCTGTCTGTTTAAGTAAAGCAATGTAGTGAAAGATACAGATGCATATGCATACGTATATGTACCGTTAATGCACAGTTCATGAAATAAAGCCCAGAATTAACCTGCTTTGACTTTCAATACTCTTATTTTTCTCTATTTGTTGCTTTTTTCTGTCCTTCTGTCCCCCAATATTTACCCTGGAAACTGTGAAGTTAATTTTATTTTTTGTAATAAACACTGTCAAGTTCTTGGGAAATTTTAACAAAATAAAAGCTAAATACAAAGGGCCATGGTTAGAGAGGAGCTCAAAGAAATATATTTTAAAAGCTGTCTTTACTCATTAACGAAATTCAGACTTTGGTCTCAAGCCTCATATCAGAAAAACCTTATCAAAATATTCACAGGCCCAGTACAATAAACACAGCAGACCCCATGACTCTGTTTGTTCTCTTCCCCCTCAGTAAGCCCCTAAAATATAATTTTTACCACAAAAGAACTTTGGCAGCTTATAGCTCCGGAGTCGCTGTGTAAGTAGTATTACTGCTAGCGAGTACAGGACACAGGTTATGTTGTCACACGCAAGCCACTTAAACCAAGAGTGAGCCCAGAACAGAAGGTAAGGGCAAATTGAGAAGAAACCTGATAACTTGTGCTGTGGAGAGGCCTGCACTCTGTATTGCCTCAGTTTGCAGCGTAAGGCCTTCCATAGATTAAACATTTAAAAAAATAACTTCTTTATGGTATGATTTAGAACCTGTAACTTTACTACATACCAGCACACTGTGGCTTACTACCTACAGGATACTAGACCGAGTTTATTGCCCTGTGTAAAGGGCAGTGTCCACCACCCACTACCCAAGAGCATCCCAGCAAAAGGAAATGGGACTTAGAAAGGGGAAAATCTGTACCCCCTGCTTTACTAGGTACAGATTACTCACCCTCCTCCCCCCGCCCACTAGGAGCTGCCCAATCCCCACCCACCTCTTGGGGTAGGGTACCAGGTGATCAACCCTTGCTCTGTCTCTCCCAGCAGCTGGAACCCAGATGTTGGGTGTTTGCATGGGAAATGAGGCCTTTCTCTCCCTTCCTCCTCTGTACTGACACATCAGCCAAGATCTAGCCCTTAATAAATATATTTAACAGGTCTGTTCTCCCACCCATCCCCACCTATCAGGCAGGCAGGCAAGATTTCTCAGCCCCTGAAAATAGGAGCAGGCCAGGTTTTCAAAGGCATAATGAATTTCCAGTAGGGATTTACTTTGCTTATAGACATTCCTCCATTTGGCCTACATTGTACTGATGAAGCTTGTTAATAGGGGCAATTTCCTGTGCTCTCAGGATGTCTGTATTCAATGGAACGGTTTGATAGCATAACCAGTGGAGCAAGATACAATACAATGTGTACCAGCAAGTGGGCTACTTTCTACAAACAAGATCATCTCTATTAACAGTACACCCACATGGTAATAGACTTCAGTTGGATTAGCTACAGCATACCTGCATAGATTCTGATTTGGTGCAAAGAAAATGCACCTTGGAAGATATATACATTTGTGGATCACATCTGAGTGTAAGTGAACTCCACAATACTTCTACAATGAAAGTCAATACCTTCTAATTTATAGGCAAGAGGATAAAAATAGACAAAGTGCTCCAGAATATGATCTCTAACTCAAATGGAGATTTTCTTCTCCAGCAATCAAACCAACTGGGGAATGTTATCCGACAGTGACAGGATTAACAAAAAGAAAGCCACCGCACTACTGCAAATTTCTTCCAAGGACTACAGCTCACCACCAAAGTCACCATGCTTATTGGGGCACAGAGCAGTACATCAGCGCTCAGCCTGGCTTGTTTTTCTTTTTCTAAACTTTGCCACAAACCCATTATGGAATATAACTGTTTACATAAGAAACACTAAATACATTAAAAGCCAAACACACAATCAAATTCCTTGACAAAAGTACGCTTCAGCATTATAGCAATTTCTTCACTGAAACACACATATATCTGTGATTATAGTTTCACATAACAACTAACCATGGGCCCACACTGCTTGTTCTCACTCTCCTTCTCCAAGTTACACATCAAAACCTCTCCCCAATTACTGAAGTTGTCTCTAAAGAAGGAATAGAGAGAGTAGACGCAGGAAGGGGTTTGTTGTTGTTGTTCTAGGTAACTCCTTCTTAAAAAAAAAAAAAAAAAATACAGCTCAGTTGCTAAGTGTCATATCAGCAACATTTTGAAAACAAAAACAAAACATTTAATTCTGAAAGCTGATTAAAACCTTTAAGAGTTTGGGAGGCATAGGGGAAGTAGCCACTGGTGTGGAATAATTACAGTCATTTTCTTGCTGGAATTAAAAATGGAGATGATAATCACTCTTCACAGACTAGACAGATCTATTTCATAGACTATTTTATAATAGGAATTTTAGGTTGAATTATTGTTCCATTACAATAAATACGTCAAATGAGATTTAACTTCCCAATTCCAACTCTAAAAAAAAGTCTAAATAATAAACAAAATTACTTCTGTCACACTTTATTACACTGCAGTGATTTTTTAAGTTAAATCATTTGTCTAAAATGAAAATCAGTTATATTTATACAAATTCTACCTTCTATCTGCCATTAATTGTAGCTGCAAGCTCCATACTGGAAAAGATTACATGATTTTGCAAATAATGGAGGAAGTTAGCTAAAGCCACTTAGGGCCTGATCCAAAACCCACTGAAGTCAATGGAAAGACTGCAGTTGACTTCAAAGGGCATTGGCTAGAGCCCTTATGAAGCATTTCATTTTTTGAGAACACAAGGAGGTAGGTAAATTACCATGTTTTCCGTAGTAGTTTTCTTCTTCCCTAGCCATATTACTGCTTCCTGATCAGTTTAGCAAGCTATGTCTAAGAGGGGTATTAACTGCAGACTTCTGTGCTGGAAGCAGTTTCCCCAGTAGGCTTAATCCACAAAAGTACTATTCAACCAGGTTTAAAAATAAAGCTGCTTGGACTGGCATAGGCTCCTCCAGTAGGAATGGAAACTTACAAAGGAGGCAGGGCTTTCTGCTAATAGAAAAATGATATCACCCACTGCTCCACCTACCTACTCCAGACCAGTCTGGGGCTATAAATGTCACAGAGTAAAGGGAAGCTCTCTTAAAGCTCTTATTAAGTTGTACCATATTTATAGGGGAAAAACATCAAATGAGAGTTCATCTGAGAAAATGAGAGTGGGGATCAAAGTCAGGCTTACTACATAAGAGCAACAGACTTACAACTAGTACTATGGAGCCGCTATCAAACTAGAAAAAGAATCAGCGACAAAAACTGGCAACACATGGCAAAATAAGAAGTCTTTGGGAAGATATCAGTATCGACATGCCCAGCAAAGAAAGAGTAAGGGAGGTCACTAAAGGTGCAAATTCTGCTGTTCTTGGGCAAATCTCTGTATGTGTGTGTGCGCGTGCGCTTCTCTTGCTATTACATACACATGTATACTCTATGCAAATCTATATTATATAGATACACATACTCTAACACACAAGCTTCCAGATTTTTTTTTAAATTCTGTAACAGCTGTAATTCCATGATGTCTTTTTTGTTGCTATGGGGCTTGTTAGTTTAAGTCAAAATGAGACTCTCAGTTAAGCACGGCCCATACATTTGGTGGAAAAAATTTCTATGATGAGTGCCAATGTCAATTTATTGTGGATTTCAAAAGATTTTCATTTTCATCAATTCCAGGGAACTGGAGAGTAGAAGCTTTCAGATCTCCTGGAGTAATTAATTCCACTCACTAGTTGTCTTGCTTTGATACAGTAAAAATTGTATCTATGTAGAAAGAAAATTTTGCTGTTAACTACTTGCAAGTGTGGAGGGTTTTTATATATGGCAATTAATGTTGGGGGGGTTGTTTGGGAGGTTGTTTCTTTTTTTTAGGGGTGCTGTTAGAGCTGAAAAATTACTCTGTTTTTAACTCTGGAAGACAGCTTGAAAATACCATACCTTAAATTGCAATATCTTTTCTATTAATATTAATTATTTATTGATATGATGGTAGTGCCCAGAAAGCGTAAGGTACTCCCCAAACACAGAGGAATAGACAGTACTATTAACTTCTGGGAGTTGGAGATACCCTGCAATACCAAGGATTAATTTGGGGTCCTATGGAGATTTGTGATTCACAGCCCCCACCATAGAACATCTGTCTGCTTTTAGTCTCAAAGTACCCAAAGGTGCACATTTCACTTCTGACATGACAACAGGGTTAATAGAAGTATGCAAACATTAGTGAGCAGCTGGACATGTGTCAAGTGGTAATTGCTACAAAAAGTTAACAAGTTTTATTTATAACTATGAGGCTGAATGGGAAAATAGTTGAAAACCTGAAGATAATGATCTATGGATACTACTCTACTTTAATGGAGAATATTAAAATGAAGCCCTGATTAACTGAATTGATGTCCCAGAAAACCAGATGAGATTCAGATACGCTGATTTGATAATGGTCCTGAGGGTATGGATACATTTGAATTCATAGTTTCATTTATTGTCTTCACCTTGCATGCATAACTCCTACAGCTGTCAGTGGGCTGCGTCCTTCCCTCCCACCGCCTCCTTGCGGGCTAGCAGATTCAACAGTGACAATGTATTTGAGCAGTGTGTAGACCTGAAAACCTCTCCTCTGGCTGGCTCCACAAATGCAGCTCTTTGGAGCCAAAAGGAAAGACTCTTAAAGGAATCCCACAGACCTCATGAAAAGCAGGTAAGTGTCAATACTTAAATATTTTTTTAAAAAATCTATTTTTGTTTCTGTAGTGGCTAAGGCTAAGGCCTTGGCAACTTCAGAAATAAAACTGTCAAAGGAAAGGTGGCATTGAGCCCATAGGAAAGATTTGCCTTCCTTAATATTAATTTTATTTTCTCCTGCTTTTGACTTGCTACAGCACTTACAGTACTTTAAAGGGCAAGCCTGGTCCTGCACACCCTGGACAGGAAACCCAGTAAGAACATAAGAACGGCCATACTGGGTCATACCAAGGTCCATCTAGCCCAGTATCCTGTCTTCTGACAGTGGCCAATGCCAGGTGCCCCAGAAGGAATGAACAGAACAGGTAATCATCAAGTGATCCATCCCCTGTCACCCATTCCCAACCTCTGGCAAACAGAGGCTAGGGACACCATCCCTGCCCATCCTGGCTAATAGCCATTAATGGACCTATCTTCCATGAATTTATCTAGTTCTTTTTTGAACCCTGTTATAGTCTTGACCTTCACAACATCCTCTGGCAAGGAGTTCCACAGGTTGACTGTGCATTGTGTGAAAAAATACTTCCTTTTGTTTGTTTTAAACCTGCTGCCTATTAATTTCATTTGGTGACCCTTAGTTCGTGTGTTATGAGAAGGAGTAAATAACACTTCCTTATTTACTTTCTCCATACCAGTCATGATTTTATAGGCCTCTATCATATTCCCCCTTAGTCCTCTTTTTTCCAAGCTGAAAAGTCCCATTCTTATTAATCTCTCCTCATATGGCAGCCATTCCATACCCCTAATCATTTTTGTTGCCCTTTTCGGAACCTTTTCCAAGTCCAATATATCTTTTTTGAGATGGGCGACGACATCTGCATGCAGTATTCAAGATGTGGGCATGCCATGGATTTATATAGAGGCAATATGATATTTTCTGTCTTATTACCTATCCCTTTCTTAATGATTTCCAACATTCTGTTCGCTTTTTGAGTACCGCTGCACATTGAGTGGATGTTTTTAGAGAACTATCCACAATGACTTCAAGATCTCTTTCTTAAGTGGTAACAGATAATTTAGACCCCATCATTTTATATGGAATTATGTTTTCCAATGTGCATTACTTTGCATTTATCAACATTAAATTTCATCTGCCATTTTGTTGCCCAGTCACCCAGTTTTGAGAGATCCTTTTGTAGTTCTTTGCAGTCTGCCTTGGACTTAACTATCTTGAGTAGTTTTGTATCATCTGCAAATTTTGCCACCTCATTGTTTACCCCTTTTTCCAGATCATTTATGAATATGCTGAATAGGACTGGGCCCAGAACAGACCCCTGGGGGACACCACTATTGACCTCTCTCCATTCTGAAAACTGATCATTTATTCCTACCCTTTGTTTCCTATCTTTTAACCAGTTACCGATCCATGAGAGGACCTTCCCTCTTATCCCATGACTGCTTAGTTTGCTTAAGAGCCTTTGGTGAGGGCCCTTGTCAAAGGCTTTCTGAAAATCTAAATATCCACTGGATCCCCCTTGTTCACATGCTTGTTGATCCCCTCAAAGCATTCTAGTAGATTGGTGAGGCATGATTTCCCTTTACAAAAACCATGTTGACTCTTCCCCAACAAATTTTGTTCATCTACATGTCTGACAATTTTGTTCTTTACTATAGTTTCAACCAGTTTGCCCGGTACTGAAGCCTGTAATTGCCGGGGTCACCTCTGGAGCCCTTTTTAAAAAATTGGCGTCACATTAGCTATCCTCCAGTCATTTGGTACAGAAGCTGATTTAAATGATAGGTTACAGACTACAGTTATTAGTCCTACAATTTCACATTTGAGTTCCTTCAGAACTCTTGGGTGAATATCACGTGATCCTGGTGACTTATTACTGTTTAGTTTATCAGTTTGTTCCAAAACCTCCTCTAATGACACCTCGATCTGGGACAGTTCCTCAGATTTGTCCCCTAAAAAGAATGGCTCAGGTTTGGGATTCTCGCTCACCTCCTCAACCATGAAGACTGACAGAATTCATTTAGTTTCTCTGTAATGGCCTTATTGTCCTTGAGTGCTCCTTTAGCATCTCGATCGTCCAGTGACCCCACTGGTTGTTTAGTAGGCTTCCTGCTTCTGATGTACTTAAAAAAAAAATTGCTATTACTTTTTGAGTCTTTGGCTAGCTGTTCTTCAAATTCTTTTTTGGTCTTCCTAATTATATTTTTACATTTCATTTGCCAGAGTTTATGCTCCTGTCTATTTTCCTCAATCAGATTTAATTTCCACTTTTTAAAGGATGCCTTTTTGCCTCTCACTGCTTCTCTTACTTTGTTGTTTAGCAACAGTGGCACTTTTTTGGTTCTCTGTTTTTTAAATTTGCGGTATACATTTAAGTTGAGCCTCTATTATAGTGTCTTTAAAAAGTTTCCATGCAGCTTGTAGGGATTTTACTTTTGGTGCTGTACCTTTTAATTTCTGTTTAACTAACCTCCTCATTTTTGTGTCGTTCCCCTTTCTAAAATTAAATGCTACAGTGTTGGGCTGCTGTGGTGTTTTCCCCACCACAAGGGTGTTAAATTTAATTATATTATGGTCACTATTACCAAGCGGTCCAGCTATATTCACCTCTTGGACCTGATCCTGTGCTCCACTTAGGACTAAATCAAGAATTGCCTCTCCTCTTGTGGGTTCCAGGACTAGCTGCTCCAAGGAGCAGTCATTTAAGGTGTCAAGAAACTTTATCTCTGCATCCTGTCCTGAGGTGACATGTACCCAATCAATATGGGGATAGTTGAAATCCCCCATTATTATTTTTTTATTTTAATAGCCTCTGTAATCTCCCTGAGCATTTCACAGTCAGGTGATCGGTAATATATCCCTACTGCTATATTCTTATTATTCGAGCATGGAATTACTATCCATAGATATTCTATGGTACAGTTTGGTTAATTTAAGATTTTTACTTCATTTGATTCTATGCTTTCTCTCCCATATAGTGCCACTCCCCCGCCAGCACGACCTGTTCTGTCCTTCCAATATATTTTGTACCCTGGTATTACTATGTCCCATTGATTATCCTCATTCCACCAAGTTTCTATGATGCCTATTATATCAATATCCTCATTTAATACAAGGCACTCTAGTTCACCCATCTTATTATTTAGACTTCTAGCATTGTATAAGCGCACTTTAAAAACTTGTCTCTTTTTAGCTCTCTGCTGTTACATGATGTAGTGCCGTGGCACCCAGACCGTGGCCTCTGTAAGGAACCTAGAAGGAGAATGTGGACAGGAGTCTAGACAGGGCACTGGAGATCAGTGACAAGGTCTGTAGAGCAGGACCAGTGGCTTGCTGATATGAGAAGTGCTTCCCTGTGGAGAGGAAGCCTGGGAAAGAACCAGCAATCCTCCTGCCTTCTTTCCCAGGAAACGGGTGGAGGACTGCTATGCACATGACATAAATCTGCCCTGTAGGGTTGCCAGCCTTTCTCCACAGAACCCTTTAACTAAGCAACCCTCTCCTAACATAACCAACTGCTTCACTGGACACCCACAAATACTAGTGTTGGGGGGAAAACAAAAAACCTGTCTCCTAAAGGGTATGTGGAGATGTGCAAAAGGGGGGCAAAGTTAAGGTTGTGGTGCATGGGCAGTGGTGTACAGTACGGTAGCTGTGGCAATGTTAAGATGGGTATAGGTGGGTGGAGGAGGAGAAAGTATGTACTCTTGGGTGTTTTAATTTTAGTTTCTTTGCTTTTGGGGTGTGTTAGGTACACTATATGTGCAGCAACCCTCAATGCTTCACAATGAAGCTTTTGTGTATTAATAGAGGGATTCGGACTGTGGAGTCACAATTCTTTTACATTTTTGAAATTCCAATGACTTAACTGGAATTACTCCTGACTTATGCCCTTTCCATTGATTTCAGCAGGCTTTGTATCAGGCTCTTACCCCAGTGTGAGCAAAAGGAGAATCAGCTCCATAGATTGTACAGTACTCTGGAATTCTTTGGCTTGAAATAAACTACAAAAATAAGCTAGAATTATTATTATTCACACAGTTAAGTTAAGCTGTTTCTACAGATTTTATATCTGCAAATCCAGATATCCATTCATAAGGAGAATCTTGTGGATGGTTACACACTTGCATGAGTTGGATTTAGAGCAATGTACATTCATGAAAGTCAAATATGGATATAAGGATTCTTCCTCTTTTTTATTTTTTTTAAGTTTGACAAAAGTTTGGATTATTTCCAGGTAAGCACACAAGAGCAATGGCTCCTAACAGTTTACTATGGTTACTCAAAACTCCACACAAATACACACATTTTTTGCCTTGCTCTCAGAACTCAAAATACCAACAGTGCTATGAACCAGCTGTGAGCTAGAAAAACATTTGGGTATTGGTTTCCACATGAACACATCAAAACACACCCACTTTTCTTCTAAAATTCCTATCTACTGTAGGGCCTGAATACTCATTTATCTAACTAGCTGTACAGCATCTAAGAATGCTGGAAACAAAACTGGATGTTTTATTCCAGTGCCTACAAAATGTTCCCACATTAATAGCTCTTAGATCATGATGCTAGTACTTGTGATCTGGGAGCAGACTAAAATGTCTGGGTGCATTTGTGCATGCACCACATTCTGCTCTCTGTGAAATGGACTGATTGTTTATTTACTAACTGAAAACAAGATACTACATTCCGAAAAATAATTGTGCTTTTGCAGCCAGTTTTATTATGACAGAAAACATAACCCACGGTTGGCCAAATCCAAGTAGTTCCACCTAAGTCAGTGTGATTATTCACATGAGGAGGGAAAACACTAAATGTCAGTCTTTTAATGACTTCTCCCCATCCTCCCCATTTAGTGTGAAAGGAAAGAAGGTAACTGAAAGGAGGCAGAGCAAGCAGGTTTTGGAAAATGCAAAGCCAGAATACTAACATGCCTGCAAAAAGCTACAGACTCAGGAGCTTTCCCAGAAGGGGCTACTTTTGGATGTCCTCTCTAATAGATTCATCAGGTTTGAGTCACTGGGCTAAGAACTGGAGGAACATTTTTTCTTTGTGTTATTTTCTTCACACGCACCAGGGGTCACCCAATGAAATTAATAGGCAGCAGTTTTAAAACAAAAGGAAGTACTTCTTTATACAATGCACAGTCAACCTGTGGAACTCATTGCCAGGGGATGTTGTGAAGGCCAAAACTGTAACAGGTTCAAAAAGGAATTAAATAAGTTCCTGGAAAATAAGTCCATCAACAGCTATTAACTGAGATAACAAATAAGATAACTAAGATAACAAATAAAAATACACAAAATGGGTTGATGTTCACATTATGTTACCATAGATGTGAAATACAATACAAAATGCACTGTGAACAGCAGCCAGTGCCAACATGTCTGGTTTGTTTACTCTAGGTATTGTGATATCTGCATTAGAAAATGAGCAAAAGAAATTGCAGCTGTTGTGTGAAATTGCAGCTGTTGTGTCAAATCTAAATTCTTGAAGTTGTTTTTATGAAATAATCTAGCCACACCTCCCTTTAGCCATGTACAGTATTTGAGAGTAAATTCCCAATGTGCAATCCTGACTGGTATCTAGTTTCAGTGTTACTTGTAGTGAATATGATTAAAACACCAATTCTGAAATTTCAGTTGTAAAACACACACACACACACACACACACACACACACACACACACACACACACACACACACACACACACACACACAGAGGCAGCACTGTTGATTCCCATGACAATTTTACACAACAAGGCTAGATTAAACCATATAGCAACAAAAGTTAACAGACTGCTTAATAAGGTCAACCTTGTTGCCTGAATCTGTGGTAAACGATGCAAAAAAATCTCATCCAGTAGTTCACTATGGCCAAGTGAATAAAGCTCTACACAGTCTGTATATGAAACCACATACTCTGCCACTGCAAAACAAAGCATCATTGTAATATTTACTAATCAAGCTACTTATCATATCCAGCATATCTAACTACTATTGAACACTGATTTTTTACCTATTTTAAAATATTAACCACTGCGTGTGAGCCAATCTCACTGTGAGTGAGCGCTCTTCATTATACCAACTGTAAGTGCCCAATTTCCCTGCTTCTTCGCTATGCTTTAAGAGAATGGAATTAAAAGAAGCAGGGTAGCCAAATGATTACAGTTTTTATATATGCCTGGCTCCATTTGCACTGCCTCTCTCAAAGTCTGCTTCAACAAATCCTATATTGGACTATCATACAACACACATCTATATCAGCTGTCAAAGTAAATTTAGAGTACAGAGGGGCATATTAGAAAGCACACAACAGACATTGCTAAGCACAGATATACACTAGCTTAGAATTTTGCCAGCAAGCTATTAATCAACCCTAATGAACTGCTGTTTTCTATTTAGAACATGATTAGTTTCTTATGGTTTGTTGATGTTTGAGCCACAATGACACCATCATGTGGCTAGAAAAAGTGTTGCCCTTAAGTACACATTAACAAATAATGTAGTGGGGCCTGTACGTATATACACTGATTCCCTCTACTGGAAGTAAACAGATCTGCTCAAGTGCTTATACAAAAGGATAGGAGTACTTGTGGCACCTTAGGCCTGGTCTACACTAGGAGTTTATGTCGAATTTAGCACCGTTACATCGAATTAACTCTGCACCCGTCCACACCACAAAGCTATTTAGTTCGACATAGAGGTCTCTTAAATTCGACTTCTGTACTCCTCCCCAACGAGGGGAGTAGCGCTAAATTCGACATGGCCATGTCGAATTAGGCTAGGTGTGGATGGAAATCGACGGTAATAGCTCCGGGAGCTATCCCACAGTGCACCACTCTGTTGACGCTCTGGACAGCAGTCCGAGCTCGGATGCTCTGACCAGCCACACAGGAAAAGCCCCGGGAAAATTTGAATTCCTTTTCCTGTCTGGGCAGTTTGAATCTCATTTCCTGTTTGGACATCGCGGCGAGCTCAGCAGCACTGGCAACGATGCAGAGCTCTCCAGCAGAGATGGCCATGCAATCTCAGAATAGAAAGAGGGCCCCAGCATGGACTGATCGGGAAGTCTTGGATCTCATCGCTGTGTGGGGCGATGAGTCCGTGCTTTCCGAGCTGCGATCGAAAAGACGGAATGCAAAGATCTACCAGAAGATCTCTAAAGCCATGGCAGAGAGAGGATACAGCCGGGATGCAACGCAGTGCCGCGTGAAAATCAAGGAGCTGAGACAAGGCTACCAGAAGACCAAAGAGGCAAACGGACGCTCCGGATCCCAGCCCCAGACATCCCGTTTCTACGAGGCACTGCATTCCATCCTAGGTGCGGCCGCCACCACTACCCCACCACTGACCGTGGACTCTGAGGATGGGATATTGTCGACGGCCGCTTCCTCGGACATGTTAGCGGACGGGGAAGATGAGGAAGGAGATGAGGAGGACGAGGCAGTCGACAGCGCTTACAACGCTGATTTCCCCGACAGCCAGGATCTCTTCATCACCCTTACAGAGATCCCCTACCAACCGTCCCCAGGCGTTAACCCGGACACAGAATCAGGGGAAGGATCAGTCAGTAAGTGTTTTAAACATGTAAACATTTATTTTTAACAGAACAGGAATATTAACAATATTAACAATGGGTTTTTCATGTTTAGTTTGCCCTAGACGCTTCACGTTTCAGTCCTTGGCAGTGCAACTACTGAAAAAAAATCTAACAATGTCCGGTTTAGCATGATTGGTTTGCCCTAGGCGCTCTACTGTTTAGTCCCTGCCAGTGCAGCTACAGTAAAATCCGGTCTATATGTCCGGGGATAGAGCAGAAATCCTCCTGGGACATCTCCACGAAGCTCTCCTGGAGGTAATTGGAAAGCCTTTGCATCAGGTTCCTGGGGAGAGCGGCCTTATTGGGTCCTCCGTGGTACGAAACGTTTCCGCGCCAGGAGACAAGCAAGTACTCCGGGATCATTGCCTTGCAGAGCATGGCGGCATACGGCCCTGGTCTTTGCATGCTTTCCCGAAGCATCCTTTCTTTCTCCGTCTCTGAAATCCTCATCAGAGTGATGTCGCTCATGGTGACCTGCTTTGAATTAGGTAGGGGAATGTTATATTGGGACTGCTTGCCTGTTCCTTTACAGAACAGTAACCGGCGGTTTACAGCCACGCGGTGGAGGCGGGAGAGGGGCAGCATACAGGGATCTTTCCCTGGGACAGCCACGAGGGGGTGGGACAGGGGCAGAGTTCATGCTTGCCGGATTGCTGGCAGCAGGGACTGGCATTGCTTTGAACGTGAAAGGAGGCCAGTGCTATTATTAAAATTTTAAGCAGCCACAAGTCTACGGCTTACCATGTCGGCCTGCTACACAAATTCCGGTGTCCTGCCCCGCTTCTCTGATCTGCACTGCAAGACCCCAGGCACTGAATGCGAAGGCCGAAAATTCGACCTTGTCCTGAGTGCGCATGTGATAGGTGCTGTGCATGGTCTTGTTCACAGAGAAAGACTATGTTCTTTGTTCACAACTAAATTTATCTTTCTGAGGAATTCACTCCCTTTTTCCCATCCCACAGCTGCGACTGTCTCCCGACCTAGCCTGGCATCACACTCCCAGAGGCTAGCGCAGATTAGGCGTAGGAAGAAGAGGACACGGGAGGACATGTTCTCGGAACTTATGGGCTGCTCCCGAGCCCAGGCAGCCCAGCAGACCCAGTGGAGGGAGAACTTGTCCCAAATGCACCGATCACACATGGAACGGGAGGAGAGGTGGCAGCAGGAAGACCAGCAGGCGACTCAAACGCTGCTTGGACTAATGAGGGAGCAAACGGACACGCTCCGGCGCCTTGTGGATGTTCTGCAGGACCGGAGACAGGAGGACAGAGCCCCGCTGCAGTCTCTCTCTAACCGCCCTCCCCCGCCACAAAGTCCCATACCCCCCTCACCCAAAGTCCCAAGAAGGAGGGGAGGCAGAGTCCGTGAAAACTCTCACTCCACCCCTGCAGACTGCTCAAGTACCAGAAGGCTCTCATTCCCCAAAATTTGATAAGTCCTTTCCTTCCCGCCTCACCCAAGCCCCCGTCCCAGTTTCATCCCCCAGTTTCATGTGTAGTTGCTAATAAAAAATACGTTTCTGTTAATTACTGTTTCCATCATGTTCTTTTAGAGAAGAGTCTGTCTGAAGGGGGGGAAGGGGGTTGGTAATTGGACAGGACAGTCACCTTTACCAGGGTACAGAGGCGGGGGCAGGTTCAGCAGCAGTGCACACACACATTGCAGTCACTAGTTACCCTGGTCAGTCTGGGAGGTGGTTTTCATGTTCTGTGTGTGTGGGGGGGCTATGTGACTTTGTGGCGGGGGAGGGCGGTTAGAGATCTTATGCAGCGGTCCTTATCCTGGATCACAGAGCCACGCAGCAGGGGATCTGTAACCGTCCTCCCCCTGCCACAAAGTCACATAGCCCCCACACACAGAGTCCCGAACAGGAGGGGTGGCAGGCTCCGTTGAAACAACCAGTCCACCACTGCGGAGCCTGTCATTCCTGGAGTTTAGAAGCGTCCTTTGCATCACTACACTACACCCGCTCCCCACCACAGTCTGCGTCCCAGGTTCAACACTTTACCGAGAAAACAGTAATAAAGAAAACGGTGTTCATTAACAAAATTCAAGTGATTTTATTTTTAAACGTGTGTTGGAAGGGGGGGAACGGGGTGAACGGGGTATGTAACTGGAGAGGATAGTGAACATTTACTGGGTAAAGAAACGGGGGCAGGTTCAGCTTCTCTGTAAACAAACTTAATAGTCACAGGTTACCCTGCTCACTCAGGAACCTAGCTTTCAAAGCCTCCCGGATGCACAGCGCGTCCCGCTGGGCTCTTCTAATTGCCCGGCTGTCTGGCTGGGCGTAATCAGCAGCCAGGCTATTTGCCTCAACCTCCCACCCCGCCATAAAGGTCTCCCCCTTGCTCTCACACAGATTGTGGAGCACACAGCAAGCTGCAATAACAATGGGGATATTGGTTTCGCTGAGATCTCAGCGAGTCAGTAAGGTTCTCCATCTCCCCTTGAGACGTCCAAAAGCACACTCCACCACCATTCTGCACTTGCTCAGCCGGTAGTTGAAGACTTCTTTTTCACTGTCCAGGGTGCCAGTATAGGGCTTCATGAGCCAGGGCATTAGCGGGTAGGCTGGGTCCCCGAGGATGACTATAGGCATCTCCACATCCCCAAGAGTTATTTTGTGGTCCGGGAAGTAAATACCTTCCTGCAGCCGTCTAAACAGACCAGAGTTCCTGAAAACACGAGCGTCATGAACCTTGCCCGGCCATCCGACGTTGATGTTTGTAAAACGTCCCCTATGGTCCACCAGTGCTTGCAGCACCATTGAAAAGTAGCCCTTTCGGTTGATGTACTGGCTGGCCTGGTGGTCCGGTCCCAGGATAGGGATGTGAGTTCCATCTATAGCCCCACCGCAGTTTGGGAATCCCATCGCGGCGAAGCTATCTATGATGACCTGCACGTTTCCCAGGGTCACTACCTTTGAGAGCAGTACCTCAACGATTGCGTTGGCTACTTGCATGACAACAACCCCCACGGTAGATTTGCCCACGCCAAAGTGGTTCGCGACTGACCGGTAGCTGTCCGGCGTTGCAAGCTTCCAGAGGGCTATGGCCACTCGCTTCTGGACACTCAGGGCTGCTCGCATCCGGGTGTCATTGCGCTTCAGGGCAGGGGACAGCAACTCACAAAGTTCCAGGAAAGTCCCCTTCCGCATGCGAAAGTTTCGCAGCCACTGTGATTCATCCCAGACCTGCAGCACTATGCGGTCCCACCAGTCCGTGCTTGTTTCCCGGGCCCAGAATTGCCGTTCCACAACATCAACATGACCCATTGCCACCATGATGTCCTCGGCGCAGGGTCCCGTGCTTTGTGACAGGTCTGTGCCACTCTCAGACTTCAGGTCCTCACCGCGCTGCCGTAGCCTCCTCGCCCGATTTCTCAGCATCTGCCTCTGGGAAAGGTGGATGATAAGCTGCGAGGCGTTGACAACGGCCATAACTGCAGCGATGGTCGCAGCGGGCTCCATGCTCGCAGTGCTGTGGCGTCCGCGCTGTCACTGACCAGAAAAGTGCGCGAACTGATTTCCCGCCGGCGCTTTCAGGGAGGGAGGGTGGGAGTGACGGCTGGATGACGACAGTTACCCAAAAGCACCCTCAACACATTTTTTTCCCCAGAAGGCATTGGGGGCTCGACCCAGAATTCCAATGGGCAGCGGGGACTGCGGGAACTGTGGGATAGCTGCCCACAGTGCACCGCTTCCAATGTCGATGCTTGCCCCGTTAGTGTGGACTCACAAAGTCGAATTACTGTCCTTAATGTGGACACACACGTTCAACTTTGTAATATCGATTCCACATATTCGATTTAAGTAAAATCGAACTACTCTCGTAGTGTAGACATACCCTTAGAGACTAACTAATTTATTAGAGCATAAGCTTTCGTGGGCTACAGCCCACTTCTTCGGATGCATATAGAGTGAAACATATATTGAGGAGATAGATATATAGATAGATATATACACACACATACAGAGAGCATGAACAGGTGGGAGTTGTCTTACCAACTCTGAGAGGCCAATTAAGTAAGAGAAAAAAACTTTTGAAGTGATAATCAAGATAGCTCAGTACAGACAGTTTGATAAGAAGTGTGAGAATACTTATCTCCCCTTGTAAGTATTCTCACACTTCTTATCAAACTGTCTGTACTGAGCTATCTTGATTATCACTTCAAAAGTTTTTTTCTCTTACTTAATTGGCCTCTCAGAATTGGTAAGACAACTCCCACCTGTTCATGCTCTCTGTATGTGTGTGTATATATCTATCTATATATCTATCTCCTCAATATATGTTTCACTCTATATGCATCCGAAGAAGTGGGCTGTAGCCCACGAAAGCTTATGCTCTAATAAATTAGTTAGTCTCTAAGGTGCCACAAGTACTCCTGTTCTTTTTGCGGATACAGACTAACACGGCTGCTACTCTGAAACCTATACAAAGGATGTCAGCCCTACTGCTACAAAGAGCTAGTGGAGATTTTCCAATGGTAGTAGAGGTTTGTAGTAGAGAGCCAATGGTAGTAGAGGTTTGTAATTTGGTGCAAAAGCCATGAGTCTACTTGTCACTCAATCTATGCAGTCACTGAATGTCTGAGGTCTTTGTTTCTTACCTCAGTACTTCATTATATGGCAGACCGTACCATGCATTCTTTATAAGATCATTTACAATATGTTGTTATGGAATGGTACCATTGAATTATTGCTTTAAAAGTTAATTGAAAATTGTTGTAGAGAATGCTGCTGTGGTTAATTAGGTACTTCAGTAGTTTCCTGATACTCCCACAGGTCCCTGTGCTCTGTGGTTGGTTTATGCATTAAGAATTAATAAACTGAGCTTTTTAAAATAATGATATGAAGTACTGTATACTGTTTGCCTTTACATCAGTTTAATAGCATTGCATGTTGTGGGTGAAATGTTACTCATTTAGGCTCAACAAATGGTATGTGCAAGATTTGTGAAGATGTGGCAAAAAAAAAGTTAGTTAACAAAAATGGCAAGATGGCAGTTAGTGATCAAGTGATGTCAATGAGATCTGTGTGGGTGCAGAGGGTCTGCCCCTGTAGAACTCATTGCAAGATCAAGGCCCTAGTTCAGGAGTGTAATATTTTAATTATTTACAAAATAAAGGTAGAATGGTGCACAATATTTGCTAAAAATTCTCAGATCTTAAATTGGATTACAGTAGTAGCTCTTCTTCCACACTACTAAACTATACATCATTCACTTGTCCATCTATAAATAATAGTCAGATGCAGACAGACGCAAAATGGTTCAATGTCAAGCTAATTCTGTCTAACAGTGAAAACTAACTTTTCCCCTCCTCTTAATTTTTTAAGCAAGCAATTTACATAATGCAGTACATATCAAGGTTAAGTTTTCCTTTCAACACTGAGCACTTTCTCCTATGCCTCTTGATGCAAGCTCCCAGAATGCAATGCTTTTAAAAGATCTAACTGGCTGACACTGCAGATGGAACAGCAAAGTAGAAGGGTAAATTTTTAATAATAATTAAAGCTGTTTACCCCCTTCCTATGACAATGCTGCCTCATCTAAAACACAGAGTGGTGACCAGGACCTAACCACATCAGCCACACCATGAGGGGCTCATTCACCTGCACCTCTACTAATGTGATATATGCCATCATGTGCCAGCAATGCCTCTCTGCCATGTACATTGGCCAAACCGGACAGTCTCTACGCAAAAGAATAAATAGACACAAATCAGACATCACGAATGGTAACATACAAAAGCCAGTAGAAGAACACCTCAATCTCCCTGAACATTCAATAACAGATTTAAAAGTAGCCATCCTTCAACAACAACAACAAAAAACTTTTAAAAACAGACTTTAAAGAGAAACTGCAGAGCAACAATTCATTTGCAGACTTAACACCATTAATTTGGGCTTGAATAGGGACTGGGAGTGCCTGGCTCACGACAAAAGCAATTTTCCCTCTCTCGGTATTGACACCTCCTCATCAATTATTGGGAGTGGACCACATCCACCCTGACTGAATTGGCCTTGTCAGCACTGGTTCTCCACTTGTAAGGTAACTCCTTTCTCTTCATGTGCCAGTATCTCTATGCCTGTATCTGTAATTTTCACTCCATGCATCTGAAGAAGTGGGGTTTTTACCCACGAAAGCTTATGCCCAAATAAATCTGTTAGTCTTTAAGGTGCCACCGGACTTGTTGTTTTTGTGGATACAGACTAACACAGCTACCCCTCTGATACTCTGCCTCATCTAGTTTCCCCAGAAAAACATTTTGCAATGATTATTTGTGCAAGTCATATAGCAGGAACTAGACATGTCAAAAATACAAACCAGCACAGGTTCATTTTCATTTCTGTACAGGGGCTATATGTAATACATTTTGCAATACATTACATACATAACAGAGTTTACTTTGAATTCAGAGGGCCTGATACTGTGAGATGCTGCCCATCTGCTACTTCAGCTGACTTCAGGATGAGCTGATTCTCTCTCTCTCTCTCTCTCTCTCTCTCGTATTTTTAAGGTGCCTGCCACATCAGCAGTTACAGGTGCTCAGTTCCCCTCAGGTTCAAGCCGTACATTTTGACAAATTTTGGCCAGGATTTTCAAATGTAGGTGCCTAAAATTAGGCTCCTATGTCCATACTTCGGCACCTGATTTTCAAAAATGCTGAGCACCCCAGCTGCTCCCAGTGACTCTAGGTGCAGCTGAGGGTACTTGGCATCTCTAAGAGGGCCAGATAGCACTTTCTGCAATAAAACCTGCAAGAATGGTAAGGGAGGAAAAACCCAGGTGAAGTTCCAGGATCTAGCAGGCTTTTTAGGAGGCCAGGGGCCAGCTGCACTGAAGTCCTGTACTTCTGTGACAGCTCTATACCATGAGCAGCCCCCTGGGCTCCCTGGCATCATGGCTTCAGAAACTCCTCCTAGGCATTGCTGCCCGCAGATATCACCCCGCCACGACTCCACATGCAAAGTAATACAGCCTGAGGACATAGTCCCTTTCCTGGGGACCATCCAGGAGCTGATGTTCTCTCTGAAACTCCCTCCGCACAGATCTCAACCCCACGGAGAGATCTCTGGGAGGCTTTGGAAGGCAGGCATGTGGCCGTGGAGGATGCTGATCCCCCTCCCAGCTGTGCAAAAGGGTAGCAAAATCTGGCCCAGGCCCCTAAGCCTTATTTCACTGTATTGTCTTACATTAATCATATGTGTGCAACATGCTGGGTCGTCCTCTGCATTTTAGTCACAAGGCAAAATGAATGACAGCAAATCACACACCCAACTAGCTACTTTATGCATAAACAAGGAGCAGGCAGTGCTTTCTTGGGGTGGCTGCTGGGTACTTAACACTGTGTCCATGCCCTCTTAAAAATCAGACCAAATAGGTTTCCAGCCTCATCCATGTGGCCAAATTTCCAAAGTTTCCACACTAAAATTCTTCTGAAATTAAAGACATCATGGGATACCACTGAGATTTTTAACATGCTACCTTTTATACTGCCACCACAGGAAGCACAGAACTGTATATTAAGGCAGTTAATATACTGTAATTTAGCTGATCACTGAATAGTAATCCCACAAGGCCAGCAAGAACATCAAGAGTTAGCGCAGATTTTACAAAATTCCTTTTGACATGAAATGATACAGTGTTTGCAATAACAAACTACGGAAAGGATTATACACAGAGTTTCCTTAGAACTCCTTCTGAGCTTGCTTATTGGATGTTCCCCCATATGCTTCTTCAGGAGTGAAGCATTTCCTGGACAGTCTGTCTCTCTTTCTGCCTATCAACTCAAAGAACAAAATCATGCCTACTGCAGAATGAAAGTGTTAATAATCATTAATCTTCAACATACACATCTCTGTTGTAAAGCAATTGGCTAATTAGCCCTGTGGTGTACCCTAATAACTTTCAACCACTCAGACTGAAGGCCACTAGGATGGTTCCAACTGGTAAAGCAAGTCTGTTTTAAAGACATTTCAGGTTGTACAATGTCAGTTTGTATCACAACTATCACCCATTTGTCACTCATTACTTAAGGCTCTATTCACCATTAAAGAGCCATGGCCTTTTACCTGGAGCCCTTGCCTTCATGCCCAGGCCAAACAATTGCATGGAAATGGGTCACTGTTGTGAGAATTTGTGCCAGAGGAAGCTAATCAGGGCTGCACGTTTCAGGGGTCCCAGGAACCGCAGCGGCGAAAGGAGCAGAACATGAGGCCGCTGCTCCCAGGAGCCAGCGCCCCACACCAGCAGCTCCTCCAACACAGCTGTACTGCTCCCAGCCCCCCATGGTGGGGCTGTATAGACCCCAGACAGGAGACACAGCTGCATGGAAGGGCTGGGGGCGGCATTTACAGCTGCAAGCATGCTAGGTTAACATTCCCTAGGCCCTAAAATTCTCAGTAACTTAGTAGAAGAGTAGGGTTCTCCAACAGAAGGTGGACAAGAAAATGAAATAATACTCCATGCTTATGTAACACTCTGGTGACTGGGAGTTGCAAGTCCCCCCCTGTGCCAATACACAGAAAATAGGAGCTATAGAGCATTAGCAGCTTACGCTTTTAGCTCTGAAAGTCCCTGGTGTGTCGGCCAAATGGGCAGATAGAGAGATGGAATCCTGGACATCTTTGAGTCAGAGAGGCAGGTAATGTTGTGAGCATGGACATGCATGTAAACCTTGCTTTTCAAGTCTAACCTAAGGGCCTTAAAATACTGTATTCCAGTTGGCTAATAAAAGCTGTCTTCTTTTGAAAAGGCTGCCCTGGGTCCTGTGTCACTGAATAGGTAAGTCTCTGACAGTCTAACTCATTTGGAACTGCTGGAGGAACCACGGTGAGAAACAGAGGTGCTGAATCCAAAGACCCAGTCTTGAAGTAGTGGAGCTGCAGGGTCTTCCTTGTAAAAGTGGAGGTCTAGGGCCAGCACTAAAGAAGTATCCTCCTAGAGAGGCTGTGTAAAGGTCAGAGGCCTAGCACGGCCAGAGGATCGATGGCAGCTGGTGGTAGCAGTGGGACGCTGTCTGCAATGATAGTATTTTGCAAAAAGCGACCACAACAGTAAAAACAAGCTTAGTCAAAACCTACGGTACAGAGAAAGTGGTTTATGTTCTGAGTAGACAGAAGGAAAGGACAGATAAGGAAAAATGACATATAATCAACTCCTTAAGAGGCAGACAACGGAGCTGTGCAAAGGGAGAGTTAAACTGTAAAAGTGAACCAAGGCACAAATGTTTGACCTACTACATGAGGACGACCAGGCAAAGAATTAAAGTCCAGACCCGGACAAGGTTCCCAGAGGATCGGGCTGGGGGGATAAAGACAGAGTCAAATCAGGACAATCACAGTATCTGCAGAAGCCGAAACAATCGCAGGATGTCCTCAAGGCGGAGTTCCCCAACCTAACAGCTAGAGTGGCAAAAATTGCAGCTGGAAAAAAGAGGAACAGGAATTGGAGCTGGAATGTCAGAAGGAAAAGACAAAACTGAGTGAGCCAAACATGAGAAACAGCAGTGAAAGCAATTTGGAAACTGAGAACCTAAGGAGCAAGAGATCACATGCGAATGGTAAGCTGGGAGAAACCATGGGATGCCAAGATCACAGGAAACACAGATGCTAACTTATTGCCCCAGTTTAAAGGGGGGTATTGATGTCTACCCCACTGCCTTTCAGAAAGCTTGCAATTTAAATCAGGTTCTCCCTGTGGATAGGTTCCAAGGTCTCACTCCCTTTCTGAGGACCAAAGTATAGAGGTGTGTATAATCAAATGGATGGAACTGATTCAGGGAGTGAGCTTTTTGAAAAAGCCTTATTGCTTAAATTTGAACTGATGCCTGAGGCTTACAGCAGACGGTTTTGGGGCATGCAAAAGAATATGGGGGTGCCATATATGGAGGTTGCAACCCAGATGGGGGAGCACCTCTGCAAATGGGGAAAAGGTGCAGGAGTTACTATCCTGGATGCTTGTCTGATCGGTGGGGTTAGAACAACTTTGGAGGTGTGCCCCATAATCTTAAAACACGGCTAATGCTCCAGAACCCAAGGGTTACACTGTGCAGCCCGACTGGTGGATGTGTGGATAGTAGGCCTGGTTCAGATAAGAAAACCCAAAATGGGACAGGCCCAAGTTGAGGTCCCATAAGGGGGTTTCTCAGAAATGGGATTTGGGTAAACCCAAAGTGAAGGTATTGGCCAACTCAAGCAAACCACCAATGAGAGATCCCCAAGGACCCAAGACATTATGTCTGTAATAGGCCTGGGCATAAGTGGGCAGAGTCCTCAGGCACAGTTTCCAGGGTCTGGCCATGGCCGGAAAGGGTTAACCTAGTGAAAAAAACAACTGGAGGGAATGTCAGCTCCTCAAGTCTTTGGTACTAATGGCATAATGGAGGATCCAGAGGGAGAGGGCCTCCCAACTAGCTCCTCTAGGAGATACAATGTTTAGACTGCTGAGTTTAACCCTTAGGCTCTGGTGTACCAAATTCACAGGGTTTCCTCAGGTCAAGTAGTGGGTGTGGGCAGGAGGCTTAGGGGGTTGAGGGCATAGAGGTGAATGGACAAAGGTCCAGGACTTGTGAGACATGAGTGCTGAGGTAATTCTGGTTCTCCCTGACATAGCTGACCCCAATAAGTTTGTACCCAATGAGTATCTAACCCTGAGTGGGTGTTTGGATTCCCAATTAAGGTGCCTGTCCCAAAGATATACTTGAAATGGGGTACCAAGAAGGGGCACAAAGAGGTTGGGGTGTATGACCAGTTGTCTATGGAAGTGCTGATGGGAAATGATTTGGATGACTAGCCTGGCAGAGACCGAAGCGCCTTGATTCTTTCCGGGAGCCAGAGAACATCACCTCGTCCTTACCTAGGGTCACAGACCAGCATGCATGGGGCTAGAAAGCTGCTGCTTTTGGCTTGGGAGAGTGCACTCCCTGGGGCAGAGCTGGACAGAGCTGGGACTGAGAGTCCATCCAGAAGTAGGAAAACTGAGGTACAGCTTAGAAGTGCTGTGACTCAAATTCCAGCCGGTGAGGATGGACGGGTTACTCACCCTGCCCCAGCAGCAGAGTTTCAAACAGAACATCAGAGTGAGTCCTCTTCAGAGAAGCTAAGAATGATAGCTAGCTCTGGCAGTATAAACCTCGTACAAAAGTCTGCAGGAAAGATTCCTGTGGGAGAAGGGATACCTTTACAGGGATTGGGTTCCCTCCATGGAAACTGAATTTTGGGGGATAAGGATGGAGTTGCAGGTCTTCCTGGGAGTAGCGGAGCCGCAGGACTCTCCCTTGTACAAACTGGAGGGCCTAGCACTGCATAGGTATACTGCCAGAGACTGTGTAAAGGTAAAAGGCCTTGTGGATCCATGAAAGCGGGAATTTCATTTTAAAAATGATTGTAACAGAAAGCAAAAGAAGTCCCCCCCAAAAAATCAGTGGGTGCCTGACAACCTTGTTACCTTGAAATGCCTCATCTCTCCCTCTGAAAAAAGGATCTGGGATATAAATTACTCTTAGCCCCAAGAGAGGCTCCCATTCTTCATTTATGGCATGTAGCAATTCAAGCTATTTCCAGAGGAGTGCATGGCTACCAGTATACTGCTAATGAACCTGCACCAGTCTGCATTAGGCATTTGACATAAGCCAAAATGCATGCAACAATATGTTCCTCTGCAGAGGTGGAAAGAGTGCCCAGATTATTTCCACGTGTTCTAATGCTCTCTTTTTGGATCCCTTCTCACCATCTTTCCTTGGACAATACTCACGGAAGTAAAAATTTAATTGATCATCAATAGAACATGAAAGACGTCAACAGGAGTTTAGCCGAAGTGAGGGCAGCGGGATTAGGCCTCTCTAGATTTTGCCACTCTACAAAAGGTGCGAGTCTTGGTCATATGCAATTGTGTGGGAGGCTGATCATATGAGGTGTTTTCTTACTTTACAAGCCACTCTTACATCTCCTCCTTGTTCCACTGTATTTAAGTGTTAATCCAGCAGGATAGGGATGTCAGTTTTTGATACATACTTCGTATAGGTTTTAGGTGCTTTCTCTTCCAGAAAGTTAGACTGTGCTGACTCCTGAATTGGAGCAAATGACATTTTGGAATAAGATTTAGGACACAGTTGCTGGTAAACTGGGAAGGAGCTCAGGATCAGAAAACAGGGAAGACTTCTGGGTCCAGGTTCTTTTCTTTGGTTAATCTAGAGGAATGGGGGGGGGGGGGGGCTGCTGTTGCCTTTCCCCCTCATCTGAGTCTCCAGCCCTGGTTGTGTTGTAATGTCTGTCAGATGCAGATCAATATCTCAATGTGCTGTAATTTCTTCCAGTTTATTTTATGCTATTACATACTGAATGTGAGTATCATCAGGGCCAGATTTTCACAACTAAATGTGCAAAAATGTATGTCATTACTGCATTTGCACATGTACGATGAAAAATTGTTCCAGCAAATGGCCAGCCACACCCATAACTATTTGAATGCACAATTACCTGATTCACAAGTGCATCTCAGTAATTACATGTACAAGCCTGGTGCACAAATGTGAATGCACAATTTTGAATATCTGGGCCTCACTTACTTGCCCAGCATCAGACAGTAAGTAGCTAGCAGAACTGGGAATGAAACCCTAAAATCTTGACACCTCATCTATGCCTTGTCTAGCTATTCTAACGACAAGTGAGTTAGACTAAGAATGCCTGATGTTGCCTGTCCTCGGTCCTACTCACTAAGCTGTAGCAGTAGGGATTCTTTGTGAAAATTAGACTTTAGACATCATAAAAGATAAATGGTGCATGAACGTCTGATGCAGAATGGTTATAATCATCATTTGTATCCTATTACTCCATAATACATGCTGATAATGTTTAATTTTCCAAAATGATTACATTTCCAGTTCATAGGAGTCTTCTTCTTAGCGTATGCACAACGTACCTCAGGCGGCATATGACCAGATTCATCACCGAACTTGGACCGCTGGTTGGATCATTAGCTTCCCCGGCTCAGGCCGGGTACTGACGGGGAGTGCGTGTTGAGCACTGATCAACGTCCCCCTTCATAGGAGTGAAAACATGAAAGCGACTACATGCTTTTACCCATTTTTTCCCCCAATCATTTTTAATGCAGTGACTGGTTTGAGAATAAAATCTCAAAAACCAAAAGTTTCAAACCAACCAACTTATTTTTCTTATCTGTAATTTTTATCTCTCTACATTTCAGACTCCGTTCCTTGCATTACATGATAAGAATAGCCAGTTCTTGCTATCATTCTCTTGCATGGCATAAGCACATATGTGTACTACTAGTTGGCATTCCTCTGCATCTTCCTTTTCTTTTTTTCAGAGATCTTGCCTCTCTGGGTAGGAATCTTCTCAAAAGGAAACTTGGTGAGAAGAAATAGAACAAGCCAAATTCTGCCCTTACTTAAACCTATGGCACAAGCATGACTAAAAGCAGTGCAAAACAATTACACAGAGAATGACTAATTAATCCTTCCCATAGAACTACACAATGAAAACTCAAGTTTATTTAAATTAAAGTTAGTACAATTATATCCTCTTATAAGAACACTAGAAACCATTAGAAAAGATTCAGAGAAGGGCAACTAAAATGATTAGGGGTTTGGAATGGGTCCCATATGAGGAGAGATTAAAGAGGCTAGGAGTTTTCAGCTTGGAAAAGAGGAGACTAAGGGGGCGGGGGATATGATAGAGGTATATAAAATCATGAGTGGTGTGGAGAAAGTGAATAAGGAAAAGTTATTTACTTGTTCCCATAATATAAAGAACTAGGGGCCATCAAATGAAAGTAATGGGCAGCAGGTTTAAAAGGAAGTTCTTCTTCACACAGCGCACAGTCAACCTGTGGAACTCCTTGCCTGAGGAGGTTGTGAAGGCTAGGACTATAACAGGATTTAAAAGAGAACTAGATAAATTCATGGAGGTTAAGTCCATTAATGGCTATTAGCCAGGATGGGTAAGGAATGGTGTCCCTAGCCTCTGTTTATCAGAGGGTGGAGATGGATGGCAGGAGAGAGATCCCTTGAACATTACCTGTTAGGTTCACTCCCTCTGGGGCACCTGGCATTGGCCACTGTCGGCAGACAGGATACTGGGCTGGATGGACCTTTATCGTCCCTGTACTTTTCTTAGGGGGCCTGATTTTTTAAAGTTTGCAAATGCCATTTCATATGCACTGACGTGCACAACTGTATGCCAAGTTTTGTCTCTGGTTACCATTATTTGTTACAATATACAAATTGTGTACTGGCTATTTGAATATGTAAATAAATCTGCTTGTGCACTCTCAGTGATTGTACATGCAAATTAGGAATGCAATTGCACGTGCACTTTTATCCACAGTTGTGCACAATTTTGAAAATCAGGCTCTGAAAACCATGGACCAATCTTAAAGGGTAAAAAAAAAAAAAAAAAGACCTACTATTAGATAATTACCATTTCAATATATTTTTATAAGTAGGCAGAGTTCTTTAAAAACAGAATTACCACCATACAGGCAGATAATGGCTCCCTGGAGATGTGTGGACTTTTAAGTCTATTGTTCTTTTAACAGATGTTCTTAAAAATGAGGGCAACTGTATTAAAATTACTGTCTCTATAACACATACAAACTGCATGAATATGAGCACTAGCCTTTCTGAATAGTCCATGTGCAGCACATTGTCTGTTACAATGAACAATGCACCCGCTCTGAATGGTTGTGCTTGAACCACTAGGCATGTAGTTACAAGTGGAGCTTGTAACATTATGTTAATTAGTTCTAATATTTTAATAGGCAGCCATATTAGAACACACTCTACATTTATTTTGCCTTCATCTTTGAAACCATTGCCATTTATTGTAGGATGTTCTGTGCAGTCTTACACTAATAGCAGCTCTATGTGGCTAACAGTGAATATATTCACAAAATGATAACATAGGCCGATTTGAATTTAAACATTTGCTTGATCAAATAAAACCTTTAGAGTAATGGTCAGAATTGACCCTTTATTCCAAGATTTTCCATTCACTAAACACTAACAAAAAACAGTCTTCAATCTACCTTTTCTTTTCCCTTTTATAAAAATTCATCCAGAACCAGATGCCTGAATTTAAACAGAACTGTGTGTTTTTAGAAATGAGACATGGCTTGTGAAAGTTGCCATTCTCTGGCTAGGCAGCCCCCCTGAGAGCGTAACTGCTGTTTCAGACAAAGTTGTATGGCGTAGTTAGCCATTCAACTTTCAACCAGGCTCAGTTACTGGGGCATATGAATATTAAAAGTTAAATACTCCAACATCACTTAAGTTTTCTTTCCGAACAGGAACATATTAGCATTTTATAACAGAAACAACTACCAAGTTACCAATATCATGACGTTTAGGAAATAATGTCATTATACATAAAGTCTTAAAACGCTCATGAATGGTGCACTCAATACTAATAGGGGCCCTTTCAATGTATACACTGCACACATACCTCACATAGAAGGATCCACATTACCTCATTCCAAGTTCACTGTGTGAGCTATAATCTTACACAAAGTCAGCTGCTCTTTTAACAGCAGATGCTGTGTTACTTATTTAAGCATTCATTGCTGGGTGATGATCTATCTTCTTTTTGACATCAAAGTAGATGCACTACATCTATTTTATAATAATCAGGTGTTCTTGGAAGCAAAACACTTTACAGATTACATTAGTGTCTGCTTAGTGCAACATAGGGCTTGTCTGAACAGTTTTTGTACTGTTATATCAGTTTAAAAACTGACATATTTAAAGCAATACACTGCCCTAGTATTGTTGCAGTATAAAGGCGCTTATATATAGTTTATTCTCAAAAGTTTATGGGATTCTAAACTGATATAGTAAGAGCACTTTAAAAAAAACAAAACAAAACAAAACAAAAAACTGTACGTGGACCAGCCCAAAGTTGCATGGAATTGGTAAAGAGAAAATTACACCCACACACACCCGCCCATGTTGGCTGTTTCTACAATATGGAACGAATGGAAAGCTAAAGAAATCCTGTTCAAGAGAGCTGCTTGCAAATCCAGCCCAGTTCTGTTCCCTTTGTGAGATTTCTGCTGTTGACTTTAGTGGGAGCGAGATCAGACACACGGTGAGATCAAAAATGGACTGAAAATGCAAAACTGGGAACCAAATTCAGATGTTAGACAGACCCAAAATGTGGGAATTTGTCAGATCTGAGGTTCTGGTTCAGGCTTGTGACTGCTATTATCTAGGCATGAAGAAAGTCTTTCTCCGAGTTGCCATAACCACTTCTGACAGCTTCTCCAAACTTTGTACACAAATGACATGAAAAGCCCAATCCTGCTCTCACTGAAGTCTAATGGCAAAACTCTGTTTAGATGAACGAATTAATGTTAGCAGATTGAGATGTGGCCTGAGTAAAGATACACTTCTCAGAGACAAGACTTGCAGTGGAAGAAACCGCCAGAGAACAGACCAACAGGTTAAATCTAGAGTGGGGAAGGAGATTTTAAGAACAGTTATTCTTTTATGCAACAATTAAAAGGTATTTTTAAATGAGCTACAAAAAGATGAGATAAGATAGAAACAAACAAACAAAAAAAAGACAACTTGTTTTCCTATCAGTGAACCAGACAATTCCTTCCCATCTTCAGAAATAAAACATGCTTCATGATCTTAAAGCGCACTTAACAAAAAAGTCACAGAAAGTTAGCATTTTATAGCCCCAGTCTCAATGACATTAAGCAATAAAATCATATTAAAATCATATAAAAAAGAGACTTCTGGCTGAAACTACTAGGACTACTTTATTAGCTTAAAAGTCTTAATATTTGCATGGGATACCTAAAGATCAAGTTCTACTTTAACCTCCAACTTCTCCCTACAAATTGACAGATTATACACATGCATGCAGTATGAATATGGAGATATGGGATAAGCTTATGTTAGTGCACAGTTAAAAACAAAAACACAGAATCTCATGGGCAGGCAGGATAAAAGTATAACTTGAGTTCCTCTCTCTCCCAACAGTTGACCAAGTTTGGCACTGACTAGCAGCACTTCTCAGGTTTAAAGTACTGAAACTAGCAAGAGAATTTTCTAGAAATCAGTAGCAGAAATAAATGCAGCAAAATAGGCTCTTCAGCTTTATAACTGTCCGCTGAATCTGCCACCATATATTTTCCATTGGAAATGCCCTGCCTTCAAAGGTATTTTTAAGAAACAGAACTTCTTTAGTCGCATATGATAAATGTCCCAAAGAAAAATTGTAATTAGAGTGGGTTATGTCAGCACCCAAGTAATTTCCATCTTTGTTTGCAAGATCAGGGGGGATCTCTCTCAGAGCATATGCAATATGTCCAGGCATTTGATGGCATCATCATCAGCCAGATGGAGAGCTGGTAGCCCTACATCGAAATAAGAATTGTCATCAAGGATATGCGACAATCTGAAGTTGACCACAGCTGCATCGCGGCACATTTGAAAACATCATGTATACAGATTGGCCGCACAGTTGCCCTGTCCTATTTGAAACCAGTTCAGAGATGCCTTGGCAGAGGTACCTTGGCAGATCAAAACCTGGGGGACAGATGGTTGGGTCAGTGACGAGCGAGTGATTAACAACTGTCATTGCCAACCACTAGTTGGGCCAAGCAGTTGACCATAAAAGGCATCTAGAAGACAGGTGAGCTGGTGGGTGGCACAGAGCCTGGCTGCTGTTCTCATGGATCTGGGACAGCAGCATGACAGAGGCCTTCTAATGGTGAATATGGCAAGGTACTACATTACTAAGTGTTGGCAGCCACGGAGGCAATGGAGTTGCATGCAAAGTCCTAGTAACAATACACATTGCTTTGTTAAGCTCTATATCAACCAGCCTCGTGTGGGACCAGTGACACCATACAGGAGGGCAGTACTCTGCTGTTGAATAGCAGAGGGCAAAGGCTGATGTTCTAAGTGCCCAGGCGCTCACACCCCAGGTTCAGCCAGCCAGCCAATTTTCTGAGCAGGTTGTTCCAAGTGCTGAATTTGGCTGACGTCTTCCTCAAGTGGTTGAGGTACATTAATGACCTATTCAATGTCACACCGAGGTGAACTGGGAGACAGATCAGCCTATAGCCCCAACCAAATGTAGCAAAGCACTTAAGCAACTTAAAGTTATGCATGTACTTAAGTGCTTGGAAGGATTGGAATTTATAAGAGTAAGATATAGGATGCCCTATGGGATATAAACTAAAGAATATTTTAGTTTTAATTGAAGTTACTGCTAATAAAGGACCCAATCCTGGGTGCCAGCGTACTTAGCACTTTTCAGGAAACACTCAGCACCTCGCAGGATTGGGCCCTAAGTGATTGATCATGCAACCCAGACTCAGACTGGTTTTATTGAGGTCAGAGCGGGGCTACTCAGATCAGTAACAGCTGCAAGACTGGGCCGCAAATACAGTACTTAAGTAAATGAGAGATCAGTAGCTCACTACCCCAGTCTGACCTCTTGGGATTTTGAGAAGGTTGCACATTAAAATAAAGTTTGGTAGCCTCAAGTGAGAATTTGTCTTCATTACTAAACCATCACAATGCAGTCTCAGCTCTGAAGAGCCTCTGGGTTGGGATAGCAAAGGGCTTTGCCAGTTTGGGTTGGCAGTGTGGTGAGGGGAAGCTTCCACATTGCCTGTGTATGCTAGGCTTTCCTTCCTGAGCATTACATTAACCCACTGTCTTTAAAAAGGAGAGGAAAAGCAAAAACTCATTCTGGACAGACATTAAATATTGCAAAGGGTTCAGTAATCTATTCAGATCTTTTAAAAAAATCACTATTAGCTAGCAAATTTACAGGCATCCTATTTTACCAACATAATTGGTTTCTGTATATATATATATATTTTTAAAACTTCAATTAACAAGCAGGATTTTCTTGGCTCTTACACTGGAATATGAGATATTAACACCCCAGGGTGACATGTGTCCATGTGTTATTGCATGATAACATTTCCATCATCTATGCCTTAGCTAACAGACTTCACGCTTCCTTTCTAACTCTGCTAAAATGACTGTTCTGTTAAGATAGCAGTCCCTTGTTAAAAAGCAGATCTCCAGGGAGTTTCTCTGATTAAAATATAAATAAAATGTGTGAGGGTTTACAATTTATGTTCCAGTAATCTGTGTCTTCCAACATCACATGCACTGTAATCCCTTTCCTCCTGTATCATATGTCCTGTAATCCTCCTCATTTTCCTAAATCACATGCCCTCAAATCCTCCTCCATTTTGAATCTCAAACTCTTCTCCTCCACATATATAATATAATCCTGCTGTGCAATATGTGCTGGAGGCCTGCTTGTAGGAGCAGGATTTTATAATTGTACTATGAGAATTAATGTATGATTTGATTTTATCTTGTCAGCCACCCTTTTTGAATATCAGAAAGGAATGACAGACCAGAACAATCCTTATGACTGATTATGGTCACCCTTTTGTTTTAGGTTTCAGAGTAGCAGCCGTGCTAGTCTGTATCTGCAAAAAGAACAGGAGTACTTGTGGCACCTTAGAGACTAACATTTATTTGAGCATAAGCTTTCGTGGGCTACATCCGAAGAAGTGGGCTGTAGCCCACGAAAGCTTATGCTCAAATAAATTTGTTAGTCTCTAAGGTTCCACAAGTACTCCTGTTCCTTTTGTTTTAGGATAAGTTATAATGTCTACTGTGGTTTCCTATATGTATTACAAATTAGGCATGCTAGTTAAATATACATTTCTTTGTTTTAAGGTTTAGAAAGTAAGAGACAGGATCTTATATTGTGTCTATGTTAAGGAGATTAGAGGAATGTTGAAGGCCTGGGCCCCAATATAAATTGTTTTGATTATAAGATTTAGGAAGGCTTAATTTACAATGCCTTTTTTTGCTCAACATAAAAACTGCTGTATACCTTTAACTGTCAAAGACTGTTTGTGTTAATGAGGAATGTATGTATCAGGAAAAGATAAGGTGTGAAGGCCATTGTTATAGCCAGATGGTCAAGGAAGGAGGAGTGAAGAGACTTAAGGACACCATCAATGCGCATCCATAATGAAGGAAGGGTAGATTGACAACCCTGAGGTAAGGCTGGCACCCCTAAGGACAAAACGAATTAACTGAATCGAAATCAGGACAGGATGACCCTCTCAGAGGTGTATTGGAATGTTTACATCAGAAGATAACAGAGACTGACACAGCAAAATCCATAGACTTCAACAGAGGAAAAAAAGACTAAGAACAGGGTGCTTTGCCATGGGGTTTGGGTTTGTCTTGCCACACTCCAGGAGCATCGGATTGCGACCGACAGAGCCCGGCTCCCCTCTGCGACCAATCTGGCTGGCCACTAGATTGATCCAGACTCTGGACTGGTAACTATAAACATCAACTGGCAGGACTCTGTGTGTGTGTGTGCATGTGTATGACTGAAAAGCATATGCTAACTGCTGTATTCTCAGTAAATGCGGCGTTTTTGCCTTCTCCTCTATAAAAGAGCCGTGTGCTTTGTATAGCATAACATGCACCTGCATGATGGATTTTCATTTTGCTCAACCTTATAGGTAACTGGTAATAAAAGTATGTTATGTATCTAGTATTCATAGTCCTCCTGGTTATACGGGCTGTAATTTAATATCTGTTGTGGTGCTATTCATAAACCATTCAAACTGTACTTTTCAGCTTTAGAATACCACTTGATTGAATTACTATTTTGCATTCAATTTGGTGTTTTTTTATTCTGAGTGGAAATCACTCATAAGCATTTTTCAGCACACTCAAGATAATGTGAAGTTTACGGTAGGAGTAGTGCTTTACAGAAGGTATATCAAAAGTTCTTATAACCGGAGAGGAGTATTTGGAATCAAAGCCTTATAAAAAGTAGTTTTTAAAAACAGTACTAAACTAAGCCCTTGAAAATCAACACATCATCTTCCATGGGAATTCAGTCCCTCTGTACCAGCTAGCTGCCATAATATAGCTGACTACCAAGCCTAGACACTTTTAGTACATGTCCCAGACCTGAAGAAAAGCTCTGTGCAGCTTGAGAGCATGTCTCTCTCACCAACAGAAGTTGGTCCAATAAAGAGACATTACCTCACTCATCTGGTCTCTCTACCAAGCCTAGAGCATTGATTTTGCTGACTCAAACTGTTCTAGCAAGTCCATTAGGGATGCAAACACTGCAGACCAATCCAATTCCAGGGATATCCAAGCAGGATTCTAGTATTGTCTCATATGCTTAAAACAAACCTGCCTTTGAGGAACTTTGAGTTACTTCCTCTTTGATATTCTCTGTTCTGGGGCTCCTATACTGCTGTAACCATAAGATATATTAGCTGTGATACTAACTGGTTTAATTTTATCACACTAGAGTAAGCTGCCTCAGAAGTGGGATTTGTGGAAGGTCTATTATTTCAACAGAGTAAGCATGCACCACACCACCAGAGTTGTTCTTTACACCTGTAGATTTTATTCCTCAAAATGCAAAAATCACAATTTAAAAGTTAAAATATTAATTAAGAGCAATGATTGTTACAACTGATCCCGTCTGTAATAAATGTACAAACCATTCATATCAACTTAATCAGGAGTATGAACTTTAATGGCTTCCATCATAGTAATCTATGAGGAGAAGGGAGCAGGAACTATAGATTATTAAATACGACATTCCCTTCAGGCCAGATATGACAGGTGTAAAAAATATTTTAACAAGGCTAATAGCAAAGCATTAAATGAAGCAACATCCTGCCATACAGTAAAGCAGTAACACAATGGATGGGGCCTTTTTTTCAAAAAAAATTATACATTGTTAAATGGAAAAGTCCTAAATAAAATTGTATATGGCTGTAAAAAAAAAAAAAATCTTTAGTGGGAGCCCAACATAATCTACAATGAGAGTTTTACCACTGATTTCAATAAGAATAGGATGTAGCTCATTCAGTTTTGTTATTACACTTTCTTCCAGAGCAGTGAAAAATGAACCATGCACCAACAACTAGTGACAGGCAAAAGTGTTTTAAGAGTCATTACTGCCTTAAGCACACTACTAAAACTAAGAATTTTAAATTAATATGTTTGGGTATTTTTAAAACTATTTTGTCAATGAAAAGGAGAGATTAGAGAGGTATAATAATCTGAAATTAAACAACTTCCTAAAAAGCATATTTTAGGGTTGCCAACTTTCTCCTCACACACAAAACTGAACACCCTTGCCCCACCCCGTCCCTCCTCCAAAGCCTCACCCCTGCCCTGCCCCTTCTCTGAGGCTCCGCCCCTGCTCACTCCATCCCCCCTCCTTCTGTCGCTTGCTCGCCCCACCCTCACTCACTCGCTCATTTTCACCAGGCTGGGGGAGGGGGTTGGGGTGCGGGAGGGGGTAAGGACTCCAGCTGGGGGGGCAGGCTCTGGGGTGGGGCCATGGGTGAGGGGTTTGGGGTGTGGGAGGGGGCTCCGGGCTGGAGCAGTGCGTTAGGATGCGGGAGGGGGTGAGGGCTCCACCTGGGGGTGTGGGCTCTAGGGGGTGGGGCCAGGGATGAGATTTGGGATACAGGACGGGGCTCCAGGCTGTGGGGGTGGAGCCGAGGGGTTCAGAGTATGGAAGGGGGCTCCGGGCTGAGGCAGGGGGTTGGGGTGTGGGAGGGGGTACAGGCTCTGGGCTGGGTGTGTGGGTTCTGGGGTGGGGCCAGGGATGAGGGATTTGGGGTGCAGGAGGGGGCTCCGGGCTGGGGATGCAGGGGATGAGAGCTCTGGCCGGGGGTGCAGGCTCTGGGGTGAGGGGTTTGGGGTGCAGGAGGGGGCTCCGGGCTGGGACCGAGGGGTTCAGTGGGCGGGAGGGGGTTAGGGGTGCAGGATCCGGGATGCACTTACCTCAGGCAGCTCCCGGAAGCAGCGGAACGTCTCCCTCGGGCTCCTACATGGAGGCGCGGCCAGGTGGCTCTGCGCACTGCCTCGTCTGCAGGTGCCACCCCCACAGTTCCCACTGGCCATGGTTCCTGACCAATGAGAGCTGCAGCACTTGGGCGGGGGCAGCATGCAGAGCCCCCTGGCTGCCCCTCCGCATAGGAGCCAGAGCGGGGACATGTCGCTGCTTCCGGGAGCCGCACAGAGCCCTGCTGCGCCGCCAAACACACTTTTAACAGCCCAGTCAGCAGTGCAGATCAGAGCCCCCAGGGTCCCTTTTCCACCAGGCGTTCCAGTGAAAAGCCGGACACCTGGCAACCCTAGCACATTTAGAGCAAACAAATGGATCTAACAAGTGAACCAAATCATTAAATCTTGAATTTGCTTGTCGCCTTACTGCAAAACTCATTTTCCCTAATTTGAAAAATAGATTAAAATATGGGCCTCAAATGTTTTGAAAATATTTTCATAGATTGGTCCCTACTCTTAATGCTTATGCCTTGTGCAGAGTACGTTGTTATCTTCTGACATTATACTTTCACTTTTGAAACTCAGTTTAATTGTTAAACTCAAAAAAATAATTAATTAGAAGCATATGGGATATTTTGAAACTAGAAAGGGACAATGCACTAGAAAAATGTTCTGTTGGGAGTAATCCTGCCTTGTCAGGAGGAGAGAGGAAGGGAGGGTTGAAATGACCTGGTGAAGAGGCCTATGATTCTATACTATGGGAGAGGAGTAAAATGAAATGCAATTTCTTGAAGTAATACAAACATTTCCCGGAGGTGAATGCATGGCTATGTGGATGGTATCGCCAGGAAGGCTTCTGCTTCCTCGACCATGGGATGGTGCTCTGAGGACAGCAGAGCAGCAATGGAGTCCTCCGATCTAGGAAGTGGAAGAGCATCTGTGTGTGTGTGTGTGTGTGTGTGTGTGTGTGTGTGTGTGTGTGTGTGTGTGTGTGTGTGTGTGTGTGTGTGTATTCTTGGTGTTCTGAGAGACTTTCTGGAATGAGAGAGAATTCTGAGAGCACCCAGTAACCGGCAATAAATTCTACAGTGCAGGTCATCATTGCTTCCTTAATTTACACAATCCCCACCTCTGGTTCCAGCCACCCCATATTTGGGACCATACTGTCCCCTCCTCTTAAGAGGGGTAAAGGGGTTCTAAAAGGAGGGGGCAGCTCCCTGCTGTGCCAGATGTAGGAGCCCCGAATCCCCTTCCTCAGCTCCCTTTGGGAATGCTTTTCCTTTACATCCTTTTCCAATCTATTATATCCGGTAATGGTAGCCCTTCCATACCGAGTACCTGCACTAGACATCCACCACAAGCTTTATGTACTAAATTGCAACATTATAACCTAAAAACCCAGCCCCATGCCACCAGGTCCCAAACTCACCGTCAGGAATGCCAAAAAAAAAAAAAACCAACCATCTCAGCCAATCTGGCAGTGAGGGCAAAATTCCTTCCCAGGCCCGGAGGAAAAACAGGAGACTAGCGTGATGCCCATAGTGGATCATGAAGGAAGCCAGTCCTTTTTTAGACTTCATGGGTGGGAGGGTGGGTGCTGCCAACCTGGTCCAGCTGAAAGAGGTTTCTCTGAGACTGCACAGGGTACAAATACCATCCCCACTTCCAGTCAGCTCAAAGGGGAGTGCCCCCCCTCAAATCTGGTCCAACGGCTTCTTGCTCCTACCCAACTCTGTCCAGGTAAACTTTCTCCTCCCTCCCCTTATGCTACCAGTTGCACAGGGTGCCCTTAAAGGGTCAAACACTTCTCTTCCAGCCAGCCAAAGACCCACTTCATACACACTTAATCATGTTTATGACTAGCGATGGGCTCCAAGCCACTGAGTTTTAAATCCATATCAAAAGCTGAGGTCAGGTTGCCAATTTTGGTTGGATGTATTCCTGGAGGTTTTATCACGACATTTTCTTTACTTAAAGATTAATATTCAATTCCTGGAGACTCCAGGACAATTCTGGAGGGTTGGCAACCCTAAAATGAGGTGGTGTTTAGATTCAAGCCCATATCTAGATTTAACACTCAAGGCCAGATTCTGCTCTAGGTATAGTTATGCATGAATGCCACTGATTTGCTACAGATTTAAACCTGTTTAGCTAAGAGTAAAATTTGGCCCTAAACTTGTTTAATTTGTTCATGAAATGCCCACTGGTTTAATTAAGTTTGTGTAATTTCACTCAAAACAGACTACACATAGTCATCTCTAAAGAAATATCAACTAGGACTTGTTCAGTTTTTCTGAAGAAATACAGTAGTATGAATTAGAGCTTAGCTCATTGCTGCTCCATGTCATTAAGACCAAACATTATATTATATATATTTATTATACAATCTGTTTACTGCTTCACTCGAGTGCTCACAGCAAAAGCCATTAATTAACAAACCCCCAATACAACGTTTTAAAATATAATCCAAAATCAGTTTGGCAGTTATAACTAAGGATTTAATTAAATGAGAATGTTACAACCAATTCCGCCCTCTTTGGACAAAACTTTCTGGCTCATTTAGTTATTTTTGCTTCATTTCATGTTATTATGGAAGTACCTAGATGGAGGCCCCATTATGTGATTCATTGCTCAAACACACACACACTGAGTTCAGGTCCCAATGAACTTGGTATACTATTAGAAATAGTGTACTCAAATCTCCCCCTAAGTGAGTTATTTTATTTCGCATTCATGTTGCAATATTTTGAAAGATCACTTCCACCTAAGCCCTTTTGAAATTACAGCATGTGTTAAGTAAAGTGAATGTTTACAGTTCCTCATGATTCTAATAATGTAATACAATATTATTCTTTGGAAACGGCAAGGAAAGCCCTTGGTATTTTAGAGAGCTGGTGAATTAGTGTACGTTAAGGACTGGTTGGCAAGCTAAGGAAGTTTTATTGCTATTAGAAAGGCGAGAGGGAATATAAAATAAATAATTCTATGCTCTTGAATATTTTTAAATTATTTTTCTTTCTTTAAAAAGAAAAATGTAGTGGTTATGGAAGCCCTAGAGACTGAAGTCCTCTAGTCAGCCTCTTAAAAGAGATAACAAAGGCAGCTGCAGTGAAAGCTATCCCACTCTGTCCAAACAATATGATCCCAACATGATCTGGAATGACCACTCTAGAGTTGAGGCCTATTCAACCTTTAAGCATCTGGCCCTAAATCTCCATAGAGAAGCTAGTTGGTATAAGTCAGCATAGACCCATTCGTTCAATGGAGCTCCACTAATATACATAGGGTGAGCATCTGGACCTTAAAAGTTAGTCAGACCATTGTCATAAGCACTTTTCTTTTTAGTTTAATATGCTTTATTCTTGATAATGCTGTTTACATTTGTATACCAAGTATTCTGCAGTAATGATCTCGTTTCTTTTGTAGCTGATGGTGGCTTTAATGTAAAGGATATATTTCTACTTCAGTTCTAAAAGATGAGAAAATGGGCTCAGATCTGTTCCCACTGGAGAAAACGATAGCCATGTCACTGACTTAATAGGAGCTGAATTTGGCCCAAGATGATAGTTGACAAACTTCAGCTGTCTCAAGAACTCCCACATTCGGTCAGCTCTTTTTAATAATAAAGAGTGGGAGTACTCATGTAGCCATCAGTATACACAGAGGTAATTTCAAGGAAAGATGCAAGAAATGTCTGATCCGTGCAGGAAAGAAAAACCAATTCTGACCATACCTAGTGTTAGAAGCAACTGATTTTGCTCTTTAAGAAAATGACTCAGGAAGTGTAAACCTCAGGCTTGCCCTTTTTTGGTCCCCAAAGCTTTTGCTCTGCTATAGCAGATCTGCTATGGACTGACCCTCTGAGGGCCCTCACTACCATTTACCTCAATGGGACCCGAGAGCATTCAGAATCTTACAGTATTGGGCCTTCTGTGCAGAAGGATTGTCATATGGTTAAGATACAGGACTAGTAGTCAACACATCTGGAATCTGTTCCCTACTCTGCCACACACTTCCCCTGCATGAACTGGACAAGTCACTTAATTGCCCTGTGCCTCAATTTCCCTATTTAACAAATAGAGATAATACTTTACCTCAAAACACCCCTCTGAGGTACTCACTACCATGTTGAGCACCCAGAAATTGCCTATAAATAAAATATTAAGGCGAATTGTACTTTCTGAAACTTTGATAGATAGTTTTCAGCAGTCATGCAACAATAATGTCTTTTAATAGCGGAGATTGTTTAAATGATCTAGCTACATTGTAATGTAGTCTTGCACTATTCATCACTATTTCACTACTGCAGGAGCCCTAACAGAACATAATTCCCATAAACTGCCATTCATAGAGTCCAGGGGACAGACAAGGGGAACTTGGGGTTCAGATTGATCCTATCTTCTGTAAGGCACCAAATCACATTTACAAGTATTGCCAACAACTGTAGCTGGTCTATCTGGCTCTAGCTGGTTTGTTTAACATTTCACCTAAACTCCTAAGCCCCAGAACACTTTTTACTAACTTGACCTCATAGTTCATAGAAATTACTTAAGTTTAAGTGTGCTGGCATTGACAGTTTAGCGTATCCTCCCTAGGATGTTCTTCTTTCTTTCAGAGGACAAACTACTGTGGCTACAGCATGCTAATTATAACTGCATTCAAAGGGAGTATCCATGGAAACAAGGAGTGACAGAACAGTCACTGAGATGTTCTATTTTGTACCAGATATGAGGGGTTAAGAGAGTCAATGCAAGTCTGATTATCAGAAATCCTGGCCATAGAAAAATGTGTTTGCTCCTAAAATATTGAAATAAAGAATCAGCAACAAACGTATGCAACATAAATCCTACTAACTTAATTGAAAGTTACCTGTACGTTTAAAGACCATCCAGTTTTAATTTTACAATCTAGAGAACACTACATCAACCAGCCAGCCTTTTTTCTTTCTTTTCTTTTTTAACTACAGTTCTATTCTTCCTAAACGGAAATGTGTGGGAGGAATAAAACTTTAACATAATTGCATATAAATCTACAGTCGTTTGATCTTTTGCTGTCCTCAGCATTTTATTGAGTTTTAATTATATTTTAAAGCATAGATCCACTGTGTAAAAATGGTGCTTTCTTAATCAACAGACCTGTTCCCAAGACCTTATGTGTATTAGAGTCATATCTACCAACTTCAGTTACAACAGTAAGTTTTCACTCCTGTCAGCGCTGAAGAGCTGAAAGTAAGCCGGATGCTAATCCTTCTTAAGAACATAAGAATGGCCATACTGGGTCAGACCAATGGTCCATTTAGCCCCGTATCCTGGCTTCTGGGAGAGCCTGGTGCCAGATGCTTCAGAGGAAATAAACAGAACAGGGCAAACATCAAGTAATCCATCCCCTGTTGTCCACTCCCAGCTTCTGGCAGAGAGATGCTTAGGACATCCAGAGCATGGGGTTGCATCTCTGACCATCTAAGCTAGTAGCCCTTGATAGACCTATCCTCCAGAAACTTATCTAATCCATCTTTGAACCCAGTTATTTTTTTGGCCTTCACAATATCACCTGGCAATGAATTCCATAGGTTGACTGTGTGTTGTATGAAGTACTTACTTTCATTTGTTTCAAACCTGCTGCCTAGTAATTTCATTGGGTGACCCCATGACTCTTGTGTTATGGGAAGGGGTAAATAACACTTCCTTATTAACTTTCTCCACACCAATCATGATTTTATAGACCTCTATCATATCTCCCACCCTTAGTAGTCTCTTTTCCAAGCTGAACAGTCCCAGTCTTTTTAATCTCCCCTCATATGGAAGCTGTTCCATTTCCCCTAATCATTTTTGTTGCCCTTCTCTGTACCCTTTCCAATTCTAATATAAAGCTTGGTAGATGTATATGCAAAGAGAATGGCTTACTAAGTGCCAATGTGTTACACATGTGCAAACCTGCCACAGGTATCACTGGGGACCTAACAGGAAGAAATAAAGTTGCACAAGTGTAAGGGAGGATCTGATCTGGTCTGCTTTATTACTAATGAATATGTGCTGGAAGCAATGGACCCAGCTTGCCTCTCAGATCACAGTTCTGTCAGTGATATATTTATATCAGGGCTGTCGGTGATATAAAATATCTATCCCTTCAAAATATTTCCTTTTTAAACTAAGCAGATTTGCTCTGGAAGTCACTGAGATACAATAAACATGGATCTTCACAGTGGCATACTACAAAAGCATATTATCTTTAGGAAACAGGTAAATATCCAGATCCCCAATCCTGCCACCACTTGGGAAGAGGAGGAACTTTATTTATGTGAGCACACCAAATGGATTGCTTTCAGGCAACTCATTTTTAGCACCCCGTGATTTTCTTTTGCAGGAGGGCTGAAGTTAGAGCTTCAGTATAACTGTGAATGATACTGTTTGTTTGTTTATGTTTATTGATTTCCAGTTTAATTATCTCCCCAAACGTCTGTTTTTTGTTAAACTCAATACACACAGAATTAAATCATTACAGACACATTTTCCTTTGTATCTGGACAAATGTATGCCAAAGTCTAATGTCTATTTCCAACATACTGTACGTCTTTAAATAGCATTTGGAGTAAAGTTGTAACACCCAAATATGAGAAAGAGAGAAATAGTCAATTTTTCCTGTTATGCTTATTAATTCTATGCAGTAATTCAAAGCAGCACTTTTACTAATTACTACTATTCTTGCCTGAACTCATTTCATATCTTTTCTTTTTCCTTCATTTGTAAATTTTAAGGTAAATCTACTTTAACACTTACATATTTCAGAAGCCATCTGTATCTAAAGTGAAATACGAGGTAGAAAAATGTATTAGGTGTCCCAGTCAAAAACCTCAACCCAAAGGCCCAGACTTTATTACGCTGGAGGTATGTCTTGGAACCTCACTTGGTCCTGTCCCACTGGGCAAGATCAAATAGTGTTATAACCTTATTATGGAACAGTGTTACCACCCCTGGTTATAACACAGTGTAGTCCTGTCATGCAGGCACTACCAACCTCTGTTATGACTAGACCCCCTGCATGGTACGGGTGTGCTGCGTCAATGCTCCCTAAATGTTATTCAGGCTCTAGGCACATTCCCGACAGTAACCAAGAAACTGTTATACTGCTGCACTGCACAACATGGCTCTTCTGGCAAGCGATAACTTCTGCTGTAAGTTTTTAAGTAAAGCCCCTGTTAAATAATTCTCCCATCTGATCAATTGTTGTCTTAGTCAGAGGCCATGGCTCCGAGAAACAGATGGCAATGAATCATGCTGCTGGTGTCTGAAGGAACACTTAATAAAATTAGACTAAGAAAAATCAATTGACTTGTTTATAATGTTTACACACAGACACACACAAGATGTATATGTATATAAATCCCATACCAATCCCTCCCCTCTAAAACACACTTCAGGTTAAAAAGCCAAGCACTGAAAATTAGGGAATGTCAGAATTAAGGTTGCCTCTGCAATTTTAATTCAGCCTCCCTTATGCATATGCATTTGATACCATCTTAAAGTACATACTATTTTCCCCCACAAGACCCTGCTTCATTTATTTCACCAGAGGGATGGTATTAAGTGAAGGAAGCAACTGTTGCAATATTCATTTATGATGCAATTCAGGAAAGCACTTTAAGAATATACTTAATTTTAAAGTACATACTTGAACATCCACTTAAACAAGTTTCTCAACTGGGCCCTAAAATGCGTGGTCCCAAGTCTTATCTGCTGCACTGAATTACTAATTTCCTCGTGGGCTTTCCCATGACTCTCCTCACAGTGCTATCTGAGTACATCACAAACCTTTGTGAATGGATCTTCACAAGTGCCCAATGAGGCAGAGAGGTTTCATTATTCCTATTTTATAGAGAGGGAACAGAGACACCGAGATTAGGAATAAAACATGCAAAAGTGTCCACTAATGTTGGGGTGCTTCAATCATTGGGTTGATTTTTTGAACCAATTAATGTGCAATATGTTAGCAAGCTTTAGAAATCACACCTCCATAGAGCACATTACCCCATGCTGTAGACAGACAGAGTGGCACAAAGAGGACTGAGGGCTTGAGTCACAGTCCATTGACATTAGTTGGAGTCTATTAACTTGAATAGGCTTTGAATTAGGCCCTTAGTTGGGCTGAGGATCTAGGCCCAATGGCAGAGATCTAGATGTGACAGTCAAGAGACTAAAAGTGGTTCATGAAACCGTAAGAGCAGATAAACTCACTTGGAAATTGAGGGGGATCAAGCTAGGCTCTGGAGGACCTAGAGAAAGAGACAAAGAGACAGGAAATCTAGATGCAACACAGAGAGAAAGCCCAGGTCTACACTAAAGAAAACTCTACAGGAGTAATCAGCAAGCTAGGAAGGGAACCAGGAAAGAAGAGCATCATGGAAGCTCAAGTTGGAATAAGATAAATGAATGGTGATGGTCTGTAGCATCTGTAGATACCTCATTCTATGAAAACTAACAAATAAAGATTTTAAAATTAAGAATATTTTATATAGGTAGCAGGATTGTTATTGATTTGTATAATTATAGCACCCAAAATGTGTTGTACAAACACAAAGGAAAGCAGAGTGCATGCCCTGAAGAATATACAAGCTAAAAGGATTTCACAATTCCATCCACCCATAGAGATTCACAAGAATCACATTTCTTTAACACATGGTACAGTATATGAATAAACCCAGCATTCAATTATTTGTAATACTCTCTGTAATCAGTTTAAGAAGCTAAAAACCCAAATAAGGGATCATAATTAGCTTCATAACAGCATCTAAGAGCCACTAAAAAGCTGAAGTGTCGATTACAACCAAGGTCCAGTACATTAAGGAGCCAATCCTGCCTTTAGATACCCAGGCCAGTTTCTATCTTTTTCAGAAAAAATTGCACAGTGTATCTGAGCACAAAATGTTTTTCAGAAAAATTTGAGAGCAAACGGAGAATTCGTAGCCACATATGCAAAATCTCTCACATCAGTCAGAAGAATATTCTCTCAAAGATTTCAGCTCACGTTCTCCCCATATTACAGCCTCTTTGTGCTGTTCTATCAGTAGACACCGGACCTAAAGCATGCTAGTGAAAGGAAATTAACCTTACTGTCGGGGGATGCTCCAATGGCATAGAGCTATATTGCAATGGCTATGCCATCCCCTATCCCTGCAACAATCCTAGGGGCATGACTAGGAGCAAAACGGCATGACAGGGACTTCCCTACACCCCAGTGATCGACCACCCACTGTATCTGCCCCTTGTAATCAGCACAAGTTAGAGCAGCCTGTAGGCTTACTTACACTGAGGGACCAGGCTGGTACACAGCTTGCTCAGGACTGGGGAGGCACAGTGGTAGCTTAGAGACATTTCTGTATCAGTCCTGCTTGAGCTGTGCTCTGCACTCATTGGCTGCAGTCAAAGATCTGGGCCATTAAGATTTGAATTAATAAATGAATAAAACCACTCAAAGCCACTCCCCAACAGAAAGATTTTCTATGTCCAAGAAAACAACAGTTTGATACAAGTCAAAACTCCTTTTCATTTCCTGCTAAAATATAAAACACTTCGATGCACCAGAACTATGACCTGCCAATCTGTGCATGTGGGTTGTAAGGAATGGTATTAATTGAAACTGGAGTGTAAATCCTTTGTTTTTCCAGCTCTGTAGATCACTTTGGTCAGAGCATGTACAATTTCAATATTAGAAACCAGGACGTAGGAAGTCTGATCTAGTGGGCAGTGCAGGGGTCCAGGTCAGGGAACAAAAGGGAGGGATCAGAGCCAGAGTCAGCTGCCAGGTACCAGAGCCAGGAGGTTGAGCTAGAGTCAGGACCAGGAATCGAAGCTAAGGATCGGCACCTGGGTCTGATACCAAATGCCAAGGGTTGAGCCAGAGTCAGAGCTGATAGTCAGGAGCAAGGTGAAAGGCCAGGAACTGGAAAGGGGTAAAGATCAGGCATGAAGCAGGAGCAGAACAGGGTCCAACATGGTGGCAGCAGCACCAGGAGGAAGCCTGCAGAGTTGTTCAGACAGCCCAGCCAGGTCACTTCCAGGCTTAACTAGTAGTGTGGGCCATTCAGATGGCCGCAAGCCTGGGGTGTGCTGATACAACTTCCTGTGGGGCCTGACTTTCCAGGTTTAGTGAGATGGTGCTTTGCACATCTCCCTTGGTGGTGAGGAGGGAATGTCAGAGATCCAGGGCTCCCACAACCCTGGGTTCTTTCTAGATGTGCACCTTCGGATCCTTACACCCAGTTCAAACAACTGGATTATCAGTGTAATTTGGATAGAAACATTAACACAGCAGCAATATGCAGCTTTATGGTTGGCAGAGAAGCCTAGACAGTAGTAGAATAGAATATTTTAGCATATTTGCTTTTTTAAAAGAAACATGTTAGCAACTGACATGGTGATATTCAAACCCTAGATAACAATTGGAGCTAGTCCGGGAGTACAAAAGTGATTAGGAAGTATATCCCAAGGAATCGTGGTGAATTCACCCCATTGTTAACCCTAAAGTTGTATTAGTCACTGTCCATGTGCGTTCAAATGACACCATTATCTTCATTCAAACATTCACTGCAGTCTACTTGTCTGTACTGTCTGGGGTTTATCTCTGTTAGAGCCCAACCCTTTTGTGACTTTCCCATGCATCTCTTCCTCTGGTTCTGTGAGCATAATGCCAGTTCCTTCTGGGCAGCCATGAGCTAAGCATAGAGTCTCACCTCCTCATGTCTACACAAGAAAGTTGCACTGGTTTAACGTACATCAGTTTTTACACCAATTTAGTTAAACCAATACCAACCCCTGTGTGGACACTCATTCTTACTCTGGTTAAACTGTAATAATCCACTCTTAATCTTAAATCAATGTAAACTAAACCAAACCAAAATAAGCCTGTTTTTGTTGTTACCCCTGGATCTCTAGCGTCTGTTTCTCTGCTGACAACATTCATTAATCCCAGAGCTTTCACAAATCTTAACTCTTCAGGGAAGAATCCGCTTAGTATTAAAGGATGCCTTCTAAATTTTACAAATGAGTTCAGAACACCGCAGTAAGTGTTATCTTCCATTAAATACATACAAAAGGGCCGACATGGGAAAATTATTATTTTTGCCATCAGGTTCTCTACCTTTACTGTCTTTTCATAAAATGAAAAGAATCCCTGGTATTCTTCAGAGGCTGAAATTTGTTTCATTCAAATAAAAGCTCTTAACTGATATTATTATTAATAATTTGCACTTGTATGCCCCACTTCATGTGACTGTCTCAAAGGGTCTTAATACACAGAGGTAGATAAGCATTGTTATCATTTCAGGTAAACTGAGGCACAAAGAAACCAAGCAACTTGCCCAACGTTAGCAGCAAGCTAGTGACCGAGACCCTGCTCCAGTACAGCATGTAACTTTAAGCACGAGTAGTCCCACTGAAATTACAGATGTGCTTAAATACTCTGCTGGATTGAGATCAGAGTCAAAAAGACACCATTCCTTCTTCTAACTGCTGTACCACCCAGCCCCATATTAGAAGTAATACTGAGGTATTTTACTGGAACTATTTTGTTTTCTCTAGTGCTGCCTGTTTTCCTCTTCCTCAATAGAGCTGAAAGCTTGCAGCTGAAATTCTTTAGAGGACACCTATGTTGCCTGATACTGCCTAGAAGCTGATCTCCATGCACTTGGGGGCCGGATCTGCTCTTTGCATACTTGCTTTCCAGACAACAGCTGCCCATCACACCAAGATTTGAGGGTAACAGCAATCTCTATGGATGTGTTATATTTCAAGATGAGTCAGTGCAGCTGGCATGTGAAGAATTAACAACACTGATTATCATGTGACACGTAGTCTCTAAAGCAATACTTAAAAATATGGCAAAAGAATTCTCTCTCGCTCTCCTTTGCTTCCTCTCTGATGTAAGATAATCACATTAATCTCTTTCCTCTACTAACAGGAGTTTGATTTGGAGATGGATTATATTTTATAGTACCTAATTAGGTAATTCATATTTGCAAATGCTCACATATCAATGCAAAAAACACACTGATTGTAATAACTAAGCAGTTCATTTCAGTATGCGTGTGACAAAAGCTACAGACTTTTGATTTAACTGTCTGATTATGAATAAAGGCTGATTGGCCTTGAAGTAAATATACTGACAATATACAAACAAACTGCATCGGTCTAGGAAGAAGAGCCCAAAGTATTAGTATAAATCGGAGGCAGCACACTAGGTAGGTCTAAAAATTTTATGTGCACAGTTTGACTAACAGAATTAGAGTTACTGTTTTCATCATCTGTAAAATAGCTTTTGCATGGCTAACGAGGAGCAGCGATCTAACTGGAAAACAAACCCATGTTAGTATTATGAGTGTTTTCAGTCTCTTAGTAAGCAATATGCAGTTCAGTGGCTTGATACTGAGGACCTGCAGTACCATGCAGTGTATCAGAATATCAGTCCTTTGTTCCCCAGGCTAGTAGAGGCTGGAAGCCACAAGAAAACTTGGGGATAGGAAGGAAGAAATGTGTCCTGCTGCCCATCAGAATGTGAGCCTCTGAAAGGAGTTTTTCATCAGACCCCTTGACACAACCAGTACTAAGCAAAAACATTCGCATCAGACGAAAAACCACTGAAAATGAGCCTTGTGTCACTTCACAAACTTTAGCTCAGGCTCAACTAAGGTTTCGCACATATGATCTGTGGCTGTTTCAGTGACTCGCCAACTCCGCACCAGCCTCCCTCACTCCTGACCCTCTTCATAAACTGAACCCTGCAGGGTTTTCATAACCCTAGTTACAAATGAGGCTAGTACCAGGCAAATAGAAAGGTCAAACTGTATCAACCTTAGCCACCCTAACACCTTTGGCTAGAACATATTCAAACTTCTGGGCATTTTTCACAGCTCAAAGTTCCTATCAATTAAAGTACCCAGGGCATGGACTTTCTTGAGCAGGGATGCCTTTTTTTTTTTTTTTTTTTTTTTGGAGACCCTGCCCATGGCCCCCCCCCACGATGTATACCTTTTCCTGGTTGCCGATCCATCAGTAGCTGCCTCCTCTCCCTTCTTTAGCTGTCAAATGCCACTTGCTGTAAGTGGATTGTGGATTGCACAATGAAACTTATTGGCTATCCTAACAGAGCTGTGTACTCAGAAAGGAGGGGGCGGTGCATGAGAGATAAACAGAGAAGGGAAGTGGGGAAACAGGACAGCTACAGAGAAGGGAGCCAACATGAGAAAAGAGAAGAATAGAGGGGGACAAGAATCCAAAAAATGGGAATGGGTAAAAGACAGCCAGAAAGGGGTGGGAGAGCAGGAAGAGAGAAGGAGAAATGAGAGATGACAGAGAGCACCAGTAAAAGCGGTGTAGCTGCCCTATCAAAGAAGCAGACATACAGAAGCACACATTAATGAGAACAGACAAAAAGGAGAGCTGGGTCCAGAAAGAAAAAACAAAAGGAAATAAATGGCACAGAGCTTCTAAATTACTGAGTTTTAACAAACATATTACCTCCTACATTTTTGCAATATGTTCTTGAAAGATATCCCACAGTTCTGCTAATTTAGGAGAATGTCCGGTGCTGCTGATAATTGGACTTGGTTGAACTCTCTCTGCCATTAGGCATATAACTAAGTCAGTGGGGCAAGCAGTGTAATTTTAAAATTATCTGCCGCTGCAGCAGATTTTTTTTTTCTGAATTTCATGGGGGTTTTTTAAATCCCACTCTGACAGTGATTAGCACTAAAAGTGATTGTGACAAAGACAACCTGCTCCCTTTATTTAGTTCATTTGTGATTTAATCTAGCCTCTCCTTAGCTCCCACTCTGTAAAAACCCAAATGGGAGATGCTACCCTTTAAAATGAATGAAAAAGAGCTTAGCACAAAAATATTCTTAGAGAGCGAGAGCAGGAAGCTTGAAGTGATATGGGAATTAAGGTTTTGTAATATGTTTAAAATTCTCTATAGCATTAGATTTTTATTTATTAACATTGTTTATTATTATCCCAGACCTTAAACAGCAGATAGTAACTAACAGCGAGAAACACCAAGGGCCAGATTCACCCTCGTTACGCTTACATAAGCTAGTGTAGACTCAGATTTGCAAAAGCACCTTAGCGAGTTGGACATCTCACTCCCATCGTCTTTCAATGGGAGGTGGACACCTAACTCCGTTAAGTGTTTTGAAAATCCCACTTTGGCAGAGGGGTCTGGTGATGAAAAGCGTGCTCCATGGGAGCAGGATGCAGTTGCTCATTGGGTGAAAGGGAGGGCGCAGTGAGTCACTTTGCAATTAGGAAGGACACATGATCAGGACAGGTGGTGAGTATAACATTAGTGGCTGGCTCCATTCAGCACAGCTCTTTTGGAGTCTGACAGAAGTTAAAACTGCCCTACAGTGAAAATCCCAAGCGAGGTTTGTTAACAGAAACTCCGCCAAGAGTTTAAAAGGATGAGGTGTGGAGAGAAGGGGGGAGGGGCACAGCTCCCTCTTCTCTGCTACATGTGGAGGGAGAACGGTCTCTCCTCTCCCAGGCTTGGTACAGGCTCCCCTCTTGTTCAATCTGCCTTAACAACTGACACCACCTAAACTCACTGAATTAATGCCCTTTGGACTCAAGTGGTTTGCAAATGCATAATTTATTCCTCTATGCACTAGCTTTTCTGACTTCAGGTTTGCTTGGAATAGAGGTAAATCTAGTTCAACAATAATAATTAACACATGGTATACTTAGACCTTCTGGGCCAGCTCCTCAGCTGGTGTAAATCAGAGTAGATTCATTAACTTTAGTGTTGCTGCACTACCTTAATTCACCTCAGGATCTGGCCCTCACTAATTAATATGCACAACGTCCATATTAGGCAACTACCATGACCCTCATTTTGCAGGCACACAGAGATAGTAGGTGTCTTCCCAAGGCCCGTGTTGAGTCTGTGGCAGAACCTTAATGAGAATCCAAGCGCCCTTGGCCCCCAGCCCACAGAAGGCAGTGTGGTCAAGTAATAAGGCACAGCTGAGAGATACAAAGCTCCCTAGCCCACCTGTAACTAAGAAATGTTGGTATGGGGGGGGGGGAAATATGTGTGTGCTATACCAGTGGTTTTCAAACTTTTTTTCTGGTGACCCAGTTGAAGAAAATTGTTGATGCCCGCGACCCAACGGAGCTGGGGATGAGGGGCTTGGGGTGTAGGAGGGGGCTCCAGGTTTGGAGGGGCTCAGTGCTGGGGCAGGGGATTGGGGTGCCGGGTTACCTCGGGCAGTTCCCGGTCAGTGGCGCAGCACAGGTGCAGAGGCAGGCTTCCTGCCTGTCCTGCACCGCAGACCCCAGAAGCAGCCAGCAGCAGGTCCAGCTCCTAGGTGGAGGCGCGCAAGCGGCTACAAGCAGTTCTCGCCCACAGGCACCGCTCCCCCCCCCCAGCTCCCATTGGCCGGGAGTGTGGATCCGGTGATTGGGGCAGTGCACGGAGCCCAGTGGCCCCTCCGCCTAAGAGCCGGGCCTGCTGCTGGCCGCTTCTGGGGCGCAGCACGGTGTCGGAACAGGTAAGGACTAGCCTGCCTTAGCTGGGCAGCACTGCCGATGGGACTTTTAAACAGCCCAGTCGGCGGTGCGGACCAGAGCCGCCACAACCCAGAGCCTTCCATTCCTCAACCCAGTTCCGAGTCGCGACCCACAGTTTGAAAACCACTGTGCTTACCTCTGGCATCTATAACAAATTCTGAGCCTCATGCAAGTGCTACAGAAATATTCTATCAGAGCAGTAGGATACAAAACCTTTACATTTTTAGCATTAACAGTCTCAACCATCTATATTTAAAAAAAAAAAAAAAATCCTAAAATGTGCTCTTTGAAGCCCATACTGCTGCATGCCCAAGATTGCTTTGAAGTGTTCCTCTCTGCATGGGAAAAATTCCAGGGAGTAAATTCTGCACATTATGACTCAGCAAAATTTCTCCAGAGTTGAGCTTTCAGTTCAGAACAGAAGCAGCTGAGAGTACAGTTCATACCATCCTAGGTGAAGCTGTACATGTGATGTTGGGGACAAATGGCCTGATTTCCAGAGGTATAGAGCATTTACAGCTCCCAATGATTTCTAAGGGAGTTGTGGGTTCTTAGCCCCCTGAAAATCAGGCCATGTGAGAAAAAGGAGAAAATATTTTTACAAGGTTAGTGCCCAACATTTACAAAGAACCACTAAAATCATGTCTCAATTATGGGTTTTTCCCATCTGCCTTGCTTGTCTATGTCATTCTTTTCAGCAATAAAATGTATCTATTATAAAAACTAGGCAGTTGTATTCCCCAATCTGTTTTCTAAATACTTATCTAACCTCTTACACCCAAATCCTCAAAGGCATTTAGGCACCCAACTCCCATTGACTTCCTTCCCCTTCCTTCTTTGCAAAACCTTACATTTCCTGTTGCAGTTCTGCAATTGTCCCATATCTTTTTTTCTATATTTTACAAGCTCCACCAACAACTTTGAAGCATCTTGTTATGGTCACTATGATTCTGGCCAAGGACCATTTGGAGTCCATTAACACCTCTTCTAACTGGCCAGAGGGATCTATTGTAATAATTGGGCCTACAAATTTACCCTAATTGTGAGCTCAACTGTAAGAAGTAAGTGAAAGTTCATAAAATATCACAATAACCTATCATAGTAAGTGTTGACGGGAAAAGGTGCAAAAGGGAGATAAAGACTGAATTAATCCATACAAAAAGGCTTACTGGTATAATTCAAGGACTGTTTTTACAAATCATCCCTGGTAAACAAGAAAGGTGTGGGACCAAAAATTAATAAACCAGAATTGGTGCAGAGGAAATTAGGCCTAAGTGGCTGTCACGTTATTGATTTGAACTGGGACCATATAGAACATGGTTGCAACCAAAGTCCTGTAGTGGCACCAAATCTTGTATAAAGGGGGGTCAAATGAGGTGTCTAAGACAAGGTTATGGTTTGCTGGTTATGATTATGCTGTCTATATGTGTGTATCAATTTTGTAGTTGAAGTTATGAATATTGGCTCTATACTGTCTGTATTTCAAACTTATGCAATGCTTCTGGGTGACATCCCAGACAAGTTGGTGTTAGCTCTGCCTAGCCTGCTTGATGGCCCATTAAGGACCATCAGCTATACAACTGACCCATTGAGAGAAGGCAAATACGCCTTGTAACTCAGCAAAGTATGCAGGAACTTGCCCATGTGACTCCAAACACCATTTTGCTGTAATTTTCCACAGTAAGAACAAAGAGGTGTTCTTACACCTGGAAAAGACTATAAAAGGCTGATGCCTCATCTCCATTTTGTCTTCAATCCTGCTTCATACCTCTGGAGGGACTTTGCTACAAACGGAAGCTTTACACAAAGGACTGATGACCCATTCCAGCTGTGGATGTACTCCAGAGACTTGATTTGAACCTGCCGTTTATTCTATCACTGCTACAAGCCTGAACCAAGACTTTGCCATTACTGTATGCAGTTGATTCCATTTAACCAATTCTAGCTCTCATCTATATCTTTTTCCTTTTATGAATAAACCTTTAGATTTTAGATTCTAAAAGATTGGCAACAGCGTGATTTGTGGGTAAGATCTGATTTGTATATTGACCTGAGTCTGGGGCTTGGTCCTTTGGGATCAGGAGAACCTTTTTTCTTTTACTGGGGTATTGGTTTTCATAACCATTTGTCCCCATAACGAGTGGCACTGGTGGTGATACTGGGAAACTGGAGTGTCTAAGGGAATTGCTTGTGTGACTTATGGTTAGCCAATGGGGTGAGACCAAAGTCCTCTTTGTCTGGCGGGTTTGGTTTGCCTTAGAGGTGGAAAAACCCCAGCCTTGGGCTGTAACTGCCCTGTTTTAAGCAATTTGTCCTGAATTGGCAGTCTCAGTTGGGTCCCGCCAGAACCAGCATCGTTACAGTGGTGAACAAAATAATGAGGGGATCAGCTGTTCTGTCCATCACTCCCTTTTGGGGTCCTTAAAAGAAAAGTCTTATGGGAAAAATTGGAGAAGCAAATGCAACAATTGCTAACTGAAAGAAGGGCAAGGAGAAAGCTTCACCATCATGGGTATCACCCCTGCCCTCTCCTGGGACCCTGGATCCACTGTGACACCATTGGGCTTTCATTGTCCTAATCCTGAAAGATGTCCTGACCAGACTGGGCCAGACAGAAGGACCTAGATGACACCTCTACCTCTCCTGGATAAATCCTAAACACCCAAATTGGATTTGAGACTTTGTTGTTCCCTCTCCCCCCCCACATTCTTTTCCTTCCCTAACTTATTTTTTCACTTTCCTATCTCTTTCCTTTTGTTTTCTGTTTAATAAGAATCAGAGGGGTAGCCGTGTTAGTCTGAATCTGTAAAAAGCAACAGAGGGTCCTGTGGCACCATTA